>NC_091443.1:86416755-87016755 GCF_964237555.1 Oryctolagus cuniculus
AAAGAGGTCTTCCATCCACTGGTTTCTCTCCCCAAATGGCCACAATGGCTGGAGCTGGGTTGATTCGAAGCCAGGAGCCAGAAACTTCTTCTAGGTCTCCCACGTGGATCCCAGGGTCCAAGTACTTGTACCATCTTCTGCTGCCTTCCCAGGTGCATTAGCAGGGAGCTGGATTGGAAGTGGAGCAGCAGAGACTCGAACCAGCACCTACAAGGGATGGTGGCGCTGCAGTTGGTGGCTTTACACACTAAGCCACAGAGCTGGCCCCAATAAATAGATATTTTTAAAAGGAAATATTCAAGAAGAATGCCAAGGGTGCCCCTCCCCCAACAACATAAACCTAACCAGCTCAAGTTCTCAGCTCTGGGAATCCGTTCCCTGCCTCCGGAAGCTTCTGCGGATGAACACGTAAGGACTTGCTTTGCCAGCTCCAGACGGGGCTATTGTCAGCCAGCCAATAACTAACCCATTACTCAATGAGTTCGGGCACACAGTGGATCTTCTGCATTCAGATGTGGCAACCGGCCACCAAGTGCCACACCCAGACAGAGGCGCCAGGGAACGGTGCCCCTCTGGGATGTGAGCCTCACACAGACATGTGGGTGAGGCTGCTGAGTCAAAGGGCAGAGGAGTGTGGAGGGAAGAAATGCACACTTGGTGTCAGGAGGCCCACCATTTACTGGATAACCTTGACCAGGGTGCCACCTTCCCACCTCTGGCAAGAGCAGGTGGCAGTCCCCGCCGCCGATCACTTGCAGGATTGATATATGGCTAGTAGGAGATAAGGCAAGTGAGAACTCTTTGTTCGTTCCTCCATTCCTTCATCTGCCTTGTGCCAGGCACTGTACTGAGCGTGGTCTTTGCACAAACACCCAATAAGTCATCTCATGAATAACTACATAATTTCCACTGCAGTACATGCACAGGACGGTTGATGTATAACCCAGAGGGCCCCTCCGGGTCCTGGGGCAGCCAGGCGAGACCTCGGCAGTGTGAGGATTAGATTCTAGGACTCCATAAAACCTTTGAAATGCACAGGTAATACTAGGCTCTTCTTCCCCAAAGCTGGGGCCCCTTACATCAGCTAATTGTTAGCTTTAGGGGCAAAAAAGTCTAGGAAGAAAGAGTTTTATTTCTTAGTATGGGAACTCTTCAAATCCTGGCACTCCCCTTGCATGTAAAGAAAGGATTGCTGGGAGCAAAACTGACATCTACGGAACACCTGTTGTTTCCTTAGCACAACGCGCTTGGCACCTTGTTCTGATGACAACCTGTGGGGACAGTGCTAGATTTCCCATGTTACAGATGAGGCATCCGACGCAGGCCTGGAGAAGCTAACCCTTTCCATAGCACGAATTCACGAGGCTTCTCCCTGGCAGTGACTGAATTCCCAACCCAGACAATCCTCCCAGGCCCGGACAAGCCCTTTCCTGGTTGTCCGACAAATGCCTCCCATTTGGGTATTTTCTATCTGGATCCCAATGAGATCCATAAATTGTGGGTTCTCCGTGACTGACGTCAGTTGCTACTTGTTGGTCAGAGGCACGGGGTGCCAGTTCTGGCGCTCCAACAATGCTTGGCAGGGGACAGGGCTGTGTCCCCTTCTGCAAGGCCCACGGGGCCACTGGGGAACCCTGCACTCTGAGCAGTGCAGAGCGTCTGCCACAACGTGATTCCAGGAACTTGAGCGCCCAGGGCTTTAATTCAACACAGTTCTCCAGCAAAGGAGACAGAGTGTGAGCCCTTCTACCTGGCTGCTTGCTAACAATCGTGGGCTCTGCTTTGATCAGGAAAGGAGGTGGGAAGAGAAAGCAGGAGGAGGAAGGAGAAGACCAAGCCATATCCTTGGACTGCGCCATGGCTCAGGGAACCTCTAGGTCAAGACCCGCCTGGACCCATCCGTCCTGGTGTGGACGGCCAGTCTTGGAAAATGAAGCCCACTGCATAGCTTTGCTCGCCTCCGCCTCTTCGCCTCAGCAGTGCTGGCGTGCAGTCGTAACCCGCGTGTGAACCCAGCTGCCCTGCTCAGTGTCAGGCACGAGCCGTCGGAGGACAGCGTGACCCGCAGGCAAGAATGCCAGGATCCAGCTCTGCCAGGATCCAGCTCTGGGACCTTCGCAAGCCTGTGGGCCTGTGCGTGCCTCCGTCTGCTGGTCCGTGAGTTGGAATAAGGATGCCTAACCCCAGGTAGGGTTGTGGTGCATGATGAGACCATAAATGAGGCCGTGAAAGTACTCTGGAAATAAGGGCACTTGGCATATGTAAGAGTGGGCTTGAAACAGTGAAACGGAAGTTGGTTTGATCTCCGCCTTGGTTCACTAATCCCAGAATATGGACACCGGCTTCCAACAAGGGATGTGAATTCTCCCCTTTCCCCTGCCACCAGTTACCATGGTGACTCTGGTCACCCTGCACTGAGTCCTTCGCCCCTCCCTCTGTTGAGTGGAGGACACAGCTGTTCCCTGGGGCTTTTATAAAGCACTGTGCATGATCAGTTTTAAAAATGATAACCATCCCAAGGTTCTGTACACAGGAAGAGTGAGCATTTTAAGGAAAGAAACCTTGGTACAATATGGGCTGCCTCTTTCCAGTTAAGTTACTGAGAAAACCATGGTTAGCTGACACCAAGACCGCTTAGGAGATGTAACAAAATGACAGTGGCTAAGGTTTCTTACAGACATCTCTCCTTTCATACCTCCCGGCTGGATCCATGCTCCTCTGACCTCAGCGGCTTGGACCAGATCCTGTTCTTGGTTTTTCTTTTTTTTTTTTTTTTTTCCAAAATCTTTTACTTATTTGTTTAAAAGGCAGAGAGAACAAAAGAGGAGAGATGAAGGGGAGAGAGAGAGAGAAAGAACCCATCTGCTAGTTCACCCCCCCCCCCAAATGCCCACAATAGCCGAGACTGGACCAGGTCAAAGCCAGGAGCCTGGAACTCCATCCAGGTCTCCCATATGGGTGGCAGGGACCCAAGTACTTGAGCCATCACCTGCTGCCTCTCAACCACATTATCAGGGAGCTGAATCCGAAGTGGAGGAGCCAGAACTTGAGCCAGATTTTTGGATATGGGATGCAGGCATCCCAAGTGGCATTTTAAAAAGACGTATTTATTTATTCGAAAGTAAGAAGTTACAGAAAGAGGACAGACACACAGAGGGAGAAAGATATCTTCCATCTGCTGGTTCACTTTCCAGTTGGCTGTAACAGCCAGGGCTGGGCCAGGCTGTATACAGGAGCCAGAAGCTTCTTCCGGGTCTCCCACGTGGGCGCAGGGGCCCCAGCGCTTGGGCCATGTTCTGCGGCCAAGGGGTGTCTTCACTGCCACACCAAATGCCCACCCCGATGCTGTTCCTCTCATTCTCAGTTTGAAGGACTGTCCACTCTCTCCCCTGTCCTCTAAGCCACAGCACAGTCCCAGACCAAGCTCACAAGTGCCAACCCAAGGTCAAGAGTCCTAATTCAATTCTGAAAACTTCCACCCAGAATCAGGCAGGCAGAATGGTAAAGGAAGAGAGTTTTGGAAGCTCTGCTCCATTACTCATTACTCTATGACCTCAGGCAAGTCACTCACACTCTCCAAATGTCAGTTTCCTCCTTTGCCTACAGCAGTTAAGACTCGCTTGTGGTGCCTGGATCCCTTAGCAGAGCGCCTGGTTTGAGTCCTGGCTTCTCCACTTCTGATCCAGCTTCCTGCTGATGCACACCCTGGGAGGCAGTAGGTGGTGGCTCAAGTACGTGCGTCCCTGCCACTCATGTCTCAGATCCACATTGAGTTCCTGACTCCTGGCTTTGGTCTGGCCCAGTCCTGACTGTCGCAGGCATTTGGGGAGTGAGCCAATGGATGCAAGGTTTCTCTCTCGTACCCTCTCTCCCTGCCTTTCAAACGAAATGAAAATAAATAAATAAGATAAGCCAGGCACCTGAAGAACCTGGCACAGTGGCCTATCATAAGCACTACACAAATGCTCTCTCCTGTAGGAAGCCCTTAACTGACTGAACGGGGACTATTTTACCCCATAGTTGCAACTCTGATTTGGGCAACCCCAACAACTTCCGAGAACTTTCAAAGGAAAATGAGTGAGATTTTCCAGATGTCCTATCCCCTCTAATCCTACACGCCGGTCTCTCCGGGAATGTAGCTTTGGTCATCACAAGTATCTTCCTTCTAAACAAGTAGATTCAGAAAGCACGTTCCCATGTGAGATGCCTGCTCACTGGGATTCTGGAGCTGGGAGGCGCTTGTGAGCTCAGAGGCCTCGCGCTCCTGGAACAGGCTAGTGCTATCCCCTTGCTTGGACACGCCGGCTCTCTGCAGTTGCAGGAATGGATGAGCAGCCCGCCTCTTTCATGTGCTTTCAAAGAAAAGTCAACAGCACCCCCGTTTGCTCACATTTCCGTCTGTGTTCAGCTCCACTGGCACAGGGACAGACATTTGTGGGGTGGGAGTGGGTGGAGGTGGGGGCGGTTCTTGTGCTCCTCTTTGGCTGGAGTCGACATGCTGAGCTCAGCCTCCTTGCTTACGCTCCAGTGCCTGACAAAGAGCTCCATGGGCTGGGAGCCAGGTGGCATGGACAGGGCAAGGCCAGTGAGCTTCCCAACAGGCAACTGAGCTGAGCTGAGCTGAGCTGCCTCTTTGGCCAGAGGCCAGCCCTGGGAGGACTCAGGTTCATCTCAGACTCTGCGAGAAGGCTCAGGGATAGCTGGTGGCTGGTGAGGCAGGTGGGCAGCCAAGGCTTTGTGGTTTCATTGCCTGGGGCAACTCAGCCAGCCACTGGAGATGTCCCCCAGGAGAGCCTGGCTGTGTGGGGAGCCTCTGCGATGGTCAGGAAATCTGACCCAGGCACTACTTCCTTATGTCCTCCCCACTGGGAGTCAGAGTTTGGGCTGAATGTTACTTATGGGTACATCTCTGTGTTCTGAGACTGATACTCAGAACTTGCCTTTGGTATTACGCCATTCTGTTTTGTGCACTCCCCATGACTTTGAGGGTGGTAGAATCATGGCAAGACGCAATTAGAACTCTTAAAAGAATCAGAAAATTGGAACCCCAGAAACTTGGACTATGTCTCTCCGTGAATTCTCTAGACTGGGAGAACGCGGAAGGGGAAGTACCGCGGTCACTCCCTTTTGATGATAGGGACTGTTCAACCAAGTCCCAGGAAAAATGTGTAAACCCCTCTGGAGTCGGTTAAGAAGGACAGTGCAGTCCATAATTACCGAGTTTATGGATGCTGATAAGGAGAGAATTGTTTATTCCCAGTGGAGGCAGCAGACCTGTGATAAGGCTCCCTGGGTTCATTTTACTCCCCAAAGAAAAGAAGCAAGTTAGCACAGGCCCTGCTAAGAAATCACGGCACACAGTGAAGGAGAGAAACCCCACCAACAGGAGTCTTGCAAAGCGAGCTGCCTGCAGAGGGAAGTGGGGAAGAATTGTGGAGGTGGGCAGAGCAAAGCCACGGGAAAACAGTGCTGATCTGAGATGTCCAAACCCAAGGGGAGTAAGAAAACCATGGTCCTGCACCAGAATGAGCCGCGTGGTGATCTTGGGAAGATTCCAGGATCTGATGCCTGGCAGACACGACTGGGGTGAGACTGGAGGCAGCACGTGGCCCACTGAACTCTCTCCCCAAGAGATGTTTAGGAAAAACTTATTTACAAGAAGCAGAAGAGGAGGAGGAGGAAGAGCTGCTTCTGGCCCTAGAGCTCCTTGAGGGGAGAAAAAGGACCAAAGCCATGGCTGAGAGCGGAGCAGAAAGCGCTGTTGCACGGACGGGCTGGGGCGGGCACTGCGCATCCTTCAGCCTGCAGGCCCAGTGGGGCTGCGGGGCTCCAGATTCATGCAGTCAGCGCTGTCCTGGGGGCCCAGGCAGGGGTCCGAGGGGCAAGGAACTAAGATGAGGTTCACCAGGAAGCAAGGGCACACGCTTACTCATCCCTCTTCTGCATTGCTCAGGTTTTTCTTTTGTGTGTGTGTGTGTGTGTGTGTGTGTGTGTGTTTTAAACAGCAAGTACGTTACAAACTGAGACAATCATATGAATTAAATGTTTTTTTTTTTTTTTTTTTGGACAGGCAGAGTGGACAGTGAGAGAGAAAGACAGAGAGAAAGGTCTTCCTTTGTCGTTGGTTCACCCTCCAATGGCCGCCGCGGCCGGCGCGCTGCGGCCGGCGCACCACGCCGATCCGATGGCAGGAGCCAGGAGCCAGGTGCTTTTCCTGGTCTCCCATGGGGTGCAGGGCCCAAGCACCTGGGCCATCCTCCACTGCACTCCCTGGCCACAGCAGAGGGCTGGCCTGGAAGAGGGGCAACTGGGACAGAATCTGGCGCCCTGACCGGGACTAGAACCCGGTGTGCCGGCGCCACAAGGCGGAGGATTAACCTAGTGAGCCGCGGCGCCGGCCTAATTAAATGTTTTAAGAGTTGAAAGAGGCAGGGGCCGGTACTGGGGCGCAGCGGGTTAACGCCCTGGCCTGCAGTGCCAGCATCCTATATGGGTGCCGGTTCGAGACCCGGCTGCTCCACCTCTGATCCAGCTCTCTGCTATGGCCTGGGAAAGCAGTGGAAGATGGCCCAAGTCCTTGGACCCCTGCACCCATGTGGGAGACCTGGAAGAAGCTCCTGGCTCCTGGCTTCAGATCAGCACAAATCTGGCCGTCACAGCCAGTTAGGGAGCGAACCAGTGGATGGAAGACCTCTCTCTCTCTCTCCCTCTCCCTCTCCCTCTCCCTCTCCCTCTCCCTCTCCCTCTCCCTCTCCCTCTCCCTCTCCCTCTCCCTCTCCCTCTCCCTCTCTCTCTGCCTCTCCCTCTGCCTCTCCCTCCCTGCCTCTCCCTCCCTGCCTCTCTCTCTCTCCCCCTCCCCCACTCCTTCTTGAGCAAAACTTTTAATATAGCAATAAGGAGAGCAAAGGGAGTGAGGAGAGAGGGTTGGGGCACTGTGGGGAAACCAGTGTGGAATTTGGAAAGCTTTTCACTACCGAAAGCCTGGAAACACCCGGAAGTAGAGAGCATGCAATAGTGATAATGAACCCCTACAGAGGCTTCACCCCTTCCCTGGAGTGTTTGGAAATAAGCTCAGGGCGCATTGTTTCCGAGGTTCTCAAACCTTAGCTCACATTAGAATTACCTGAAGGGCTTGTTAACCCCCTCCCCCTGCCCTGAGTCTCCGGTGGTTTCTGAGCAGGCCTGGTAATTTGCATTCCTAGCGAGTTTGCAGGTGCTCCTGGTGGGCTCTCTTTAACAAAGAAATTAAACACAGACACAAGTTACCACCACACAGAGAAACCCCTAATAATTTTGTGTTTTCCCAGTTGTCCTCCAAGTGGTTTTATTACCCATTTCTTTGAGTTGGAATCTAAGCAAGGTCCATATATTGCAGCTGGTTAATCTGTCTCTTTGGATCCCTTTCAGCTCTGAGTGAAGTCTCAGGAATGTGCGAAGTGGTCTGAGCAGTAGTTTGGAGAGATGTGCCAGTGTGAGTCAGGAGAAGAGCACCACCTTTGAGTCTGGCTCCCAGCTCTGCCGCCTGCTGTCCAAGACACACTGGGCAGGTTCCCAAAGCACCCTGAGCCCCACCTTGCTCATCTGTGAAATGAAGTCTTGCTCCCAGCACCTCCCGGGGTCTGCACTGGGGTCAGGACTTCAACTCATTCCTTGCTCATGGAATACCTGTGAGAATCAAGTGAAAATTAAGCCTACAGAATAGTATCTGATGCAGACTGGAGTTAAGAAATCAGAAGCCGGGGCCGGCACTGTGACGCAGTAGGTTAATCCTCTGCCTGCAGCGCCGGCATCCCGTATGGGTGCTGGTTCTAGTCCTGGCTGCTCCACCTCTGACCCAGCTCTCTGCTGTTGCCTGGGAAAGCAGTAGAAGATGGCCCACGTCCTTGAGCCCCTACACCCACATGAGAGACCGGAAAGAAGCTCCTGGCTTTGGATTGGCTGAGCTCTGACGGTTGCAGCCATTTGGGGAGTGAACCAGCGGATGGAAGACCTTTTTCTCTGTCTCTCCCTCTCACTATCTAGTACTCTACTTGTCAAATAAATAAATAAAATCTTAAAAAAGAAAAAAAATCAGAAGCCACATCCTGCTCTGCCACACAGAAGCTCTGCAACCTTAGGCAAATACTTCCCTTTTCTAATCAATAAAATGGAGATATTGATGAAACCTATTTGATAGGGTTGTGAATGAGCTGATGGGTTTAAGCACAGCATCTAATATGTAATAAGCACTCACTTTTTTATTGTTATGATTCTTTTAAAAAAAGATTTATTTATTTGAAAGGCAAAGTCAGAGAGAAAGATCGATCTTCCATCTGCTGGGTCACTCCCCAAATGGCCACAATGGCCAGGGGTATGTCAGGCTGAAGCCAGGGGCCCAGAACTCTATCTGGGTCTCCCATGTGGGTGGCAGGGGCCAAAACACTCAGGGCCGGCGCCCTGGCTCATTAGGCTAATCCTCTAACTTGCGGCGCTGGCACACCGGGTTCTAGTCCCGGTCAGGGTGCCGGATTCTGTCCCGGTTGCCCCTCTTCCAGGCCAGCTCTCTGCTGTGGCCCGGGAGTGCAGTGGAGGATGGCCCAAGTGCTTGGGCCCTGCACCCCATGGGAGACCAGGAGAAGCACCTGGCTCCTGGCTTCAGATCAGTGCGATGCACCAGCCAAAGCAAGCCAGCTGCGGCGGCCATTGGAGGGTGAACCAACGGCAAAAGGAAGACCTTCCTCTCTGTCTCTCTCTCTCTCTCTCACTGTCCACTCTGCCTGTCAAAAAATTAAAAAAAAAAAAAAAAAGAAAAGATGGATTAGATGGATTTAAAAAAAACCACTCAGGCCATCTGTGGCTGCTTTCCTAGGCACATTAGTAGGGAACGGGATCAGAAGTGGGGCAGCCAGAACTTGAACTGGTACTCATATAGGATGCCAGTCTTAAACTGCTGTACCACAACGCTGACCCAGAAAATAATTCTCTCTTTTTTTAAGATTTATTTATTTATTTATTCAAAAGGCAGAGTGGCAGAGAGAGAGAGAAAGAGGTCTTCCATCTGATGGTTCACTTCCCAGATGGCTGCAACAGCCAGAGCTGCACAGATCCGAAGCCAAGAACCAGGAGTTTCTGCCAGGTCTCTCACATGGGTGCAGGGGCCCAAGGACTTGGGCCATCTTCTACTGCTTTCCCAGGCCATAATAGAGAACTGGATCAGAAATGGAGCAGCTGAGACTCGAGCTGGTGCCCATATGGCACTTTTAGCCACTATGCCACAGTGCCAACCCCCACACAGTTTTTGAAATTCTCCCTGGGACCAGCTCTGTGGCATAGTAGGTTAAGCCACCACCTGCAGCACCCACATCCAATAGGGGCACTGTTTCAAGTCCTGGTGGCTCCACTCCCTATTTAGCTCCTTGATAATGCACCTGGGAAAGCAGCAGAGGATGGCCCAACTGGTGCCCATATGGGATGCTGGCACTGCAGGTGGTGGCTTTACCTGCTACACCACAGCACCAGCCCCAGAAAAAATTCTTATTAGGATCATTAGGATCACGCTGTCATTTCACTTCCTTGTAGTAGGAATATCTTCTTAGAGTCTTGATTTTCGAAGGATGGATCAGAGATCACAAATCATGCACGTCAATGGGTGTGTTTGCTTCTAAAATAAAAAAAGTGTTTATTTATTTACTTGAGGAACCCAGGGAAAGAGAGAGCTCCCATTACCAGTTTAATACCCACCCATTCCCCACCAAATGTTTGCAATGGCCAGGACAAAGACAAGAGCTAGAAATTCAGGTCTCCCACGTGGGCAGCAGGAATATAAATACTTGCACCATCACTCTGCCTTCCAGGGTCTGCATTAACGGGAAGCTGGAGTCAGGAGCTACAGCCAGGACAACCCAGGTACTGCAATATGGGACAAGTGTGTCTCAACCGGGATCCTAACCTCTAGGCTAAATACCACCCCCTTACTTATTTCTCAGTTCAGTTAGTGGCACCATCTTCCTCCTAGTGGCCCAAGTTAGGGATTCTACCCCATTGAGTATATCATCCCTTGGGAATGCTGCCATGGCCACGGGAGCTTCTGGGATCTGTTCCCAGACAGAATGCAGGAACCTAACAGTGCCGGGGTCTGTGATTGGCGTGGCCTTTGCATTTCCACTGCCTCTACTGTGCTTGTGACCTCTCCCATCTCCCACCTGCACTGCGCCATCACCCCCTCCCTGGCCTCTCAGTCCTCGTCCAGCCTGCCAGAGGGACCCCCATTCTCTGTTTCTCCCTCCTCTTCATCCTCTTTCCCTCTTTTCCTTTCTGATTTCTGGACACTCCGTGGAGTTGATGGCTCCCTCATCTTCCATCTGTAAAAGGAGTTACTCCCGTTTTATCTCACTTCCCCCTCCTTCATCCCTTCCCTCCCGCAGGCCATCACAGTGATGTTTTTGAAATGTTCTTGGGTACATATGTATACTTACACAATAAACCGTTTGGTGAGGTTTGTGACCACATTGACTTATCCGTTCCCTCAGCGGATGGCCCCACCTGTCTCCTGCAGGTACTACAGTGAGGTGTTGGCCTTTGTTCAGGATTCTCCAGGACCTGTGTAAGATTTCTCTGAAGTCTATGCCCAGGAGCGGAACTGCTGAGTCACGGGTCCGGGTGTGTTTACCTTCACAGGCTACTGCAGGGTTGCACCTGAGCTCCTGGCCTGGCCCGACCCCAGCCTTAGGAGACTTGACCAGACCCTAGCATGGCTTCCAGACAGACACCTAGGGCCATGTCCCCAGGAGGACTCAGCACCTGTGAAATGCCTTGAAGCTCCTCGACGCCAGGCGAGTTGACTGTTCCAGCCACACCCCCATGAGAGGTGGACAGACCCCGAGCTCTGCTTGACCCTGATACTTTAGAAAGCGTCCAATGATAAATCTCTGAGCTCTTTCAGATGCAAATCAACCACCCCTAGTGCTCTCCCCTCCCACGACTTCAGAACACCCCCACTTTTTTTTTGACAGGCAAAGTTAGAGAGAGAGACAGAAAGGACTTCCTTTTCCGTTGGTTCACCCCTCAAATGGCCACTACGACCAGTGTGCTGTAGCCAGTGCGCTGCGCCAATCTGAAGCCAGGAGCCAGGTGCCTCCTCCTGGTCTCCCATGTGAACACCCCCACTTTTTTTAAAAAAAGTATTTATTTGAAAGGCAGAGTTAGAGAGAGAGATTGATTGATTGATTGATTGATTACATCTACTGGTTCACTCCCCAAATGGCCACAATGGCCAGAGCTGGGTGGGTCCGAAGCCAAGAGCCAGGAGCTTCCTCTGGGTCTCCCATGTGGATGCAGGCGCCCAAGCACTTGGGCCATCTTCCTCTGCTTTCCCAGGTGCATTAGCAGGTAGCTGGATCAAAAGTGGAGCAGCCAGGACTCAAGCCAGCATCAATATGGGATGTTGGCCCCAGGGGCAGTTGCTTTACACCTGTTATGCCATAACACTGACCTCTCATAATCTTTTTTCTGAAATGCAAACAGACAGGAGGCCTAACAGCTCTGGGCACCTTGCTTTAATTCTTACCACTGTCCTCTGTCATAAAGATACCCGAAGTTTGATTCTCCTCCTTCTAACTGCCCCTCCCACAAACACCCCATACTGGCTTCCCCGTAGCCCACAAATACTCAAGCCTCTTGCTTTGGAGACTGAGTTCAGGTCACCACTGGACTCTTCCCTCTTGCCATATCCCTGAATGAAGGTTGCCCTTGGCCCTTTGATCAGTGTCTGGCTTCTTTGTTTTGTTGCTCTAGGGTAACAGCTCGTCTGCTCTCCCACCAGAAAAGCCTAAGTGTCTATTTCCCTGCAACCTTGCCAAAGGTGGGTATTACCCAGTCACCCTTCTGGGTAAGAAGACATATCTCACCATTGTTTTACTCCTCAACGAGTGACTTTGAACAAAACTCTCGCCTCTGCTTGGGTCATATCCTTTGTCCTCTTTCCTACTACAGTCTCATTTTCTGAATGATTAATAGGATTTTCATATACACTAAAGGTAATTGTCCCCTTCTGGTTTGAGAATTCTCAGATATTTTTCTCCGTTTACCACCTGTCAGTTCATTTTGATAACAATATGTATGCTTATTATTATCATTACTTTTAATATCACCAAGTCCATCTACTTGGGAGTATGGTTGCACTTTTTGGATTTTTTTTAAAAAATTTTTTTCTTTATTTGAAAGGTAGAGTTACAGAGAGAGGGAGAGACAGAGATCTTCCATCTTCTGGTTCATTCCCCCAGCTATTGCAATGGCTGGAGCTGGACTGATCTGAAGCCAGGAGCTTCTTCTGGGTCTCCCATGTGGGTGCAGGGGCCCAAGTCTTTGTGCCATCTTCCACTGCTTTCTCAGGCCATTGGCAGGGAGCTGGATCCGAAGTGGAGTAGCTGGGACTCAAACCGGCGCCCATATGGGATCCTGGTGCTGCAGGCTGCAGCTTTACCTGCTAAGCCACAGTGCCAGGCCTCTGGATTTTTAAAAAAGGCTTTATTCTTTTGAAAGGCAGAGCATCAGATCAGAGAGAAAGAGAGAGAGAAGAGAGAAGAGAGAGAAAGTGCACTTCTACCTGCTGGTTCATTCCCCAAATGGCTATATAGCCTGGGCTGGGCCAGGTCAAAGTCAGAAGCTATGAATTCCACCCTGGTCTCTCACATGGGTGGCAGGGACCTGAACACTCAGGCCATCTTCCACTGCCTTCCCAGCTGCATGAGCAGGAAGCTGGATTGGAAGTGGAGCAGCCAGGACCAGAACCAGTGCTCCAGTATAAGATGCTGGCATCACAAGTAGCAGCTTAATCCTCTGTGCCACAACGCCAGCCCTGCAAATCTCATTTTTTAAAATTCTTCCCTTCTTTTAAGCTTATAAATACATTCTGTCATACAAGGGGTCTTCAGAAAGTTTAATAGAAAGTACATACTACGGAAAAATTGTGCATGGACTTCATAATATTTTTATACCTGAAAGCTGATATTCCAACTGCATTCACAAACTTTTTGGAGTCTGCACGTGTGTATTTGTATACGCACACACATACACATATTTGTTTTGTAGGACCACCTTTCATATTTCTACCTTTAATTCATCTGAAGTTCACCTTAGCATTCGAGATCCAATTCTCCGTGGAGTGAGCCACTTTTTCCTACATTGTTTGCGAAGCAACCTGCCCTTTCTCCACGGATGTGTTTCCTGTCCATCACGTGCACACACGCCCATGCACACACACAAACATAGACTTTTCTGAGTATTTTCTCACCCTTGCTCTAGTGACAGGCTCTGTGCCAGGGTAATAGGGTTTTATTGTGCGGCAATGCAGTATACAGGGGCAAGTCCTTCCTCCTTGTTCTTTTTACTAAATTGGCTCAACTCATGCTGACCTTGGCTCTTTTTGTCCATATAAATTTTAAATATGCTTCTTCAGCCCTTCAACAAGTTCTTTAGTAAGTATATTGAAATTGTCTTGAAATTTTAGATTTATTTTGAGAGAATTGGTATCAAGTTATCTTTTCTATCTACATGATATATGTCTTATTCAAGTTTTATGTCCTTTTGCATTTTTTAAATATTTACTTATTTGAAAGGCAAAGTTACAGAGAAAGAAGGGGGGAAGAGAGAGAAAGAGAGAGAGAGGGAGAGGGAGGGGGAGAGAGAGAGAGATTGATTCATCTTCCATCTGCTGGTTCACTTCCCAAATGGCTGCAACAGCCAGGGCTGGACCAGGCTAAAGCCAGGAGACAGAAGGTTCTTCCTGGTCTCTCATGTTGGTGCAAGGGCCCAAGCACCTGGGCCATCCTCTGCTGCCCTCCCAGGCACATTAGTAAGGACCTGAATCAGAAGAGGAGCAGCCAGGACTCGAACTGTCACCCATATGGGATGCCAGCATTGCAGACGGTGGCTTAACCCACTGCACCACAGTGCTGGTCCCTTTTTACATTTAAAAAGTTTTTTTTTAATTTATTTGAAAGACAGAGAGATAGACAGTGATATCTTCCAGCTGCTAGTTCATCCCTCAAATGTTTGCAGTAGTCAGAGGTTGGAGCAGGCCAAAGCCAGGAGTGTGGAACTCAATCCAGGTCTCCCTTGTGGGTGGCAAGGACTCAAATACTTGAACCATCACCTGCTGCCCTCCCACAGTGTGCATCGGCAGGAAGCTGGGACCCAAAGCAGTGGTACTGGTAGGACTCAAACAGGCACTGCAGTACGGGATGTGGGCATCTGAAGCAGTGTCTGAATTGCTACGCCAGATGCTTACCCACAGGACTTACATTGAATGTTTTGTTAAGTTGATTTTTAGATATTTTGTAGTTCCGTTGCTGTTAGGAAGTTATCTTATTTTTGGTCATGTTTTCTAATGGAATATTGCTAGTGCGGAAGAGTACTACTGAGCTCTGAGAGCAGCTCTTGTTCCTGGCATCCTTGCTGGATACAAATTCTAAAAGCTTTTCTGTTACTCCTGTGACGTTTTCTATGTAGATAATCAGATGCTGTGTAATTAATGAGAGTTTTGCCTCTTCCTTTCTAATCCTATACCTATTACTTCTTTTCCTTAGCTTTTCACCTTGGCTAGCACCTCTAGTATGAGGTTGCGTAGGGGCGGTTCTCGGAGGGAATGTGGATCTCTCCGCACCTGTTGTCTCCTTCCCATCCCCAGAGTCAAGCCTGCCCTGGTGTGGCCAGGAGCTCTCTGTCCGCTGGCTGCAGGACTGGTGATCCCGCTCTGTCTTGCCGTGGAGTTGGGGGTAGATCGTATTCATCCATGGATACAAGAAAGCAAAAAAGAGCCCAAGATAAAAACTTTCCCTCTCTGTGGCCCTAGCCCTCTTCCCCTGTAGTCTCCAGTCACACACACACACACACACACACACACACACACACACACACACACCTGGGACCCAGCCATTTGCTGTCCCTGCAGAAGCTTCTGGATTAGAGTCTCGGATCCACCAAGTGCTCCGTTTCTCAGGCACTCCCAGCACTGGTGGGGCAGCTGGTCAGTAGCCCTGCTGTGCTGCCGTCAGAGTGACACCTGTGATCACAGGAATGCTTTCACGGAAGGTCTTTGAAGACCCTCGGGAAGCTCCTCCCATAGGCATTCCGGGTCCTGGCGGGCTGGACTCACCTCCTCTTCCCTTCCCACGACAGCCCCTGCTCCAGGTGCCCTGGGTGATGATTGATCGCCTTTCCTCAATGTGCTGTGCACTTGCAAACTCCATTTGCAGGCAAAGAATTCCCTCCCAATGGGATTTTCCACCTTTTCTTTAGTGCTTAAACTGCCTTCTGCTGCCTTCCCAGGTGCATTAGCAGGGAGCGGAATCAGAAACGGGGTCGCTGGCCCTCTGAGAGGGGATGTGGGTGTCTCAAGTGGCGGCTTCACCAGCTGCACCACAACGCCCGCCTCTTTTTTTTTTTTTTTTTTTTTTTTTTGACAGGCAGAGTGGACAGTGAGAGAGAGAGAGAAAGGTCTTCCTTTTCCGTTGGTTCACCCTCCAATGGCCGCTGCGGCCGGCGCGCTGTGGCCGGTGCACCGTGCTGATCCGATGGCAGGAGCCAGGTGCTTCTCCTGGTCTCCCATAGGGTGCAGGGCCCAAGCACTTGGGCCATCCTCCACTGCACTCCCTGGCCACAGCAGAGAGCTGGCCTGGAAGAGGGGCAACCAGGACAGAATTCAGTGTGCTGGTGCCGCTAGGCAGAGGATTAGCCTGTTGAGCCGTGGCACCAGCCTAACGCCCGCCTCTTGTTTTTGTTTTGCATCCAAGATATTATCATTTTCTTTTAAAGACTGAGATACAGGGGCTAGCGCTGTGGCAGAGTGGGTTAACACCCTGTCCTGAAGCGCCAGCATCCCATATGGGCGCTGGTTCTAGTCCCTGTTGCTCCTCTTCCAATCCAGCTCTCTGTTATAGCCTGGGAAAGCAGTAGAAGATGGCCCAAGTCCTTGGGCCCCTGGACCCACATGGGAGATCTGGAAGAAGCTTCTGGCTCCTGGTTTCAGATCAGCACAGCTCCAGCCATTGTGGCCATCTGGGGAGAGAACAATCAGATGGAAGATCTGTCTCTCTCTCTTTGCCTCTCCTCTGTGTAACTCTGACTTTCAAATAAATAAATAAATCCTTAAAAAAAAAGATTGAGATACAGAGAAATGAAATGAATTCTCTTTCCTAGACTGTTGCAGGCAGGAATGGCCCTCAGTCTGTTCATAGCTCTCTGTGTCCACACACTTGGATAATACCTTGCACACCAGCCCCCAGGATCGGCCATGTAACTTGCTTTGGCCAAAGGAACAAGACAGGATGTGACAGTGACACAAGAAGAAAATTTGAAGTGCTTGCCATGGTGGGGTTCGCGCTCTCTCGCTGCTCTTTTGTTCCCTGGGACCCTCACGGTGAGCCCCCTCACATGGCGCAGAGACAAGCCGTCCCAGCTAAGTCCTCCTGAGCCAGCCGGGCACCAGTCTCCAAGTGTGTGAGTGAGGCCAGCCCCAGCTGAGCCCCCCGCGGAGCTCAGAGATCTCCCACTCTAGATCCAATTTTCCCAGACTCATGAAAAACAATAAACGCTTGTTGTTTTAAGTCCCTAAGCCTCTGCATCATTTGTTACACAACAAAACCTAACTGCATTCCCCAGGAGAGCCTAAGCAAGCTAGATTCTAAGTCCTGGTCCTCCAGGTTCATGTCCAACTGCAGCTACTCCACGTCTACTCAAAAGCCAAGCTTAGATACACAAGGCCTTAGCAATCTTACTGTGGGTCCTAGGTATGATCCAGCCTCTTCTTGAATTTCTCTGGGAAAAGGGCTATGGCTTGATTTTTCCAGATGGCTCAGTGCGTTGCTTCATCTATAATATGTGGTCAGGGAGAGGCATTCCTCTTCTAAAAGGAGTTCACTTTAGTTTTTCTTACACAGATGGATGGGCAGGCTTACCTATAGTGTGTATAACTCCCAGAATCTATGTAGGGCATAGATCTGGCTACAAAAGAGGTTTTAGGCTAACAAATTTTCCTAAGGTACAAAACAGGCATGGATGGGACAACCAGGGGCCATGTCTTACACTTCTGTCCCCATGACCCGGACCAGAGCTCTGTGGAGCTGCACAGCTTCGGGGAGCATCATTCACACTGCAGTCTGTGTGCACTGGGGCCCCTGTCTGGGGCATAGTAAATGTTTAGGAGCACACACGTGTACATGCACACATATTTGTGGCATTTAGCAGTGTTCTAACTGGAAAGAAAATACACCAAGTTAGAATGATTATCCCTTCTGACTGGGTACCAGAGCGCACATCCTTTGCTTTGGATGTGATCAAGTGAGAAAATACATGAATAAATGTTCCAGATCAGCTCTTCTGCAGGTCACAATGAAACATAAAAGCTCATTTGGGTTCATGGTGACACCTAGTGGTGTATCACAATTGTGGTTTTTTTTCTTCCTTTGATATACACTTCATTTTTTATTGTATGTATTTCAGGCTGGAGGAGCCCTCAGGAGAGAGAGAGCTCTGCTCCCTTCACAGATAAGGTAGGGGAGGTCCCAGGCCTCCAGGGCAGCAGGCGGGGTGTGCTCCCATGCTGCCTCACAGACCTCATGATAACGCCCTGGGGCTGTGGGGAGGCCCTGCCAGGGACATGGGGTTGCATTGTCACTGCTTGGTGTTGTCAGCCGCCACACCTTTCAGTTTGCATCTTTCTCGTTCTCCTTCTCTTTCCCTTCCCTCTGTCCTCTTATTCGTATGCCCACCTCTCATTTATCTTCTCCTCTCCAAAGCATTGCCAACCTCAGAGCCATGTTGCTATTGCATTAAAGCAAAATGAAATCAGAATTTCAATCCCGCCATAGCTCTGTCATCCCCAGCACTCAACGGTGCTGATGGCCGCCAAGTTGGATGGAACAGACAGGGTCGTTTCCATCGCTGCAGAAACTCCCTCTGGGCGGCGCAGGCACAGAGCGCCCTGCCCTACCCCTCCATGCCCCGGATCTGAGTGGCAGCTCTCTGCCCCTCCCCACTCCAGGCTATTAGGTAGCTCTCTGTGGTCTGTAGATTATCATGTAAACTCCTTAAGGTGACCTTGCCATAGTGAGCACAGAAATATATAACCACGTTGGACAGTTTATTCAGGACAGTGAATGCGGGTTTTCCCTGCATTGGCCACATCAAAATGTTTTTGAACACAACACGTCCACATGTCATTTAAAACAATTACACCGTGGGCCTCTTTTCTTTTTCCCTAATCTACAGGTTTCTACCTTTTTTTTCTTTTACCTTGTCTTGAGTTAAGGTGGCTTTTGAATTTAACAGTCCCTTTGTTATTTAAATGTGTGAAGTGTGTATTTTATGCACAGAGTAGTTTGAGATGATACACAGAAGGTGGAGAACAGGTTGGTGTTTGGCTGGGGTGAGATGGACATTGCCTCTCTGCTGGTTAGCCTTTTGTCGTCTTTTTTTTTATTTTTTTTTTTTTATTTTTTTTTATTTTGACAGGCAGAGTGGACAGTGAGAGAGAGAGACAGAGAGAAAGGTCTTCCTTTGCCGTTGGTTCACCCTCCAATGGCCGCCGCGGTTGGCGCGCTGCGGCCGGCGCACCGTGCTGATCCGATGGCAGGAGCCAGGAGCTTCTCATGGTCTCCCATGGGGTGCAGGGCCCAAGCACCTGGGCCATCCTCCACTGCACTCCCTGGCCACAGCAGAGGGCTGGCCTGGAAGAGGGGCAACCGGGACAGAATCCGGAGCCCCTACCGGGACTAGAACCCGGTGTGCCGGCGCCGCTAGGCGGAGGATTAGCCTAGTGAGCCGCGGCGCCGGCCATGTCGTCTTTGAATTTGTATGAGATGTGTGTGTGTGTGTGTGTGTGTGTGTGTGCCTGTGTAAATGTGTAGTACAAGGATTCTTCAAAAAGTTTGTAGGAAATGGAATTCAAAGATCAGTGGATTATTTTGTGAAAAATTTTGAAATCCACACATATGGGAGGTCTTCAAGAAGAAGAACTGGAAGAGCATTTCGTGGAAGAGCAACAGGGGCAGGCATTGGGCACAGCAGTTGAGACACCTCTTGAGATACCCACATCTCATTCCAGAGTACCAGCTTTGAGCCCTGGCTCCTCTGCTTCCAGTCCAGGTTCCTGCTCACGTGCACCTTGGGAGGCAGCCGGTGATGGGAGACTCAGACTGAGTTCCAGGCTCCTGGCACTAGCCTTGCCCAAACCTGGCTGTTGTGGTCATTTGGGGAGTAAACCAGCAGATAGACCTTGGACAAAGTGTAAAGCTTCGTGGATCTCGCCACCCGGCGTGACGAATCACCTTTCCCTGAAGGGCTTGAGGTACAAAATAACGGGACCGCTTCCCTTGCCTTTCCTCGGCGCTCCCGGCTGCTCCTGGCCGCCTGCCCTTCTGCATCTTCAAGGAAGGAAGGCGGTGGAGCCCGGGGCCCTCGCCTGGCCTCAGCGCCGATTCCAGCCCAACGTGAAGTCCAAAGTCGGCTTTGTGTAGCACTTACACTGAAGTCTCGTGGTTCTTTAAAGGAGGTAAAATTTAGCAGCTGGGGCAAAAGGATCAAACCCACAGGAGAGGTGCGGTTTCTACTGCAGATTTCACAGAAAGGGAAACTGAGGCAGGGCACAGGAACCGTGACATGAGCTGGGATCTCGACTTCCCGTAAGGCCGCGTGGCAGCAAACCATATAATCAAGTGTCCAGACAGAACAGTGGCTTCTCTGTGTGCATTCATCAAAATACAGTGCTGCCTGGCCCGCTCCAGCCAGGGAGGTCGGTTTGTGGTTCTTTCTGCCCGCAGACTTGTATGGTGACATCGAGCTCTGGGTAGAGTTGTGGTCTCCTAAAAAACAAAGGGTCACCCTTGGGCTCCTGGGACGTGCAGTGTTTAAGGAAGGGCTCCTGGCGCTGTGTGTTGGGAAGACAAACAGCAGCGCGTGTCCCAGGCAGAGCCCCGGCCACTGTCCCTAACCCCAAGGCACCCTGGCCACCGGAGAGGCAGCACTCAGGATTGTCAAGATGACAGGCTTTCTTCAAATGCTGCCAGCCCCCCTCCCCTGCTTTCATCAGGAAGGAAGCTGAGGCTCAAAGAGGTTTAGGAGGCAGAGTGCCTTTCCCAAGACTGCAGAGGGATGGCAGCGGGAGAGCTGCCTGCCAGGCCAGTGGGGCTGCCTCCGGGCACCCTCCCAGCAGCCCTGGACAGGCCCGGCACGGACGCTCCCAGTCTCATGGAAAGATCCAACACCTTCACAATGCTCACTTGTTAACACGAGCAGGGGCACCAAGCCTGGCTCCGGGTGTGTTTTCAGGTCAGATTCCGAAGGTCTATCTGTGCTGGGACAGTGGCTGCCAGCCACGTGTGGCCATGTAGCTCGTGACCTGTGGCTGGGCTCCGCTAACACGCACCGGGACTGTAAACTACTCTGTGTAAAAACTGCAAACTGTCTCATTAGTAGTCTTTATGACGTGTTTAATATGTAAATACGTAAGGGTATTTTAGACATTGGGTTAAATGTTAAAATTAATTTACCTGGCTTTTACCTTTTTTTTTTTTTTAATGTGTTTATTTGAGAGACAAAGAAAGACGGACAGCTCCCACCCACCCGCTGTGACGTCCACAGTGGTCAGGGAGGTGCAGCGTCATTTTAGGTCTCCCATGTGGGTGGCAGGGACCCAACTATTTGAGCCATCACTGCTGCCTCCCAGGGTGCACATTAGCAGGAAGCTGGAGTCAGGAGCCAGAGCTGGCTCACAAGCCCAGGTCCTCCAATGTGGAATGTGGGTGTCCAAACCAGGGGCTTTGCTGCTAAGCTAAACACCCAGCCTTCTTTTTACTTTTTAAAATAATAGGGGCCAGTGCCATGGCGCACTAGGTTAATCCTCCGCCTGAGGCGCCGGCATCTCATATGGGTGTTGGTTCTAGTCCCGGCTGCTCCTCTCCCAATTCAGTTCTCTGCTATGGCCTGGGAAAGCAGTAGAAGATGGTCCAAGTCCTTGAGCCCCTGCACCCACGTGGGAGACCAGGAGGAAGCACCTGACGCAGCTCTGACCATTGCGGCCATTTGGGGAGTGAACCAATGGAAGGAAGACCTTTCTCTCTGTCTCTCCCTCTCACTGTCTGTAACTCTACCTCTCAAATAAAAAAAAAAAAATACAACTGGTAGAGCATTTAAAGTTATACTCACAGCTCCCATAGCATTTTTTTTTTTAAAGATTTTATTTGTTTATTTGAGAGGTAGAGTTAGAGACGGTGAGAGTGAAAGACAGAAAGAGAGGTCTTCCATCCGCTGGTTCACTCCCCAGATGGTCACAACAGCAGGAGCTGAGCCGATCCAAAACCAGGAGCCAGGAGCTTCTTCCCAGTCTCCCACGAGGGTGCAGGGGCCCAAGGACTTGGGGCATCTTCTACTGCTTTCCCAGGCCATAGCAGAGAGCTGAATTGGAAGTAGAGCACGTGGGGCTAGAACCCGTGCCTCTATGGGATGCTGGCACTTCAGGCGGCAGCTTCACCCGCTGCACCACAGGCTGGCCCCGGCAGCACATATTTTTGGTGCTTGGGTGTTTTATTTGCCCAGTTTTCTCCATATTGCTATTGCGAATTCCTAGACTGCCCCATTATCACCTTCATAGGCCCATTTCTGGTCTGTGCACTGTATATGGGGAGCAATTGCCGTTCAGCTATAGGAAGCTACTCTCCTTTTAAAACACTCGTCTGTGGATTCACACACACACACACACACACACACACACACTGGGGATGCTGCATTGTTTCCTTCATTTTTCCTGCAGAACTTGGTTGCTTAAAACAAATTATTCCTCATGATATTGTGGGCTGTGGGGCAGGAGTTCGCTGGTCTCACCTGCTTTCACCTGTAGCCGAGCTGAGCCCAAAGGTCCAAAATGGCCTCTCTGGCAGTTGCCACTGCGTGTCGCCTGGGACGGCGTGGTTCTGCTCCAGGTGGCCCCTCCTCCTCCTGCGGGACAGCCTGGCTTCCGCATGTGGCAGCCTCAGGACAGCGTCTCCCACGGAGCACAAGCAGAAGCTGCGAGGACAAGGGGACACCTACAAACCATAGCAAGCTCCCAGTTCTTATCTCTGTACTCAGCCTAACAAAACCTGTGCTAGAAATGGTTTCTACACTAGGAACATAGGAAAAGTCATTGATTGAAAAAGGAATGTGTGGCTTTTCTCAAGTGAAAACCAGTGGGGGACCACAGTGGATTTGAAGAACGGAGAATGAAAGCATGGGTTCATGATCCAGGCTGAAAACAAGAGACTACGTGTAAGCCAGGTGGAAATAGTCTGAGTGGCGGGCTGCCGTGAAAGGTGGTGCCCGCGTGTGTGTGACAGCATAAAGGGGGAAGGAAAGGGAGACAGAGATTTCCTTGTCCTGGATCATAGTGAGTTGCAAGGCATGCTGGGTAGGGATGCTTCCGAGCCTGATGCCTAAGAGCCAGAGCTAGGCCGGTGCCGCGGCTCACTAGGCTAATCCTCCGCCTTGTGGCGCCGGCACACCGGGTTCTAGTCCCGGTCGGGGCGCCGGATTCTGTCCTGGTTGCCCCTCTTCCAGGCCAGCTCTCTGCTGTGGCCCAGGAGTGCAGTGGAGGATGGCCCAAGTGCTTGGGCCCTGCACCCCATGGGAGACCATGAGAAGCTCCTGGCTCCTGCCATCGGATCAGCGCGGTGCGCCGGTGGCAGCGCGCCGGCCGCGCCAGCCATTGGAGGGTGAACCAACGGCAAAAGGAAGACCTTTCTCTCTGTCTCTCTCTCTCTCTCACTGTCCACTCTCACTGTCCACTGTCACAAAAAAAAAAAAAAAAAAAAAAGCCAGAGCTGTGGCATCCTGCCCTGCCCCCCCGACCTCCACCCTAGCTATTTGGCCTGGAGTCATTCACGTATCTCTCTGAATTTTGTGTTTCTAATCTGTGTACCAGTGGAGGTGCATAGAGTGCCTGGCACAGAACTGGGCTCAGTGCTTTAAGAATGAGTTTAGCCTCTGGCGGCATGAGCTCCTGTCCTGAGACCATATTTACTGTCTCCTCGCCAGCCCGTAAAAGACAGGCTGTGACTTAGGCACAGCAGCCTCTGGGCTCCCAGTAGGAGTGGGGAGTAGTTTTCCTTCAGGCAGGGATGCAGTTGGACCCACGTGCAAGCCTCAGCATGGCTTCAATTTTTAAACATCTTGTTGGTTTAAATAAGACCCAAGAGCCTCCCTCAGTCGGGTTCCAAAGTGCTGCCTGCGACGTTGTATCTGTTTCAGTCCCGCTAGCTTTCCCAAGTGGAGTTCCCTCCCTAAGAAGCCTTTGCAAGAGATGCAGATGTTCATCCGAGTGCTTTTTTGCCAGGAGATAAGAGGATGGAGAGAATGATCTGATGATGGTTCTTTGTAATTTATTTATTTATTTATGTGAGAGAGAGCAAGAGTGCACTCTCACCTGCTAGTTCAATCCCCAAATGCTTCCAGTGGTCCCCTAGCTGGTGCCAAAGCCAATACCAGGAAACTCCATCCAGGTCTCCCACGTGGGGTAGGTGGCGGGAACCCAATCACTTGAGTTGTCGCTGCTGCCCCCAGGGTCTGCGTTAGCAGGAAGCTGGGATCAGGAGCTGGGGCCTCAAACCCAGGCCCTCCCATGGGGGATGCAGGTGGCCTAACTGCTGTCTTAACTGCTTGGCTGAACACACACCTCCTGTTTTATTTTAAACATAACATCATGCTTAGCACAAATAATTGTTGAACATTGACTTGTCTGTGCTGGGCGAGACAAGGGAGAGGCGAACACAGTCCCCTGTAGAGTTTATGGTCCAAAGGAGCTCGTGCGAGTCACAGTTGATTGCACCCACAGACCCGGGACCAGGCAGGAACAAGCTGAATCAGGGGTTTGGGAGAGAGAATCACACTTTCTGCAGCAGATTTTTTATTATGGCAACAGCATTCTAATAAAAACAACATCGTAATAGAGTAATTTTCCTTTTTTCTTGTTCCCTGTCTCATCCTTACCATACATTCATGTGATTTTTATAGCACAGTCGTAATAGATTCTGTGTTCCCCTAAGCATTCAGTGCGGAGCAGCGCGATCATTTCCACTTGGTGGTGACCGTCATTGCCTTTACTGTCCCGCTGGGCTGCTTCCAGGCTTCACAGCGTGCAGCTCCGTTCTTCTCTAGCATCATTTTCTTGTTTGTTTGTTTGTTTTTAAGATTTTATTTATTTATTTGAGAGGCAGAGTTCCAGAGAGAGAGAGGGAGAGACAGAGGGAAAGGTCTTTCTTCCACTGATTCATCCCCAAATGGCTGCAATGAGCAGAGCTAGGCCGATCTGAAGCCAGGAGCTTCTTCCGGTCTCCCATGCAGGTGCAGGGGCTCAAGGACTTAGACCATCTTCCACTGCTCCCCTAGGTGCATTAGCAGGGAGATGGATCGAAGTGGAGTAGCCGGCACAAAGAACCGGTGTCCATATGGGATGCTGGCACTGCAGGCAGAGGCTTAGCCTACTACGCCACAGCACCAGCCCTTAGCATCATTTTTTTTAGCTACAGCTCTGTGAAGTAGGATTGAGGGGGGTCAAAGGGCATAGACAGGGTGGGGTCCAGCTGTTAGAATGCCACCTGGGACACTTGCATCCCACATCACAGAGCCTGGGTCAACTCCCACTCCTGATTTCATTCCTGCGGTTGTGCAGTCTGGGAGGAAGCAGGTTGAGTTCCCACCACCCCCATGGGTGTCCTGGATGGAGTGCCTGGCTCCAGCTTCAGCCTGACGTAGCCCCAGCTGTTGCAGGCATTTGGGGAGTGAGCCAGCAGTTGGGAGTGTTTCTCTCTCTCTCTCTCTCTCTCTCTCTCTCTCTCTCTCTCTCGTGTGTGTGTGTGTATGTGTGTGCGTGTGCATGTGCCTCTCAAATAAATGAAAAATAGATTAGGTGGGGGCATTGGGGCCAGTGTTGTGGCATAGTGGGTAAGGCCGCTGCCTGTAGTACTGGCATCTCATATGGGCGCCAGTTCAAGTCCCGGCTGATCCACTTCCCACCCAGCTCTCTGCTGTGGCCTGGGAAAACAGAAGATGGCCACTTGAGCCTCTGCGCTCACATGGGAGACCTGGAAAAAGCTCCTGGCTCCTGGCTTGTATCAGCGTACCTCCGGCCGTTGCAGCCAACTGGGGAGTGAACCAGCAGGTGGAAGACCTCTCTCTCTCTCTCTGCCTCTCTTTCTCTCTCTGTATAACTCTGACTTTCAAATAAATAAATCTTAAAAAAAAAAAAAAAAAAGGTGGGGGCATGAACATGTGTTAGTCTGGGTTCTCCAAAGAAACAAAACCAATAGGATGTATGTGAGGGTATTTCAGAAAGTTCATAGGAAAAAACCAAAATGTGTTTTTCCAAATGTTTTGTACCAAAATGAACTTACTGTATAGTTCTGTCTTCCACAAACTTTTGGAAGCACACTTGCATATGAAGAGGCTTATTAAGAGGGCCGGGCTGTCAGGCAGGCTGAAAGTCCCGTCATCTGCCACCTGCACGCCAGAAGCCCAGGGAAAGCTGTCATCCGCTTCCAGGCCAGTGCCAGAGGCCAGAGAGTCAAGGAGTGCCAGGGCCAAGTTCAGGTCCACGTCTGAAGCAGAGGAGCTGAGTGCACTGGTGGCTGAGCTGGAGGAGACAATGTCCCAGCTGCAGCAGAGTGTCCGTCCGTCCTCCTCCGCCTTCTCGTTGTATTTGGGCCCTCAGCGGATCGGCTGACCCATTCTGGTGAGGGTGGATCTTCCTCACCTGGGCTGCCACCTGGGTTCTAGTCCCTTCTAGAAACACCCTCACAGACATACCCAGAAAGAGAGTTTCACCAGCTCTCTGGGTCCAGTCAGATTGACACAAAATTACCTTTTTTTTTTTTTTTTTTTTTTTGGACAGGCAGAGTTAGATAGTGAGAGACAGAGAGAAAGGTCTTCCTTCCATTGGTTCACCCCCAAAATGGCCACTATGGCCAGCACTGCGCCGATCCAAAGCCAGGAGCCAGGTGCTTCTTCCTGGTCTCCCATGCGGGTGCAGGGCCCAAGCACTTGGGCCATCCTCCACTGCCCTCCCGGGCCACAGCAGAGAGCTGGACTGGAAGAGGGGCAACCGGGACAGAACTGGTGCCCCGAACCCGAACCCCAGAACCCGGGGTACCAGTGCTGCAGGTGGAGGATTAGCCTAGTGAGCCGTGGCACAGGCCAGATTGACACAAAATTATCGACCACAACCCAGTTGCAAAGTCGACAGCCATGGATGGACCTGTTTTCTCCAAAATGGTATCTGAAGGGCAGGTTTGGTTTTGGCGTGTGTATACGTGTTTTAAAATTTGCTATGATTGCACAGCTGTGCCACATTGTGAGTAGAATTCACATTTCTTTGGCTATTTTTCCATACCCCTCCTGGCTACATCTCTTACATGACTTACCTGTTTAGGTCAGTCAGATGGGCAGGACTGCCACCCACAGAGGGCCAGTGAGTCCTGGGGACAGCACACGGCTTAGTCAGCCATAGTCCCAAGAGAATGACATTGTTAAGAACAAACTTTTTGGTTGGGATATAGGTTACACTAAAAGGGAATAGTGGAGGTGAGATTGGATAGGAAAGTGGATACCAGTGTGTAAAAAGGTCTGTTTTACATTTTATTTACTTATTTACTTGAAAGGCAGAGCAGGTAAAGCCACCGCCTGCAGTGCCAGCATCCCATATGGGGGCCGGTTCAAGTCCCAGCTGCTCAGATCCAGCTCCCTGCTAATGCACCTGGGAAAGCAGCAGAAGATGGCCCAAGTCCTTGGGCCCCTGCACCCACGTGGGAGACCCAGAAGAAGCTCCTGGGTCCTGGTTTCAGATTGCCCAGCTCTGGCCATTGTAGCCATTTGGGGAGTGAACCAATGGATAGAAGACTTCCTCTCTCTCTCTCTCTCTCTCTGCTTCTCTGTAACTCTGCCTTTCAAATATAAATCTTAAAAAAAAAAAAAGCCTATGCATTGACTTCAAAGTTAAAAAAAAAAAAAAAAAGGCAGAGAGAGACACACACACACAGAGCAGAGAAACCTTCTGTCTACTGGTTCACTCCCCAAATGCCTAAAACAGCCAAGACTGGGCCAGGCTGCAGCCAGGATACAGAAAGTCTATCCAGGTCTCCCACATGAGTGCCAGGGGCCCTCGTCTGCTGCCTCCACACAGTTAGTAGGTGCCTGGACTGGAAGCAGAGGCAGGACACGGTCCTGGGCACTCAGATATGGGATATGGATATCCCAAAGAGCAGCCTAGCCACTGCATCACAGCGCCTGCCCCAAAGGCTTGTTTTGAATCTTTTAGGGTTTTTTTTACCTTGATTTGTGCTCTAGCTTTTAACTCTGATGAATCTATGGGGGCAGAAATCAGTAAGAGCCGCCCCATGTGTCCCTGCCTCCTTAAACTCCCCAGCCCCTTGCACCTCTTCCTGGCGCCTGTTCCACCCGGGGGCTCCTGCACACTTGCCCCACCTTGTCCATCTTCCTGCCCCCAGAACCGCTGGCCCGTCCTCTCCTCAGGTGCCACCCACCCCTTGCTCTCGGTGTTCAACACTGATTCTGAGCTTTGGACACTGAGCTCTGCAGTCTCCCTGGGCCCACCCTGGCCCTTCAGGTATGTCCCCCACCCGGCTTCCAAAACCACCAGGCGGAGCAGACATACAGCATAGCAGTTCAAACATCTGCACCCAGTGGCTGTAGGGCACCTGAATGCCTGCCTCTGGCCCCTGGTGCCAGCTTCCTGCCAATGTACACCTTGAGAGGTGGTGATGGTGGCTCAAGTCGTTGGGTCCCTGCCACCCTGGTAGGAGAAGCTGGCTCCCAGTTATGTGAGCATCTGGGGACTGAGCCAGTGGCCATGGCACATTCTCTGTCTCTCTTAGACAGACTGATAGATAACGAAAAATACTCATGGGGCAGCCTGAGACAGAACCATAGAGGAGGGCGGCATGGCCCGTTGAGAAAGCCCCTAGCCTTGTTTCCTGGGATCTGCCCAGCCCCAGGAGTGCTTCCTGCTTCCCAGCACTGACAGCCTTTCCCCAGCCAGAGTCCCCTGCAGATGCCAGCCAGCAGCACTGCTCTCCGTGCCGTCACAAGGCTGCCTGCAGGTGAGGTGCTGGGAGGTCGGGGCCAGCCTGCCCGGCTCCTCCATGGCTCTGGGTCCTCCCTTTCTTTCCAGACAAGGCTGAGATGAAATGACATGCTTGTCAAACTGGAGGGATGCCCCAGCTGCAGTCTGCCTGGGGCTGTGACAATGATGTCATGCAGACTCTGAGCTGTCCTCACCCTTACCCAGTGCAGCTCCAAAAAGGTGAAAAACGATTGCTTTTGATCTTGGACTATAGTTTGTCCTCATATTGTGGGAGAGCAATTATTAACTTGCCTTAACTTGACATGGAGAAACATCGTAGTCTCTGTTTCTTATTAACACAGTCCCACCAGCCAGCACAGGACAAATGAAAGAAAAAGTGAAGCCTTCAACATTATCTCAGGCACCTGCCAGAGGGAAAGTTAGAGTAGTGATATTAACACATACTCAGTACCTCCTTCCCCTAGATACGTACATACTCTCATTTCAACCTCACAATGACATACAGACTTACTGCTGCCATTTTAAAAACAAAAGGAGAAGGTACTGGAAGAATTAA
Organism: Oryctolagus cuniculus; assembly: GCF_964237555.1. Taxonomy (NCBI): domain Eukaryota; kingdom Metazoa; phylum Chordata; class Mammalia; order Lagomorpha; family Leporidae; genus Oryctolagus; species Oryctolagus cuniculus. The sequence continues at coordinate 86,445,414 of NC_091443.1, forward strand.
TACTTTATCTTTTTTTTTTTTTCAAAAAAAAAAAAAAAGATTTATTTATTTGTTTAAAAGGCAGAGTTACTGGGCGGGTGGGGACAGAGAGAGGGAGGGAGAACTCCCATCTGCTGGTTCACTCCCCAGGTGGCCCCAAAGGTCAGATCTGGGCTAGGCCAACACCAGGAGCTTCATCCGGGTCTCCCACAAGGATGCAGGGTCCCCAGTACTCGGGCCATCCTCTGTTGCTTCCCCAGGCACATCAGCAGGGAGCTGGATCGGAAGTGGAGCAGCTGGGACACTGACTGGTGCCCATATGGGATGCTGGTGTCACAGGTGATGGCTTAACCTGCTATGCCACAACGCCCGCCCATTATCTAACTTATAAAGTGAAAAATAAACTGTATGTCCAGGATTATCAGTGGCTGTGGTTCTGGGGCTAATTCTTTCCCCATCAAAACAGGAGCTCTGACCGTGGTGTTGTTTTTGTGAATCTTGACTCTTCTCTGGATATTTCTGCTCTGTCTTCCTGTTGGTAGACCCACTCCTCATACTTACAGAGGCTGGGAAAAGAGAGAGAGAGAGACGCCATGTATCTGTTGGTTCTCTCCCTGAATGCCTGCAGTGAACAGGACTGGGCCAGGCCAAAGCTGGGAGCCGAGAACCCCACTACTTGAGCCGTCAACTGCTGCCTCTGCAGGTCTGCACTGGCACAAAACTGGGATCAGGATCCACAGGCAAGATTCGAACTCAGACATTCCAGTATGGACATCCATGTCCAAACTGGCATCCTAACTGCTAGGCCAGATCTCCCTCTCTGGTTCAGGAGTCCAAATGGGGACCTCTTGTGCCACAGCTCGGACTTCTCTATGGACGCCAGGTTGTGTTCATCACCACCCAAGTGTGCATAACCCCTCCCAAGCCTCTTCCCTGTGCTCCTCCCAGCAAACCCCGCCCCTTGCCACCTGGCTGTGCACATCAGACACACCTGCCTACCTGTGGGGAGAGGGACTTCAGGAAGAGCTCATCAAAGGCCTTGGAGGAGGGCTTGGGAGAATTCCAGAACTCATCCGGAAGGCACTTCTGGGTCCTGGCTTCCCCTGGGCTACTTGTGTTCTCTCCATGGGGAGGGCCCAGCCAGAGGAAGGCCTGGGCATTGGACGCAGGCCCAGGACCTCAGCGGGCCTGACCTCTGTGCCATTGTGTTGAGTCCTGCCTGACAGTACCAGTTCATGTCAGTTGGAAGCCAGGTGCAGGTTTGGCACCCCTGGGCCCAAGGAGAGACCTCGATGTGGACCTCAGAGGGGCCGCATGCCCTTTCTGCCTAGACTTCTTCCTCTGGTGCTAAAAAAAAAACAGGTCTGTTTGGTAGTTAGGCTTTTTAAAAAATTTTTTCCCTATAACTGAAATGCTCATTTTTACTTCATATTAGCAAGGCGCTGTTCGGCTAGAACAATTTTACATAGAGACTCTGAGTTCAGGGGTTGGGGAGAGGGACCAGTGACCTTGAGGCTGGATGTCCCTGTTGTCAGCCCCTGCCTCTCACAAGACCTGTCTTCCTGGGAAAGGCAGAACCATCACCACTGGTACAGGTACATGGTGAGCTCTGGGTCTGGAATAATTAAGACTTAAATGAACAAATCAGATCTTTTAAAAATTTTAAACTTCTTTTATTTGAAAGAAAGATGGAGACAGAGATCTTCTATCCACCGGCTCACTCCCCGAAGTGTCTGCAATAGCTAGGGCTGAGTGATGTGGAAGCCGAGAGCCAGGCACTCAGTCTGGGTCTTCCGTATGGATGGCGAGGACCCAAGGACTTGAGCCATCACCTGCTGCCTCCCAGGGTGTGCGTTAGCAAGAATCTGCAAGAGCAGAGGTGGGACTCAAACCCAGGCACTCCGATATGGATGCAGGCATCCCAGGGGGTTCTTAACCATGGCACCGAACGCCCACCCAACATAGCGGAACTCAGATTGGCCAGGACCAGAATTTCCAAGAAAAAGTCAGCCCTTGAACCTTCAGACTTGGCTGGGAGCTAGACCAAGGAGCTAAGCCAAGCAACCCTCAGAACCTCAAAGCGGTGGGAGCAATCAGTCAGTTGGAAAATAAGGATGGAACTTCTAAAAGAGGACAGGAACTCACTTAAACGGGCCACAGGCTGTGCTGCTATGTAGCGGTTTTTAAGAAGTCTGTGCTTTGGTGCTAAATAAAGGGAAAGTGATTCATTTAGGGCTTCCCAGTGTTTTTACTGAAATACCTCTAATGTCAGCACCTATGGGCCTTGCACCCACAAATCTGGGGCCACCACTAAAAGTTACATGGAGAAATGCCAAACCACTTCCAACTGTTGTGTTGCGTTTTCAAACCTTAAGCAATGGTGCAGTCCCCTCTATGGAGTGGAAGGCTCTCAGGCTCTCGAGTCCCTGTCTCAAACGTGAGGCTTCTCATGAGGGGTGGGCGAAGCAGGGAAGTGATCCAGCTGCAGGGGCTCCCGACCGGAGGTCCTGACCGGAGACGCTGACGGCTGAGGTGCAGGTTTCTGGCTTTCAGCTGTAGCTGTCAGGTTTGCCTCAAGCCTCAGCGAGCCCTCAGCAAGCCCTAGGACCCTCCCTGCTGGCCTTGGAATCAGAGAGAGGCCAAAGTGCACCTAGTGGGGAAGCAGGGGGCAGGGGGAGCAGCCTGGAGCAGGGGATTGAAGGTGGCCCGTGGTGACCAACGGAGAGGCAGCTGGCCGTCACCTGGCAAACAGAAACTGTCCCCAAGACCCTGAGAAGTACTGGGCAGGGAGACAGGACTACGGGAGCCAGGTCAGATGGGAGTGTGAAGTGTATCATCAGCATATGTGGTGACTTAGTTACAAAAAAAGGGGCCCGGCCGGCGCCATGGCTCAATAGGCTAATCCTCCGCCTTGTGGCGCCGGCACACCGGGTTCTAGTCCCGGTCGGGGCGCCAGATTCTGTCCCGGTTGCCCCCCTTCCAGGCCAGCTCTCTGCTGTGGCCAGGGAGTGCAGTGGAGGATGGCCCAAGTGCTTGGGCCCTGCACCCGCATGGGAGACCAGGAGAAGCACCTGGCTCCTGGCTTCAGATCAGCGCGATGCGCTACGGCCATTGGAGGGTGAACCAACAGCAAAAGGAAGACCTTTCTCTCTGTCTCTCTCTCTCACTGTCCACTCTGCCTGTCAAAAATAAAAAATAAAAAAGGGACCCCTCTGGACAGTGAATTACCAAAAGCACAGCAATACTTTTGCCAGTATTGCACCTGTCACCAGGCTGATTTCAGCCTCTACCTGTCACCTTGCCTAGGTGCCCTTATGCATTGCACAACCTGTGCTATGGAACAGCACTGGATGAACGTTCAGGAAGGGTGACCCTTGAAACTGGAGACCTCGTAAACATTTGGGTTGCAAAAATAATGTTTCTCCCCAAATCAGCCAGTGAGACTGGTGCTGCCAATCAGGCGTCCTCAAGGGCTAGCCGGCACCTGTGACCTGAAACCCGCCTAGCACCTGTTTTTGTAAACAGTTGTATTGGACAGCAGCCCCAGTTCATGCACTGAGAGAAGAGGCCAGGTTGCTTTCGCACTAGAGCGGCAAAGTCGAGTGGGTGCTACCGAAACTGTCCGACAAAGCCCAACGCATTCGCTGTCTAGGCCTTGGCAGAGGAACAGTTGCCAGACCCTTCTCTAGCTAGAGACACTGGTTTTCCCTGCAGCCCTTGGCTGGGGTTAGGTACCACTGAGGACCTCCAGAAAATAACTGTAGCCAGTTTGAAAAGCCCCGTGATCTGTATCAGCGGAAGCAGTGTCGATAAGGGAAGGTTTCACCCTCCCAAGTAGAGAACTGATAACTAGGGGAGGAAGGAACCGAAGTGTTGGCTTTAGGGGTTTAGTGAGAACCACTAACTTCTGGTCCCTTCTCCCTTGCTCCCTGCGCTACCCCAGGACCCACATGCTGCACAGCCCTGCGAACTGTCTCCCTCACCCACCCCTTTGATCCTGCCGCACACCAGCCAGGCCGAGGCCTTAGCACAGCTCATGTCTGGGCCTTTTCCAGAGCCTCGCTTTATTTCCCTCTACCTGTTCCCTCCCATAACTGCCAAGCTCATCTTCCTTAAAAAGTGCTGCCTTTTCTCAACTCCTTTTCTTTAACAACACCTCACTCATTGCCTTCAGCAGGAATTCCAACCCTGCAGGCATCCAAACAGCCTGTTAAAAGGCAGGTGCCCAGTCCCACCCTCCACCTTCCCAGGAGTCTGATGCCACAGAGAGAGCTGGCCTCGGACCGCAGCCTCTGTGTGTTTAAACGCTTGGGGAGATGACTTCGAAGCGCAGTGGAGGATGAACACAACTGGCCCTCACGGTAGCCTGAGTCCTTACCCTGGCCTCAGCCTGCTCCTCCAAATGCATCCCGGCGCTTTCCCAGTGCAGGCTCAGCCCCTGCCTACGGGAAGAGGGCCCACGGCGGAAGGAGCTGCTGTAGGAGACTTTGTCCTGAGCCCCCACCGAGCGCACAGAACCAGCACAGCTGGGCCACCCCAGGGAAGGCAGGGAGAGAAGCAGGTGGCTGCCGCTGCCTCCATTCCCGAGCACGTCACCTGCACGTGGGAAAGGCGAGGGAAGCTCTCGGTCGCCCCTGTGCCTCCTGGACCCTGAGTCCTCCTCCTCCCTACCCAGAATTCAGGCCGGAAGCAGTTCAGCCAGCTCTGGGGTTAAATGGGCTTTGAGAACTGGCCTGGGAATGGAGCCACAAGTGATAGCATTGCTTCTTCCAGAAACTGTCACTGAGATTCAAAGACCAAGTCTAGAAATAAACTTAGAATAAAAATCCCTAGGTGAGTCACAACTGTAGAGCAGGCCACATTTTAAAAGTTGCAAAAGGTAACTTGGACGTACAAGGCTACGCGAGGTATGGCTCCCTGTATATGAACTATCCAACAGGACAAATCTGAAGACACAGGCGCAGAGCAGTAGCGGCCTGAGGCTGGGGGTGGAGGGCAGGGGTGGACTGTGGCTGGGCGGGAGGGGGGCCTTTGGAGTGGTGAGAATGTTCTCAGACTGGACCATGGTGAGGGCTGTACAGCGCTGTTCGTATGCACAAAGTGGCCGAGTTGGGTGGAGTTGTATGTTAAACCAATTAAAGCTATTTTTGAAAGGTGACTCGAGTGACGGGCATTTGGCGCATCGCTTGGGACACCCACAGCCCATGTGGGAGGGCCTGGGTTTGAGTCCCAGCCCGGCTTCTAATTCCAGCTGCTTGCTCATGTGTACCCTGGGAGGCAGCAGGTAGTGACTCAAGTATTTAAGTCCCTGCCACCCACAGGAGAGAAATGGATGGGGTTCCTGGCTGCTGACCACAGCCTGGCTCAGCCCCGGCTGTTACAAACATTTGGGGGAGTGAACCAGTGGATAGAAGGTCTCTGTTTGTCTGACTCATTCTCATAAATAAAATTTTAAAAATAAAAAATTTTTTTCAAAGAAGTGCAGAGGGGCCAGCATTGTGGCATAGTGGGTAAAGCTGCTGTCTGCAACACTGGCGTTCTACTTGGGTGCCGGTTCGTGTCCCAGCTGCTCCACTTCCAATCCAGCCTGAGAACACAACAGAAGGTGGCCTACGTACCGAGGTCCCTGCCGCACACATGGGAGACCAGGAAGAAGCTCTTGGCTTCTGGAGGCCTGGCCTAGCCCTGGCCCTTGTAGCCATGTAGGGGAGTGAACCAGCGGATAGGCGAGCTCTGTCTCTGTTTCTCCCTCTCTCTGTTACTCTGACTTTCAAATAAATAAGTGAATCTTTTTTTTTAAAAAGAGATTTGAGCATATCTCAAGACTACTCAATAATTTTCCTCTACATGGGAGGCCCGTTGTAACACAGAATGTTACATTCTTACTCCCTTGGCGTTCACAGAGAATTGGTTCCAGGACACACACACACACGCACACACGCCAGATCCTCAGCTGCTCAAGTCCACTATGTAAGACAGCATAGTATTTGTGTTTGCCAATGCACATACTTTAAATCATCTCTCATTGCGGATGACACCTAATGCATGTGAATATAATGCATGTAAATAGTTGTCATACTGTGTGATAACCCTCCTATACATGGATTTCAAAAAAAATTTTGAAGTACCCTTGTGTATGTGTACATGTGTATATATGCAAATTAGGGATCTTTAAAAGGTTCATGCAAATGTATCATATAAAAAAGCTAAGCATGGATTTCAGATTTTTCCCGTGTACAGGATGCCCCTAGAAACATCTTTGAGAGGCGCAGTGTTCCCTCCTGCCCCACTGTGCGGCTCACAGTGGGACACCTGGATTGCCTGCATTAGAATTTATTCATGAGAGGCCATGAATCTGTGGCCCCTGTCCCACACTGGGAATCAGAGTCTCTGAGGGCAGCCCGAGGCAATCTCGCACTTTAAGCCATCTCTCCACAAGCACTTCAGACTCCCGTGCTCGGCTGGGTTTCCCTCAACCATCCAGAGGCAGGCCAGCCAAGCTCTCTGTTACCCATCTTCCCTCCACCCAGTGCAAATCCCCTGCCTCCATGCAGCTCCTGCCTGCTGGGTGGTCAAGGGAATGTCCCACACCCCCGCTGCCCCAGACTTCTCTGTGTTTTCCCAATTTCCTTATTTAGCGGCGTGTTAAAGTTTAGAAGAGAGAAAACACCCTAGCAAGGAGGCCACTCTGGAGCCTGGCTGGGGCTGTCACAGAGCACAGAATGGCTCGTCGCTGCCTCTCTTCCTCTTGGACCCACAGGCGCCCTGAGGGTGGGCTGCCTCTGTGTGCTACAGTCCTAGCGCCTTGCACAGCAGCTCATGGGCGCGTGCGCACGTCCTGTATCAGAGCGCTGGGTGCCAAACCCCGCTCCACTCCTGACTGCAGATTCCTGCTACTGCAGACCCTGGGAGGCAGCAGTGACGGTTCACGGGCCATCCAGCCACTTGAGAGATTTCCCCCAGCCACTGTGGGCATGGGGGCTCTGTCTCTCAAATAAGTTGTTCTTTTTTTAACGTGAACTTTGACCATTGAGAGGGAGGTGCTAATGAAGATCCTGTAGGTGAATTCTTCCTTGCCCTCCCGCCCCCCCCGCTGATGGACGTCCTGAGCATGGCTCTGGGGTTCCACGTGGCCGCCTGCAGACGTCCTGGGTGACCAGGCAGTCCTTTGTGTTTGCTGCGAAGCTGCATCCAGCTTAGTGCCACCACCGTGAGTTTGCTTTCTCACTTGCCAGGGGTCGGACTGTGCACCCAACGAGAGAGACGGAAGTCCTCAGGATGGGACCTTAGCTGAAAAGAGGTGGTTGCAGATGTAATTAGAGGTGAGGTTCAGCTGCAGGAGGCTGGCCCTTAGTGCAACATGACGCGTGACCTTCAGTTGGGAGACCCCGGACACAGACACGAGGAGACAGGGCCACATGGCGAGGGGGGCAGAGGCCGGAGTTCCGCTGTACGAGCCAGAGAAAGCCTGGGGCTCCTGGAAGAGAAGAGGCAGGATCTTCCCCTGGGGGCTGCCAAGGAAGTGCGGAGCTGCCAGCACCCTGAATCCAGACTTGCAGCCCCCACAACTGCGAGAGAAAGTACTATATGTTGTTGTGAGTCACCCAACGGTGTGGTACTGTGGTGGAATGAGGAGGTGAAAAGCTCATGCCAAGATGGCTGCTGAGGTGAAAAGGTCATGCCAAGATGGCCGCTGACAACAGAAACTGCCTGGCAATAGGCCGTGTTTGGATGGCTTCAGAAACCACATGACAACAGAAACTGCCTGGCAATAGGCTGTGTTTGGATGGCTTCAGAAACCACATGACAACAGAGCCTAACTGACAGCAGGCCGTGATTGGATGGTTTCAGAAACTGCCTGGCAATAAGAGCCTGACTGGCAACAGACTGTGATTGGATGGCTTTGGAAACTGCCTGGCAACAGGCTGTGATTGGTTAGGGCATAGACCACCCTTTGACCGGATTGGCTGCCTTGGCTATATAAGCAGCTGTAGCAACTGAAATAAACGCATCCGTGGGCTGCTCACCTCAGGCCCGCTTTCATGCGACTCCGGGGGTCTGTGTGGTGACTCCACACCTCTTGCCCCCACCACGCTCCTCCTCTCAGAACAGATCTTCTCTGAAGAAATTAACTTCAACATGGTACTTAAAAAATAATTCTGTTTTTTCAGAGAGAGCTCTCCCATCTGCTGGTTCACTTCACAAATGCCCACAACATCTCTGGGGCTGGGCCACGCAAAACTTGGGAGATAGCAACTCACTCTGGATCTCCCACATGGGTAGCAGGGACCCAAGCACCTGGGCCATCACCGCTGCCTCCTAGAGTCCTCATTAGCAGGCAGCTGGAGCCAGGAGCAGAGCCGGGTATTAAATGGGGACACTTCCCAAGTGGTCGCCATAGCTTTTTTTTGGCTACTTTTCATCCTCTGGCTCACTTCCCAAGTGGCCGCCATAGCTGTGACTATTCCAGGCCAAACGCAGGAGCCCAGAGCTCCACCTGAGTCTCCACACCAGTTTTGAACAAGGAACAACAGTTTTTCCTATGGCAAAACGCCTAGATGGTACAAAAATAAACAGGATGGGAACTAGAAATCTTTTTTTTTTAATAAAAAAAGGTTTGTTTATTTGAGAGGCAGAGTGACAGAGTTACGTGGGTGCAGGGCCCCAAGCACTTGGGCCATCCTCTGCTGCTTTCCCAGGCACATTAACAGGGAGCTGGATTGGAAGTGGAGCAGCTGGGACTTGAACCCGTTCCCATATGGGATGCCAGCACTGCAGATGGCAGCTTAACCTGCTGTAGGACAACGCCAGCTCCTGGAGCTCTTTTACCTGATTAGAGAGTACTAGCAGGGCTGCTGAGTACTTCCACGCCCTAACCCCTGAGTTACTGAGTTCATCTTCGCTCTGTTCACGTTTTGGCTGCTTCCCTGGCCGTCCGGGAGGTCTCACTCATTTCTCTCGCCTCTTCCCCTGCCTTCCACTCCAGATGAAGTAGAGTCCCGGCTCTGGTTTCCTGTCTGCCTGTCGGTTATGGACAGAGAGGTTTTTTCGTAACTCCTTGCAGCCCCATCCAGTTTTGCTCCGTGTATTTGAGGATCTGTTAGGAGGTGTATGAATGATTTGGGTTATTATGTCACCTTGAAGGATGAGCCATTTTGCCAGTTTTCAGTTATCCTTTCTGTCCCTGTACTATGCTTTGCCCTGATGTGTACTTCATGCAGTATTAATATAACCATTTTAAACTGTGTTTTGTGTGAGGGGTAGAGAGAGATCTCCCATCCATTGATTCACTCCTCAAATGTCCACAATGGCCAGGGCTGAAGCCGGGAGCTAAGAACTCAATTCAGGTCACCATGTGGGTGATAGGAACCAGTGACTCAGCTGTTGCCACTGCCTTGCAGGGTCTGCATTAGGTGGAATTCAAGAGTCAGAGAGTGGAGGTGGGACTCGAACCCAAGCACTCTGCTGTGGGACATGGGCATCTTAACCGTTAGCCCCATCTCTTCAGTTTTGGCTACTGTTAGCATTACTTATCTTTTCCTTTCACTTTTTTTTTTTTTTTTTTTGACAGGCAGAGTGGACAGTGAGAGAGAGACACAGAGAGAAAGGTCTTCCTTTTCCATTGGTTCACCCTCCAATGGCCGCTGCGGCCAGCGCACCGCGCTGATCTGAAGCCAGGAGCCAGGTGCTTTTCCTGGTCTCCCATGGGGTGCAGGGCCCAAGCACTTGGGCCATCCTCCACTGCACTCCCGGGCCACAGCAGAGAGCTGGCCTGGAAGAGGGGCAACCGGGACAGAATTCGGCGCCCCGACCAGGACTAGAACTCGGTGTGCCAGCGCCGCAGGCGGAGGATTAGCCTATTGAGCTGCGGCACTGGCCTTTTCCTTTCACTTTTAACCTATTATGCTTTTATATTTAAAGTAGATTTAAAAGATAGAGTGACAGCTCTTTCATCCTCTGGTTCACTCCCCAAATTGTCACAACAGCCAGGTCTGGGCCAGGCCAGAGCCAGGAGCCAGGAGCCAGGAGCCGGGAACTCCACCCCAGTGCTGGCACTCAAACCAGCACTTGAGTATGCCAGCGCCACAAGCAGCAGCTTTAATCTGCTGGGCCACAATGCCAGCCTCAACGGTCAGTTATCTTTAAAAGAGATTTAGCCAAGAAAAATCTTTGACTTATCTGAATCTATAAACTTGTTGTTTTTGGTGCTATTTGTCCTTTATGTAAATCCAGGTTTCCATATGGATCATTTTCTGCCTGTAAGATTTCCTTAAAGATACATTTATTTTGAGGGCAGAGTTACAGACAGGGTGGGGGAGAATCTTCCATCTGCTGATTCACTCCCCAGATGGCTATAATAGCAGGACTGGGTCATACCTAAGCCAGAAGCATGGAACTCCATCTGTATCTCCCACATGGGTGCAGGGGCCCAAGCACTTGGGCCACCCTGCACTGCCTTCCCAGGTGCATTGGCAGGGAGCTGGATCGGGAGCTGGATCAGAAGTGGAGCAGCCACATCACCTGCTTATAAGCTTTGCAATAGCAATATTTGTAGAAAAGTCTGCAGGTGAAGAATTGCTTCAGCTTCTGTATTGTCTGTAAGATATTTCACCTTCATTTTGAAAGTTATTTTCTTTGAGTACAGCCTTCTAGTCTGACAGAGCTTTGCTTCTGTATGTGTTTGTTCTGTCTCGTGGCATGCTTTGCTTCCAATGAGAAACCCTCTGTCATTCTGTCTCCGTTTCTCTGTGCCTAGTGTACCTTCCTTTCAGTGGCTTTTAATTTTATCTTTGGCTGTAAGCAATATGATTATGATGTATCCTACTTTTTTTTCTTCACATTTCTATGCTTGGGGTCTATTGGGTTTCTTGTGGGTTTATAGTTTTTGCCAAGTTTAGAGCAATTTCAGCCATTACTTCCTCTAAGGTTGTTTGTGGTCCATTGGTTCCCTGCTTTAGGGACTCCAATCTCCGATTACACATATATTAGGCCGCTTAAAGTTATGCCACAGTTTGTTGATACACTGTTCATTTTTTTGTTTTTAAAAAGTCTTTTTTAAAGATTTATTTATGGGGCTAGTGTTGTGGCATAGCAGGTAAAGCTACTTTCTGTGATGCCAGCATTCCACATGGGTGCTAGTTTGAGTCCCAGCTGCTCCACTCTGATCTAGCTCCCTGCTAATGGTCCTGGGAAAAGCAGCAGAAGATGACTCAAGTGCTTGGGCTCCTGCATCCATGTGGGAGATCAAGAGGAAGCTCCTTGCTCTTGGCTCCTGGCTTCAGTCTGGTCTAGCCCTGGCCATTGCGGCCACCTAGGTAGTGAGCCAGTAGATGGAAGATCTCTTTCTCTCTGCCTCTCCCCGCTCCTCTCTCTAATTCTGACTTTCAAATAAATAAATTTTTTTTTTTTTTTTTAGACCAGAGAGAGACAGAGATATCTTCTGTCTGTTGGCTCACTCCCCAAATGGCTGTAGCAGCCAGGACTAAGCAAGGCCAAAGCCAGGAGCCTGGAACTCCATCCTAGTTTCCCACGTGGGTGGCAAGGGCCCAAGTACTTGGGCCATCCTCCACTGTCTTCCCAGGTGCATTAACAGGAAGCTGGATCAAAAATGAAGCAGTGGGGCTTGAGCTGGCCCTCTTATATTGGATGTCAGTATTGCAAGAGGTGCTTAACCCCCTGCATCACAAGGCCTGCTCCTCATCTACTTACTTATTTTTTAGTCTTTTTTGTAAGTTTTATTTTGGATAGATTCTATTTCTGTGTATTCAAGTTCATTATTCTTTTCTTCTGCAATGTGTAATCTATTAATCCTATCTAGTGCATTTTTTCATGGCAGACAGTGCATTTTTAACTTCTAGGAGCAGTTCACTTTGGGTCTGTTTTATCTTCCATGTCTCCCGCATGTCTATTTATCATGTCCGTCCTTCCTCCAGCTTCTTGAAATACAGAATATATATCATAGCCTTACACGTGTTGTGTCCATAAATTCTATCTTCTGCGTCATCTCTTGTCAGTTTGCCTGATTTTCTGCCTTGCTGTGGCTTTAATATGATTTGTCCCCAAGCTCACGCAGATGTTTAACCCTCAACAGCCATAAGTTAATGATACTAAGAGGTTGGAAACGGAACCCAGTTACGGTGTTTAGGAGGCGGGTCTAGCTGGAGGTCCCTGAGGTCGTTGGGGGACTGCCCTCTGGAGGTCGTTCTGAGCCTGGGTTTGGGCCGAGCCTCCCTGTCTGTCTCTCCCCTCTGACTTACCACGTGATCCTCTGTAAGATCACACCATGGGCCTGCACCTAGACTTGCACCATACTGCTTGGATTTCAGCCTCCAAAGCTGTGAGCTGAGCTCTTCCCTTCATAAGTACCTTGTTTCCAATATTTGATTGTAGTAACGAGACACTACTACGCTCCTCATTCTGGATCATACAAGTAATTTCCTGCCCCCCCCCTTTTTGCATGCCTGCTATTTTTTTGTTTGAATCCTAAACATTGTGAATTTACCTTCTTGGATGTAGACTATTCCTGTATTCACATAAACACTCTTGTGCCTTGTCCTGGGATACAGTTAAGTTACTTGGAAAGAATTTGATTGTTTCAGGCCTTACATTTAAATCTATTCAGGCTCAGGGCCTACATTGTGGCATAGCAGGTAAAGCTGCTACCTGCAGTGCCAGCATCCCATACGGGCACTGGTTTGAGTCCCGGCTGCTCCACTTCCGATCCAGCTCTCTTCTATGGCCTGGGAAAGCAGAAAGTGGTAGCCCAAGTCCTTGGGCCCCTGCACCCCCGTGGGAGACCCAGAAGAAGCTCCTGGCTCCTGGCTTTGGATCGGCACAGCTCTGGATGTTGTGGCCATCTGGGACGTGAACCAATGGATGGAAGACCTCTCTCTCCCTCTCTCCCTCTCTCTTTCTCTCTCTCTTTCTCTCTCTCTCTCTACCTTTGCTCTCTGTAACTCTGACTTTCAAATAAATAAATAAATAAATCTTAAAATAAATTAAATAAATCCGTCTACTCAGGCCAGACCAGAGCTGCACTTAATTAGGGGTTAACATCCCCCCACCCCCACCAAGTCAGCTTGCTCCTCAGTACTGTGGTCAGTGACTCCCGAACATGGGCTAAAGGGAACACGAGTTTTGTGTTCTCTGCGTGTTGTTCCCTCACACTCTCTGGTCTGGTTCTTTCTCTGCTCTCAGGAAGATCCCTCACCTGCCTGAGCTGATCAGGGCCCACATGAAAACACGGAGTGGGGGGAGGGGGGTGCTGCAGGTGGTCACCATTCTCTCTGGGCAGCGCTCTCTGTGCCTCTGCCCCGTGAACTGCTTGGTTTCCCTGGACCCCTGCTCCTGCTCTATTTCCTTGACTCCAAGTCTTTTTTTTTTAAAGATTTACTTTTCTATTTATTTGAAAGGCAGAGTTACAGAGAGGCGGGGCGGGGGGTGTCTTACATCCGTGGGTTCACTCCCAATGGCCAGCTCTGAGCCGATCCAAAGTCAGGAGCCAGAAGCTTCTTCTGGGTCTCCCACAAGGTTGCAAGGACCATCTCCCACTGCTTTCTCAGGCCATAGCAGAGAGCTGGATCAGAACTGGAGCATCCGGGACTCAAACTGGTACCCAAATGGGATGCAGGCACGGCAGGTGGTGGCTTTACCCGCTACGCCACAGCACCAGCCCCTTGGAGTCTTCTGAGCTCTGCCATGCACCTCCAGGAAATGAGCTGGGCAATTTCAGGGCTGCCCTCACGTGTTTGCTGTCTCATCTGCCTCCGTTGTTTCAAATATTGTATCCCGTGTTCTAGTTGTTTTATGCGTGAGGGCGAATCGATCTTTGCTGCTGCATCTTAACCAGCAGAAGTCCTCGAAGCGAAGCTAAACGTGCCTGTGCCCTCGTGGGAATGAACAGAGGACCTTCCCACATGACAGGTGCCAACAGCAGGTCCCCAGTGCAGGCCAGCAGGTGCAGCGCCCGGGGACCCAAATACAGACTCCCCTGACCCAGGCACCTTTCAGAGGCAAAGGTTACAGAACCCTCAAATTAACAACCAAAAAGGAGATGGAAGTCAGCTGGCGCTTAGTAAGGTGGAAATTTCACACCTGTAAGACCCCTCTGATGTATCTCTTTCCCCACGACAGAAATGAAGAGCGCCCTGGCATTGGCCCTGCTCCCGAAGTTCACCAGCGGTGAGTCTCTACAGCCCTGGTCGCTCCGCCCCACACCCTCTGCTGTCCTAGTGCTTTAGCCCACAGGCTCTGCGTGCTGCTGGGCCATCCGCTTTCGGCCTCTCCTGTCAGCAGGCCTCAGAGAGAATCAGGGACCCTTGGCTTTGAGATTCCGTTAGCCCCCAGCCAGACTCACTTTCTGGAGTCTGCTGCTCGGCCTGTGGCCAGTAGACCACCAGCAGTAGCATTGAAAGCTTAGAAAATGTAGAGTTCCAGGTCCCAAGCTGGATGTGCTGGGTGAGAATCTTCAGTCTAATAGGAACCCAAGGGGCCCTGTGCACCGGGAAGTTTGTGGAGCTTTGCTCTAGCAGAAAGATTCCGAGGGTTTGACCGTGCTGAATCCATCTAACACATAAGTCCATCCGCTCAGTCTTGACTATAGGTGCGGGCCCTCGGTTTAACCACTGGATTTAGAAAACTAAAGCTTTCATATTAATGGGCAAGGAGTCAGGGAAGACCAAGCCACAGCCAGGAAACATTGTGGGGAGCCTTTAAAAGTTCTGCTTTAGAGCTGGTTATGGATGAATAAGGCACACCTAAAACAGGGCCTCATGAGTAACTCAGCAGGAGGCGCCCCGGGCAAACATGCAGAGAAGCACGGAGCAGTAAGGAACAAGGCATGACCTGGCCACTCCTCCCTGCCTCCCCTGAAGTCTTCTGTGACCCCTCAGTCACCTTCCTGCCGGGTTGCTTCCTCTGGGCTGATGGGGCAAGGGAATGCTGGGGAAGGAACCGACTTTTTTTTTTTTTCTTTTTTTTTGACAGGCAGAGTTAGACAGTGAGAGAGAGAGAGACAGAGAGAAAGGTCTTCCTCCTGTTGGTTCACCCCTCAAATGGCTACTACGGCCGGCGTGCTGCACCGATCTGAAGCCAGGAACCAGGTGCTTCCTCCTGGTCTCCCACACAGGTGCAGGGCCCAAGCACTTGGGCCATCCTCCACTGCCCTCCTGGGCCACAGCAGAGAGCTGGACTGGAAGAGGAGCAACCAGGAAAGAATTCGGCGCCCCTACCGGGACTAGAACCCGGGGTGCTGGCGCCACAGGCGGAGGATTAGCCTAGTGAGCCGCAGCACCGGCTGGAACTGACATTTATCACAGGAGCCAAGTGTGCACTCAGAGTTCCTCCATGGCCGGCATCGCTCCGTGTTCCAAGGCACCAGCGAGGTGGGTGGAGGAAGTACAAGCAGCAGGGAAGGAGCACTGTAGGGCCCAGGATAAACCCGGTATGGATGAGCTGCCTGTCACTTGATGGTTCATTTGGTGTTGGGCCACTGTCATCTCAAGCCAGAATCTTCTACCGATGCCTGCCTAGTGGGTGACGGTGGAGCTTCTGGAACACACGGTTCTCCAACAAGAGATACGGAAGTTGGGAGCAGTCGTTTAGCCCAGTGGGTAGGGTACCCACCTCTCAGGTCTGAGGACCCAAGTTCAGGAACTGAACCCTGCCTGGCTCCTGGCTCCAGCTTCCCTCAGTGCACACGCTGAGAGGCAGCAGGTGACAGCTCAAGGCACCTGGCGGACCTGGACTGCGTTCCTGGCCCCAACTCCAGCTCGAGCCCTCTGGCCTCAGTCCAGCCCTAGTATTGCAGGCACTAGGAAGTGAACCAGTGGGTGGGAGAGTTTCTCTCTCTCTCTCTCTCTCTCTGTATGTTTTACTCTGTCTCTTCCTACCCTCATGTTTCTCTGCCTCTCACATAAATTACAAGAAAAAAAAATGTTTAAAGAGACAAAGAAGTGGCTGACACCAGTGTCCAGTAGGACTGTTTAGTCACGCCCTGTGTATTCCTTCAGCAGATGTCTTTGAAATGCCTATTGCACATCTGGCACTGAAAAGGGGACTTCAGCCGCTCATGGAAAATGGAATTAAAAGAAAAGGCCACTTCTCCCCGAGCGTTTTGAGACGCCCTCGTGTCATTCAGATTTTCTTGGACACAATAAAGACCCAAAGAAAGAGGTTTATGTAGCTCACAGCTCCGGAGGCTGGAAGTCCAAATGATACGCCGCAGGCTCTGGCATGGCCTGTAGCAGGGGGCAGAGTGTGTGCAGAGCAGGGACGCAGGGCAAGCCGGGAAGCAGGCAGCGGGGTGGGCTCGACTCAGGCTGGGACAACCCTCTCTGAAGAACTCGAGAGCTCACGAGAGAGTTGGCCCCCAAGGGCATGCCCTCTGTGACCTAAGGGCCTCTGCCAGGCCCTGCCTCCTAAACGGTCCACCATCCCCTGGGGACCAGGCCTTTAGCACATGGACCTTTGGGGCACATTCAGCATCTAAGCCGTAGCAGGCACCGAGCGAGGATCGGGGCCGAGGAGTGAAAGGCACAGTTGCTGTCCTCCAGGGGTGCTGGACAGTCACTGGGCACACCGACCATTCAGCAAGGACTTCTGGGGAAACAGGTGGTGGTGGCACACAGGACACGGCTACTTTTCATGCTTTATTTCTGCAGGACTTACAGTTAAAGGGACTTATGTTAAAAAGTAGACTACAGGGGCCAGCGCCATGCTGTAGAAGGGTTAAGCCTCCGCCTGTGGTGCCTGCAGCCCATTTGGGAACCAGTCACGTCCCAGCTGCTCCACTTCTGATCCAGCTCCCTGCTAATGCACCTGGGAAAGCAGTGGAAGGTGGCCCAAGTGCTTGGGCCCCTGCACCTGTGTGGGAGACCTGGAAGAAGCTCCTAGCTCCTGGTTTCAGATCAGCTCAGCTCTGGCCATTATGATCACTTGGGGAATGAACCAGTGGATGGAAGACCTCTCTCTCTTTCTCTACCTCTCTCTGTCTGCAACTCTGCCCCTCAAATAATAAATAAATCTTTAAAAAAATAGCTGTAGGACTTATTAAGAAGTAGATTGTACTGTGTGTTCTCAGTACAGTGATAAAAGAAATATTAAAAGGCCCCTCAGGGAGGGCTGTGGGGCATGGGTTGAAGTGTGGTGAGCCCAGTGAGAAATGGTTTCAGTAATTCAGGCAGAAAACCATGGCACCTAAACAAGGGTGGAGGAAATTGCCATGTCTGGGGCGCAGAGTGTGGGGAGTGGCCAGCATGAAGCTGCAAGGAAGAGACACAGGAGACGGATCCCAGCAGGCCTCCACTCAAAGGGAGAGAACCTGAACTTGATGTGAAAGGCTGGAGAGAGTGGCTTCAGGCTAAAGTTGGCAGGAGTGTGGGCTGGCTTCAGATGCTTGGTTTCCACGGAGGCACCACCCACCGTATCTGCTACCCCAACTAAATTGACCTCTGGTTCTCCCACATACGATCATGCTGGGAAAAACAAAGTCCCATAGTTGCAGAAGTTTTTCCAGAGATCTGATGGTGTGCCCATCCACCTGCAGTGAGGCCTGCGTGACCAAGTGCTTTACTGACCCACCATGGCGCTGACTGTGGGATGAACCCTCTTCACGGCTTCACAGCCCAAAAACAAGTGACTTAGACTGCACAGGCCTGGTTTGCTTTGTGGCATTAAACCCTTTGAGTTTTCACTTCTTGTTGTTTCTGTTAAATTCTTTGTTTTAACTTGGGTGGATGGTCTACTTAACATGTTTGCAACAAAAAAAAAATTAAGAGAACATTTTGGTTTGTTCATGACATACATATGGCTTGCCAGAGGCCGGAGCTCATTTGACAGTTAAATCTATTGTTTAAACAAATGGCTCTGTGTTCTGTCTTTGGGCTTCTTGACTTCCCTGGGGGTTCTGGATGAAGGTTGCACACGGGCTTATTAACAGCAGCCTGTGCTGAGGTCCCCAGAGACTTGGGGGTGCATTTCTGAGCACAGGATGCAGAAACCTTTCTGGATTTGGATGTGACCGAGGAAGGAAGACAGAAGCCGAGCCAGGCACATAAAGTGAGGGGTCTGAGTTAGGCATCTTGGGGATTTTCCCTCTTGCAGCAAAATGTTAACAGAAATTGTTTGCAGCCTACAGGAAAAAAAAAGGAAACAAAGACTAGAGAGTGGTTGGAAAAGTAGGTGATGGTGATTAGGGAGGGTGTTTGGCACAGTGGTGAAGACAGAGAGAGATCTTCTGTTGGCTGGTTCACCTCCCAAGTGTGCACAACAGCTGGGCCTGGGCCAGGCCAAATCCAGGGGCCAGGAACCCCATCTGGGTCTCCTTTGTAGGTGGCAGGGACCCAAGCCCCTTGAGCCATCATCTGCTGCCTCACAGAGTACATTAACGGGAAGCTGGAATAGGAAGCAGAGATCAAGAACTCAAACCAAGCTCTCTGATCTAGGATATGGGCATCCCCAGCCACATCTTCACTGCTGCACCGGATGCCTGCTCCTAAAAGAATCCCGATGATCTGAAAGAAATGGACACTGGTCACTGTGACAACAATGACTGGTTTTGCTCTCTTCCTAACTGTAAGTAGCATTTTGGATCTCATTCCTGAAACCAGCACAAGCAAACGTAATAACAGCTACCACTGGAGAGTGCAAATGCTTTCAGCTTAATACCTTTTTTATTACTTGGATTGTATTAGCATGAGCAGGTACCGGTTTTTAAAATAATGAAAGCACTATAAGTCTACCAACCTAAAACCTGTATTTTCATTTTCATTCATTCCTTGCCAGACTTTTCTCACATGTATTCATTCTTTGCTTAGTTACAATCATAGTGCACATGTATTTTACATTTTACTTTATTTTTTTAAAAATATTTATTTATTTGAAAGGGAGAGTTACAGAGAGGCAGAGGCAGAGATAGAGAGAGACAGAGAGAGAGAGAAAGCAAGAGAGAAGTCTTCCATTCTCTGGTTCACTCCCTAAATGGCTGCAATGGCTGGAGCTAGGCTGATCTGAAGCCAGGAGCCAGGAGCTTCTTTCAGGTCTCCTATGCAGGTGCAGGGGCCCAGGGACTTGGGCCATCTTCTACTGCTTTCCCAGGCCACAGCAGAGAGCTGGATCAGAAGTGGAACAGCCGGGACTTGAACCAGCGCCCATGTGGGATGCCGGCACTACAGATGGCAGCTGCATCCACTGTGCCACAGCACTGGCCCCCTACACTTCACTTTTAAAAAAATGATTTATTTATTTGAAAGGCAGAGAGACAAAGAGATCTTTCATCTGGTTATTCACTCCCCAAATGACTGTAAGAGCCAGGTCTGGGCCAAGCTGAAGCCACGAGCCAGAAACTCCATCCAGGTCTCCACATGGTTGTCAGGGGCCTAAATACTTTGGCCATTTTCCACCACTTTCCCAGGTGCATTAGCAGAAAGCTGGATTGGAAGTGGAGCAGCTGGGACTCAAACAGGTGCCCATGTAGGATGCTGGCGTCCCAAGCAGCAGCTTAACCTGCAACACCATGCCCTATATTCTGCTTTTTATTGGTAATCATATATGATATATGCATGAATATTTCTCTGTTTCTGTATGGTCTGATGATGATTTTAATGGCTACAAAATGGTCTGTCATGTTGATGTATGGTGGTTCAGCATCCATTTCTGTATTGGGGACTTTTATGTTGCTTCAACATTTTAGGTGTTGAAATAACACTGTGGTAACTATGGCTGTGGAGGTTTGGTTGATGGTAAATATAGTTCAGGCAGAGATCATGGAGGCACCGTGACTAAGTCAGAGGGTGTGACTCTTCGCGTGGCCTTTGTCGTGTAATGCATACAGCCTGTGATCATGGCTGTTTACTGAAAGTCTCCCAAATGCGCAGGAATCTTCATTCTAGAAAATCTATTTCGGGCTTGCTTTTGTCTTCCTAGGTTGTTGAGAGAGCAAAGAAGACAGCTGGGAGCCGTTGGGCAAATCCCATTCTACCCAAAGGAATGTTTGTTTTTTAAGGAACGTGAAGAATGTAGGAGTTGGGTTAACCTGATATTTCTTTTCTTTTTTATTTATGTATTGAAAGATTTACTTATTGATTGATTGATTTATTGATTGAAAGGCAGAGTTACAGAGAGGAAGAGACAGAGACACACAGAGAGAGAGGTCTTTCATCTGCTGGTTCACTCCCCAGGTGGCCGCAACGGCCAGAGCTGAGCTGATCTGAAGCCAGGAGCCAGGAGCTTCTTCCGGGTCTCCCACTTGGGTGCAGGGGCCCAAGGACTTGGATCATCTTCTACTGCTTTCCCAGGCCATAGCAGAGAGAAAGATTGGAAGTGGAGCAGCTGGGACTCGGACCAGTGCCCATGTGGGATGCTGGCACTGAGCCACAGCGCTGGCCCTGAACCTGATTTCTGATCCTGACTTTGGTCCTATCTCTGGCTCAGTTTCCCCACCTGAACGTTATCTTGTTCTGAGGCTGAAGTGAGAAAACGCACACAAAGTCGATGCCTCATCAATGCTCAGGGGCGGGGGGCGGGGAGGCAGTCTGTCCCCGCTGCAGGAAAGGGTACGAAAGCTGAGCCCACGCAGCATCCCAGTGACAGCAGACTCCTCGCACAAAGCGCGTGGGCTGTTGCCTTCCAGCGGATGTGTTTCAATGGTCTGAATGCTGGTGAGAATTACAGAACTGAAAGGAAAGGGAGACAGAGAGCATGGGACATGTCGTCTCTGGAAAACAAGAACGAGAAGAAACTGATGTTTGCTGAGCAGCTGTCACGTCCCAGGCGTCTCGCGTCCCAGAGAAGATGTTAGGGCTAGGGGTCACCACTCCCTGCACACCTCCAGGAAAGGGGCCCGAGGCATCTTTGAATCCTAGCCCTGCCCCCCACCAGCTGGCAAACCGCACCCAGTCTGTCTTCTCATCTGTGAAACGCGGCATGATTATCATGCCGGGAAGGAATCGTTCCTACTGGGCACTCGGCACGCGTGGGCACCCTGCAGTCGCTGTCACTGCTGACCCGCCCAGGTCACACACAAAGTGGCAATGCTGAAATGGGGACCAGATCTCCTGCCACCAACACCTACGCTCTTCCCCTCATGTGGCGTTTTATCTCTGTGCACTTGACCGTGGTCTGGGTGACACTGAATATTGGAGAAAGATTTAATGGTGATTCCAGTAAAGACGGCAGCAGGGCTTCTTGTGCTGTGCCCCCATGACCCTCATCTCTCTAGTCACTGCTGAGTTTCTCCCAGAAACCTGAAAAGGGTGGCGGTCCCAAAATACAGAAAAATTTGCTGCAGTTTGGAGCCACGAGCCTGGAACTCAGAGACCCTGACTCCGTCACCTGGGCTCCTTCCCTGGAATCATGGGGCGTGTGCACAGGACAAAGCAGAGCCCGGGGATGCCCACGACACCTCCTGGCACCTGTGAAGGAGACTGGGGCCTGTTGGTCACGTGGGTGGGGACTGCTCCCAGCACCCACGTCTGAGACAAAATTGCTAACCACCTTTGTGTTGCTGGTAAACAGTGTTTGAGGTCTGGCACACATGGGAGCAATCGCACGTGACAGCAGCGCCACTGGGCAGTGAAATGACACCGTTGTAAAGTGAGCCCTGCCCGAGATGTGTCACGGCCGCCACGGCGCCACGTGGGCACTGAATATGGAGTGGCCGCGGCTTGCCCAGGCACACAGAGGTCGGAATTCACAGATGGTCATGGCGCTGGCCAGCGTGGGAGAAGGTACCATGCGTGTCTTCTTTCAGGGCCAGTCCTGTCTAACAGTGCCCCTGTGTGACGGGCAGCGGCCCCCACACACTGTGTGATTTCCAGCCTGGTGGCTGGAAGGGAGTGCTGGCTCAGGGGCTCCGTCGAGTTGCAGCAGGTGAAGCCCTGGCGGGGGAGGCCTGCATCCCATAGCGGAGTGCTGGCTCCTCTGCTTCCAGTCCAGATCCCCACTAAAGCGCCAGATGATGGCTCAAGTCCTCGGGCCCCTACCACCCACATGGGAGACCCAGATGGACTTACTGGCTCCTGGCTTTGGCCTGGGCTGACCTTGGCTGTTGTGGGCATTTGAGAAGTGAACCAATGGATAGAATCTCTCTTTCTCTCTCTCTTGGCTTTCAAATCACTCAATCAATCATCTGTTTAAAAAAAAAAAGGCTCTGTCCCCAGTAGGCAATGTGCTTGATGGTTCCAAGCCTTGGTTTCCTTATCTAGAAGATGGGTGCAGTAACCTTCACCACATCCAGTCTTATACTTTAAATACAGCCTGTGACTGATGCCTCCCAAATGAAATCCCCAAACCTCATCCCTCTCTTGGGCTCTGGATTCATGCACGCACCTGTCTCCGGGGCCCTGCCCTTGGCTCCTGGCCCCGATCAAAGCCACTGCCATTTTCCTTGTGACCTGAACAGGTTCCCAAGGACACCAGCAGGACACACTTGCCTGCTCTGTGAGGCAATTTCTCATACCTCATCCTCTCATCATCACAACGCCCAGGGCGGAGCGTTTTCCCCAGAGCTGCTCCCCACCCCGTAGCCTGTCCGTCCCTGGAACACCAGCACTCGCCATCCACCTGCTCAGCCCGGGACCTGCGAGGCCTCACGCCTCTCTCCTGCCACACACGCAGTCCATCAGTCAGTCCTGCCGGCTTCACCGGCGAATCCACCGCACATACCATGTCTATCTAATCTACTTCCTGTCTCACCTTTATCAGAAGGAGGTTTCTACATGTGTAACACAGAATGCAGAAGACTACAAAGGAAACCAACAGACGGAAATACAGTTCTCAAAATCCTGGAGAGACCAGTTTTACGAGCCACAAATACGTGTGCCTCCTTGGTACCACGTTAAGTCACGAGATCCAGTGGCAAAGCTAGTTAGCGACCAGCCCAACTCCAAAGGCGTGATGCATCCAAGCAGAGACCACCAGGCAGGAACAGGGTGCGACTTAGAAACAGCCGTGGTTTCAGGTGGCGAGGACGGCACAGGCGCTGCTCATATCGGCATGGTTGGTTGCCTACATTTACCACGGAGGGAAATGCAACCATTCGGTGAGACAAGGATGGACGTAAAGATACCAACGCATGTTTCCTCACTCAGAAGTCCGTGAGCACACACACACACATGCCCCACTTGGACGTGCTGGGGGACGGACACCTGTGTCTCCAGCCAGGGTTCCCGAGCAGCCCCCCTGCTGCATTCCCAGGCCCCCGACCTGACCTGCCTCAGTCCAGCCTCCACACACAGTCCCTGCAACTCCCTCCTGTGTCGTGTCATCACTGGCCTGCCCTAAGCCCTCCCTCCCACTGCCACTAACTCAGTCCCAAGTCCTGGCAGTTAAGATGCCAGCTGGGATGTCCACCCCAGCACTGGAGCCTGTGTTCAACTCTCAGCTCCATATCCTGACCCCCACTTGCTGCGAATGTAGCCCCAGGGAGGCCGCAGATAATGACAGGTAATGGGTTCCCCTCACCCACACAGGAGGCCTGGATGGGGCTCCCAGCCCCCAGCTTCAGCCTGGCCCAACCCCTGCTATTGCAGCATCTGGGGGAGTAAACCAGCACATAGGAGCTCTCTTTCTCTCAAACAAAAACAATAATACATTTAAAAACAACCCAGAGGGGCCAGTGCTATGGCGTAGCAGGTAAAGCCACCACCTTTGACACCAGCAACCCAGATAGGCACTGGTTCGAGTCCCAGCTGCTCCACTTCTGATTCAGCTCCCTGCTAATGCTCCCAGGAAAGCAGTAGCAGATGGCTCAAGTGCTTGGGCCCCTGCACCCACATGGGAGACCTGGGAAGAAACTCCTGGCTCCTGGCTTTGGCCTGGCCCACCACCAGTTGTAGCCATGTAGGGAGTAAACCAGCAAATGGAAGATCAATCTCTCTGCCTCTCCATATCTCTCTCCCTCTCTGCAACTCTGCTTTTCAAACAAATAAACCTTTAAAAAATAGAAATAAAATAATCCAAAAGTCCTCAGCACAGGCAGGGAGGCCCCGGCTCCTCCCACCCTCCCTCCTGACACCCCTCCCTCCTTGCCTCCACCCCAGTCTGCCCCCGGGCCTTTGCCCAACAGTGCCCCTCCCTCCTTCACTTCTTTGGGGGTTCTGTTCAGATGTCATGGATTCAGAGGCCTCTCAGCCCCCACTCCCTGACCCGCCCACTGCCTGTCCCCAAGCACAGCTTTCGGTCCGACCTGAAGTGCGTCCGACATGCGCGTGCATCTCCCCCATCCGTCCACCCATTGAGAATGACCGGCGCAGAGGGCCCGCCCCATGGAAGGGCAGGCTCAGGGGATGCAGAGCTCAGTGGCCAGAGCCCTGGCAAGGCAGAGGGCGAGCAAATGGGTGTGGCAGGAGCCGGACGGGAGCAGGATCCCTGGCAGTGATGCGTGTCCTCCGCTCTGGTCCCCTCTCTCGTGCGGCGGTGAGACTTCCCCAACCCCACAACCCAGGAGAGCTCCGGGCAGCAGGCGGAAGAAGGCGGCTGTGCCTGAGCCCAGCATGGCAGGAGTTCTCCTGTTCCCCACAGCGCCAGGAAGCACAGTTGCAGGAGAGCTGCTGTCTGGGGGCCAGCGCTCGGCTGGCCCTCCTGGACCTGACCCTGCCCTGGCCTTGCTCACTCCCGCCCGGCGCACCTGCTCCCTCAAAGGCAGGTGTTGGCCGGACTCCAGCCACCAGCACCTGCTGCTGCCTGCCAGTGTCTGGAAAGACAAAGGAAGCGCGCCAGCTCTCGTCCGGGCCCCGAGGCACAAGGTTTGCCGCCCAGTTGTTGGAATTTCCTTTCTGGGGCCCTCAAGAACTTGGGAGAGTGGCATGGTGGGGTGGGGCTGGCCCTGGGCTGCATGGCGGGACCCCAGTGGGGTGCTGAGGTCAGAAACTAGAGCTCTTCCAATGGGGCCAAGCAGAGAGGCAGATACCAGGCCTGGCCCAGCTCAGACCACTGTGACCGATGCAGGACAGGGCTGTGACAGAGGTCACAGACCGTACGCCTCAGCATCTCAGTCAGAAACCTGCCTGACATAACGTGGACCGAAATGTGTTCCATCCTTCAATCTTTACAGCAAAAGGCCATGGCCAGTTCAGCCTTAGGATGTCCCACCCCTGAAAGACCTCTGACCAGGCCAAACGGTGGAGACAGCCCCCTGTACTTTGCACTCTGTCTTACACCATGGAGGTCTTCTTAAAAAGAAATCCAGTTGGGGGCCACCACTGTGAAATATTGGGCTAAGCCTCCACCTACAGCTCAGGCATCCCAGATGGGCACCAGTTTGAGTCCCAGCTGTTTCATTTCCACTCCAGCTCTCTGCTATGGCCTGGGAAAACAGTAGAAGATGGCCCAATTGCTTGGGCCCCTGTACCCGTGTGGGAGACCTGGAAGAAGCTCCTGGCTTCAGATCAGCCCAGCTCCGGCTGTCGTGGCAATTTGGGGAGTGAACCAGCAGATGGAAGACCTCTCTCTCTCTCTCTCTTTCTCTCTCTCCCTCCCTCTTTCTGTAATTCTATCTCTCAAATAAATAAAATATTTTTTAAAAGAAATGCAGGACAGAGCCGGCGCCGCGGCTCACTAGGCTAATCCTCCGCCTTGCGGCGCCGGCACACCAGGTTCTAGTCCCGGTCGGGTGCTGGATTCTGTCCTGGTTGCCCCTCTTCCAGGCCAGCTCTCTGCTGTGGCCAGGGAGTGCAGTGGAGGATGGCCCAAGTCCTTGGGCCCTGCACCCCATGGGAGACCAGGAGAAGCACCTGGCTCCTGCCATCAGATCAACGCGGTGCGCCGGCCGCAGTGCGCCGGCCGCGGCGGCCATTGGAGGGTGAACCAAAGGCAAAGGAAGACCTTTCTGTCTCTCTCTCTCTCTCACTGTCCACTCTGCCTGTCAAAAAAAAAAAAAAAAAAAAAAAAAAGAAAGAGAAAGAAAGAAAGAAATGCAGGACAGAAGTAGGAAGAAACAGATGTATACGCACAGACATACAAAGAAGCAAAGAAAGACCTACTTACATGGACAGACAGCCTCACACTGGTGCCTTTTTCCCTTAAAGGACAATCCACTTAAACTTTTATTTATTTATCTTTTTAACATTTTCATTTTGTTTGAAAGGCACACAGAGTGAGAGAGCAACAAGTAGATGGAAAAATATATTCCACCTGCCAGTCCACTCCCCAAATGCCCACAACAGCCAGAGCTCTGGCAGGCTGAAGCCAAGAGCCCAGAACTCAATCCAGCTCTCCCACATGGGTGACGGGGACCCAGCCGCTTGAGCCATCACCTCTGCCTCCCAGGGTGTATCCGTGGGAAGCTGTGTTGGAAGCAGAGCCAGGCCTCGAACTCAGTTATTCTGATCTGAGATGTGAATGTTCCAAATGGTGTCTTTTGTTTTTTTGACAGGCAGAGTTAGACAGTGAGAGAGACAGAGAGAAAGGTCTTTCCGTTGGTTCACTCCCCAGATGGCTGCTACGGCCGGCACACTGCACCGATCCAAAGCCAGGAGCCAGGTGCTTCCTCTTGGTCTCCCATGCGGGTGCAGGGCCCAAGTACTTGGGCCATCCTCCACTGTCTTCCTGGGCCACAGCAGAGAGCTGGACTGAAAGAGGAGCAACCGGGACAGAATCTGGCGCCCAACCGGGACTAGAATCCGGGGTGCCGGCGCTGCAGGCAGAGGATTAGCCTAGTGAGCCGTGGTGCTGGCCCCAAATGGTGTCTTAACCACTGCATCCAATGCTGCTCCTGTTTAGCTTCTTTATTTGAAAATCAGAGTCAAAGAGACACCTGCTGGCTCACTCCCCAAATGCCCATGACAGCCAGGCCCAGCAGCTGGGCCTCGACTCAGGGTCGAGCCTCTGCCCTGCCCCCTACCCCTCCTCTGGGCCAGGGTCTCAGGCAAGGCCAGGACAGGGATTCCCCCAAGCACAGCCCACGGTTGTGTGTCCGTCTTTGGCCGTCCTGGATACCAAAGGGCTGCTGCTCTTAGCAGATGCTAAATCCAGGAGCTGGTGCCTTTTTTCTTAAGATTTATTTTTATTTATTTGAATGAGTTAGAGAGGTGGAGCGAGAAGAGAGGTCTTCCCTCCACTGGTTCACTCCCCAGATGGCCTGGAAATGCTGGAGCTGAGCCAGGACCCAGGAGCTTCTTCCAGGTCTCCCACGTGGGTGCAGGGGTCCAAGCACTTGGGCCATCTTCTGCTGCTTTCCCAGGTGCATTAGCAGAGAACTGGATTGGAAGCAGTGCAGCCGGGATTCAAACCGGCACCCATATTGGATGTGGGTGCCACAGGCCAGGGCTTTGACCCACTGTGCCACAGCACTGGCTTGGAGCTGGTAACTTAATCTGGGTCTCTCACGGGGTTGCAGGGACCCAAGGACCTGGGGGCCAGTGCCGTGGCTCACTTGGTTAATCCT
Source organism: Oryctolagus cuniculus (assembly GCF_964237555.1). Classification (NCBI taxonomy): domain Eukaryota; kingdom Metazoa; phylum Chordata; class Mammalia; order Lagomorpha; family Leporidae; genus Oryctolagus; species Oryctolagus cuniculus. Next base: position 86,472,775 of record NC_091443.1, read on the forward strand.
CCGCCTGCAGCACCGGCATCTCATATTGGCACCGGGTTCTAGTCCTGGTTGCTCCTCTTCTAGTCCAGCTCTCTGCTGTGGCCCGGGAGGGCAGTGGAGGATGGCCCAAATGCTTGGGCCCTGCACCCGCATGGGAGACCAGGAGGAAGCACCTGGCTCCTGGCTTCGGATTGGCGTAGCTCCGGCCGTAGCTGCCATTTGGGGGGTGAACCAATGGAAAGAAGACCTTTCTCTTTGTCTCTCTCTCTCTCTAACTCTATGTCAAATAAATTAAAAAACAAAACAAAACAAAACAAAAAACAGGGCCCAATCATGCCTGGGAATCAAACGCCTGGCATCCAGGACGGCCAAAGACAGACACACAGCCGTGGGCTGTGCTTGGGGGCATCCCTGTCCTGGCCTTGCCTGAGACCCTGGCCCGGAGGAGGGGGAGAGGGAGGACCAGCTGCTGGTGTTAGCCCAGTTTGGCCCCAGAGGAGACGCACTAGGGCTGCGGCTCTCAGCTGCAGACTGGTGCTGGCGTGAGCCCGGAGCAGCTGTCACAAGGGGGCCCTCGCGAGTCCCAGCCTGGTGAGCACGTGGCGGCTGGGGCCCAATCACTTGAACCATCACCTCTGCCTCCCAGGGTGCAATTTAGCAGGAATCTGGCATCATAGAGGGCTGGGACTTGAACCCAGGCCCTCCAATTCCAGACTCTGATGTCCCGAGTGGCATCTTAACCATGAGGCCAAACGCCTGCCCTGTCATGCTTCCCTCCCCAGATGGCACCCCAGGCTCCAAAACTATCTCCTTGTCAAGCCACACCGACCTCTCTAGACGATTGTTTGTGACACGTTTGTGTGAGAGCCTAGTGGGGAAACTATTCCCTGCTTTGTCCCAGAGTGCAGTCTGCCCGGGCTCAGCAGCCACAGGGATGTACAGACAGAAACAGGGGGAGGCACGCAGTGTGAGTGCACGTGGGTGGGCTCTGGGGCCTTGGGTCCCCTCCCATCCACACCATGTCCTGGCCAAGTGGCTTTGCTCCAAGTCTTCTCACCTCTTTGAGCCCATTTTTTTATCGTGTGACAACCTCATGGCCGCCAACCCAAACGAGAAATTTCAGTTGAGGCCTTCAGACAAATCCTAGCAATAAGGGTTTGCTCTGCACGAGTGTTGAGATCAGCCTTTGACTGGGGGCATCAATGTCAAGACCACCCAATCCACCAGTCAGACACTGAATGAGAATCAGACAATGCAGGCCGCTGACACTTGTGGGCTGTGCAGGGAGCTGAGGCCTTCCCCATTGGCTGAGCTGTCTTGGCAGACATCTCAGTTCCCTGGCGTCGAAATTAGGTGGGGGTGGGGCAGTGCTATGTTGCCCCCTGGGACGCCTGCCTCCCATATCAGGGTGCTGCTTTGAGTCCCACCTAGTTGGCTTCAGTTCCAGCTCCCTGCTAATGCACCTGGGAACTGCAGATGATGGCCCAAGTGCTTGGGCCTCTGCCACCCACGGGGGAGACCTGGATGGAGTTCCTGGCTCCTGGTTCTGGCCTGGCCCAGGCCTGGCTATTGTGGCCATTTTGGAGGATGAACCAGCATGGTGGATGATCTATTTCTCTGTCTCGTCCTCTCTGTCTCCCTGCCTCACTATGCTTTGAGAATAAATAAAATGTCTTTAGAAATGACGGTAGTCCCAGTAGCACCTCACAGCGCTTTTACAAAGATTAAATGAGTCGGCTGATGTAAATAAAGCTCGGAGAACAGTGCCTGGCCCCTGCAGCCACGGGGCAATCTCACTGGCACTTCACGCTTGCTGCTCAGATGCATCAGCTAACTTGCACTTGATTCCTACGACGAGGAGGGGCAGAGGGATCCTGTCACGCAACAGATAAGGAAACTCCGATCCAAAAGGATCCGCCTCTCCTCCGAGACCAGAGCCCAGGTTGTCCAAGACCAGTACTCTTTCTATTTTCTCTGCTGCATGAACAAAAAATATCTTAAAATTAAACCAGTAAGGCCTGTCCCAGCGACGCTGAAAATTCTTTTTGAAACTGTAGGCCGGTGCCGCGGCTCACTAGGCTAATCCTCCCCCTGCGGCATCTGCACCCTGGGTTCTAGTCCCAGTTGGGGCACTGGATTCTGTCCTGGTTGCCCCTCTTCCAGTCCAGCTCCCTGCTAATGCACCTGGGAAAGCAGCAGAAGATGGCCCAAGCACTTGGGCCCTGCACCCCATGGGAGACCAGGAGGAAGCACCTGGCTCCTGGCTTCGGATCGGCACAGCACGCCAGCCATAGCAGCCATTTCAGGGGGTGAACCAATGGAAAAAGGAAGACCTTTCTCTCTGTCTGTCTCTCTCTCTCTGTCTAACTCTGCCTGTTAAAAAAGAAAGAAAGAAAAGAAAAGAAACTGTAAAGCAAAGGCTCAGATGCAGTGCCTTGGTGGGGGTTCCCCTCACTGTTTTCAGGACAGGTGACATGTCCCAGGTCCTCCTCCTGCTCCGGTGGGGTCAGGAGGGTGGGAGGGGTGGGGGGAGGGATGTTAGGTGACTTTTTCCAGCCAGGTGTACAGGAGTGTCTTCGGGAGAGTTTAGCTGTTCTCATCAAACACCCACTTCAATTAAAAAACTAACTTGGTTAAGGTAGCTTCCAACCCTACAGCCTGAAAACGAGTTTCAGAGATGCAGGAGCGAGGGCCCCCAGAACCCCCTGCCTATGCATGCGCTGTGGCAGCGGCACCCGTTCCTTCCCTCTCTTCCACCTGCCCACCTTGCAGGCTGCCACGCGCTCACCAGGCTGGGACTCGTGAGGGCCCCCTTGTGACAGCTGCTCCGGGCTCACGCCAGCACCAGTCTGCAGCTGAGAGCCGCAGCCCTAGTGCGTCTCCTCTGGGGCCAAACTGGGCTAACACCAGCAGCTGGCCCTGCCCCTACCCCTCCTCCGGGCCAGGGTCTCAGGCAAGGCCAGGACAGGGATGCCCCCAAGCACAGCCCACGGCTGTGTGTCTGTCTTTGGCCGTCCTGGATGCCAGGCGTTTGATTCCCAGGCACGATTGGGCCCTGTTTTTTGTTTTTTGTTGTTTGTTTTGTTTTTTAATTTATTTGACATAGAATTAGAGAGAGAGAGACAGAGAGAAAGGTCTTCTTTCCATTGGTTCACCCCCCAGATGGCCGCTACGGCCAGAGCTACGCCAATCCGAAGCCAGGAGCCAGGTGCTTTCTCCTGGTCTCCCATATGGGTGCAGGGCCCAAGCACTTGGGCCATCTTCCACTGACTTCCCAGGCCACAGCAGAGAGCTGGACTGGAAGAGGAGCAACCAGGACTAGAACCCGGTGCCAATATGGGATGCCGGTGCTGCAGGCGGAGGATTAACCAAGTGAGCCACGGCGCCGGCCCCCAGGGCCCTGTTTTTTTCTCTGCTTCTCAGAAACAGGTCCTCCCTGGCTGCACACAGCTGGGGACACCCATCACCAGGAGGGCCCAGCTGCCGCCTCCCTGTGGGCCACGAGGCATTGGGAGCCTGGCTGCCTGCTCTTCTCCAGTGTGGGAGAGAGGGCGGCTGAGCGGAAAACACACAGCCGCAGAGGGCAGCAGGACTGGGCTCCTCAGGCTCTTGTCCTGGCTCTGCGGTGGCCAGCTTGCTCCCAGACCCCGGGCAAGCAGCCTCACCACTCGCTTCCTCGGTCCCCTCGTCTGTGTCTGGGAACAGGCACCTGCCCTTGGCCATAGGGCTATAGAGAAGACCGGGAGAGACACCAGGGGTGGCGTATGTTAAAGGGTCCCAGTGCCATGTAAAACTCAGTCCTTAGGGCTGACAGAGTGAGACAGGTACAAAGAAAAGAAAAAGCAGATCAATCCTGGTGATTCAGCAGCTGGGCTCTTACCTTGTTTAAGGCTTTGATGTGTCAATCAAATGGGATGAACCACCTCCACCATCTAGGCTGGGAGTTCCTTCCTGGGCAGTTCTAGGCAGGGTTGAAAAGCCGCTAGCTGCTCATGCCCCAGGTTCTCACGGCTCACAAGACGAGCGCTTGGAGACGGTCTTGCCGCTGGCACCTGTGGTTGTGCAGGTACAACATGGCCTCAAAATCTTCAGCCACTGTGGGGTGGGCCTTTGGCCTAGCAGTTAAGCTACTGGTTGGAGCAGTCACATTCCACATCAGGGAGTCTGGGTTTGAGGCCCAAGCTCTGCTCTGGGTCCCAGCTTCCTGCCGATGTTCCCCCTGACAGCTAGCAGGTGATGGCTCAGGTCCTTGGGTCCCTGGCCTGAGAAAAGCAGCAGCAGATGGCCAAAGTGTTTGGGTCCCTGCACCCACATGGGAGACCGGGAGGAGGCTGCTGGCTTCAGATTGGCCCAGCTCCAGCTGTTACAGCCATTTGGGAAGTGAACCAGAGGATGGACAATCTCTCTCTCTTAACTCTGCCTTTAAGCAAATAAATAAATCTTTAAAAAAAACAAAAGTGAAACCTTGGATGGGAGTGTTCTCCATCTTTACATCTGTCTGTGTCTATTTCTGCTTCTCAAATAAGTAAAATAAATACATAAGGGTTTTTTTTTGTTTTGTTTTGTTTTGTTTTACGGCATGGACAGGACTGTAGAATGTGGTCTGGGCAGGGGCTGTGCAAACGCACCCTCCTCCATGGTCTTCCCTCAGGCTGGCCTGGTGCAGAGAAGGGACTATAAATGAACGTGTTAGCCCTACCCGTGGCCCTGCCGTGTGGCTCCTGTGCCCACGGGGGTGCCTCCCTGTGCAGGCGCACGTGTGGCTCCACTGGGTAGGGTGTGCTCCCTGGGCTCACCGTAAGACAGCTGCAGGCCCCTGCCCTCTGCTCGGGAAGGCTAGAAACACACTTTTCTTTGAGCAAGTCCACCCCCACCCATGCTATTTAAAAGTAAGCATGAGCAAAACCAGCAGGCTGGACTCCCGCACACCAGTGTTTTTTTCACCCTGGCCTCAAAAGCCAGGGGGGCTGGGTTCCAGAAGCTCTTTCAGTCGCCCAAGTACAGGGTCCTGCTCATCCAGTCTACGGACGTCATTCGGAACAGCCCCAGACAGGAGCCGAGAGCCCAGGGAGCGACTTGGAGGCTCAGCGGAGTCACAGCCTTGACTTTTTTTAGATGAAGACTAAATAAGGTTGAAGGGAAGCTGGTATTTTGGGGCTGCTGTGACGAGATGAAAATAGCTCCCCAGCCTCCCTCCTCCCCGCTTTCCCACCTCCAGCACCTGACTTAGAGCAGTCACTGGGCCTGTGGCCCAGGATCCGTAATTCAAACAGAGGCGAAGGGAACGCCTGGGCCAGCGAGTGAGGAGGGGGCTGCTGGCTGCTGGCTCCTGACGTGACCCTGCAGACCCCAAACGTCTGGGACATGAAAGACAGCGTGGGGGTGGGGTGGGGACTCCGATCACAAGCCCAAGCTGGGGGGGACCAGCTGACCAGACTGAAAGCAATGCCGGCAGCTGCAGCCTTGGGCCCCAGCGGCTGCATTTCCTGGGCTGGGTCCCCAGTGGAGATTTCCACTGGAGACCCCGGCCACGGTCAGGTTGGAAGCAGAGAGGGACTCACCACTCACCGTCTAGCAACTCGGCCACTGTTCCTCCTCACATCACAAACTGTGCCTGGCCCACCGCAGCCTTTTGGTGAACATTCGGTGGCCAGGAGCTTCAAACTCTGCTCTGGTGGGGCCGGTAGGGTTGGCACGCCTCCTGGGAATACCAGATGTTTTGTCTCTGTTCTGTTGGGCAACTTCAGCCCACAGTTTCTTCATCCATGAAATGGGTATAAGCACCACTCTGGCCACTCTCGCAAAGAGATGGCCACAAACATGAGAGACACTGAAAGCTGGAAGCATCTTCCAGACTTAGCGACAAGACGAGACCATTGCTGACAGACGGCCTCTTCCCCCCAGCCCTCCTGGGCCCGAGTCTGGAAGCAGTGAGTTCTGAAAGTGTGTAACTGTGAATCGTTTCTTTAGATCCTGAATGAAATCTTGAGACAGAAAAGGACTTTTCGCCTGCTTCCTGTGGCCACTCCTGGAAGGGCATCCTTGGGTCCGTATCCCCTGGGGACACATTTACTGTCACCCATGAGTGGCTCGCTGTGATCTCAGTGTTGAGCACTGGAATATCCTCTTTAAAACTCAACTCTGGGAGCCAGCGCTGTGGCGTAGCGGGTAAAGCCGCCGCCTGTAGTGCCAGCATCCCATATGGGCACCAGTTCGAATCCCAGCTGCTCCACTTCCAATCCAGCTCTCTGCTGTAGCCTGGGAAAGCAGTAGAAGATGGCCCAAGTGCTTGGGCCCTTGCAAGAATCTCCTGGCTCTTGGCTTCAGATCTGCACAGCTTCAGCCGTTGCAGTTATTTGGGGAGTGAACCAGCAGATGGAAGACCTTTCTTTCTCTGCCTCTCTGTAACTCTGCCATTCAAATAAATAAATAAATCTTAAAAAAAAAAAAAAAAACAAAAAAAAACCTCAACTCTGGGCCCAGTCATTACCATGCCAGTCGAGATGCCTGCATCCCATGCTGTGGTGCCTGGGTTTGAGTCAGCAGTGGTGGCTCAAGGACTGGGCCCCCACCACCACGTGGGATCCCAGTTCTTGACTACAGTTTGGGCCAGCTCCAGCTACTACAGGCATTTTGCGAGTAAACTAGAGAATGGGAGCTCATTCTCTACTGCTTTCTCTCTCTTTCTCTCTCTTCCTCCCTCCTTCTCAATACATAAATGCATAATTTTTAGAACAATAGAATGGCATCTTTTGTATTCTAATAAGGGGCCTGGTAAACCTGTGAGTTAGCAGGCCCAGGGCCAGCCCTTGAATTAGCACACTCTCGGTGCTCCTTTCTTCAGTCACTGTTCTTCCCATGTTCCAGGTGTAGAACCTGACGGCCATCAACAGCGCCAGCAGATACCTGGGTTTCCCCAGCAGCGAGGGTGAAGTGGCAAGGGGAGTTCTGCCTGGGACCCACCCTGCGTCACCTTCCAGACTCTTCCCCCCTCTCTACCCCAAGGTGTGTAACAGGCTGGAGCCACCTGGGAAATTTCCACTTAGAACTGCTCAACCACAGTGCACCTGCTTCACATCAGTGCCATGAAATGGACCCAGTGTGCCGGGCTGTGTGTGTATGTGTGTGTGTGTGTGTATGTACTAGAACGATAACACTGTGTGACCAAGCAGGTGGTTGTGAGCCTCACACAGGGGCTGTGCTCTCCTAACCATCGCTGTAACTATTCTTTTTCAAAAAATAGTTAATTATTTTATTTGAAAGTCAGAGGTGTGTAGGGAGAAGTCTTCCATCTGCTGGTCCACTCCCTAGATGGTTGCAATGCTAGCGCTGGGCCAGGCCGATGTCAGGAGCCAGGAGCTTCATCCGAGTCTCCCATGTGGGTGCAGGGGCCGAGGCATTTGGGCCGTCTGCTGCTGTTTTCCTAGGGCATTAGGGAGTTGGATCAGAAGTGGAGCAGCCAGGACTATATGGGATGCCGTTGTCGCAAGCGGCAGCTTAACCCACAATGCTGACCTTTTCAAAGTTAGTCCCCTTGGGGGCTCCACTGAGCCCGTCGACGGGGCACATTGGAATTACCTGAGGTCCCGGCCCACCCGCAGGGATCCTGGCTGGCTTAGGCAGGTGGGGCCAGGGACCAGGGGATTCCCGCGTCTGCATCTTTTCTGAGGTCGGAAATCCTTCTTTAAAGCTAGATGGGATTTCTGAATTGGCCGATGAAGAGCGTGGTGCCTGAAAACACTCACCTTGTGTGGCTCCGGGCTGGTTTCGGCAGCAGTCACTCACTAAGCGCCTGCTGTATGCCAGGGCCTGAGTTGGTGTAGGTCTCCAGGTCACTGGGACTTCCTCGGGGACGCGGCACAGTCCCTGGACCTCTGCATGGAGTCGCGACCTCACAGCAGAGCTGCACTGGGCCAGCGTCCCGCCGGGCTGCGGGTGAGGATAAGTGGCCGCCTGTGCCCTCCTCTGTGCCCACCTGGCTTCGTCTGCAGATTGAAGGCTCCCGGAAGGATGGTGCAGAGTCAGTGAGAGAGGGAGGAGACTGTGGGACAGACACAAAGGGAGCCTGTGACTTGGCATTTTTGAGGACGACGGCTAACTCATGGCAGACATTCCTCAAGTATGGAGACCCAGCTGCTTAACAGCTGTAGACCTCAGCTACATGGAGGCGCACGTGAGCGAGCCTTTCTTTCTTTCTTTTTTTTTTTTTTCTTTTTACAGGCAGAGTGGACAGTAAGAGAGAGACAGAGAGAAAGGTCTTCCTTCCGTTGGTTCACCCTCCAATGGCCGCCACGGCCGGTGCGCTGCGACCAGCGCACCGCACCAATCCGATGGCAGGAGCCAGGTACTTATTCTGGTCTCCCATGGGGTGCAGGGCCCAAGCACTTGGGCCATCCTCCACTGCACTCCCTGGCCACAACAGAGAGCTGGCCTGGAAGAGGGGGCAACCGGGACAGAATCCGGTGCCCCGACCAGGACTAGAACCCGGTGTGCCAGCGGAGGATTAGCCTAGTGAGCCGCGGCACCGGCCTTGGGCGAGCCTTTCAAATGCTATGATTCTAAGATGCCGCAGACCTAAATCTTAAAAAACCAGGATTGTGGGCCTTTGGCCTGGAGGTGCAGATGCTGGGAGGGGCACGTGCATTCCACATCAGAGTGCCTGGCTTGACACCGGCTCTGTTCTTGGCTGCGGCTTCCTGCTAACGCACACCTGGGCGGCAGCTGTGATGGCTTGAGTGGTTGGGCCCCCGCTACCCATGTGGGAGACCAGGACCGAGTTCCTGGCTTCCATGGGCCCCCACTAGCGGCCACTGATTACATTTGGGAAGTGAACCAGTGGAATGGGAGCTTGCTCTGTTACTCTCTCCCTCAAATAAATAAAAACTGAAAAAATTCAAAAAATTGTACATAAAAATCAAGAGCAAATTTTAAGATAAATTCATTACAACTGTAGCTTCTACTGCCCAGAGGGGACAATGATGGACAGGCGCAAAGCAGAGCGGCCACACTGAGGGGGAAAATCCAAGACAAACGGGAGGGTGGGCAGTAGGGGCAGGACGCACACGCACAGTGACCTTCCCAGAGCAGGCGGTCCCATGAGGCTGCTCCCATGGTAAGAGGAAAACATTCTGGGAGGACGACACAGCTTTTACAGGACCCATCTCTCGGCTGGCCTGTTTGGGGCACAGGTACGACTTGCTTGTGAAAGAAACCCTGCGGCCCTGTGAGCCAGAGGAGGTAGCGGAGCTGGTGACCGGGCCTCGGGAAACAGGAACTCGGGGCCGTGGCCTTGTGGAGCTGCTCAATCCTGAGTTGCAGTCTTTTTTTTTTTTTTTTTTTTTTTTTTTGACAGGCAGAGTGGAGAGAGGCAGGAGAGAGAGAGACAGAGAGAAAGGTCTTCCTTTGCCGTTGGTTCACTCTCCAATGGCCGCCGTGGCCCCAGCTGCGGCCGGCGCACTGCGCTGATCCGAAGGCAGGAGCCAGGTGCTTCTCCTGGTCTCCCATGGGGTGCAGGGCCCAAGCACTTGGGCCATCCTCCACTGCACTCCCTGGCCACAGCAGAGAGCTGGCCTGGAAGAGGGGCAACCAGGACAGAATCCGGCACCCCGACTAGAACCCGGGGTGCCGGCGCCACAGGCAGAGGATTAGCCTATTGAGCTGCGGCGCCGGCCCTGAGTTGCAGTCTTGATTATGGTGCCTGTGAGCTATGTAAGTCAGGACAACGTAGTTGACTTCTCGGAGCCTTTGTCTGGCTGTTGGAAAGTGGGTGGGGGTGAGAGCCACCTTGCAGAGTTGAGGGCCCCAGCACATAGGAGAGGAGCAGTGCACAGATGCTGGAGAAACCTCGGCTTCTACCTTGACGAGTTGAGAGTCCCCTGCAGGGTTTATTGCATTATGTACCCAGCATGCCTCACGGCAGGCGGACCCAGGCGGACCCCTGAAAGAGGAAAGCTCTCCAGACAGCAGAAGCCGCCACTCAAGGAAGGAGAGGGGGATCCTGGCAGCCAGGACTTCTGGGTGCAGCTCCTGTTTCTCCAGCCGTTCCTTTGACAAAGCCACTGCCCCCCAGCCTTAGGGGCCGAGAAACTGAATAACAGCCTAGGCAAAGACGGCGTATTGACTCAAAGCTTCATCATCATTTCCGGGTCAACCGTATGCAGATGTGGGCTAGGGGACAGCCCAAGATGGGAGGGTGCCCGCGTGCTCCGCCGACAGCCCCGCAGGCCGGCTGGATGACAGGTCTGTCTAACACCCGGTTAAATGTGCAATGTGCTTATTACACACTGAAGTATATTGTTGATGTTTTGAAAGCACCACAACACTTCTGTATATAACTATCATTAAGGAGAGTTTTTTTAAAAATAAGATCCTTTGTAGCCAGGGGAGAGTGGTGGTGAGCCGCCGATAAAGGCATGCTGATGCCCTCATCTGACCGTTTTAGCTTGCAAATGACGTCACTTTGTCATTTGGACCTAAACGCCCTCAGGTAGGGCAGCCCCAGTGCCGTATCTGCCAGTATTTGAGGGCCTGGAGCGTCTGCCCTGCAGGGCCTGGCTCCCCACCTTGCCCTTGGGCTGCAGGTCACCACCAAGGCGCTAGCAAGTACATCATACAGACGCAAAGCTTCACAGGTCACACGCAAGTCAGAATTTTTCACATGTGGGCTAGGGAGCAGCCCAGGATGGAGGCGGCTGGGGGCAGGACGCCTGCAGTCTGCTGGCACTCGCTCCTGAGTACATTAGTTATGCTTGGGGGTCGTGGACCCAAAGGACAGAAGAGAAGGGGTGGTGGAAGTTAGGTTTGTCAAGTCACTTGACAGGAGCTACCTGGGAGCTTTGAGAAATATGGATGCCTGGTCTCACCCTTCTCCCACACCAGGATTCTTAAAGAATCGGCCTGGGGTACAGGCTGGGTGTTGAGGATTTAGGAAGCTCCTGCAGAATTCTGCCGTGCAGCCAAGGCTGGGAATCACTCTTACCCTTCGGCTCAGTCCGGATTCCCTCTTCCCTCCCACCCCAGGCCTGGTCAGTCCAGCAGCTCAGCAGACACAACCCAATTGCAAGGGGGGCATTGTGTTCCCCATTGTACAGATGAAGAGACGGAGGCCCAGAGAGATCACGTGACTTTGCCCGAGGCCACGCAAGTCATTCCTGGCAGACTAGATCTCTCTGGCTTCAAAGTGGCTGCCTTGAAAACGTGGGAGCATTAATTCCTCAAGCTCTTAACATACCCAAAGACTTAGTTTGTGGTTATCATGGCCCCTGGCATTTTTATAGAGGTCTTAGGGTTCAAAAAGCACACCAACACATTAATTTACTTTATGATGTTGAGGGTTACTCCCCCATTTTAAAGATCTGGAAACTGATGCCTAGTATTTAGGCACACCGGTGGAAGAACTGGTGCTGGAGCTCAAATATTAAGCCTAATTCCACAGGGAGTGCATTGAAAAACTTGGAGACTGGAGAAGGGGTGGATTTCGTGGACATGGGAGAAGGTTGGAAAGCTTCAGAGTAAGACACACTCTCAGCTTCACCCAAGGGGAGAACCCAGGGACATCAACGCCCCAGAGGCAGCAAAAGAGGGAGGAGCCCAGGGAGAATCCTCCATCGTCTCCCCAGTCTGGCCCCTCCCAGCAAGCCCTGTGAAGGGAAGCAGGTGGTGCTGAGTAAGAGACCACCGGTGCCCCCGCAAGCCCGGTCCAGTAAGAACCAAGAGAGAAAGGAGAGGACATTGCCTAGATCATGGCCCACGGACCACACGTGACCGGCTGAGCTTGTTTTATTTTTCTCGAATACACCGCCCGACACATCCAGCCCCCAGATCCTGGGGTCTGAGTACAATTCTCCACACAAAGGAACCAGGGCTCCTGGGAGAAGTGGTTGGTTCCAGAACGGGGACAGGGACAGCATGCGGGAGCAGGAAAGGAGGGCGTGCTCAGAAAGTAATGGAAAAGACCTCAGTTAATTAAAAAGAACTGATGGAGACATGTCCAAAAAATCACAGAAGCCGCTGTGGAGGGTTCACACCGGGCAAACTGTGGACAGTTTGGGCATCAGAATAAATAGCTGTAAAAGTTGATCTCATGTAACCTATCCCATGCTGATACTTAGAAGAGCAAAGACAGGTGGGTAGGGGGAGAGAGAGGGAGGGAGGGAGGGATGCAGGATTCTTCTTCATGCCAAGTGGCAGGTGTGGATGCAATGATAGGTAAGAATCACTATGCTGTAACTGTTACACTCATACATGATTTGTGCAAAAATCACCAACAGATGCTAAAGCCACCAGGTGAAGATTTGTCGTGCAGCAGGCTGTTTACCATCTCGGTCTTTCCGCACAAATTGTTGCCTTCCGAGAGAAGAGGGTTCCCCTGCAGCAGAGCACTGGAGGATGCAGCCGCAAACAGGACAGCCAAGTTAGTGCTGCTGCCTAACACGTGGCGGCTGCATCCAGTCATGAGACAAGAGTTAAGTCCAAGCTGAGGGACACGTTCCATGTCGACCTCGGAAATGTCGAGGGGTGGGCATTCGGCCTGGTAGCTAAGACACCCACCCAAATCTCATATCCGAGTGCATGGGTTCAAGTCCCAGCTCCCACTCAGGATTCCAGATTCCTGCTGATGCTCATCCTAGGAGGCGGTACTTGGTTCCCTGTAGCCCACGTCAGAGACCAGGACTGAGTCCCTGGCCTGGCCTGACCCACCCCCAGCTGTCGAGGGCATCTGTGAAGTGAATCAGTGGGTGGGAGCTCACTCACCCACTTTTTCTCTTTGTCTCTCAACACAAAGAGAGAGACAATAAATAATAATAAGATCAACATTCAAGAATCTTTCTAAAAAAACTCTCAATATCATGAAAGACAAAGGCTAAGGAATATATCCCGATAATGGGGATTAAAGAGAAATGAAGAGTAAATGAAATGTGTGACCTTGAATTAGACAGTGGATTAGGGGAAAAAAACTTGCTTCAAAGGACATTGTTGGAAGAATGAGTGGAGTTTTATTTTAACATGTGTATTATTAATGTTAAATTATCTGACTTTTGTCATTGTATAGTTGTTGTATAAAAGAATACCGTGTTCATACCAGTTACATGCTGGAGTGTTTAGGGATGAAGAGTTACGATATCTGCAACTTATTCTTAAGTGACTGAATCGAAAAAACTAATTTTTAAAAAGATTTATGTATTTATTTGAAAGGCAGAGTGAGGGAGAGACAGAGGTTTTCCAACCACTGGTTCACTCCCCAGATGGCCACAACAGTCAGGGTCTCCCACATGGGTATGTCTCTCTACACGAGTACATATGTATATACACTCGCATATATATATATATATAAACATATATAGGTGTGTATGTGTGTGTGTGTGTGTGTGTGTAATGGTGCAGCAGGTTAAGCCTTTGCTTGTGATACAAGACTTCCAAAGCACGTGGGCCATCTTTCTCTGCTTTCCCAGGCACACTAGCAGGGAGCTGGGTTGGAAGTGGATCATCCAGGTCCTGAACCAGCACCCATATGGGCTGCCGGCACTACAGGCAGCAACTTAACCCACGATGCCACAGTGCCTCTGAAACTCAGCTTATGTTTCTAAAAGCACAAAAGTTGCTGACTTATCTGCCTGTGTTCCTGCAGAAGTGGGAGAATGCTATAAGACCAGTAAGCACAGCTGCTTGTCGGTAGGCACTGGGTGGAGCTGTTCCAAAGAAAGTTATTCTTTTACTTGAAAAGGCAAATAAGAACAATAACTTGTGTTGACTTGGGCATTGTTCTTCTATAGACTTGACTGATTTACCCAGACTTCACAATTACTTAGCAGGGCTTATAATTTAATAGAAATGAAATCTATGCATACACACACACACACCATGTTACTATATTAAAATAGCTACATATAGAATGTAATTTAATTATTGGTTATACAAAATCCCATGGGAGTTTTTCTTCTGGGGTGTTATGCACCCTATAATTTTAAAAACAAATGTCAGAAGTAGGAACTTATTAAAATATACAGCGCGTTGTGATAGAATTTATCACAGAGATACTATACAGAAAAGGTTACAGTGAACTACAAGACATCCTTTTATGTCGCTGTCCTTCAGGGCTCTGAGGGTGGCCATCAAGCCGCTGGAAGCCCACGCCTCCTCCCCGGGCGCTCGCAGCCCTCAGAGCTGGCCGCAGCTCAGCACTTTCCAGAATCACCGGGCCCCCCGTCCTAAGTGCGCTGCAGGCCAGCCAGGCGGGGCTCCTGGTTCTCCCCTGCACATGCTGCCCTGCCCTGTCCCGCCAGGGCCTTCGCAAACCTTCTCCTCCCCTCTCTCTAGCAGGCGTCGTCCTCAGCACACACCCCTGCCACCTTCCTGTTTGTAAAGGCCCCTGGCCTAGCACCTGCCTCCTTGTCTTTAGCTCCTAACATGACAGTGGGGTTTCCCCTTTTCCAGAAGAGAGCCCACAGCTGGAAACTTAGAGCAGGGTGGAGCCCTCCAGCTATGGGGCAGCTCCCCCTGAGAAACCTTTCTGAGAGGCACAGCGTCATCTCCCTAGAAGCCGCCCCTCAATTCTCCCCCTCAGAACCCCCCCACTGCACCCCCCAATCTTGCGCGATGATTTGGGGTGGGGCTGATGATTGATTTTGCAGGACGTACAGCTTATGTTAAGTGAGACCCGTGCTTGGCTGTTGCCTCCCACTGGGAGGGCAGTCAGACAGTTGGCTCCCTGCTTTCCAGCAGACAGTGGGGGTGTCAATCGCCTCAAGACTTACCTTGTAGCCACGAAGCTTGCAGCCCTGACCGGAGCTGGGGGCAGGGAGAGGAGAGGCGTGGACATTAGGGTGAGATAGAGGGAAGGGACCAAGGCCACCCGCACTGGTCCCACTTCTTGAAAGGTGCAGCTCAGGGGTCCAGAGCTGGGGCACAGGAAGAGGAGAGATGGTGGCAGCGTGACGTGGCAGGTTGCCACCAGTCAGCGATGGGGGCTGCGGGGCAGCTGGAACCTGGGGTCTTGTCCCACGTGGGCTGGAGGTGTCAACAAGAACTGTTGGGTTCAAATCCCACCCAAGAGGCCCCCATGGCAGCCCCGCCCACCCCCACACAGAATCTCCCGGCACTGACATAGTCCCCTTGGAAAGATCAGCTAGCAGAGGGACCCAGAGGCCCTCCCAGCTTCCCGTCAGGTGTGGGAGAAACCACTTCCAGGGGAGGGCCTTCCCCAGGAGTGAGCTGCAGGTGTACAGAGGTGGGGGAGGGTGATAAACCTCACGAGAGATCAGATGTGCATTTTGCTGCCAATTCTGGGTGTTTCCAATGAATATTCTCAGAGCAGTTAGAAGCCCACATGTTGTTACGTGTATTCTGATTGTAAAGTGTGCACACATATAGTTTGAACGGCTTTCAACATGTAAAAATGCTGAACAGGTACGACAGACAATGCACAGATTCTTTAGGTGTAAGGCACCAGGCGTGTCGCAAGGCCATCTCTTTTGTAACTGGTAATGAAGCAAGGCTGTTGAACTGCAGAGATATTAAGGTGTTTATTTGACACAATGGATTTTTTCCTGATGCCATAATCCTTGCTTTCAGCTCTGAATTCCCCTCTTTGGGTGTCTACATGTCTGATTAAAACACATGTAAAATGCTCACAGCTTTTCTGTAAGCTTGAAATTATATCAGAATAAGACATAAGTAATTGCAAAGGCTGTTAATTAATGCTTGCAAACGGGTGCCTTTGAAAGTATTTGGCAGTCAGATCATCTATTATTTATTTTTACTTATTTGAAAGGGAGGCAGAGAGTGCAAGAGACAGAGACATATAAGACAGAGACATACAGGAGGAGAGAGAGACAGACAGACAGACACGCACACACACCTCACATCTGCTGGTTCACTTCCCAAATGCCTGCTTCAGCCAGGACTGGATCAGGCTGAATGCAGGGGCTCAGAACTCTATTCAGGTCTCCCACGTAGGTACACTCAAGTACTTGAGCCATCACCTGCTGCCTTCCAGGGTACAAAGTAGCAGGAAGTCCCAATCAGAAACAGAGCTAGGACTCAAACCGAGGTATTCTGATTCGACATGCAGGCATCCTAAGCAACCACTGCACCAGGTGCCCACCCAGTTCTGTTTGACAGCTTTATTGACATGTAACTCATATGCCATATAATTTACACACTTAAAAGTCTATAGATCAAGGGGCCAGCACCATAGGGCAGTGGGTAAAGCTGCTGCCTCTGACACTGGGATCCCCTGTCAGAGCTCTGGTTTGCATCCTGGTTTCTCCACTTCTAATCCAGCTCCCTGCTAATGTGCCTAAGAAAACAGTAGAAGATGGCCTGAGTGCTTGGGCCCCTGCACCCACGTGGGGGACCCAGATGAAGTTCCAGGCTCCTGGCGTTGGCCTGATCCAGCCCTGGCTATTGGGACTATCTTGGGAGTTAACCAGCAGATGGAAGATCTCTCTCTGTGTCTTCCTTTGTCTATAACTCTACCTTTCAGATAAATAAATAAATCTCAATATTTTTGGAGTATTACTTTTTTTAATTTTTTGTTCATTTGAAAGAGTTACAGAGAGGGAGGGAGAGACAGAGCAACAGAGCTTGTCCATCCCCAAATGACTGTATCTGGGCCAGGCAAAGCCAGAAGCCAGGAGCTTCTTCCACATTTCCCACATGGGAGGCAGGGACCTAAATGCTCGGGCTGTCTTCCACTGCTTTCCCAGGCCATAACAGGGAGCTGGATTGAAAATGGAGCAGCTGGGACTCGAACCAGCCCCCATATGGGATGCCAGCACTGCAGGCGACAGCTTTGCCCACTACACCACAACACCAGCTCTTACATTGTTAATTTTTAAAACTGTGGTGAGATGTTGCAAGGTTTGGGTATAGTTTGTCACCACAGGTTCATGTGCGGGAGGCTTGGTCCCCGATGTGGCCTTGTTGAGCAGGTGGGATCTTTAAGGGGGGGGGGGGTGTAGTGGGAGGTGACTAGCTCCTGGCCTTGCTGCGCTCACGGGAGTGATTCAGTTCTCGCGAGAGCAGATGCTTGTAAACCGAGGCCACTCCACGTGCCTGCTCTCTTCCACAGGCAGCTGGTCCTCTCCTCCGCCGAGCTGTGACGCACCAGGGACTCTCGCCAGGATACCAGCGCCTCACTCCTTGGACCCTCCAGCTCCCAGAATCGTGAGCCAAAGAAACTTCTGCTTATACATTACCCCACATCATGCATCCTGGTACAGCGACGTAAAACAGAGCAGGCCAAATAGAGAGCACGTAAAATTTGCCATTTGGTCCATTTTGTATGAGGATAGTTTGATGATATCATGACATCTACAGTCTTTAATATCCCACTTTTATTATTAGAAAAAAATATTTTTTAAAAGGAAATTTCTTTAAATCTCAACAGAGAGGATGAAATCTTTGCATTTTGACAGAAATGTAGTTGATGTGAAAAATGAAGAGATTCAGAGGAAAAGGCTGAAAAACCAATTTAAAGCATCCAGCCCTCTTGCTAACCAGCCGCAGGTCTTATGACTTCAAAAAAACACTTCTCAATTTTTTTTTATAATTCTTACTTAATGTAAAAATGTGTGCTTTTAAGATGTTTCATCCTTCTAGGGACAAATGCATTTTTAATAAGAGAGATAGCCCTCTTTCAGCCATGTGGGCAGTCAGCCATGGGGGCAGGTGTGGGCACGTGGTAGTGTGCCAAGATAATAGAAGCATGCATTTTTATCTCTTAGGGGGAGAAAGATCAGTCCACCGTAGCACACCCACAGACAGTCAGAAGTGAAATGCAAATGTGCTGCTGTGTTAATGAAGGGCCTCGATGTCTGTCAGCAGTGGGAATGGGAACGTGAGTTATGGTGGCAGCCCTTAGGGAGCCATGGTTAGCAAGGCTTAGCCAAGATGCCCTCCAGCCTGGACTCCGACACTCAGACTGGCATTGGGACCCTTCTCTGCTGGGCACCAGCTGTGCAAGTTACTGGGGCAAGTCCACTTGTTCCTACCTGTAAGGCAGGGTGCATGGGTCAGGGTGCTGCTGACTGCAAGGAATAGAAAACCCAAGTTGTAGCAGCTTAGCAATAGCAGCCTTATTACAGCAGATGAAGAATGAAGGAGGAGGAGCCAAAGGCGGGCTTTATAGGCTCAGTGCCATCACCAAGGACCCAGATTGCTTTTGTCTTTCTGCTCTGCCAGTCTCTGCTCAGGATAAGTGTTTGACATCCGCACATCACACCCAGATATGATACAGTCCAGCAGCAAAGGAGTAGGGAAAAGCAAGAGGAACCATTCCTCAAAGTTCCCAACAGTCCAGCTCCTACATATGGTCATATGTGCCAGCCGCCTCCACTGGTGATGAGCAGAGGTGGTGGCCCTGCCTCACCAGCCTGGGTCAACCAGGGCCTGCTGCTGGGCCTGAGGCCTAGGAAGGGCAGGTAGGAAGAAGATGGGGTTCTTTTTTTAAAATGAAGATTTATTCATGTGTTTGAAATGCAGAGTTACCAGAGAGAGGCGAGAGCTTCCATCTACTGGTTCACTCCCCAAATGGACACAACAGCTGGGGCTAGGCCAGGTTGAAGTCAGGAACCAGGAACTCCATCTGGTGTCCCATATGGGTGGCAGGGACCCAAGCACTTGGGCCATCTTCCTCTGCTTTCCCAGGCTCTTTAGCAGGGAGCTGGATCGGAAGTGGAGCAGTGGTTGAACCGGTGCCCACGTGGGATGCTGGCGTCACACGTCTTAACCCGCTGCACCACAACCAAAATGGGCTCTGATATGTTCACAAGGAAGGAGAGGTAGATTAGAAACAGCTGGTGGGTGGTGCCTGCTACCTTGGATTGAAAATAAAACCTACCACAGGTATAGGGTGGTGGTGAAGACGCCAGATCCCATATGGAAGCACCCCAGTTCAATTCCCAACTCCAGCTCTGGATTCCAGCTTCCTGCTGATGCAGATGCTGAGAGAAAGTACTGACAGCTCAAGGAGTTTGGTTTCTGCTGCCTATGTGGAAGACCTGGCTGAGTTCCTGACTTCTGGCTCTTGGCTTCTAGGTCTCTCAGCCCTGGCTAGTGTGGGAATTTGGGGAGTAAACCAGCAGATGAGAACACACACACACATTCTCTCTCTCTCTCTCTCTCTCTCTCTCTCTCTCTGTGTGTGTGTGTGTGTGTGCTCCTTTCAGATAAGCAAGTAGTTTAAAAAAGGAAACCCACCCCCAAGTATAGGTACAAAGATTAAATAAGATACTAAATAAGCGCAAACTATTTTTAGATGTTAAAAACATTGGATACACATTAAGGATTGAAAATACAAAGTGTCAGACAAGCACAAAGAAGCAGTAACTTTTGCACAGAACCAACTATCCCTGAGCAATAATGTTAGGGTAGGGTTGCCAGATAAAATACATTTGTTTAACTTTGAGTCTCTTTTTAAAAAGATTTCTAATTGAAAGTTCAATATAGCATGGAACATACTTATGCTGATGCTTATCTAAAGTTCAAATGTAACTGGGCATCCTATATTTGTCATTATTAATCATCTGTAGGGGGGGAAGAATTGAACTGGATAAAATTTAGTTACTTTGATGCATTAGGAAAGCTGTTGGGGCCAGCTGGCAGCAAGTGGATTAAAGAGATGGAATTGGGTTGTTGATCTGAGTCACATAGGAAGGAATGGAATTTGAGTAGAATAAAATACAGTGGAGTTGGCATTTGGCACAGCAGTTAAGAGGCCTCTTGGATACCTGCATCGTATATCAGAGTGCCTGGGTTTGAGTCCTGCTTCTGCTTCCAGTCCAGCTTCTTGCCAACGTGCACCCTAAGAAGCAACAGGTGATGGCTCAAGTACTTGGGTCTTTCCCCACTACCCACATGGGAGACCCAGATTTTGAGATCCAGGCTCCTGGTTCTGGCCGGACCCAGCCCTGGCTATTATACCCTTTGGGAAAGTGAAAGAGCAGATGGGAGATTTCTCTCTCTCACTCGCTCTCTCTTTCTTTCTGCCTTTAAAATAAATAAAAATAATTTCTGAAAACTTAAACCTGGGTTAAATCTTTGGGTACTGAGCCCAACTCCTGCTCGGAATCAGCATTTCCTGAGCACTTGCTGTATGCTGAGCAGTGGGTGTGCATCATCTCTTTGTGTCCCCTCGGAACAGGCCCCAGGGCGAGGCAAGTGAAGGGCTGAGGCCCAGGGCTCCCCTCTTCCCAGCCCGCATCCCTGCAGCAACCCACAGCCATTTCACAGGTCAGGAAACAGATTCAGGAAGGTCTAGCAGTGTGTCCAGAGTTAAGAGCCAGGATGCAAGCCTAGAAGATCTGTGCCCTTAACCTCCTCCCTTACTGCCTCTCTGACAGCCAGTGGAGGGGCCACGGGATGAAACCGTCTCCTTTATACCCTCCATTTCATATAACATTCTAAAAAAAGATTCATTTATTTGAAAAGCAGAGTTACGGTGGGAGGATAGGGAGACAGAGAGATCTTCTATCCACTGGTTCACTCCCCAAATGTCTGCAACAGTGGGGGCTGGGCCAGCCTGAAGCCAGGAGCCAGGAGCTTTACCTGGGTCTCCCACATGGGTACAGGGACCCAAGGACTTGGGCCATTCCCTGCTGCTTTCCCAGACACATTAGCAGGAAGCTGGAGCAGAAGTGGAGCAGCCCAGACTTAAACTGGCACCCATATGGGATGCTGGTGCTGCAGGCGGCGGCTTAATTCATTGCACTGGCCCCGGAAGTAACCTATGTATGGGGTAGGGTTCAAGGTGGGATCTGCTCCAATCCTCAACCTCAGTTTGTAACCCCAGCTATACTTTAGCATGCCTGGCCCCACTAGAGATCTCTGATAAACAATTCCATCCATTAGTTCATTCCCCAAATGCCTGCAATGGCTTTCTGCTGGGCCAAAGCCAATAGCAGCCAGGGACTCAATCCACATCTCTCAGGTGGATTAAGCCGTCACCACTGTCTCCTAGAGTGCCTATTAGTGAGTAGGCTGGAATTAAGAGCCTGGGTCGGGTGTGCCACTGGCAGTCCCGTGTGGGACACAGGCGCCCCAGCCAGTGTTTAGCTGCAAGGCCATATGCCCACTCTGCCCTGTGTTTGAGCCTCTGTGGGTAGAAACTGCCAAGGCTGGAAGTGGTGCCCTGGGACTCCTGAGTGCTGGGCTTATGGGAATGGTGGACAGAAGCTCAGGCCCTGTAGAACGCATCTCTGCCTTCCCACCGCAGCTCCCCAGGCCCGAGAACTTTGACAGGCTACGGCGGCGCCTGGTGATAGTGCTGCTGGTGGCCTGCGGCCTTCTGCTTTCCCATAAACAGCCAGGGCAAGAAGATAGCAAGCTGGGTGTTTGGATCCCAAACACGCTTGTTTTCAGTGTAGACAACACAGTAACATTTTTCAATCCTGCCTTGCAGGGTAGGGCCAAGGAGAGGAAGGGGAGCAATGTCACCAGCCCTGTTACTTTGCACGTCTGAGGACACGTTGGCTAGGGGTCCTTGCTCTCGCCTCCTTAGCCCCCAGAGCTGCCTTGTCTGGATGCCCAGGCCCTGAGGGAGACCTGAAGTTGCACAGAATCTTGTGTCAGGAGAAGGGGGCCGGGCACACAGGCACCGGGAGGAGCCATCTTCCCCCACCTGGGCTTGGCCAAGGGCGATCCAAGTGCCCTTCGACCTGCCTGAGCCTCGATTGTGTTATCCACAGAACGAGGACAAATCAGTCCTGCTCTGCCCACCTCCTAGACTTGATCTGAACAGACTGAAGGAGATACTAGGAAAATGCTGGAACTCCATTCAGCATTTGTTGTTGCTCTTACGTTTTAGCGTTCAAGTTAGAATTCATGTTGTCAACTCTGGGTCCCCACAGAAGATGGTGAATACCTGAAAGGATTTTGAGATAAATATCTGATAGTGTTTGAGGTCTTGTCTTTCAAAAGCCAGTTTAGTATGAAACCCATAATCATTTTAAAATTTTTTATGAAATCCATATTACTTAAATAGATTTGTTTGTTTGAAAGGTAGAATGACAGAGAGGAAAAGACAGTGATCTTCCACCTGCTGGTTCACTCCCCCAAATGGCCACAACCTCCAGGGCTGGGCCAGGCCAAAATGAGGAGCCTGGAGCTCCATCTGAGTCTGCATGTGGGTGGCAGGGGCTGAAGTACGTGGGCCATCACCTGCTGCTTCCCAGACGCATTGTCGCATTATCGGGGAGCTGGCTCAGAAGCAGAACAGGAAGAACTCAAGCCAGCGCTCCTAGAGGGCATGCTGGTGTTGCAGCCGTGGTTTCACCTGCTGTGCCACAATGACAGTCCCTTAATTTCTGTTAACATTATCCACCTCACATATTCAGTTTGCTATTTGAAGAAGGCTCTATACATCACTCTAGCTTAACATTCCCAGCGACCAAGCCACACTATTCAGGGTGTTCCCCTGAGGACCTTTTAGAAATGCAAAATCTCAAGTCCCACCCGAGCTATGAATCAGAATCTGCATTGTTCACAAGATCCCGGTGATCCGAAGCACGTTTTTGTTTGAGAAGAAGCCTTGTCCTACTTACTAAGCCTCTAGAGTTGGAGAAAAGCTAAGGGGAATGAAACTACCCCAGTGCACGTTGTAGCTTAAGTGCGCTCCCTCAGAAAAGCTTCTAGCCCCTGCTGGGGAGAGCACGCGTCCTCACCAGTGCCCAGGTGGCTCGAGGGGAGACAGGGAAACCAGCAGCTCAGAGTCGAACACGAGCCGCCGCACGTGCCATTTCTCATGAGAGAGACTTGATCCTCTCATCCTACGGGAAAGAAATGGGCTGATGGAGGGTAAATGGCGTGACCTTGGTGTGGCCGGTAGAGGAGCTGGGATTTAGCTGTGTCCAAGCAGCTGCGGCATAAGGCAGAGCCCGCCCTACCCCACGCTCTGCTTTCCAGTGCAGAAGGCCGGCCTGGCAACGCTCCGTGAGGCTCGGGAGTTCTGTATTGTAGCACTTTTCTATAGTTCTTCTTCTTCTTTTTTTAGAAAGAGTGGCTGGCCTTAAAAAGCCACCACACCTTGTTTTGTTTTGTTTTGTTTTGTTTTGTTTTTGACAGGTAGAGTTATAGACAGAGAGAGAAATAGAGAAAGGTCTTCCTTCCATTGGTTCACTCCCTTAATGGCCGCAACTGCCAGCGCTGCGCCGATCCGAAGCCAGGAGCTGGGTGCCTCCTCCCAGTTTCCCATGCGGGTGCAGAGACCCAAGCACCTGGGCCATCCTCCACTGCACTCCCTGGCCACAGCAGAGAGCTGGACTAGAAGAGGAGCAACCGGGACAGAATCTGGCGCCCCAACCAGGACTAGAACCTGGTGTGCTGGCGCTACAGGCAGAGGATTAGCCTAGTGAGCCATGGCACCGGCCTATAGCTCTTCTGAAACTTTGATCAGAAATTATCTTTGACCTTTATGTGTATGTAGATGTAGTTTACGTACCTTATAGCTCACCTCGCCACCACGCCCCCTGCCTCCCATCCCAAGCCTCTGGAAGCTGCTTTTTGCCCACGTGGATTTGCTGATTCTGGACATTTCATACGAGTGGGATTGTACGATGAGTGGTTTCTGGTGACATCTGTCCATGTTGTAGCACGAGTCAGAGCTGCGTCCCTTCCCTCTGCCGAGCGATGTGCCATTGTAGAAAGACAGCATGTTGCGCTCATCCATTCGGCGGCTGACGGGTGCTCAGCTTGTCTCTACTTCCTGGCTACTGTGGATTAGGCAGCTGAATGTTTGAGTTTGCATTTTTGTGTGGACATAGGTCTGGAATTGTCCTGGGCAGGTGCCTAGGAGTGGAATTGCTGGATCATACAGTGACTACGCATCTAACTTTTTGAGGATCCACCAGACTGTTTTCAGAGATTATTTTCACCATTTGGATACCAAATTGGATTTAAGTGAGAACAGAATTTAGTTTAAGAGACCCAGGGAGGGCCGGCGCCGTGGCTCACTAGGCTAATCCTCCGCCTTGTGGCGCTGGCACACCGGGTTCTAGTCCCGGTCGGGGCGCCGGATTCTGTCCCGGTTGCCCCTCTTCCAGGCCAGCTCTCTGCTGTGGCCAGGGAGTGCAGCAGAGGATGGCCCAAGTGCTTGGGCCCTGCACCCCATGAGAGACCAGGATAAGTACCTGGCTCCTGGCTTCGGATCAACGCGGTGCGCCGGTCGCAGCGCGCCGGCCGCGGCAGCCATTGGAGGGTGAACCAACGGCAAAGGAAGACCTTTCTCTCTGTCTCTCTCTCTCACTGTCCACTCTGCCTGTCAAAAAAATAAAAAATAAATAAATAAATAAAAGAGACCCAGGGAGCCACAGAACAGACAAGAAATAGAAATGGATCTGCGAACTTGAACCCAGACTACACTTGACTTTGCAGATGCTGAAGAGTAAAGAATGAATTTAGGCCAGTGCCGTGGCTCACTAGGCTAATCCTCCACCTGAGGTGCTGGCACCCCAGGTTCTGGTCCTGGTTGTGGCACCGGATTCTGTCCTGATTGCCCCTCTTCCAGTCCAGCTCTCTGCTGTGGCCCTGGAGTGCAGTGGAGGATGGCCCAAGTGCTTGGGCCCTGCATCTGCATGGGAGACCAGGAGAAGCACCTGGCTCCTGGCTTCAGATCAGCGCAGCATGCTGGCTGTTGTGGCCATTTAGGGGGTGAACCAATGGAAGGAAGACCTTTCTCTCTGTCTCTCACTTTCTATAACTCTACCTGTCAAAAAAAAAAAAAAGAGTGAATTTGACCAGAACCCTGGAAAGCCAGTTGTTGAGAGGCCTGTGGCTGGAAATGACATAGCACAGGACCCGGGGAGACATGGGCTCAGTCCCCACTCGCACCAACTCACTGTGAGGCCCGGGGCAAGTGCCTTCTTCTTTGTGGGCCCCAGGTTTCCCATCCAGCAAAATGCAAGGTGGAATCCGCAGTGTCCACAGCTCTGCAGTCAGCTCTGGGCCTGCTCGCACCCCTGGGGTTGGTGCTCCTGTGGCACGGACCTGTGTTCCGGGAATTGCTAGAATCCCAGGTGCACTCGCAGACCTGCATCCAGGAATGCAGACCCGAGAGGAGGGCTTTCTGTGCATTTGCTCCGTGGCAGGTGCAGTCTGACATTCCCGAGAGCTGGTGCTCAGCCACCATGAACTGAATCACATGGGCACCCAGTTCTTGGGTCCTACAAAAATGAGACTGGAGTGCACCTGCAGAGAAAGCATAAAATGGTAGCAACAGCAGCCACTGAACCAAGCTTAAGCCTGGCTTTTGAGAACTAACATTTATTATATTTTATCCATTGCAGAAGTAATTCCAGGGCCCTTCAAAAAAGTTTGTGCAAACTTTCTGAATTATAAGTTTATTTTTGTGTAAAAATTTGGAAATTCATACAGATTTTTCGTAAGACACATTTTACATGAACTTTCTATAGCCTTTTATATTCATTATAAAAAGGATCAAAGCATAAAAAAATTTAATGATAGCTAATGATAGTGCTACCATCCAGAGGTAACAACTCATTATGTAAATTTCAAAACAACATGCTGTACTTGATGAACACATACTTTTTGTCAGTTAAAATTAGTCTTTCAAAAAATAAGCACTTTTTAAAAACGATTTATTTTATTTTATTTATTTGCAAGTCAGAGTTACAGAGAGAGGGAGGAAGGGACAGAGAGATAAAGAGGTCTTCCATCTGCTGGTTCACTCCCCAAATGACCACAAAGGCTGGGGCTGTGCCAGGCCGAAGCCAGGAGCTTCTTCCAGGTCTCCCATGTGGGTGTAGAGGCCCAAACACTTGGGCCATTTTTCTGTTGCTTTTCCCAGGCTCATAAGCAGGGAGCTGGATTGGAAGCAGGAGCAGCCTGGACTTGAATCGGTGCCCATATGGGATGCCAACACTACAGATAGCGGCTTAACCCGCTGCACCACAATGCTGACCCCCAAATAACCACTTGCTTGATGTTTGTCCTTCTGCTCCTGACATTTAAAAATTTTTTTCATTACTAAGTTGGTATATTATACTCTGCATAATTTTCTGTATAGTTTTCTATTTATTTCTCTTAGCATTCCATGTCATGAAAAGTCTACAGAGGCGTGATTTTAATGATCACAGGCTATTCCATTGTGTGGATACACTATTTTTTCTATGTAAGCATTTATTTAGTATTGGGTGTTTACTGGTGGGTGTTGCCACTGAACTTTGTCTCTGAAAATCAATGATGTTGATAAATAATGGAGATCCCAAATCCCCTTGTGTTCAAAGACCATCACAATTTGATTCCAACCAGTCTTTCCATCTTCATCCACAGTACGTCTGATAGAGCCATTCCGGTTGCTACAGCACCAAAAGACCTCTCATGGGGGTGAGTTGCTAGGAAGTCATCACCGAACTGTTGTGTCGAGCCCTCCTCGGGGTCCCACTGCACCCCGCTCCCTCCGCAGGAACCGCCCCAGACCCAACAGCTGCAGGCTTCTTGCCTGCCTGGCCGTCATCCAGCCTGCTCAGGGCCTGTAGTAGTCGACCCAAGGCCGACTCTGTACCTCCGTGCCTTCTCCAGTGTGACCAGCCGTTCATTCTGTCTCCTTCACCTGCAAACAGCTCTCACCCCACTGCCTCCGCCTGAACCCTCTCTGTGAAGAGTGGTCCAGCCCCTGCGGCCTGGCCCGGTCTCTCTGTGTGTGACCTCTCAGTCAGCTGTTGGCTGTTTTTTAGTTATTGCTATTTTGGGGTACCATTGACACTGCATTTGCAAGTGTGCATTTATACAACTTTACATTTGTGTCCCCCACCTCCAGCTAGATCCTAGAGGCCTGTGAGAGCAGGACCGTGTCAACTTGTGCGCATTCTGCAGAAGTGACAACGCTGTCTTGCTATGCCTTTTCCTCCTCCTAGAAAAATAGGAAAACAACCTTTCCCCCACTCCTTCGCTGTTGGCTTGGAGCCATTTGGATTCTAACAGGCAGAAGTACTATGATCCTTCAAAGACCTCGTGCAAGCTTTAGTTCCCTCCTCCTCTTTCATAGTAACCAGGATGGCGCAGACGGTGGCCTGGATACCTGAGTCACCCCATAGAGGGAGCCGCTGGCCTGTGCCGGACAATGGCATTGAGCAAAAACGACCCTTTAGTGTGTGAAGCCCTTAGCTTGTTAGAGCAGGGGAGTCTGACCCATAGCCCTCCCAGCCTGTGCTGGTGTAGCCTGCAAGATTAGGGTTTTTTTTTTTTTTTTCATTTTGAAAGGTGTATAAACAAACAAGGAACTTGTGACCAAGGTGTTTATGGTCTGCAAAGTCTACCGTGCCATCTGGCCCTTTCTAGAAGTTTTTTCTTTTTCTTTTCTTTTCTTTTTTTTTTTTTTTTTTTGCTGACCCCTGGGCTAACCTAACAACTCTCCATAGCACCCAGCAAAGTACAAAATCTAGTTGCACCTGTGCTCATGAGGTTCAGGAGTTGTACAGTGCCTGAACGCTTCCTTCAGCTCTGCCCCTTTATCAAGCCAACATAATTGTGCCCGGGGCTACACGTGCTGGGAAGCAGAGCTCACCTGAACAGGAGGCAGGGGGAGGCGTCTCAGATCCAGTTCATTTATCACCAGCCTAGCTCAGCCCACCTGCCTTCCCTATCCCAGGCCAGGGCGCAGCCTCGCCCTGCTTCCAGACCAGAGCACTCCCAACAGCAGCTGGGGCTGTCCCTGAGGCCAGGGCCCTAGCTAACACCACTGGTTGCCTGCGCCTCCCCCATGGAGAGGCCCGAGGTATGGTGTGGCTCCATCATAGACATCAGCTCAGTGCCCCGTCCTGAGCCAGCCATGCCCAGAGAGGCCTGGGCTTCCCCAGAAGCCCCCACAGGTGTCTCGGTAATAGCTCACAAGGCAGAGGGCTCAGTACTTCCAGGCAAGGATTTGACTATTGAGTCAGGGGCCATGGGAAGGCACGGGCAGGTCACGCACACCCCAGGCTCCCTGGAGAAGTCCTGTAAGGGCCTGGAAGCTGCTATGGCCAGCTGAGGAGCCCCATCCAGGCAGGTTTGCCTCTCCCAGCCCCCACCGCTCCCCACCTCTCTTCTCTTTTTCCTCAACTCTTGCTTGCCTGGATGAAGCCAGTCAGAAAAGCATCACGGCCCGAGTTTGGCCTCGTGCTCTGTTTCCTGGGGGACTCAGGGTAAGACAAACAGAAACTAATACTTGTGAGTCCCTGTAACATTCCAGGCTTTGTGACCTTTACCTGTGCTGTCCATTTCAGCCTTGCAGAGGCCGTGGGACAGTGATGAATGGCCCAGCATTACAGATACGAGAGCCAAAGTAGGGAAAAACGACTCAGCCAGCTGGTAGTTGGTAGAGCTGAAGAAGGTGAGGCAACATCCAATATTCAGACAGGCCGCCGGTGTTATGCCCTCCCCTCTTAGACCTTCTGTGGTTCCTTAATGTTCGGCTTTGTGTTGGTGTTTTGTTTTAATTTTTATTTATTTGAGAGGCAAAGAGATAGAGACAGACACACCCACAGAGCTCCCATCTGCTGGTTCACTCAGAGGTCATGACCAGGCCGGGCTGGATCTGGGAACACAATCCAGGACCTGTAGGAGCTGGAATAGAACCCAGACATTTAGATGGGGGACAGGGCGTCTTGTCTACTAAGCTGAACACCTGCTCCTCTGATCCCTGGGGAGCCTGTGGTTATGTCACTGCATGCCAACGTGGTTTGGGGTAGGTTTCACCTTAGAAGTATCTGATCCCTTAAAAGAATGTCACGGGTCCAGCGTTGCGGTGAATGGGGTGACGCCGCCCGGCACCTGTGACACCAGCATCCTATATATGCACTAGTTCAAGTCCCAGCTGCTCCGCTTCTGATCCAGCTCCCTGCTAACGCACCGGGAAAAGCAGTAGAGGATGGCTCAATTGCTTAGGCCCCTGCACCCACATGAGAGACCCAGAAGAAGCTCCTGGCTGCTGGCTTCAGATTGGCTCAGCCACAGCTGTTGTGGCCATTTGGAAAGTGAGCCAGCAGACAGAAGATCTCTCTCATCTCTCTCCCTCCTCCCTCTGTAAACTCTGCCTTTCAGATAAAGAAATAAAATTTTAAAAATAATGTTGCTAAGGGGTGTCCCCAAAAAAGATGAGAAATAATGAAGACGTTTCCAGTAAGCAGACATTTCCAAGAAGGACCAGAAGAGCAGGAGCAGAAGAGGGGGCCCCCTCCCACGTGAGTTTGGGGCCCCACTGCAGAGGTGCTGCTCCAGCACCCCCACAGGGAGCAGAAGGTGCCCTAGGCAGGAGCTGGGCACAGAGCCCGGGAAGCAGCCAAGGCCGCGAGCACCAGGTCTGGTGCAAAGGCGCCCCCTAGGGGCTCACGCCGCTGAGGATCCCGGGATGCACTTCACAGAGTCTTGGACTGGGCAGAAGAGAAATAGTCTCCGGTTTCTAGAACCACTTAGTGGGGAGAGGGAGAAGCTCAGCCAGTAGAGCAGTGTGAGAAAGACATTGGGGTTTCTTAACCTTTACGAGGACATCCAGGACATTGTGCATAAGACCTCAGGCTGAGGTGGGGGAAGTCATTTCTTGAGACTCCAGAATGAGAAGGGAAAAATTGAAGTGAGCTGCACTACATTTAAGATCTTGTATGCGGCCAGCGCTGCGGCTCACTAGGCTAATCCTCCACCTTGCAGCGCCGGCACACCGGGTTCTAGTCCAGGTTGGGGCGCCGGATTCTGTCCCAGTTGCCCCTCTTCCAGGCCAGATCTCTGCTGTGGCCCGGGAGTGCAGTGGAGGATGGCCCAAGTGCTTGGGCCCTGCAACCCCATGGGAGACCAGGAGAAGCACCTGGCTCCTGGCTTCGGATCAGAGCGGTGCGCCGGCCGCAGCGCGCTGGCCGCGGCAGCCATTGGAGGGTGAACCAATGGCAAAAGGAAGACCTTTCTCTCTGTCGTCTCTCTCTCTCACTGTCCAGTCTGCCTGTCAAAAAAAAGAAAAGAAAAGAAAAGAAAAGATCTTGTATGCATCAAAAGCATGACATGGAGCACGACAGGACAAGCCAGAGCCCGGAAGAGGATGACTGTGGCACACACAGCTGGCCACGACATGGTGTCCCGGGTCTGTGAAGAGCTGCACATCACTGGGACGAGGGGGGCAGTGTAACCTTCACAGTGGGGATATGGTGTGAGCCGGCGTTGCAGGGAGGAAGAAATACAAGAGGATCACAACCATGTGGAAAGATGCTCAGCTCCTCAGAAGTGAGGCCAGTGCAAGACAAGGTCAAAACGAGATGCGATTCTGTGACCCCTACACTGGCAGGAGTTTCAGACACAATCAGACAATACCAAGAAGTGACAAGGATGTGGAGCTAGGGGAATTTTCTTTTTATTTATTTATATTTGATGAAAGAGAGAGCAAGTGAGTGCAACCAATAGATTTTTCCATTCTCTGGTTCATTCCCAAATGCCCACAACAGCCAAGAGCCAGGAACTCCATCCAAGTCTCCCATGTGGGTGTCAAGGACCCAAGCACTTGGGCCAACATCCATTATCTCCCAGCTACATTAGCAGGAAGCTGGATCAGAGAAGTGTGGGGTAGCCAGGACTCAAACCAGGCACTCTAACAGGGGATGTGGGCGTCCCAAGCTGTGACTTAAACCACTGTACTACAACACCCATCTCAAGGAGAATTTTTTTAAAGAGTTTATTCATCTGGGACCAGCACTATGACATAGCGGGTAAGGCCACCACCTGCAGTGCCGGCATTCCATACAGGCGCCGGTTTGCATCCTGGCTGCTCCACTTCCCATCCAGCTCTCTGCTGTAGCCTGGGAAAGCAGTAGAAGATGGCCCAAGTCCTTAGACCCCTGCACCCCCATGGGAGACCCGGAAGAAGCTCCTGGCTTCGGATCGGCGCAGTTCTGGCTGTTGTGGCCTATTGGGGAGTGAACCAACAGATGGAAAACCTCTCTCTCTCTCTCCCTCTCTGCCTCTCCTTCTCTCTTTGTGTAACTCTGACTTTCAAATAAATAAATAAATCTTTTTTAAAAAAAGAGTTTATTCATCTGAAAGGCAGATTTAGAGGGAGGGAGGGAGGGAGAGAGAGGGAAAGAGAGAGAGATCTACCTGCTGGTTCACTCCCCAAATGGCCATGATGGTTGGGGCTGGGCCAGGCCAAAGCTGGGAGCCAGGAGCTTCCTCCAGGTCTCCCATGCAGATGCAGGGGCCCAAGCACTTGGGCCATTTTCTGCTGCTTTCCCAGGCACATTAGCAGGGAGCTGGATTGGAAACAGAGCAGCCAGGACTCGAATCAGTACCCATATGGGATGCTAGCATTACAAGTGGCAGCTTTACCTGCTATGCCATGGCACCGGCCCCCAAGGAGAATTTTTGTATGTTGGTGAGAGTATCAACTGGAGCAACTACTTGAAACAGTCTGGCCTTAGCTGGTAAATAAAGGCCTGTGTGCCCCATGACCCAGCCCCTACACGTTGCATGGTTTATGATCATTGTAAGCTGGAAATGTCCGTTCACCATGGGATGGATAAAGTCAATTGTGGTCCATTCCCACAAGGGAGCACCCTAAGAGGGCTCTTCACAAAGTTCATAGGAAATACATGCTGTGAAAACAATGCATGGATTTCACCATTTTTTGCACCAAAATAAATTTTCATTGCAGCTTCCATGAATTTTTTTGCAGTCCACTCATACAGGCATAAAAGTGAATGAGCTATGGCTGCAGCTCCCATCAACACAGGGACAAAGAACAAGTGCTACAAGGATGCTGACAGCACGAGGCCCTGTATAAAGCTTCGGAGTCGGGGAGAACGCATGTATTGCTTAGGGATAATGTACATGCGGGAAAGCGTTATTTAAAAAGGTAGAGAAGGCGCAGGCCTTGTGGTGCAGCGGGTTAAGCAGCGCATGGAAAGGCACTGGCAGCCCACAGGGGAGTTCTGACTTCAGTCCTGGCTACTCCACGCTCAGTCCAGCGTCCCACTAATGCTCCTGGGAATGCAGCTGGTGATGCCCAAGTGCTTGGGTCCCTGCCATCCTCCCAGGAGACCCAGTTAGAGATCCTGGTTCTTAGATTCAGCCTGGCCCGCCCTGGTTGTTGCAGTCATTTGGGGAGTGAACCAACAGAGGGAAGATCTCGCGCCCTGCCTCTCTAACCCTCTACCCTCCAAATGAATAAATAAATAAATAAATAAATATTTTTTTAAAAAAGTTAGAGAAAGATGAATACAAATTTGAGGCTAGGAGAGCGAAGGGGAAGCACCACTAGGAGCTTGGCCAGCACGGGTGATATTTTTCATGAATTTCAGTGTGCGGTTTGTTTTATTATTATCTCTCCCACTGTACTTACATATTACATAGATTCTTGTAGGAGTGAACTTTTCACCAAAAACTCGTTTCGGAGAAAGCCCCTTGGGATCTGATAGGGCGCTTCCCGTACCAGAGTGCCGGACTCAGTCCGGACTCCACTTCCAATCCAGCTTCCTGTTAATGCGCGCCCTGAGAGGCAGCAGGTGACGGCCTGCCATCACCCGGGTCCCTGCCACCTGCATGAGAGCACTGACTTGAGTTTCAGGCTCCTGGCTTCAGCCTGGCTCAGTTCCAGCTGCTGCAGCCATTTAAGGGAGTCAACCAGCAGATGGAAGATCTCTCTCTGTCTCTCTGCCTTTAAAAAAAAAAAAAAAGGGCATGAGAGCTGGGTTTTTCAAAGGGCAGGCTGATGCATGGGAGGTGTTCTCAGTGTGTGTAGCTGAAAGTATTGAGAGTATGAAACATCAGGGCGGAAAGGCTTGGGGTGGGGAGGGGACCATCGCCGAGGGCTTGCTCTGTGCCAGCCCTAATCTGCAGAATCTCCCTGGGCCTCCAATGCTGCCCCGTTAATCAGACACAGCAGGCTGAGTGGCTGAGATTCTGAATGATAATGAGCAAGGGACTCATCGCTTAGCTAACACTCCTTCTGTGTGACCCGTGCACGGTTGCAGAGCTCGTAAACCACTTCCACATGAGCTGATTCAATCAGAGAAGGTTATTTTTATGCCTGTTTCAGAGAGAAAGAAAGCAAGTCATGGGGAGCCCGTGTGACTCGTCTGAGGCCACCGGCCAGGACAAGGTCTCAGAGCGCCTGACCAAGCGCTCCCCCTCCCCCAGCTGCGCCTGTCGGTTCTGAGTGTGGTAGACAGTTTCTCCCACAAGTGCCCCCCCCACCTTCTGCAAACCCTGTAGCCACCCCCCCCCCCACTTCCCTCTTCCCTGGGGATGAGGCAGCCTGCCCTGGGCCCAGCCCCTTGCACCCTCCTACCCACTCTCTCTCTGCTCTGGTCCGCAGCTCTGCTGCCCTTGGCCCAATCCTTGGAATTCTTCTACTTTCCTTCCCTGGGGGTTTTCCCAGTTGCTCATTTTCCCAGGCGCCGCCCCAGGTCCTCTCTGGACATCAGCCTCCTCCTCTCCTCATCAGTTTGCTGATACTCTGTGGGGTGCACCCCACATCCTACAGAGAGCACCTGCAGGGTGTGGTGGTACTTGAGGGGAAGCACCCACAGGTAGTTTGGAAAAGCGACTCTGGTTGGCCATTGCAGCGTGCATGGGAGACCTCCTCATAGCTGGGGGAGCTGATCGGGTCATGTGCCTCTGAGTCTCTTCTTCCTGACCTGTTACTTCCTGGCTGGTTTTCAGAAATTCAATAGGAGCCTGTGTTTCGGCGTAGCAGGTAACGCCTCTGCCTATGATGCCAGCATCCAATATGGGCGAAGCTTCAAGTCCCATCGGCTCCACTTCTGATACAGCTCTCTGCTAATGGCCTGGGAAAAGCAGTGGAAGATAGTCCAAGTATGTGGGCCCTTGCTACCCTTGCAGGAGACCTGGAAGAAGCTCCTGGCTCTCCTAGCTTAGGTCTGGC
This sequence comes from Oryctolagus cuniculus, assembly GCF_964237555.1. Taxonomy (NCBI): domain Eukaryota; kingdom Metazoa; phylum Chordata; class Mammalia; order Lagomorpha; family Leporidae; genus Oryctolagus; species Oryctolagus cuniculus. The sequence continues at coordinate 86,506,607 of NC_091443.1, forward strand.
CCAGCCCAGCCAATGTGGCCATCTGGCGGGTGAGCCAGTAGCTGGAAGATTCTCTCCCTCCTCCTCCCTCCCTGTAACTCTTTCAAATAAACAAACAAACAAACCTAAGAGAGAAAGGAAGAGAGGAAGAAAAACAAATTAAATGAAGCCGTGCCTTTTACATGGTATGTGTTAATCGAAGGTCAGGTCCCTTCTTTATCTCGTCATCCCAGAAAATAGCAGTGAGGTGTTGCTAGGGAGAGCCAGGCTCTTCCACCCACTCACAGACCTGGCTTCTGACACCCACGATCTTCTCTCAGGAGAAGGACTGTGCGTGAGGCAGAATATTTTGGCCACTGCCCGGGACACTGCAGGCTGTGGTGCACTGGGGCGGGGGGGGAGTATAGGAAAAGAAATGGATACCCAGCACCAGAAGGCTTCCCAGAGCTGCACTCTAGTGATCAGCCTGGCTGGGAGAGGGCAGAGCCGCCGGCCGGAGAAGACCCTGGGGGAGAGAGCCACAGGGTGCCTCTCGGCTACTGAGTGGTTCCTCTACTTCCAGGGCAGGTGGCAGATGCAGGGGCATCTGGAGCTGGGGGCACTGGGACTGGCGCTGTAGCAGTAGATGGCCCATGTCCTTGGGCCTCTGTACCACGTGGGAGACCTGGAGGAAGCTCCTGGCTCCTGGCTTTTGCAGCCATTTGGGGAGTGAACCAATGGATGGAAGATCTTTGAAGATTTATTTATTTACTTAAAAGGCAGAGTGACAAATAGAGAGCAAGAGGCAAGAGAGAGTGAGAGAGAGAGAGAGAGAGAGAGAGAAAGCACACGCTTCTACCTGATGTTTCATTCCCCAAATGGCCACAACAGCCAGAGAGGCTGAAGCCAGGAGCCAGAAACTCTCATTCTGGTCTCCCAAATGGGTGGTGGGGCCCAAGCACTCAGATCATCACCATCTGCTTTCCCAGGTACGTTACAGGGAGCTGGATTGGAAGCTGCAGAGCTGGGATTCACACTGGCGCTCTGACGTGGGAGACTGGCATTACGGGTGGCGGCTTAGCCCACTGTGCCACTAGGGCAGCAGAGAGTCCTTCTTAACTGAGACTCTCAAGGACTCGTATTCTTCGGTCACTAGGAGACAAGTTAACTCTCCATCAGCTGATTTTCATTTGCATTATCGTGACCCAGGCTGGTGCCCAAGTCATTTTCCTGAACTCTGGGAAGTCACGTCCTCCCGACTGCTGGGCCGAGCACACCAAGGGGCTTGTAGACTCGCCCTGCTCGGTTCGTAGCTCTGGGCAGCAGAGGACACCTGCCCTCCAGATAGCCGAACTTTCTTGGGAAGATTCCAGAAGGAGGTATTAGTCCAAAGAGTATCACAGAAAGTGCCATTCTGACCGTCTCAGCTGTAATAACGCAATCTTTTATTGCTTCTCTCTCTCTCTCTCTTTTAAAGGAAAGACATCAAACAAGGGACTCATTCAGTTTTTCAACCACAATATGAACAGACACTTCACACATGAGAAATTATAATTACTACATAAGTAAAAAAGGACCTGCCTATTGGCAGATTAGAACAAATTTGGGGCCCCATTAAAAATATTAATTCTCAGGAATATATTAATGCAGTGTTATTCAATATGCCCAATGTTGCAACAGAATTGATTCTCTCATGTAGTATTGGCAGCATTGTAAATCAGTAATCTCTCTTTGGGGAAGCAGTTATGACAACACACAGGAACAGCCGCATTTATGATTACTGGGAAGTAATGCAATAAAAATCTGCAAAAAGCAGTTACCATCAGCAGTATCTATCACAGCAAGAAAAAAAAAGAGAGAGAGAGAGAAGTCATAGGCTTAAGGGAATTATTAGGCAGATTTGTATCCAGCCATACATTTGCCTCGTATACAGTTTATAAGGACAATTATGATTAAGTAGCAATATAGAGAAATATTTATTGTGGGTAAAACATAACAAACTTCAGGATAGCGTGTGTTATTATAGCTCCATAAAAGTGTGCATACACAGGCTGGATAGTATTGAAGTAAAAATGGCAGCAGGGTTTGGAGGCAGCATACTGTGTTTCAGATGATTTCTGATGTATTCAGAGGCAACTTTGTCCTCAGTTGAATAAAAGGAATTACATCAGTCTGAGAAGAGTGAGTCTCGTCACAGGCCTTCCCCTGTGAGATGACCAGGGCAGGCACGGCGCCTGCCAAGCATGCGTCCAGCCCCTGGGGGCGCCCTGTCCATGTGGGAGGACCTGCAGGGAGGACTGCTCTCAGCCTGATCATTTTCATCCATCGCTGACAAAGACCTCCTGCCCCGCGAAGACCCCACCGCCAGCACCCGCCTTCCTTCACAGCAGCTTCCTCTCCCAGAGCTTCATGCCCAGAAGGAGGACATCCCCTTAAAGCTCCCATTTCCTGGGGCCAGCCTGGGCTCGGAGCACCTTCCCCTCCTTCTCCTGCAACTTCACTCCAGACGCAGGCTGGAGCACTTTCATCTCCAAATTATGTGGACGCGTAACTCTTCACGCCAGCAGGTGGCAGTCTGCACATCGTCCCACAGTGCTTAAGCGGTGCCTCCCAGGACACTGTGATAGGTAATTGTTCACTTCCTGTTGCCCAGCTGGCCTCACCCCCCCACCGCCACCCCACTCCAAAGACGGCGGGCCAGGCCGAGGGGCCTCAGGCCAAGATGGAGGCAACCGATGCCCGCAGAGCCACTTGGTTGGGGAAACCAATCGAGTCTCCAGCTCCCAGCACAGTGACACTGCCCAGGCCTTTGCCCAGCTGTCCCTACTCCAGGGCCCACTCTCTTCCTGCTGTACCGTGCTGCCTCCCAGCTGCCCAGCAACAATCCTCTGTGAACAAGGGAGCCAGGATATTTCTGAACCCACGGCTAAATGCATCTCAAATCACCATGTCAACTCATAGCATGGATCATAGCCTTTTACCCTGAATTACCATTTTGGGGAGGATGCTGCAAGAAAAAAAATAATTAAAATATGACATATATAGCAGATACTTCAAAATGTTCGTAGAACATAGAATTAAAGGATAAGTTTATTTTGGTGCAAACAAAACATTTTGGAATCCATCTATACAGGAGTTTTCAAAATGTTCATGGAAATACACATTAAGAAAAAACTCTTCATGGATTTCAAAATTTTTATGCACCAAGATAAATATATATTTATAAGTTATTTATTTATTTGAGAGAGACAGAGACCTCCCACTGACTGGTTTACTCCCCAAATGCCTGCAATGCTTGGGGCTGGCTCAGCTCAAAGCTGGGAACTCAGCCTAGGTCTCCTAGGTGGGTGGCAGGAGCCCGGCTCCTTGTGCCTGCACTGCTGTCTCCCAAGCACACATCAGCAGGAAGCTGAGACTGAGAGCAGAGCCAGGACTCAAATACAACTGCTCCTATATAGGATGCTGGGCCAAGCACTCTCCCCCAAACTTATATTTTAATTTCATTTTTAAAAAAGATTTATTTATTTATTTGAAAGTCAGAGTTACACACACACACACACACAATCACACACAGGTCTATCTGCTGGTTCACTCCCCAGATGGCCGCATCAGCCAGAGTTGAGCTGATCCAAAGCCAGAAGCCAGGAGCTTCTTCTGGGTCTCCCATTCGGATACAGGGGCCCAAGCAATTGGGCCATCTTTTACTGCTTTCCCAGGCCATAGCAGAGAGCTGGATCGGAAGAGGAGCAGCCAGGACTAGAAACGGTGCCCATATGGGATGCCAGTACTTCAGGTCAGGGTGTTAACCCGCTGAGCCACAGCACCGGCCCCATTAATTCCATTTTCCTCTGACTTTGGCAGTGTCCTTGTACTTGTAAATATATTTATCAAGTGATAGAACAAAAGTGATCCAGAGATACTTGGCATGGAGCTCAACCTGGCAGCTAACACTGGAGGTGGCCCAATGGCTGTGGGGCAGAAGCCGGGAGGACTGTGCTGTGGCCTTGTGCCCACACTGGGAATGATCACTAAGAAGGTCAGACTTCTGTCTAGCCTGTCGCACGGCTGCTCTCATCCGGTTGTTAAAGGAAATAGCTCTGGACTTGCAGGGTGGGGAAGGGGGCAACAGTGCGAGGGGCTGCGGTGACAGTGGGTGGCAGTGAGCAGACACCCAGCCAGGAGTGCAAGCACAAAAGCTCAGTGAGAAGCAGCTATCCCAGGTTGTGCTGCTGCCACCAGCCACGCCACCGACAACGGCGTCTGTGCCAAGGAGCAGGACCTGCACCCACATCGGTACTGCAGGGTCTGCAGCCAGGAAGTCCACCCACTGGAGCTCCCGGGGAAGACTTGCAGTGATGCAAGTTCTCTGTAGACGTCTTGCTCATTTGTTTAATCCAAGAGGATGGGCACCTGCGCCCTAGGGACCACCTGACTGATATCACTTAAAGAAGACAGGTGGGGCCGGCGCCGCGGCTCACTAGGCTAATCCTCCACCTTGCAGCATCAGCACACCGGGTTCTAGTCCCGGTCGGGGCGCCGGATTCTGTCCCGGTGCCCCTCTTCCAGGCCAGCTCTCTGCTGTGGCCAGGGAGTGCAGTGGAGGATGGCCCAAGTGCTTGGGCCCTGCACCCCATTGGGAGACCAGGAGAAGTACCTGGCTCCTGCCATTGGATCAGCGCGGTGCGCCGGCCGCAGCGCGCCAGCCGCGGCGGCCACTGGAGGGTGAACCAATGGCAAAGGAAGACCTTTCTCTCTGTCTCTCTCTCTCTCACTGTCCACTCTGCCTGTCAAAAAAAAAAAAAAAAGACAGGTGGGATTCTTGCCAAGAAAATTTCTGGGGGCTAGGGCTGGCACTGTGGTATAGTGGGTAAAGCCACCGCCTGCAATGCCGGCATCCCATATGGGTGCCAGTTCGAGTCCTGGCTGCTCCATTTCCAATCCAGCTCTCTTCTATGGCCTGGGAAAACAGTAGAAGATGGCCCAAGTCCTTGGGCCCTTGCACCCACATGGGAGACCCGGAAGAAGCTCCTGGCTCCTGGCTTCAGATCGGCGCAGCTCCAGCCATTGCAGCCAACTGGGGAGTGAACCAGCGGATGGAAGACCTCATTCTCTCTCTCTCTCTCTCTCTCTCTCTCTCTCTCCGCCTCTCCTTCTCTCTCTGTGTAACTATTTCAAATAAATAAATCTTTTTAAAAAAGATTCTAGGGGAAAACAAATCTCATGTTCTATGACCTTTTAAAAGTTTTATTTATTTGAAATGCAGAGTGGCAGGAAGAGAGACAAAGAGAACTCCCATCACTGATTCACACCCCAAATGTCTGCAACAGCCAGGACTGTGCCGGGCAGAAACCAGGGGCTCGGAACTCAATATGGGTCTCCTCCAGGGTGGCAGGGAACCAAGTACTTGAGCCATCACATCACTGCACATCCCAGGGTGTGCAGTAACAGGAAGCTGGATAAAAGCAGAGCCAGGACTTGAACCAGGCACTCTAGTACAGGAGGCACTGGTCCCAAGTGGTACATTAACCTCTGGGTCATAATGCCCACCCCCCCCCTCTGGCCTTTGAGGAAAGGGAATCATGTTGCAAGCCATGGCCAACTCCAGGAATTATACACCAGAGGAAGGATTTATTTGTATTAGCTACATTGCATCAGGGAGACACAAATGGAGTTTGAGGGGCTCTTGGGAAAGCAAGCATCACCCTGCTGTCCCCCTGTTTGCATCGCCAAGGAGACTGCCAGGCCGAGGGAACAAGATGTTTTCAGAGATACTTTGACTTGATCCTAAACGACTCAGCGAGGCAGAACATTTTCATCTCCTCTCAAATCATGACAACGTGAAAACCAAAAGCAAATTACAGAGAAGGCCACATGGAAAAGGCTTCCGCAGATGGAACCGGGTCTATTGTGGAAGCGGGAATCCTGCGTGATCCCAGCCGCTGCCTGGAATATGGTCACCTCCAGCCTTTGACCACAGACGTCTGGAACGACACAGGTGATCAATCCCATTGTGCCCAGAGATTTGAGACTCCTGCGTTGTGGGCGTTTCTATTCTGTGTACACACCTCCTATCAATCACAAGCTCCTCTTCCTTCTCAACATTCAGCGGCCCACATAAGCTCTCACTTTTCCTGCCTCCCTCAGAATACCAGAGCAGAGTGATCTGAACCTGTGTCTCCTGAACTGCAATTCCTAAGCCCCCAAATAAAGTCCTTTTTACTTTTGCAGTCTCTGAGTTTGGAATGTTTTTTTTACAACACATGTAAGAAATTTCATGGATGAGCTAAGATTTCTAGAGATTGAAACTCCCGTGATGAGCACCATCCCAGGCCAAGGCGTAGACTTGAGAGCTGCTGCAGAACTCCACCCTAAGACGCGGGTGGTTCCATGTGCACTTGTTCTGTGGTTTTGGTCTCTTGTTGAATTGCACACGAGTAGTAACACTAAGCAACCAGACCAGGTGCGAATGTGTTGCGATATCCACTGTGTTTAGCATGACAGGGAAGTTGTGAAAGAAGCACATATCTAAGAGTGGCATCACATCAAAGCAGAGTTGGAAGCTGACTCCAAGGGCTGATAGCCTTGGTGTGTGTCAGGCAGGGTGTGTAGTGTGTGTAGTGTGTGATAAGTTTCTCGTCCCTGCCTAGATGCAGTGTTCTTAGAGGACAAAGCAGTATACTGATAGTGGTTAATAACCAGTGCTAGCCCTGTCTGTTTACATAAACAGAGCAGTGGGGTTAGCCATGGAGGTTAAAATGATCTGTTTATCCTAGATATTAACACAACTGTGTCTTGCATACACAGTTGTATTTAATGGTTTATGACCTAGCCTTTCCAGTTCAGGCACATTTTGATAAACCTTTGTCCTCATTTGAGGCACTTTGTTGTTGGGTTTTCTGTGTTTGTTTTTGTGAGTATTTGCTTCATTCTACCCCCTGAGCTTTGCAGGTAGACAGCTGAGTTAAAAACTATGTTCTGCAGTGTCTCTCATGGCGGAGTAACTGGTCTGCAGGTACAGGTCCTACCTAGGGGTGGCCCTCCACAAGGCAAGCTACAGTTAAGTTGTAAAAAGAATTCTCTGATTAGAAATTTTACCTTTGCGTTTTGTTGCTCTGTTTCCTGAAAATAACTCGGAGATCCTCCTGACTTGTCCACCTACTGCTTTGCTTCCTTGGACCCCACCCATTCGTTCACTTTGAGAAAAAACAAGTAGTTGTTGCCAAATTCTCTGTATTTTGCAGTGCTTCTTTGTAAGAAGCACTTTCCTCAAATAAAACAATCTCAAAAATAAGATGCTGGTGCTTGGTGGCACGGCCTGGGTCTATGAAATTGGCCACCACTTCTGGAATAAAGAAATGGTTTTGATTTCCCCACCTGTGAGTTCTGTAGAACCCGTGCAGCCTATTGCCCTCTCCTGGGACACCGTGGGGAAGATGGTGTCAGAGAACGGTGGAGCATTCTGGAGAAGCAGCCCGAGAGAAGAGCTTGAGAAAGCGCTGGGAGTGTGCTGCTCAGAACTGGAGAGGCACAGAAAATTCTCCATAATACCCATGCGACACAGCTGTTGAATGGTCTCCGCCTCATTCTCCCTGATAAGCATCTCAGGGAGCCCCTGGAAGTGACATGCATCCATCCTGCATTCCTGGGTGATCACCCACGCCTGATGAGCCCTTGCGCCAAATGGCACAGTTCCAAAGAGGCTCTGACTAAGCGCTCTGAGCTGCAGGAGGCTCTGACTAAGCGCCCTGAGCTCTGAGCTGCAGGAGGGCGCCATCTGAATGACCCCCCTCCCTCCCCCGAGGCAGCAGTGACTCTGAAGAGCAGGCCAAGGCTACTGCTGTCAATGAAGCAGGCGCTGCTTCGTGAAAACCACTCTGGCATATAAGCCGTTCCCCTCCCCGCCCCCGCGCTGGCTGAGCCACGGGTATTGACCACATGTTTCTCAGAGGCCATTAGCATCAAGGAAGTACTTCTGCTTCCTGCTCTAAACCCAGAGACAGGGAGAAGGTAGCAACCACTGACACGCTGGAAGGCTCAACTGGCATTCGGTCTGGAAACGAATACTTAAAACGCTTATAACTCAGATGTCCTTGTGTTTTAAGTTTTATTTATTGGTGTTGGCGTTGTGGCATAATGGGTAAAGCTGCCGCCTGCAGTGCCAGCATCCCATATGGGCACCTGTTGGAGTCCTGGCTGCTCCACTTCCAATCCAGCTCTCTGCTATGGCCTGGGAAAGCAGTGGAGGATGGCCCAAGTCCTCTGGCACCTGCACCTGCATGGGAGACCTGGAAGAAGCTCCAGGCCCAGCTCCAGCTCTTGTGGCCATTTGGGGGAGTGAACCAGTGGATGAAAGACCTTTCTCTCTGTCTCCCCTCTCTCTGTCTGTAACGAAGAGAGATCTTCCATCCACTGGTTCACTCCCCAAATGGCCACAATGGCGGGTGCTGGGCCAGGCCAAAGGCAGGAATCAGGAACTTAATCAAAGCTCCCCCATGGGCGGCAGGGCTGCAGCACTTGGGCCATCTCCTGCTGCATTCTTAAGTGTGTTAGCAGGGAGCTGGATCAGAAGCGGAGCAGCCAAGACTCGAACTGGCACTCATATGGGAGGCCAGCGTCACAGGTGGTGGCTTAACCCACTGTATTATAGCACTGGCCCCTGATTAAGCATGTTTTCTATGTGAGTTAGAGGCAGTCCTGTTTCCTTTTCTGTGAACTTTGTGTGCATCTCATTTGTCCATTTTTCTTGTAAGCTTTGTAAAAAAGATTAATTTATTTATTTTAAAGGCAAACAGAGAGAGAGAGATCTTCTATATACGGTTTGCTCCCCAAATGGGCTGGGCCAAAGCCAGAGACCTGGAACTCCATTTGGGTCTCCCACACAAATGGCAGGGGTCCAAGCACTTGGGCCATCTTCTGCTGCTCTCACAGACACGTTATCAGGGAGCTGGATCAGAGGTGGAGCAGCTGGGACTCAACCCGTGCTCAGATGTGATGCCAGCGTCACAGGCAGAGGCTTAGCCACTGCGCCCCAACGCTGGCCCCTTCCTTGTGTTTCCATACAGATCAGGTCTACAAGGGAGTTCTTGTGCGTTGCCACCTATCTGACTACCATAGTTCGGTTCAGCTGCCAAGAGAAGGGAGCCGAGACTGTCTTTTTCTCTCGTTGTTATGGGGACTTCAACCCCAGCTGGGCTTGTTCCAGGAATTCAAGGAGAAAGCATGCATAGGAGCACAGGAAGCAAAGTTGGTTGAAGGGGTTAGCACACACTTAGACAGGAATGCCGGCAATCTGTCTTCAGGAGGAAGGCGGGGCTGCTGCTCCCACCAAAGGCGGGGTCTTTCTTTTATAGGGTAGGGGCTGGTGCTAGGGGCAGGGCTTAATTTAGTATTCAAACGCAGAGTTGGGGCAGGGCCTGAGTGTCACTTCTGCGCTCCTTTTTTATTTGGTGGGAAATCTTGGAAGTGTCGTGGCACCTGGTACTTGAGGTACGCATGATCATCTCTAGAAGGGGTCGTGCATCTTGTGCATGATGGGAAACAAGGCCCAGGTGCACCATGGGGAGTGGGTGTGCTGAGCCTGCAGTTGTGTTGGCTACCTCCAGCCAGCATGCCAGGAAGGGGGTTGGGTTTGGGGTGCACACGTGAGCAGGTGCTGCTGGCAGTCCTTGGCTTTTCACTCACTAGCACCTGCCTGCCCACATCACCATTACCAAATAAACTGTCTTCTCTTAAAAGTAAAAAAGTGAATTCAATAAAGACTGCCCTCCTGTTCATATACTGAGGCTTCCCCCAGCCACCTGAGCTCCTCGACTAAAGTCCTCCCGGTCCTCTTTCAACCCAGCTGAGCGCCTGGCCCAGCAGCCTCCAGGACTGGACTCGGAGTGGCCACTGTGTTTCCTAGCAAGACTTTCTGTGTTCATGCAGAGCGTCTGGTGGCAGGATGCTCCCTTGTGTTTCCTCTGAGGATGTCTGCCTTCAAACTCAAGCAAACATCTGGCCGTTCTGAAGGGAAAGCTCCGAGAATGTCAGACAACCCTGGCCTTTGCCGCAACAGCGCCACACTGCTAAAGTACCCAGCTTTGGAGCGGCTCTTCCGCTAGCCCTCCTGTTATTGTCTAAACCACTTGGGTTGGATTTTGTGGTGTTTACAGAGTCCCACTAGAGTGTGATTTGCTTGTTCACCACTAGATCTCCCTTATCTATACATTGCCACGTTGTGGGCCCACTGTGTGGATTTGTTGAAACGGTAAAGGAGTAAAACCCACCCTCTTCCTCACTGCTACGGGAAGGTATTAAGTTTGCACGGTGTTTTTAGGGTTAGAATTTTATTTTTAATTTTTAAATCTGAATAATAACTCAAATTCTTTTTTTAAAATTCTTATTTGGAGCCAGCGCCGCAGCTCACTAGGCTAATCCTCCGCCTTGCGGTGCCCACACACCGGGTTCTAGTCCTGGTCGGGGCGCCGGATTCTGTCCCGGTTGCCCCTCTTCCAGGCCAGCTCTCTGCTGTGGCCCGGGAGTGCAGTGGACGATGGCCCAAGTACTTGGGCCCTGCACCCCATGGGAGACCAGGATAAGTACCTGGCTCCTGCCATTGGATCAGCGCGGTGCGCCGGCCGCGGCGGCCATTGGAGGGTGAACCAACGGCAAAGGAAGACCTTTCTCTCTGACTCTCTCTCTCTCACTGTCCACTCTGCCTGTCAAAAAAAAAAAAAATCTTATCAGGGAGACAGGCAGTGAGTAGGAGACACACACACACACAGAGGGGGAGAGCTCCCATCTGCTAGTTCACCCTCCAAGTGACCACGATGGCTGGCGCTGGGTCAGAACCAAGGCTAGGAGTTGGGAACACAGTTCAGGCCTTCTCCCTGGATGGCGATAACACAGACACTTGAGCCAGCAGCACCTCCCAGGGTCTGCATTAGCAGGAAGCTGGAATTGGGAGTCAGAGCCAAGAATGAAAGCCAGGCTCTCTGGTGTGGGAGGCGGAGTCACGTGACCAGGACAAACACCCACCCCCCACACACACACCCTGTTTCCTTATGTTTGGCATCCGCTCAAAGCAACGCATGTTAGTGACTGAGCCGGCCGGCTGCAGGGCATTCGTGCCATGGGAAGCGGCAGACAGACTTGGATTTGAATCTGGATCTGCTACTTTCCAGTCAAGATCCCTTGGGCAGGTGACTCATCCTCAGCGCGCACACCTGTAAAATGAGCACAACAACCACTAAATTACAGGGTTGCTCTGAGCCTTAAATGAGAAGCAGCCACAGAGCCAGCCTCGTGGGAGGGGCCCGGTAGCCGCTCTTCACCTCTCTGCATCCGGGAGTACTCAGGTGCCGTGTGATGCCAGGATGACTCAGGCTGTGTCCCTTCTTGACCTTGAGAAGGGCCTGCCAGGACCAGGGAGGCATCAGACACAACAAAAACAGCAACAACAGCATCAACCAAGTGACCAACGTTGGCGTCATCAGTAATGGAACACGCTGGCGTTGTACACCTCCTGATCTGAACCCGGGGACCAACACGACAGCACCTCTGCCTTATTCCTGCTAAACGCACACGGCATGAACTCATCACAAGGAGACCTCAAGCAGAGCCCAAGGGAGGGCCTTTCGACAGCATAACTGGCTCAGGTGCTGCAGAAGCGTCAGCTGGCCCGGGAAACCGAAAAGAAAGACTAAGGGACTGGACTAGGCTAAAGGATGCTGAAGAGACAGGACAGTTAAATATGATCTGGAACTTGGTGTTTTTGTCTATGAAGGACCCTGTTGAGATAGTTTGTGAAATCTGAATAAGACCTGTAAATTAGGTTGTTATTAAAGTTCATTTCCAAATTTTGATAATCGTCTAATTGCATAAGAGAAAGTCCTTGGTTTTAGGGACAATACACACTGAAGAAGCAGATGCTAAGCATGCCTGAAAATAATCCACAGGCTGTTCAGAGAAGAAGAAAACCGTATGATGGAACTTCAAAAAGTCTGTGGAAAAAATGGAATTGAACAATAAGTTTACTTTGATGCAAAAAAAAGCTTGAAATTGATGCATAGTTTTTTCATAGTACCCTTTTTCATTGAACTGTTTGAATATTCCTTGTCAGAATGGATTTCAAACATTTTCCCACCGAACTAAACATATTTTGATTACAGTTTCCCACCAATTTTTGAAGTACTCTTATGTATCTAGATAGAAGGGAAGGAGGGGAGGAAGGAAAGTCAAGGCAAAACATGAATATTTAGGAGATCTGGGTGAAAGATAAATGATTCTTTGTGCTATTCTTCAACTTTCAAGTCTGAAATTATGTCAAAAATCACCTTTTAAAAGTCCTAGAATCAAACTCTGAAGAAGACTGGGAATTTGTGGGTGGAAAAAAGAAGAAAAGGGAACGAGCCGCAGGTGGAGGGAAGATTTCGGAAGCCCTTTTTAGGACATTCCCGGGGCCGGAGGGCTCGCTGCACGCACAGAGGGCGGCGCTGGAGCAGGTTCTGCAGGGAGCCGGCATGTCCTCCAGCTGCTGGCGTGGCCGGGGAGTCCCAGCAGGCGAGGCCTGGTGTGGCTGCAGCCCTGGCCGTGGACAGTGAGGATGCACAGGGAGGCTGTATAGGACCTCGATGCCCCGTCGCGGTGCTGGAACTCAATCCTGTAGGCAGGGGCAGGCGTTGGCAGGATGAGATGGGGCCCTGGGAAGTGGGGTGCACGTGTACAGAAGAGCAAGATGGGAGGCCCAGGGCAGGCGAAAGAAGGCACTGAGGGCTTGAATTCGCCAGTGTCCTTTGGCCAGCACTAGTGTAGGGCAGTGCTAACTTTCGTGTCTGCAACCACGAGGCCAGTGGGTTCTGAATCCGGTTTGCTCTGCACTGCACAGGCCCGGGGGACAACTGACCCATCACCAAGGGCACCACACTTCCGCTTGGGAGGCAAACGGCCTGGTCACAAATCTGGTTCTGTGTGTTGCACAGCAGCAGAGTATTTGCAAGTCGAATCGAGCCAATCCATTCATAAGACGCTGAACAAATGTTTGCCGGGTGCTCCTGTGTGTTTAGGTGATTTATCTGAAGGAGAAAGGGAAAAAGGGCAGGGTGGGAAAACATCAAAGGTGTACTAGAACGGGAGAGTGGTTCTGGGGGGGGAGGGGAGGGGCTCACGGGTATATGCAAATTAGGGATTTGTTTCTCATCAAATCCAAGAAGGGAATGTTATCTTTACGTTTTCCTAACTTAGGGGGTAGCTAAGTGATTTGTGGCATAGAGTCGCGTTCTTAGCGGCACACGGAACCCTCCTAAAGCAAGACGAGTCGTCTGCGAACCGATGCTTTTCCCTGAAATCCTCTCTCCCGTCGTCCTGATGGTTTTGGAACTGGTGATGAGATGAGCACCTACTATGTGCCAGGCAGCCTGCAGGTTGCTCCCCTTGCCTTCTCCCTAAGCCTGACCACAACCCTGCAAATAGATCAGTCATCCGCGGGACTCCACGGGAGAAAATCGGGGTTGATGGATTTGTCCAAGTCCCTCCTGCCACCCACCCAGAGGCAGAGCCGGGATCTGAATGTAGTCCTCCTTGCCTATAAAGGTTACGACCCGCCCCGGGGGTTCAAAGCATTTCACAGGATTTCAAAATGAGAGCCGAGTCTCAGGTAATAAACACAAACATGCATCCAGTCAGCAGGTGCCAGTCACCCCTCAGCGTGCGCCTGAGAACGCCCAGAACGCGGACCGGAATAAGGATTGCTGGGTCCCAGCCCGGAGTTTCTGGCTCATTTGGTGGGAGGTGGGGCCTGCTAACCTGCGTTTCTAGCAAACCCGGATTTGCTGCTGCTGTTGCCACCGCCAGCCCTGGAACCTGACTCTGAGAACGCCCGCTCTCGGGGCTGGCAGCCCCCGCGCCCCCGCACTTTCTGTCCAGTTTCGCCCGCCTGCGGAGGGGAGCCCCGGGCAAGTGCTGCCCTCGGTCTTCCCTCTGTTCTCGTGGGAGTCTGCGGTGGGGACTGACACCTCCCCCACCCCTCACCCCCACCCCAGCCAAGCGCTGAGGCTGCCAGCAGAGCCATTCGCTCCCAGCAGTTAGCAGGTTCGTGTACTCAGGTCACCACTTTCCCCCGAGCCCCAGGGGTCATTGCCAAGCTTTCCTGAGTCCAGCTTTCACTGCCGCCTGTGCCTGTGTCCGCTTGGACACTCTCTCCCTACGTGTCAGACTTTGGACTGGAATGAGAAATCCTTTCTGGGGTAACATGGGACACACAGGTTGTCTCTGTCCCCTGGGGTCCTCGTCGCTCTTGGAAAGATAAACTTTGCAGCAGCCTGGTGACCTGCCCAAGTCATAGCCTGATGAGGGCACGTTTGTGGACGTTCAGACTTGGAAGGGGTCTTTGGGGGAAAAGAGGGAAGGGAATGAACACTTACTACTAGGGGGTCTTCCACGTGTCAGCTGTGAGGTCAGGGGCTTTATCTGTGTCTCAGGATTTACCTTCACAGCAACCTATGGGATAGGGATTTTGGTTTTATTTGATTTATTTATTTTTTGATCCCCATCTACGAATGAAAAACCTGAGACTCAGAGTTCAGCCACTGGTCACGGCTGTGCAGCTGTGTTAGTGGCTGAGCCAGGATGCAAAACCAGCCCCGCCGTGTTCTTTGCATTGCTTCTGGCTGGTCAGGTCACAGCACTAATGTCCTCCCTAAATCTGATGTCTGTTTGTGGAGCTTGAGGCCACACATGTGCCCCAAAGCGTGGCTTCCTGAGATAACCTGGCTGCCCCCAGCAGTGGATAGAGCTGGGAGGTGGGGACAGGTCCAGCTGGAGAAGCTGGTTAGGGGTTGGTGGGAGGGGCTGCGGGACGTGGACATGGTCCACTGCACAGATGGCAGGGGTCTGTAGAGGTGGCAGCAGAAGCTTCTGGGAGCAGGCCGGGACAAGCAGGACCACAGCAGTGGTGAGGGGAAGATGTTGCAGCCAGCCAAGGGCCCCAGCTCAGCAAAGTCGGTCGCTGGGCTGCTCGGGACAGCCAGGAAACTCCTTCCTGCTCGCTCAGGCCAGTGGAAGGGCAGCAGCCCAGCCTGTGCCTGCCCAGTGCCTGCTTTGTGCCTGCCTTGTGCTGGGTGTTGACACTCCTTTTAGTTTTTAAATAAATCATCCTTCTTTTCAAAGCGCTCACAGCTTCCACGTAAGTACAAGCAAGGAAAAGGTAGTACTTTTTTTTTTTTTTTAAGATTTATTTTATTCAGTTGAAAGACAGAGTTAGAGAGGTAGAGACAGAGAGTCGTCCATCCACTGGTTCACTCCCAAGATGGCTGCAATGCCGGAGCTGAGCTGATCCGAAGCCAGGAGCCAGGAGCTTCTTCCGGGTCTCCCACGCAGGTGCAGGGGCCCAAGGACTTGAGCCATCTTCTACTGCTTTCCCAGGCCATAGCAGAGAGCTGGATTGGAAGAGGGGCAGCCGAGACCAGAACCGGCGCCCATATGGGACACCGGCGCTTCAGGCCAGGGCTTTAACCCTCTGCGCCACAGCGCCGGCCCCAGAGGTAGTACTTTTAACATGATGCTTTGCAGCCTGGAGCACAAATTTACATCCAGGGGTGGGGAACCTTTTTTCTGCTAAGGGTCATTGAGGGATTTATAGCATCATTCACGGGCCATACACAATTTATCAGCTTGAAAGTGAGCCTGCTGTAGATTGATTGAATCTCAAGTCCCGTCTGCAGTTGCTTTGGCAGGGCCAGACCAAATGATTTCATGGGCCTTACACGTTCCCCACCTCTGGTGCTACATGCACACACGCACATGCACACACGCACATACACACACACACACATGCGCACACACACATCCCATGACCCCCACAGGAACATTACAGCAGCGGAGAGAGGAAGGGCACTGTGTTAAGAATGCTCCCTGCCCTTCCACGCCTGACATCTCACGGATGCTAGGCACAAGCCTACAGGGAGCACAGAGCAGGGGTCCTAACTGTGCCTTGAGGGCTCCGGCAGAGCATCCTGGATGTGTAGGTCAGAGCTCTTCATGCAGAAGAGAGGAAGAGAAGGAGGAGGCCACGGCAGGTGGAGGGAACGCTGCCATTTCGCACACCATGAGATCTGAGTCATCAGCATCTTTTAGCCTAGTTTCCATGCCAGTCTGAGAAGCCCTAACTTTTTAGCGTCTGTCTTCCGTGACAGCCCCCTCCGGAGAAAGGCCAGCGTCTCGGGGCCTCGATGGGGAGCAGGGTTAAGAGAGCTTCTTTGCTCTCTCATAGCCACTTTTCCAGAGGCGGTCACGTAATGCCCATGACGGGCCGGGGACAAACAAGGGAGGGGCCGTAAGCCACGTGGTCATCCAGCCTCACTGGGTCTGGGAGAGACCGCATGAGCCTGGAATCCATGACAAGTGGAGCAAGAAGCCAGAGAGGGAGGAGCCTGAAATGTGAGAGAGCAATGGGAAGTGAGCTGGGTGGATTCACCCTCGGGAGCTGGGGGACCAGGAGCAGGCCCAGGAGCAGGCGCCCGGCCCAGCAGTTAAATGCCCACATCCCACATCGGAGTACCTGGGTTCTATTCCAGCTTCTGGCTCCTGACTCCAGATTCCTGCCAGTGCACACCCTGGGAGGCAGTGGTGATGGCCACCACCCACTTGGATTGGAGACCTGGATTGACTTCCTGGCTCCAAGCTCTGGCCCCAGCGTAGCCCCAATCATTTAGGGCATCTGGGGAATGAACTAGCAGATAGAGCAAGCAAGCCATCTATCTCTGCCTTTCAAATAAATTAATTTTTTAAAAAATTTTAAGGAGCATAGACATCAGCTTGGTGGCATGGGTGGATGGTGGAGAGGACCTTCAGGCTGCCTTGGAAACTGCCGGGAGGAGCTCTAGCAGGAGGGACAGCCAGGCCCTGGCCAACAACCACCCCAGATGTGGCTGCCCCTCGGGGCCCTCCAGCGTGGAGCCCAGTTTGAATGCCGCCCCAGGAGACCTGGACAGTGCACCTTTGGCTGAAGCAGGTGGAGACCTGGCCTGCCCTCTCCCCAGCAGCACCACGATGAGGCTGCTGTCAGGAGGCAAGTGGTGAGGACACGGGCAGGAGAAGCCCCCAGGAAGGACACTGTGAGGCAGTCGCACAACCTCCCACTGCCACCAGCAGGACCATTTGCCCCCCAACCCTATCCCCTCCTCGCAGGCACCCTATGCAGCCAGGCAGGGGCCCACTCTATAGACAGGCAGTGGGCCTGGAGGAATGGAGGATATTGATACGACAGACTGCACAGTGATTGACATTTTCATACCCAGTTGAGTTTCAAGTCAGGCTAACCTTAAAGGGACCCCAAGACGTTGTTTGCTCTAAGCCCATGGAGGAGGGTTCCGGGCCTCTAGCTCTGGGAATAAGCCTCCTTTCACGCCTGCGCACGTGAGAGTGCCACCCTGTCTCTCCAGACAAGCCTACCAGACTCATGTCAACCTCACAACCCTTGGGGTTGTTTGGAATGAAGGTGAAATTCACATCACAGAGAATTAACCGCTCTAAAGCATACACTTGGTGGCATTTAGTGCAGTCACAGTGTTGTACAAACACAGTGGCTGGTGACTCCCAGAGTGCTGGCGTCACCCCCTTAACAAGGGTTGTTTTTATGCCCATGTTATTGATGAGCTATTAAAGTTCAGGAAAGTAAAGCGTCCAGTTCAAGTTCATCAGTGGTGCAGGTTGCACTTGAACCCAGATCCTCTTGCACCTCTGACCTGATTTCCTGGCCTCTGCTCTCTCCGCCTTCCAGTCCTCTAGCACACAATTACAGTCACCTCCCCAGCCTCCCAAGGGGTCCTCATTAGCACAGAAAGAAAGTCTGAGATCCCCTGTGGGACACAAAGGTGACCTTCACATTGATGTAATCACCATGCAACTTTCTCTGAGCTTGCACTGTTCCCTGGGCCCTGGCAGCCCCAGGGCGGAGGCTGATCCTAGCTCAGCCTCTTTCCCTTAAGTGTTTTATTAAAAACATTTATTTGTTTGTAAAGATTTATTTATTTATTTGAAAGGCAGAGTTGAGAGAGAGAGAGAGAGAGGTCTTCCATCCACTGGTTTACTCCGCAACGGCTGGAGCTGAGCTGATCCGAAGCCAGGAGCTGCTTCTGGGTCTCCCATGCGGGTGCAAGGGCCCAAAGACTTGGGCCATCTTCCACTGTTTTCCCAGGCCATAGCAGAGAGCTGGATCAGAAGTAGAGCAGCTGGGTCCTGAATCAGTACCCATAGAGGATGTCAGCATTGCAGGCAACGGTTTTACCTGCTATGCCACAGTGCTGGCCCTTGAATATTTATTTCTATTTATTTGAAAGGTACAGTGACAGGGAGAGACAGAGAGAGAGAGAGAGAGAGAGAGAGAGAGAGAGAGATCGATCTTCCATCTACTGGCTCACTCCTCAAATGACCACAGTGGCTGGAACTGGGCTAGGTTGAAGCCAGGAGCATGGAACTCCATCCGACATCTCTACACAGGTGCAGGAGCCCAAGCACTTGGGCCATCTGCTGCTTTCCCAGGCGCATTAGCAGGGAACTAGATGCGAGATGGAGCTGCCAGGACTTGAACCAGTGCCCCATTATGGGCTGCCCATGTTGCAGATGGTAACCTAACCTGCTGTACCTCCTTTGTCTTGCCTGTCATCTGCCAGGCTGTCCTTTGCATTTCCAATATCCGTGCTGGCTCTACAAGCTGCAGGGAGCGTTACCACTGGAATCCCGTGGCTTCACTTAAGGGGAGAGGCAGCAAGCTCCAATCCCTCTAACTTATTTATCTCAGTGTCGAAAAAGGGCCAACCTACAAGGGTATTTCAAAAAGCTCATGGAAAATGGAATGAACAGATAAGTTTATTTTGGTGCAAAAAAAATATTGAAATCTGTTCATACAAAGGATCTTCAAAAACTCGCTGAAGCTGGAGTGGGGACTGAACTCCGGGACGTGGCTCAGAGAAGTCTGAACCTTTAGGTTCCTCTTTTGCTTCTCTGCTGTCTCCTCTCCTTGGGGATCTCTTACTATTTTTTCCTTCTCTGGGGCATGCCCAGGAGTTAGTGAGCTAGCTAATGAGTGGACCCCGGGTCCTCCTGCCTCAAGCCCCTCCGGACTGCAAGTCCCTGCTGCCCAACGCCTCCTGCAGGGCCTCCAGGAGGTGAAAGGTGAGAGACTTCCAGCCCCTGGGTTCTGGGAGTTTCCTGCCAGCCAGCAGTGTCAGTGCATGAGGCACACCGGGCCAAAGTCCGAGCAGCAAACAGCAGGACAGCCGGTCCAGGCGCTCTCCTATGCTGCGAGCTTGCTCTCCATTTGGTCTCAGGGCTCGAGGCAGATGCTGCTTTGCCAGGGCAATCAGGAGGGGAATAGGCACCGAAAAGCTGCGGCTTTGAACTTAACTCTATTTTGTTGAACTCCCACTGGGTCCTGAGCTCGCTCCACATCTGTGGCTTTGAGAATGTAAACAAGCTTGGGTTCTGCTGGAGGTCCCCCCCCCCCCCCAACGCGTGTTTTGTCTCTATAAGGTCTGGTCTGGTCGGCAGGGCAGACTTTCCTCCTGTGTAGCTTGTTTTATTTTTCATCAGCTCACCTTGGTACCGCTTTCTTCTCCGACCGCCCTGTGATCTAAACCACCTATTCAAAATGCATGAAAGTGTTTTTCAGCATAGGAAGGACTAATTGGGCTATCAGAGTCGGAAATTTCCAGCTGAGAGAGTGCTGCGGGGACAGCTTGAGCTATGTTGGTTCCCCTGCCCTCCCCCCACCCCTTTCTGTTTCTTTCTCTGCATTTTCCTGTTCCACTTGGAGGACAGCACAAATATGCACATTTCCTAACTGCACTGGGGAGCCATCTCTCCACTTCCTACCCCACTCCCCCACCCCTGCCAGGGGCCTGCCCTGTTTGATGTGTGATAGGAATTCTCCCTCTCCCTGGTGGAGCTCAGCAGTCTCAGTTAGAAGGAGGGAACTTCCAAAAGTTCATTAAAAAAAATGCACGTTCTGAAGCTGGGACTCAGAACTGAAGCAAGGATTCAGAACTCAGTCCAGATCTCCCACATGGAGGGTGGGGGACCCCAGTACTTGAGCCATCACCAACTGTCTCCCAGGCTGTACAATAGCAGAAATCTGGAATCAGAGTGGAGCTGAGACTTGAACTCAGGCACTCCCCTATGGGAAGCAGGGTGTCCCAAGCCATGTCTTAACCACCGAGCCAAAGTATTGCCCCATGAACACTTTTGAAAACCCTGTAGCAAAGCTCACATAGCCTACAGTTCTCTTTCATTCCATTTTTTGTCCCCTGCTAATTGGGGCCAATGCTGTGGCTTGGTGGGTTAAGCCGCCACCTGCAGTGCCGGCATCCCTTATGGGTGCTGGTTCCACTCCTGGCTGCTCCACTTCTGATCCAGCTCTCTGCTATGGCCTGGGAAAGCAGTAGAAGATGGTCCAAGTCCTTGGGCCCCTGCACCCATGTGGGAGACCTGGAAGAAGCTCCTGGCTCCTGGCTTCAGCCTGGGCCTGCACTGGCTGTTGTGGCTATTTGGGGAGTAAACCAGTGAATGGAAGATCTGTCTCTCTGTCTCTGCCTCTCCCTCCCTGTAACTCTGCTTTTCAAATAAATAAAATAAATCTTTAAAAAAAAGGCATGCCTGCTAATTAGACTCTGTGGAATTCTATCACTGTTTTCTGGGGAGTTGAAGCCTCAGCAGATTGAACATGCATGCCTCACCCAGTGCCGGACACTTAATTGTTAAAAGGAATTAAATCTAATCGAATAGAATCAAAATGCAATGGAATGGACAGGCCCTAGCAGATGGGGCCATTGGCCGCCTGAGGCAGCCCTGCGGGACCCACAGTTGGTGTCCAAGAGGAGGCGGGACCAGCCCCAGGGCCCTTTCTGGAAGGCTGGGCTGTTTGTATGTTAGCTTTTGTTCTATGGGTCTCACAGCCAAGGCCTGCTGTGTGCTCATATGTGTTAAATACCAGGTGATTTTGTTGTTGTTGTTTTTTGCTAAAAATAAGAAACAAACCCTTTCTGCCCTCTGGAGGCTCCTAGTTTGCTGTGTATGAGTGAAGATGACACGTCTCTTGCCCTCTGAGTTTTTCTTTCTTTTTTTTTTTTTTAAGATTTATTTATTTATTTGAAAGTCAGTTACATAGAGGAGAGGTGGAGAGAGAGAGAGAGAGAGAGAGAGAGAGAGAGAGAGAGAGAGACTGACTTCCATCTGCTGTTTCACTCCCCAATTGGCCACAACAGCCAGAGCTCTGCTGACCCAAAGCCAGGGGCCGGGAGCTTCCTCTGGGTCTCCTATGTGGGTGCAGGGGCCCAAGGACTTGGGCCATCTTCTACTGTTTTCCCAGGCCACGGCAGAGAGCTGGCTCAGAAATGGAGCAGCCAGGACTTGAACTGATGTCCATATGGGATACTGGCACTGCAGGTGGTGGCTTTACCTACTGCCACAGTGCCAGCCCCTCTGAGTTTCAACCAAGTGAGATATCGACCCAGGAACCAGAACAGCTAAGAGCGTCTGCTGTTACAGGATGTGGAGGCCAGATGGTTTTCTCCTCTTTTCCCACTGGTCCCGTACAAGCCAGGGAGTCCTCTGCTAGCCTACTGGGTAGAGAAAGGTTCGAGAGAGAATCCACGGAAGGGACAAGGAGAGCTGGAACCTGCCTTGCTTGGGCGTGCAGTGGCAGCTCCCTGTGTGAGGCGTAGCCAGCCCACTGGGGGTGCACAGCAGGACCAGGCAGGGTCACGTGCAGCCAGAGTGTGATGGAAGGAATCCCCGGAGAGATCACAAACATTTTGCCTCTGCAGGCAAGATGGGAGGACCTGCTGGGCCAGTAGCGTGGAAATGTTGAATATTAACTCAAAGGCTGAGTGGCCAGACCGCTAGGGGGGCTGAGGTCTCTGAGCATCACGAGACAGAACCAGCCCTTCTCTGGACCCTAAGGGGACGTCCCGCAAAAGCAGGTGCATTGGAGGCTGGGAGAGTGAGTGGGTGTGGGGAGTAGGGGGTGTGGGAGGGGTAGCACAGGAGTGTAGAGATGCCCGCCTGCCTGTTACCTCCCCAGGTGTCAGAGCTGCAGGTTCCTGGGTAGGCACAGGGCAACAGGAGGTACTGGGCGCCTGCCCACCTTGCCCCGCAGGAGGACACAGCTGAGCTGGGCATGCGAGCTGGTCACCCTGTTCGGAAGCTTGACTGCGCAAGGAGACATTGAGTGAACACCTGCTCCTGGGTGTCGGGATCTTGCTTTCTTATGCGTCATTTTCTTTGCTTGTATGTAGTCCTCACAGCCATCCTGCGTGGGGTACCTTACTGTCTCCAAGTCACAGCTGAGGAGTTTGAGGGACTGAGAGGGCACACAAAGATATGCACCTGTGTTACTGGAACCCAGATCTGTCTGCCTCCAAAGGTGATGGCCTCTGCCTTATACTGCCTAATTGCTGGGCCTCAGTGTTCTCTGCTGTAAAATGGGAATAATACCTGTTTTACTGATGATCCTGAGAGATGACTACACAGTGCAGCATGAGGGTCGACTTTCTTCCCTGCCCTTCAAGTCCTGGGAGCAGGGTCAGGCTGCACCCCAGGGTGCCCAGAGGATCACCCTACACCTGCTTTTCCGGAGTCAGCTGTTCTCAGCTCCTTTCCGGGCCAGAACCTATTTAGAATGAGCAAGACCATGACTTCCGTGTCCCGGTCCCCGAGCTCATTTCGCATGGTTGATCTCTCGTGTTGGTGACAGTTTCATTTTTGCCTTCACTGGGAAAGTCGAGGGGGGAACCCCCTGCCTCCATTTGGTCCCTTCACACCCGGGCTCTCCCCAGAGGCACACACTCTTGACTTGACTCAAAGCCAGACGTTCGCCAAGGGCAGCGACTGTGAGAAACCAGAGTGGATCCCCAGAGCCGCGTGCTAAGGAGGAAGCAGCCCAGCCTTCCGGTGAGGGCCCTCCTCCTCTCAGACAGGAGAGCCGTGGGCCCAGAGGGGCTGCATTCAAGGGGTCAGTGACCCTCATCTGCGAAGCTACTTTACAGGCTGCCTGTTCAATTGGGTTTGATTCTTTTCTATTAGATTTAATTCTTTTCAACAATTTGGTGTTCAATTGTCCTGAGTTGGTATCAAACTGAATGAAATCATCAGTGGGCATGACATTGCCTATTTATTTATTTTAAAGATTTTTTTTAATTTAAAAGGCAGAGTAGAGAGACAGAGGCACAGAGAGAGGTCTTCCATCCAATGGTTCACTCCCCAAATAGCCACAATGGCCGCAGCTGTGCCAATCTGAAGCCAGGAGCCAGGAGCTTCTTCTGGGTCTCCCACACAGGTGCAGAGGCCCAAGGGCTTGGGCCATCTTCTACTGTTTTCCCAGGCATAGCAGAGAGCTGGATGGGAAGTGGAGCAGCCAGGTCTTGAACCGGCATCCATATGGGATGCCGGCTCCACAGGCGGTGGCCTTACCTGCTACACCACAGTGCTGGCCCCCGAGATTGCCCATTTAAGGGTGGGCGTGCACCTACCCCTGGAACTCAGTAATTCTTCTGTGTGTAGGCCCCAAAGTAGTGATTCTCAGATGTTTTTGATTCCAGGTCTCTCTTATTGCTCTTAAAAATGACCAAAGAGCCCAAAGAGCTTTTGTCTATGTGGTTATTGTCTGATGAAAGACAACATTATAACAAATTTAGCTTTAAGATCTTCCTTGGCTTTTATCTATGATCCATACATTGAACAACACATTGTTCTAGAAAATAGAAGGTGCATTCTGATGAGATGAGCAGAGGAGTTGGGCTTTATGGAGAGAAAGGGCTGAAGAAAGTGAAAAAAGATAAAAAGCACAAGGATTGGTTCCAAGTTACTTTCCTTGTAAAGGTTAACGCCAAGCGTTCTTCTTACCATGTCAGCTAGAACTGGTCTGTTTGGGAATCTGGCTGCTATCTCTTTGATTTCTTGGGAGGGCAGATAAACAACTTAGTTTTGGCTTGGTACCTGAAACCTTTAGCATGAGTAACTCCATCTTGGTTTGGTCTGTTGGGCCCAGTGCAGAAGCTCAGTCTAAGCCAATGGCCTCCTGTGAATTTTATTTTACAAATACTGGTGTCTACTGGGTGAGAGACTGAGACTGAGACAGAATAAAGTGAAATATTTATCACTACATTTTAAAATAATAAAAGTAACTTCATTACATATTAACACAACATATTTTAGGCAAAATAAGTCTTTTTTTTTTTATTTTTGACAGGCAGAGTGGACAGTGAGAGAGACAGACAGAGAGAGAAAGGTCTTCCTTTGCCGTTGGTTCACTCTCCAATGGCCGCCGCTGCAGCCGGCGCACCGCGCTGATCCGATGGCAGGAGCCAGGAGCCAGGTGCTTCTCCTGGTCTCCCATGGGGTGCAGGGCCCAAGCACTTGGGCCATCCTCCACTGCACTCCCTGGCCACAGCAGAGAGCTGGCCTGGAAGAGGGGCAACCGGGACAGAATCCGGCGCCCCAACCGGGACTAGAACCCGGTGTGCCGGCGCCGCAAGGTGGAGGATTAGCCTATTGAGCCACGGCGCCGGCCAAAATAAGTCTTTTTTTAAGGATAAATTTCTTTCCATCTTAACCTATTCTGGGGAAATAATTTCTCTATGTTCACATATATAGAAACTAAATTATAATACAATTCATATAAAAAGTTTATCTCAGCATTTTTTATGCATTTACAGAGATAGTAATTTTTTTTCTGGTATTGCAAAATTTTTTTACAGGGCAATTTAAAAAATTCATTTAAGGAATATAAACTTCATGCATTTAATATATACAAATTTGGGAACATGGTGATTCTTCCCCCCTTACCTCCCTCCCACCCATCCTCCTACACTTCTTCCTCCTCCCTCTCCCTTTCAAAAATTCAAGGAGATGAATGGCGTTGTCCTACATGTTGCAAATCTCTTTACTGTGAAACTTACTCCAAAACAACTGGAATCTCTATTTGTATTCCAGTGTCGCAATGTGCTATTTTGGCTGAAGCAGGCAAGGAAAGCCGAGACTCACAGATATATAATTGGAAGAGGTGGGAGTATTTTAATAGCTTTTTTAGATAATTGTGGATGTGTCACGTAGCCTCTGGAAAGCTCCACAGCACACACCCAACAGCATGAGAATGAACACTATTATGGAAATAGTTTTGACCTCACGGACCTATGAGGGCCTTGGGAACCGCCCCTCCCCCCTCCGGCTGTGACTCCTCCCCAGGTCACACTCTGAGAACTGCTGCTGTAGGGAAACACTTGCCCATGTGCACCAGGGCAATGCAGGATAGTTCACTGCGGATTTGTTTTTTAATTTGTTCTTCAAACTTACATGTGCACATGAGTAAAGAACTATGTGAAATAAACCACCAGTAAATTTTATGCTCTATCTTAAACTTCAACACCAGGATAAGCACTGAATTCAAACGATCAGCCAAGGAAAAACCAGAATGACACCAGGTGTTTTAAGCACGTGCCACATTAGCTCTAGGTAATTCACTTCTGTTTCTCTGACATTATTTGCTTGTCCTTGCTAGGCAAAATAAAATCATCAGTCCAGTTCAAGACTTCTGAAAAATTTCCAAATACAAACAAAGAAGTAAGTGTTAGTCTCAGACCATCAGGAGGTGGATGTGGAAGGCCTATTAATTTGATCAGGATTCGTACTGGATTCTTTTCACAGTATGTAACCAGGCCTAGCAATGGGAATGATGATGCCACCCGGCCAAACTGAATCTCAGCCCGTACTTTCGAAACATTGTTAACTTTCTTGTATTTCTGGGAAAGCATGGCCGACACAATCTAGGAAATGACAAGCGGACCAAAAGGTGAGAACAGGCAGATGGGGACCATTCTCGCCACCCCTCCTCCTGATTGGGTTGGCAGCCACTGCTCATGAAGGGCACTGCAACTGTTACAAATAGTAACAGAGAACAAAACTAGAAACAGCCCAAGCCTCCTTTCATGGGGAATGAATGACCGTTCCTTCACACAGCACAACAGTGGACAGCAGGGGAAATGAAGCCTCCTTCGCTGCTCTTTGCACCTGAGAGGCTGATGTCCTTGCACTCTGGGGCGCTCACTGGATTGATTGAGAGTAGAACGTGATGTCTCAGAGATTTGTCAATGAACCAACTTGCCCCAAAGCTGTGAATGGGGAGGCAAAGCCAGCGCCACCTGACTTCCTGCTGTGACTTTTGTCCCGGTAACTTTTCCTCCAAAGGAAGCCCTTGCGTTTTGTGAAGCACTTGATTTCAGACCAAGGATTAAAAGCGAACTTCCTGTTTTAAAATGATGTTTACCCTACTGCAAACCACTTAGCAAACAGCAGGACTTAATAAACACAAGCCTGCAGAGAATTCCGCAACTACATGAAAGGTCTTCCCTTTGGAAGCTTGGGGGCACGCAGCTAAAACAAGTACATTTTGTACTTAAAACTGAGCCTTCTTGCTGCAAGGAAAAACAGTTCAAGGCAGAAATCTTTCCATGCTTCCGATCCCTGGTTAGAAGGGAAGAGGGAACAATGACGAGCTCCGCAGAGGCCCGCGGAAGGGCTCCTCCTCTGTGCCTGGCCCTGCAAGGTGCAGGGCCGGGGACTCATTCCTAGGAGCGGAATCGCTTCTCCAGGACCCCTCCCTCTACCTGCACTGGCTCCACCCACCTCCCCTTACACATGCGCACTCACAGACGCGCGAAGTTCTACGCAGGCTGCTCTCCCAGTATGTGGGTGCGAGTGGAAGCGTCACAGGGATGAGGCTGGCCGAGCCGAGGGGGCTGTGCAAAAGGGCACGTGGGCTGTCTGCACCTCGAGCACACACCTGTATTGGAAGCTGTTCATGCGTGGAGAGGCCGTTACTCGGCAAAGGCATAGATTTCCTGCACGGTAGTATTTTGATGCTTCTCGAGACGTCCTGTGAAGTTTTCACCCAGGATATTCTACCATTTTGTGGGGTCCCTGGGTTGCCAGTACCACTCCTAAGGTACCGGTGACCACGGGCAGATCGTGGTACCTGACATTTCTGTAGGCTGTGATCTCAGTGAGGATTAATGATGTTAAGTGCAGGGAAGGCGGGCACTGTTCCCAAAGAGTGGTGAGCGCCCACCTCCCACTCCTTTACCTCTGCCCTTCATTCCCTATCATGAGCCAGAAGAGCAAAAAAATACTCAGGTTCCCCCCGAGATCATCCCTGATGGGACTGAGACTCCTGTTATCTCGGTAGTCAAACTAGTAGCTGCTGACCTTACTAAGGAATGCATTGCGTGCCTGGAGAGTTACTCAGTGCTGTGAGTTCTTGGCTTTGATATTTTCATAAATGTATCATCTGTTAGCCACACACACACACACACACACACACACACACAGTGGCTGGCGCTGTGGTGCAGCCATCTGCAGTGCCAGCATCCCTCATAGGCACTGGTTTGAGTCCTGGCTGCTCCGCTTCCGATCCAGTGCCCTGCAAATGTGCCTGGGAAAGCAGCAGAAGATGGCCCAGTTCCTTGGGCCTCTGCACCCATGTGAGGGACTGGAAGAAGCTTCTGGCTCCTGGCTTTGGCCTGGCCTAGCCCCAGCCATTGTGGCATCTGGGGAGTGAACCAGCAGATGGAAGATCTCTCTTTCTCTGGCTCTCCTCTCTATATATAACTCTTTCAAATAAATAAATAAATAACTCTTAAAAAAACCAAACACAAAATTATAGATTCAAACTTTTTATTTAGGCAAAAACCAAGAGAACATAATTTATGGTCGACATTGGACATTTAATATTTATTTGCTTTATCAATAAAAAATATTCAGGAAGTCTTGGCTTAGAAAATCAAAGTTTTGATATATTTCCTCCTGAATTAACATCTGGTTTCTCAGACATGAGGGACTCCACCCTCCCTTTCCTGTATTTTGACTTTCAAGAATTGCTTCACATTAGAGTCATTTACATGAATGAACCTATAAAATTAAGTGCTGACTTCTGGTTAACAAAGTGGTACTAATTAATAAATAGACAGATGGATCAATAGGGGAAAAAATCCAGACATAAATGCAAGTAAATATGTGAAGGCAGTGCTTAACAAAGCTTGCGTTTTAAATCGAAGGAGATGAGAAGGGGTACTCAGTACATAGTTTTGAGACGGCTGGCTAAACACCATTTTCCTTTTGGGAAAACCCTATAAATTACATTGCTAGTTCAATCCTCACTCCAGAATAAATTCTAGATGAATAAAAAACCTAAATGTCAAACATGAAACCACAAAAGCATAGGAATAAAGCCTATTTGTTGACTGTGTTTATAATCTCGGGATGAGAGTCTGGCTCAGCATATCACTGGAGTACAGGTGCTATAAAGGCAAATGTTGATAAATTTGAGTATATCAAACTTTACATTTTTCTGAACAAGAATAAACATATACACAAAGGCAAAAACAAACTGGTAAAAAAAATTGTGACATAGGTGATAAATAATGGACTAATTTCCTTAATATACAAAGAGTTCTTACAAGTAAATTAAAAAAAAAAACTAGTTACAGTCCATCCAAGGAAAACCAAAACCATGCCAGGGAATACAAACAGGGAAAATTAGTGCATGGAAATGGTTACATAGATACTGGAAGGCTGAGAGACAAAAGAGAACCTTGAGCCAGCCCAGACACTAGTGCTCTTGTGTTGGGGGAGCCAAGTGTCAGAGGTGAGATTCCAAGAATCTGGGAGCACAGAGACAGGACCCCCCAGGAGGACAGCGCTTGGCTCCCAGCCTGGGGGGACCTGTGGCTTTGTTTTGTAAATATTTATTTATTTATTTTAAAGGCAGAATTACAGAGAGAGGGAGCCACAGAGATTTTCCATCTGTTGTTCACTCCCCAGATGGCCACAACAGGCAGTGCTGTGCTGGGCCAAGCTGAAGCCAGGAGCCTGGAACTCCATCTGGGTCTCCCACGTGAGTGGCAGGGGCCACATTTCACTGCTTTCCCAGGTGCATTAACAGGGAACTGGATAGGAGATGAAGCATCCGGGACTTGAACTGGTACCTGTATGTGATGCTGGCATCCATGGGCGGTAGCTTAGCCTGCTGGGTTACAACACCAGCCCCAAGGGGATGGATGTGTGAGTTGCTAAGGAACCTTGAGGCTGAAGTAGAAGCTGTCCTCTGTAGTTGAGGAACTCTGAAAGGTGCAGGTAACAGGTAGATAATCCATTCCCCCCTTCCCCTACTTCCTGTTCCCTCCCAGTGTCTCCCATTCCCAGAACCGAATAGGAAATCAGCCTGCAGACAGCCAAAGCATCAAAAAGGAACATTTCAAAAAGAGTACATTTGGGGCTGAAAGAAAATTTTTTAAAAAATCAACACATCGCTAAAAAGGGCCAAAGACCATTAGCAAGCTTTTATATCAAACCTCTTCATTTCTAGATAGGCAAGCAGAGTTCCAGAGGGGACATTTCTCATGATGGACGGACATAAGCAGAGAAGCCAGTTCCCGTTTCCATCATTTATTGAATCCTGCTACATCCCAGTGAATCCCTCCACGCTGGCTGCTGCTTTACGGGCCTGCAGCAATCCTGTCCATGGTGGCTGTAGAAGAATCCGGCGCCACTAAGCAACGTGGAGAGGCACCTTCCCTCTGGCATGAAAACAAAAGACTCTCTGACCAGATGAGGGCCCTGGTCAAGCTGGTGGTGTTTCCTGCACCTCCCGCCACCCCCTCCACAGGCGCCTTCATTGACTCCCTCGGGAGGGAGGGCCACGTGGCCTCTGCCCACTTAGCTTGGCATTCATGAGTGGAGGAGCATAGAAGGCACTGGGAGACCCCATTATCCTGCC
The DNA here is from genome assembly GCF_964237555.1 of Oryctolagus cuniculus. Lineage (NCBI taxonomy): Eukaryota > Metazoa > Chordata > Mammalia > Lagomorpha > Leporidae > Oryctolagus > Oryctolagus cuniculus. Next base: position 86,536,365 of record NC_091443.1, read on the forward strand.
TGTTGGGAGCCCTGTGTGGCACAGGACCCTGCAGAGACAAGCAGGACATGTTCTGTATGAAGGATCTTCAAACAGTGCATGGAAAGTACATGCGATGAAAAAACTGTGCATGGAGATCAACTTTGTTTTTGCACCAAGATAAAGTTTCAATTCCGCTTACCACAAACCGTGTGATGCCCCCTTGGATGTGTACTGGCTTTCTATTACTGCTGCAAGAAATCCCCAAAAACCTGAACAACACAGATTTGTTCTCCGGCAGTTCCAGAGGTCTCAGCAGACTGCAGTCAGGTGTGGGCTGGGCTGTGTTGCTTTCAGAATCCCTCGCCTTGCCTTCTCCCGCTTCCCTTGGCTCGTGGCCCTTCCTTCTTTGAAGCCAGCGAGGTTGCCTCTCTCTGACCACCCTTCCGTAGTCCCAGCTCATCTGCTCTATTTCTCCTGCCTCCCTCTTCCACTTTTTAGGATTTTTGTTATAATGTCGGGCCTACCCAGATTAATTCAGAGTAACCTCTCAAGGTCACCTGATTGGCACATTTAATTCCACCTGCAGCCCTACTTCCCTGTTGTCATGTCAGCTTCTTTGTGCCCAGGTCCCAGGTTTAGGACATGGACATCTTTGGGGACCAATATTCTGCCTACTGTAGCAGGATATGCAGTCACATGAAGCCAAGACTTGGCTAACCCAAGTCTTGCTCATGTTCTTCAGTGACCAGGAGGACCTGGTGTTCTGGTCTTTTGCAGGGTGGGAAGACAGTTTTCTGTGGTCTGCCACCAGAATGTTTCTTTGCCTCCACAATGGCTCAAATCAAATGTCAACATTTGGTCCAGAATGGCAATAAGGGGGCAGGCTTTTGGCCTTGTGGTTAAGATGTCCACATCTCTTACTGGAATAAATGGGTTCTGTCCCCATCTCCTGCTCCTGATGCCAGCTTCCTGCTAATGCAGTCCCTGGGAGGCAGCGGCGATGGCTCAGGTCTTTGGATTCCTACCTGTGTGGGAGACCCAGATTGAGTTCCCCACTCCCAGATTCAGTCCCTGGGCCCAGTCCTGGCCAACCACTGAGGACTGAGAGCATTTGAGGAGAAGGCTTGTGGATGGGAGCTCTCTCTCTTTCTCTATCTGCATCTAGTTTCTACTGCATACTTTTATTTATTTTATTGGGGTAAAATACACAGAAACTTTTTTTAAAAAAATATTTATTTATTTATTTATTTAGAGGCCAGAGTTAGAGAAAAGGAGGGAGAGGGAGAGAGAAGGAGGGAGAGATTTGTCCATCCACTGGTTTACTCCCCAAATGGCCACAATGGCAGGGGCTGGGCCAGGTCAAAGCCAGCAGCCAGGAACCCATCCATGTCTCCCACATAGGTGGCAGGGGCCCAAACACCTGGGCCATCTTCTACTGCTTTCCCAGGCACATCAGCAGGGAGCTGAGTTGCAAAGTAGAGCAGCCAGGACTTGAATCGGAGCCCATATGGGATGCTGGCAATCGCTTGCAGCGGCTTAACCTATTGTGCCACAGTGTTGGCCGTCACCATCAACTACTTTCAGAGCATTGTCATCACCCCAGAAGGGGTCCCATAACTCATTACCAGATACTTCCTAGCCCCTCCTATCCCAGCCCTTGGCCACCTACACTGCTCTCTGTCTGTGGCTTTGCCTCTTCTGCATAGTTCACATAAATGGGATGCTACAACATGTGACCTTTTATGTCTGGCTTCTTTGCAGTTGGCACATCTTCAAGATCCACCCTTACTGTAGCATCTGTCAACACGTCAGTCCCTTTTCATGGCCGAATCCTACTCTGCTGTATGCAGAAGCCTCATTTTAGCTGTTGGCCAGTTGATGACATTTGGGTTATTTCTGCCTTTTGACTGCTGCGAATAGTGCTGTTGTGAACATTTGTGCTCAAATGTTTTGTTTGCCCACCTGTTTTAAGCTCTTTTGGGTGTATGCCCAGCAGTGCAATAGTGATTTTTAAATGTTGTACCCTGGGCATATACTCCCTCACCAAAACTTGATTATTTTAATAAAAATAACTAAACAGAGACAAATCCATTATTTTATAATTACAGTCTGGCAGTCCTGCAAAATCGGCACTGAATCAGTAAGTGGTCTCACAGAATAGAAAAGATACCAAAATGTAGTAAAAAAAAAAAATCCCATTTGACACATGACTCATAGAAACAGTAGGTCTTCGGGCTACAAATGCTCTACGTCATTTAATGTTTCCGCAGCATTGCCCTGGTGAGCGTGGGAAGGAGCTGGGCGCACGTCTCTAGAAGGCTAAAGCAGTCCTTAAAGCCGGCTTCAATACCGGTTGTGGTGGAGTGGACCTGGTCTCGCTGTAGGCCCGGCTTCCGCAGTACCACCGATGTCCTCTAGGGGGCGAGCCCAAGGGAGCCGGAGAGCCCAGAGGCTCTGCCTGGGAGAATCCAAGCAGAAAGCACACCCGAGCGCGTTTTTCATAAACAAGAAGAGTCTGTGGCCAGAGTGGCTGCTGCTGGTCGCTCCGGCTGTAAACGCGAGCTTTCTGGAAACTCCTCCTGCGTGGCAAGGTGTAGCATCGGTGGCCCTGACTTCAGATCCCTCTCGCTGGCCGTTCCCACCACAGCCTGAAAGGCGGGACCCCCGGGCCTGTCACTTAACCTTTCTGTTTGTATAACCGTTCTAACGATGACATCACAGATGTGCAGGAGCGCCCTCCCCTTGGCACTGAGTGACTCTTCAGTTAAGTGCTGTGTGAGCCAGCGTTCCCTCCTCTCCAAGGCAGCTTTGTTCCTCCTGGCATTCTAGGCGTCAGTGAGATCTAGGAGCGGTCTCCTACCCAGGAGGGAGGGGGAGGCAAGGGTGCCGTGGGGCGTGAGCACCACTCCCGTTGGGTTGAACGGCTTCCTGAGAAGCCTGGGCAGCCGCAGTGACTGCTGCCTCCGCGTTGGAGCCCGGAGGGCTGACATCTCTGCCAGCAGAGTGGGGCCCCTGGGTTGTGGATCCAGATTCCTAAGTTCTCCCTCTGCCCCCACCCCACCCCACCTCCAGCAGAGGAAAGAGGAGTTCGCAGTCCAGCAAGGAGCCAGCTGGGGCTTCCACCTGCGGTTTGAGCAAGTAGGATCCACACTGTCTGGTCAAATCCGGGTTTATCCTTTTCAAACATGTGGTGATGCACCTGTCGCCTCTTCACACCGTTGTGCAGTGCCCTGGAGAAGGAGGATAGAGACCCTTCTCGCCACTGTGCAGTCTCGGCCCTCCCTCCTGGCTTGGGCTCCTGAACTGTGAAAGGATGGATGGGGTTAGATGGCCCCCAAAAGTCACGTAAGTGCCACGAGCCTTGTCCAGAACCCTGTATTCAAGGGAAAACTGCCACATGGCACTCAAGTCTTGCTGTGCAGACCGTTCTGCCCCTAGTACTAATTGTCTATCCCTCCCCCCTGCCCCCATCCCACACACTGCCCATCACCGAGACAGGCTGGGAGGGTGTGTGCACAAGTAAGTAGAGGTATTCCGCCCAAGTTCTCAGGAGATGGAAGTGGCTCAAAATACCCGTGTAGTAACGTGCCCTGAGCACCCCAGATGCCAGACAGAGGATGTTGTCTGTTCCATCGCTGCTTGTCCACTCTGCGCTGTGTCCTGCTCCCCTCCCCCCCCCCCCCCCCGCCAGCCTTCTCTAGGAGGCCTGCTCTGGGAAACTAAGGTAAGGGCAGAAGCCTGATTGGCAGGAGTACATGTCTCCATGTCAGGAGGGGCTCCCGGCCCCCTCGATCCCCTCACCCCCAGTGCCAGAGGCACCCTGACCCGGTTCCTTAGAACATTCCCTCTCTCCACGATCTAGATGCCTCCCCTGCTCTCCAGTTACTCAGTCATGTTAAAATATGCAGGTAGGAGGGAGGGTGTTTAGCACAGTGGTTAGGTGGCTGCATGGTGCCACACATCCCATTTAGGAGTGTCTGGTTGGACTCCTGGCTGCTCCACTTCCAATCCATTTTCCTGCTAATGACATCCTGGGAGGCAGCAGGTGATGGTTCAAGTACCTGGGTCCCTGCCACCCACTGGGAGACCCAGACTGAGTTCTGGGCTCCTGGCTTTGGCGTGGCCTAGCACTGGCTGTTCTAGGCAATTGGGGAGTGAAGCAGAGAATGGAATTCTCTCTCTGTCTCTCTGCCTTTCAAATAATTAAGTAAAAATTATATGAAGAAATACAGTGGAGATGGCTTTGGGAAGGATGTGCAATAGATGCTAATCTCTAGCAGAAGGAAAGGGAGGGGCTGCCTTCCTGGGCAGTGTCTGAGCTCTTCTGTTGGAGCCTGGGGCTGCCTGCTCTATGCCCCTTCCAACTTTCTTCAAAATCCTCTCTGTCTCTCCACCACCTCCTCTGTAACCAGGCCCGGGTCCCAAGGAGATTATTTTGTCACACAATAGGAATATTCTAATTTGATTCCCCAGAGATACCCACTCCAGGGATCCAGGGCAAAGGAAAAAGCCCCAGAAGTATGTGTTGGGTGAAGTTGGCAATTCCTGTTTCTCAGGAAATCTGTCTGGTGACAGGTACGCGTTCACTCTTCTCGACCCCATGCAGCGGGCACTCTTTTAACCCTATTTCATGGGTTTTTAGACCCAAGTGATCCAGGGAGGATAAGTGACTTGTCCAAGGCCACATGGTAGGTAGCAAGTGCAGCACTCAAACTCAGTTGTCCATTGCCAAAGCCATGGCTCTGTCCATCAAGTCGCTGTACTGAAAGGCCAAACGTTTACTGAGAACCTACTCCAGGTACACAACTCTGGGGCCAGCAGGAAGCTATCTGTGCAGATGAATGAGAATAGCCAGCTGTTGCCTTCCAATGAGGTGCTACTCGACTTCAAAGCAGGCTGAAATGGGTGCTGCCTCAGAGGTGCAGCCACATGTCCATTAACCACACCAGGGGGCTGTGTCCTGAACGTGTACCGTGTACCGTCGGCTGACTTGATCACCGTGAGAACACCCTAGTGTGTAACTTGCACAGAACAAGGGGTGGAGCCTACCACACACCTACATTGCGTGGTACAGCCTCCCGCTCCCGGGGCCACGCTGAACAAAACAACATGAGATTAAACTGAGCACAAGAGAAAGTGATGCAATCGAGAGGCACGGGAAACTTGAGACGTGTGAGGCTGAGGCTGCGGCCGGAGAAGCACGGCTCACGGCATACAGGAAAGTGCTTTTTATAAGTAGGGGGAGTACGCTGTGAAATACTGATAAAAAGGTGGCACAGTAAATACACAAACCAGTGATGTAACTGTCTATTGTCAAGAGTTATGCATTCTACATAACTATATGTGCTATACTTTTAAAAATATTTTTATTTATTTGAAAAAGAGAAAGGAGAGAGAGATCTCCCACCTGTTGGTTTACTCCCCAAATGCCCACAACAGCCAGGGCTACACAAGGCCAAAGCCAGGAGCTGGGAACTCGATCCAGGTCTCCCAGATAGGTGGCAGGAACCTAAAGTGATTGAATCGTTACCTGCTGCGTCCCAGGGTGTGCATTAGCAGGGAGCTGTAATTAGAAGCAGGGCTGGGCCTTGAACCCAGGCATTCTGCTACGGTACGTGGGCTTCCCTAGCAGCATCTGAACTGCCGCACCAAGCCCCTGCCCTCGGAGCTATACTTTTATACGACTGACGGCACAGATCTGTTTGTATCAGCAGCACCACCTCTATGTGAATGATACCCCATGCTGTGATGTCACAGCAGCCACCATGTCACTAGTGAGGGAAATCTTCCAGCTCCACCATAACCTTTTGGGACCCCCATTGCATATATGGCCTGTTACTGACCGAAACGTCCTATGTGGTGCAGGAGTGTGCAAGCAAAGGCCCAGGGGAATGTGGGCAAAGGAAGAAGAGCAGTCCATACTCGGGGGTGGGGGGAGCCAAGAAGGGAGGGAAAGAGAGAGACTATGAATGCCTTGGGGGATATTTCTAGAAGATGGGCTTTATGCTAGGCCTTGGTAGATGGGACGACTTCCATGGCTGGAGGGACAAGGGAAGAGAAGCCAGGGTGAGCTCGTTCGGGGTCTGCTCAGCAGACAGGCCCTGTGGGGGCGTGCAGGGAAGGAAGGCTGGCGGGTCGGGCAGGGTCTGGCTTGGCTTCTGGGAGCCACGAGGAGCCGGTGAAAGCTTGCGCTAGAACATAGCAGGCAGGAAGAGATGGTGAGAGTTTGCAGTGAGACCTGGTAGTGGGAGGCGGAGACGAGGCCCCCATGTGGTGCCTCCTTCTCTGCCCACTGCTGGCTGCTGGGGTGGACACTCAGGAGCGACATGAAGAGAAGGATTGGGTCCAGTGTGGGGAGCTCCCTATGTGAGCACAGGCTGAGCACAAGGCCCCTCCAAGGCTCAGAGGAGGGGGTGGCCCGGTTGTTTTCTGCGGGGTGCTGGGGGAAATACTCAGGGTTCTATGGTGGGGGAGGGTGGCCTGAGCGGAACTTTTGCAGCTCCGCCCCAGGAAAATGAAGTGCCCTCACCCCTTACAAACTCAGGGGCATTTCTGATTTTGAAACTCTTTGTTAAGGAAATGCAGGTGATTTTTTTTTCAAGTGCAGTAAAAAAGAAAGAAAAAAAAGAAATTGAGAACCAGTTGTCTGGGACGTTCAATTCACTGGAATTACTTTTTATTCAGTCATAAGACAAGGAGGTAAATAATCACAGAGAGGTTAACATCAGGCTGTCAACCACAAAAAGACCCACCATGGATGACCACGAAACCAGCGAAGGAAGCAGAGGGATGCAGCCTGGGATGTGTTTGAGCCATGTAGGGGAAGCCGCCTACAGGCTGGTTCCACTCGCTCAGTGGTTTTAGAAGCCATAAGCCGTGTCCTGAGGCACTTATGTCTTCCTCCAACACACAACACAATAATTTAAAAATGATAGTGTGAAGCAGAAAGTTCACAATTCTACTCTACTCTCATTGTAAAATTCTTCCTTAGAACCGAATCGATCTCCCTTCCATCCCCCCTGCTTTGCTGGTTCCCTAACCTCACTAGCCTGTCACCAAATGCAACAGTCTACTCTTAGAAAGTCTTTTCTATGGCTGTTGGAAGTGTTCCCTATGGAGAAGGCGAGGACACCAAGGGCTGGGCCTGGGGGTGGGTATCCGCCTGGCAGTGAGACCTCAGGCCAGGTCCCGAGTCTCCTGGGGACTCTCTTCTCACAAGCAAAATGGGGAGGAGGAAGGAAACCCTCTGGGAGGGTTGTCCCAGGATGAAATGAGTCAACACAGACAGAGAACACTCAAAATAGTGCCTGGCACGCAGCCAGGCTCAGTAGGTGCTGCTATGTAACCTTGACCTTCATCCCAGTGCCATGGAGGGTCATTGTTCCCACTGGAGTTGGGTGGTAGGAGGCTCAGAGAAGGTAGGTAACCTGTCTCGGGACACACAGGAAGTAGCATGGTTAGCTGGGAGTCAAAAGACCCACTCTCTCCCTCTCATTTCCTGAGGGGGGAATCCCATTAGGCTTTGAATTTTTTTTTTTATGCTACTTTTTTTTTTTTTACAACCAATGGTACAAAATTCAAAGGAAGTGAAAGGATGCACAGCAGAAAGTCATTTCCCTCCCACCCTTCCCTTGCACCCAGGCTCCCTCCCCAGGGCCAGCAGCTGTCAGGCTTCTTGTGTGCTTCCGGAGTCAGCTTTGCACCTCAAGGGGCCTCAATTTACCAGACCAGCGTCGGTCTTTGAGTGCCTGCCACGTGCCAGGCGCTCTTTGCTGGGGCTCTCCTGTCTCCCCAGGGCTCACTGGCATGATCTGGAGGTTTGTTACCGAAGGCCTGGCGATACTAACAGCTGCCTTCAGTCCTTGACGGGAACTAGCTAGTGCAATCTGCACACAGGAAAAGGCCCGGCGAGGTGCACAGAACGTCTCCTCTCTGACGTGCCTTTCCCCGGAACTCCGCCAGTCAGGAGCAGGATGGTGGCAGGGGCTGAACGGGGCACTCTGGTGCTGGAGAACTGTGGCTCCTCGCTGAGGCTGATTTCCTCCTTCCGGCTCTCTGCGCGTTCTGTCCGGAGCATAGTTCCCCACGAAGCCTGGCTGCCCTGGTCTCCACTTGCAGCCGAAGTCCCCGGTCCCCCAGCTGACCCAGGGGTGACTGAGAAAGGCCAACAGAGCTCTGAGCCCCTGTCCTTACTTTGCCACTGTTGTTCTTTGTACAGTAATAATGTCAAACACTATTTCTTCCCCCTGCTGCTGCTGCCCAAAATTACTTCTAATTGGGCCAGCCAGAGCAGTTTTCTCAATGACGAACTGTAAAGTACACTTATAACCTTCGGTGTGATAACATTTGCTGGAGGCTTCAGAAAATATTCCCCACCATAAACGTGAATCTCTGTTCTCTGTTTCCAAATGTCAAACATTCGGGTAAGGGAGACAGAGCACCGGAAGGCCCTAATTTGGAAGCAGCCATTATTACCTCCCTTTCATGGATGCAGGCTCAGGAGGGGTCAGCTGCTGGCCTGAGGTCACACAGCAGATGGGTGGCTGAGGAGGCCCTGCTCGGACCCCAAGCCCCACTTCTTTCCAATGCATCAGGCATCTCATGGAAGGGGCGATGAAACCCATGCTCCAGATATCTGAGAAGTTAACTTTCTGGTTGGCTAAACTGTCAGGTCAGACTAAGGGTGAGGAAGAAGAGGGGAAGGCAGAGACAGAGGTTCGCGAAGCCTAGGGCTGGTTTCCCTACCAAAAGCCTACTTCTTGAAGCGTGCCGGCCTCTCGCTCCTGGTGGGTTGCAAGCTCTTCAAGCACACAGTTTCCGAGGGATGAGGCCAAGGCAGGATGTGCAAGGGTCTGTGGGGCTCCCATCTGCCTTCTAACCGCTGCCTCTTTGTCTCCCGCTAGCTATGCACTCTGGTTTTAATTTGTTTCTCCCAGATAACTGGTGCTACTGAACATCTTCTCAGTGTTGAATAATTATCAGTTCCTTTGTTTACTCCATCTCCCCTTTCTCTGTATCTCTGGCAGAGGGCAACCCTGAAAAGATTCCAGGGCGCCAGGGGCCCAGACCTCTCTGTTGCTGTGGACTTCACCATCTGTCTTCTGCCTTCCTTGCTCCCCTCATCTCTCAGCCTTCTATGCCCCTCCTCACGACTCTCCAGCCGCCTGGCTGGCTGACATCCTGTCTGAGCCTCTGAGCCTCTGCAGCTGCTGTTCCCTCTGCCTGTAGCATTATGTCCTCCTCTTCACCCCCATCCACCCAGCCACTTTACCTACCCCCTAGGTATCAAGGGCATGAGCCACTTCCTCCAGAAAGCCTTACTGGGCACCTCCCCCGCCCCCACTGACCGGCCACCAGCCTGGGTTACTTGTCCCTTGTTTTGTGGCTAAGCAACATCCGGTACTTCCCCTCTTAACACTTATCGCTGCGTGTTGCAATCGCCTGTTTGCTCGTCAGTCTCTCCTCCCTTTGAGGATAAGACTGTGTGCTGCTCACTTTCATATCGCTCTTAATTGTGAGGGTAACATCACATGTAAAGGGCTTGGGGCTTGGCATACACTACGTCTGTTTCCATGAGACCTTGGCAGATAGGAGGACTATCACCAGGGGCAGATGGGGGACAATGATTGAAATCAAGCTTAGTGCATCAGTGACGTTGGTTAAATGACCAGTCTGGCCCAGATCCCATTCAGAGGACAGACAGCTAACCCTCTGGGCCAGCTATCCTAGAGTCAGTGATTTCAGGTCATTGTCCCCCATATGCCCCAACAATCCTCCTATCTGCCAAGGTCTCATGGAAATAGACATAGCGTATGCCAAGTCCCAAGCCCTTTACCTGTGACGTTACCCTCACAATTAAGAGAACAGGGCTTTGGTGGTCATTTAGTTCAGCCCCTGATTTCATGCCTGGGAGGCCTGGGGCCCTGGGGAAAAAGGGATATTCACTGTCAAAGAGCTGCTTGGAGGTAGGGCCACACCGGCCTGCTTAAGCTCTCAGTACTGGATCTGCAAAGTGGGTCTTGAAACAAACCACCTCATCTCCTCCACAACAGGAACTTCCGGTGATAAAGAGGGAAGTGTTAAAAACAGTACAAATGAGGACGTTAATGATATAACAGTTATGACAGTGGTTACCGAACACATGCGATTCTTTCTCCAGGCCCTCAGAAGGTGAAGGCTCTTCTGTGTCCTGGAATACCTGAGTTTCCTCATTAGAAACTTTGGCTTCCCCCATGTTAAAGCTGTAGAGTCCTCTGCATGGCTGTGTGGGCCAATGGTGAGACTTCACCTTCTTTGATAATGACCACTTACTAATTGTGTAGATTTCTTCGATTATTTAACCACCTTAAAAAAAAAAGAGATTTATTTATTTGAGGGATAGAGTTATGGAGAGAGAGAAAGAGACAGCCACAATAGCCCCTGTGGAAGCCAGGAGCCTGGAGCTTCGTCAGGGTCTCCCACACAGATATAGGGGCCCAAGGACTTGGGCATCTTCTGCTGATTTCCCAGGCACGTTAGCAGGGAGCTGGCTTAGAAGTGGAGCAGCCAGAACTTGAACCGGTGCCCTCGTGGGATTCTGTACTGTAGGTGACGGCCTAACCCACTACACCACAACACTGGCCCCCTAGCCTTCTAGGAGTTTCAGTTCTCTCATCAGTAAAAGAGAAAATAGCACAAGTCTTCAGAAATTCATGGAAAATGTATTTTATGCAAAAACTATGCATGGATTTTAAAATTTTTAAGAGAAGCTCAGAAATATTTTTTTTCCCTAAACTTCATTTATTTTCATTGATTGGACAGGCAGAGTATCAGAGAAAGATAGAGATCTTCCATCCCCTGGTTCATTCCTCAAATGCCCAAAACAGCCAGGGCTGCACCAGGCCAAAGCCAGCAGTCTGGAACTCAATCCAGTCACCCATTTAGATGGCAGGAACCCTAATACTTAAACCATTGACATCTGCCTCCCAGGTGCATTAACAGGAAGCAGGATTGGAAGTGGAGGTGGGATTTGATCCTAGCTATTATGATATGGATGTGGGTAACCCCAAGTGGCAGCTTAATCTGCATTCCACCACCCCAGATTTCACAAGTTTTTGTACCAAAATAAACTTATCTTTTAATTAAATTTCCACAAATTTTCTGATATCCCCTCATCTCTGCCTCTCAAGGTTATTTTTAAATTTTTATTTTAGAGGCAGCAAGAGAGCTCCTATTCACTCCCCAAATGCTGCAATGGCCAAAGCAGGAGCAAGGAACTCAATCCACGTCTCCCATGTGGGTGACAGGGATGCAAGTACTTGAGCCAACCCTGCTGCCTCTCAGAGTTAGAAAGGTGGAATCAGAAGGGACGCTGGTCCTAGAACCAGCACTCTAGTTGCCTTCAAAGTTTGTTGTGATAAAGAAGAAATGCAGGGGCCAGTGTTGGGGTGCAGCGAGTTAAATCACCACCTGTGGCGCCTACATCTCACATGAACACTGGCTCAAGCCCTGGCTGCTCCACTTTTGATCCAGCTCTCTGCTGATGTGCCTGAAGCCTGGCCCAACTCTGGCCATTGCAGCCATCTGGGGAGTGAACCAGCTGATAGATCTCTCTCTGTCTCACTGTGTCTCTTGCTGTGTCTCTGTAACTCTGCCTTTCAAATAAGTAAAATAAATCTTGAGAGAGAGAGAGAGAGAGAGAGAGAAACATAGACATGCAAACTACTGGAGTATCTGGCACCTTGCTAGGACACAAATATATGATTCTGTTCTTAAATAGTGGAGGTCCCTGAATATCTAGAGGACATGCCATGTATTTATTTATTTTAAAAGATTTGTGTATTTATTTGAGAGGCAGAGTTACAGAGAGGTCTTTTATCTGCTGGTTCACTCTCCAAATGGCTGCAGTGGCCGGAGCTGCACTGATCTGAAGTCAGGAGCCAAGAGCTTTTTCCTGGTTTCTCATGTGGGTGCAGGGGCCCAAGCACTTGGACCATCTTCCACTGCTTTTCCAGGCCATAGCAGAGAGCTGGATCAGAATTACAGCAGCTGGGATTCGAACCGGTGCCTGTGGGATGCCGGCACTGCAGGCGGCAGCTTTACCTGCTACAGCACAGCGCCGGCCCCGATGTAATTACTTTAAAAAAGGCACTTCCAACAAAGCTCAACCAACTGATATAATCATTTGCTGATATCTGCTATTGCTACCCAGGGTGTTGAGAACCCACAGGTAAAAAGAAAAACCTGTTCCCAAGGGAGACTGAACTGGGACCAGAAAACCAAGCACGTGTCCCAAGCAGCAGGGTTAAATGGGTGGTGTTGGCAGGGGGAGGCCTTGGCAGTCTGGGTGGTGAGTGGTGGGGGCTTCCCCACACACAGTGCACAGGGGAGGGTCCGTGTTTCCTAGAGGAGAGGGAGCCGGCCAGGGGGAAGGGGAAGAGGCAGAAGTGCGGGGAAGCCCATTTTCTCCAAGGAGGGAACTATTTTAAGGTATTGCTGGAGCAGTTTAAAAAAAAAAAAAAAGCCTTACCAAAAGGGGAACAGGTGACGGTGACAGCAGGAGGCTGCTGGGGACAGGGAGTCACTGAGGAACTTTAAGCCAGGAGGTGACGCAGAAGCCTGGGGAGGAGAGGGGTGAATATCACAGCCCGGAGTCCTTCGTGGGAGGGTGAGAGCTGGCCGGCGACCACGGCCACCCCCTTTCTTTCCTTTAGTCACTCAACAAGCAATTACTGAGGGTCAGCTGGCATTCCGGGGACCAGAGCCTGGCGCTGAGCAGGCCTGCTGTCATTGCTGGGAACGGTGATGGACAGACAGGGAAACAGCAAGGGAAGAGGGTGATCCTCACCCCCGCCCTTCCTCCATGCTTTTGGGCACTTACAGCCCCTCTTGACCCGTGGTTTCAAGGAGGCGGAGGCGTTACTCCTGGAGCAACCTCCCCGGTCAATCATTAAACAGTAATGTAAGGAGCCTCGCTGGAGCCCGCGGAGTCCGCCTTGTGTCCTGCTGAAGAACCACTGTCAGAAGTTGCCATCTGAGGTTTCGGGCAGATCCCGCGCAACGTGTGCCCCCCGCCCCACCTCCCCTAGTAACCACGCGTCTGTGCTTTAGCTCGTACGATCGATACTGGCCATTCCTCCCCCTCTTTGACAAACACCACGCACACTTTGCAAAAAGAGACCCGCCGCTTCCGGCAGGCTTTGCACGCGGGGCCCGGGTGTCCAGCGGGCGCGGCCGGAGCCCCCTCGGTGCCTTAGGGATGCGGGCCAAGCCCCGAACAGCGGACGCTGTGTTAGCTGCAGCTGAGGCTGCGAGCGACTGAAAAGGCAGAGTTCCCAGGCAGCCACGTGGTCTTCCCCGTTGACACACTGACTCACTGCGGGTTTTTTTTTTTTTCCCCTCCCTTCCCTCCGCCGCCTTCAATTCTGAAAACTTTCAGGGACACACAGGGAAGACCGCGTCGGAGAGCCATCTTGCCACGGTCCCAGGGTGGGGATCCCTGATGTGCAATCAGGCAGGACTCCATTAAAGACCTTGCGCCAGAGGTGTTTATTCCAGTTAGAGAGGGAAGACACTAACACACCTAGGATTTTTTTTTAAATATATAAGGTACATTTATTTAAAAAAATAATTCTAAGAAATATAATTCCAAGAATTTTCCATTTCAGTTCTTGCATAACAACTTAAATAGCAATAAAGCCAAACAGGAAAATCCAACATTATTTTAGAAATAAGATCCTACCCCCCACAAAAAAATTCTTGCTGTTTCTGGATTGCTTCAATGGATTTGTTAACAACATAAAGACTGTAACACACAAAAATGCAGACAGATTCAGTGGAAGTAATTACAAGCTTCACTATGAAGCAATCTGTACTTAGCAAAATTATCTTGAGTTGTAATCCTACAAATCTTCCGTTCGAGAAAATGGCACTTCAAAAGTAATTAGGTGAAAGGGGGGGGGTCAAAATATAACTTTAGTATAGAAAGAAAGCAAAAGGCGTCCTGCTGTGATGTTGGAAGCAGGCTCATCAGAAGCAGGGATCGGTGTGTCGCAGATGTGTGCACACAAGTCCAAGTCCTGCTCTTTACAAATTTTCACCGTGCCTGGGAGGCTGTTCACAGGCGAGGGAGGATTTGCCCTTGCTTCCTGGTATTGGGGACAGGGCAGGGGTCCTCTTACTTGAGATCCCTACAATGGGTGACTTCTGCTGTGGGAATACGTGATAGACCAGCACCTAGGAATGACTCCGTTATGGGGGGGGGGGAGGGACTGAGTTAAAGGGGAGGTCCAAGAGTCTTCCAGGAAGCTTAAAAATTAGTTTACACCTTACACGCTACTTTTTTACTCCTGACCCCGCTAAAATCATAATCGCAGACTCGACAGGAAATTCAGACATCATCTCTGGGGGTGGGGGCAACTTCCTGGCATATATGGGGTCACTTCCTAAGCCTCTCCCCTGGTAGACCCGGCTGGCTCAGGTCGTTTATGAACACCCACTGATTGTGCTCCCTCCGTGCCCTACACAGGGAAAAAGCAGGAAACCAGAGGCTTGCTTGCTGCCTTGTGGACCTCCCAGAAGGGGAAGCCCAACGTTAGACAATGAGGTGCTTAGGAGGGTTTTTAGAAGGCCTAGGGTGGCGGCGCACACTGCCATCTCATGCCCTGGGAGGTACCCAGGGTACAGCAGGGTCAGAAGAGGCGTCCCCCAGGAAGCGATGTGTACAGCGAGGGCTAAGGGATCAGGACATGGGTTTCTGCAAGGGTGAAAAGAGGAACCTGATACACCAGTGTGGAAGGCAGCCTGAGTCAGTGTGTGTCCCATGGTGCTAGGGTGTGGGAGGGTGACACGGCGAGGCTGGTCAGCCAGCCTTAAAGACAAACAGGTGGACAGGAGGAGACAGGTGGAAGCCCCAGAGCGAAGGTCAGATATTGTTTATCCCCCTCCCCCTCCCCAGGTTAGCTGAGCCCGTACCTGCTGTCATTTCTCAAAAACGTGAGGCTGGTAATTTGTCAGCCCTCCACCAGGGAGTGGCAATTCTCGGCTCTTGCTTGGGAGCTGAGTACCCTTCCAGCTCAGGCTGCCCATCAGGGAGGCCACAAGGCTAGGATTTGAACACCTGCTGGCCAGGCTTCCTGGGCACCTGCACTTTCCACAACTCCCCACTGCCATAAAATCCAGAGACCGAGGTTTGCTCTGACGGCAACCAAGGCAACTTGGAAAGCCACGGAAGAGCTTTGACTGAGGAATCCGAATTACCACTGGGGGGTGGGATCGGCAGGTGGGCGGACACCATCAGGTAGAAGAGCGTGTGAGTGTGTGTGCACGCGCGCGCGCGTGTGTGTCGGGGGGGGGCACAGGGAGAAGTGCCCCGAGGGGGCGTCCCTGGGGCGGTGTCCGGCTCTAACCACTACCCAGCCCGGCCCTGTTAATCATTTCCTGACCTTCCTTCCTCCTCCTCGCGCCCTGCCCGCAGGATTGCCACATGTCTGCCTGTTCCCCGTGCCCGCCTTGCGAGGAGCCCCAATTTGGAGGCCACATCTGCACGAGTCTCGGACACCCTCGAGGCCGCGGAGCGCCAGCCCGTGTGGCCCCTCCGGGGTCTCCCTTGTGCCCCTCTACCCCTCTCAAAAGGGGGTCGGAGAGCCGAGGATCCAAGCTCGGCACCGATTAGCAAACACAGCGTCGGCTTTTCCCGCCGTACAGAAGGGGGGACGGGGGCAGCGGCTGGGAGTGAGTCGGGGGGCACTGAACGGGGGGCTGTGTGTGAGGCGCCTGCTGAGAGAGGGCGGCGGGCGGCCCACGAGTGTCGCGTCCCTCCCCTGTTAGCACCTGCCGACAAGGCCTTCTCTCCGCAAACCCCAGGTCGCGTATACTCCGCAGCCGGGGCGAAGCCCTCGGCATGGAGACGCGGGTGGCACAGACCGGCCCCGCGGCGCAGCGTCCCGGCGGCCGGCTCAGGCCGAGTGCTCCGAACTCAGCACGGGGCTGCCCGGGGACGCGCCCTCGTCCTGCTTGTTTCCCTCTTCCACACAGATTTTTTCACCACTAAGTCAGACCCCCCCACGCCACGCCACGGGACCGCAGGAGGCGCAGCCGACCCGAGCCAGGGGGAAGCCGCGGCCCCTCGGAGCCGCGGGGTCGGGAAAGCCACTTCAGAACGCTACGCCACCCGCCCGTGCGGGTGTGCACGGGGGCGGCCCGAGGGGGGCGGGGCCGGGCCGGGGGCGGGGCTGGGGGCGGGTCCAGCCTGGGAAGGCGGAAGCCGGCGGGCCGGTGGTGACGGCAGAACCCGGATCTCGGAGTTCCACGTTCTACGGAACGGGGCGCTGGGAGACGGCGTGCGGTAAAACCCGGCGCCCGGAAGCCCTCGCTTTCTTTGACGCAGGGCTCGGGACGCAGCCGCCGTCGGCCGAGCGCCCGGCGAGGAGCGACCCCAGACGGAACCTCTGGAGTCCCTCCGCTCCCCTTCGCCGGGTCCCGGGGCCTCGATCCTCCCCGCCGCCCTCCTCGTGACCATGGAGTGTCCGCACCTCAGCTCCAGCGTCTGCATCGCTCCGGACTCAGCCAAGTTTCCCAACGGGTCCCCGTCGTCCTGGTGCTGCAGCGGTGAGTGCGGCCCCGGCCCGGCCCGGCCGCGCACCCGAGGCCCCGGCTCTGCGGGGCCTGCCGTCTAGGGGCTGCGGGCGGCCGGCGCGCGGACTCGGGGAAGGGTGAGGGGAAGCCGGGCCCGGCGGGCTTGGGGAGGGGTTCGCAGTGAGGCGGGCGCTGGCGGGAGCGGCGGCGGCTCCTTTGTTTCCCGCGGCCCGACGGCCCGGCCGGCGAAGGAGAGGCCCGCGAGGGGCGGGAGCCCGCGGGGGGCCCGGGGCGCGCGGGGGGCAGCGGCGGGCGCGGAGCCTGAGCCGGGGCTCGCGCCCCTTGCCGCGCCCTGCCGTGCCCGGGGGTCTGTGCTCGGCCGTGTCGCGGGGTCCCGGGTCCAGGGCCCGGGGTGGGGGAGGTGGGGGGCGACTGTCCTGCCTTCACTGGGCGGCCGCACGTGTGGCGGGGGCCCGGGTCGCGTTTCTCCGTGGACCGGACAGGAAAGGCGCCGCTCTGCGGGCACAGCTTTGTCTCGGGCTGCGGGACGCGCGGGGCCCTTCGCCCGCCGGCGCCCCGCTTCCTTTCCCTTCGCCCACGGTCCGGCCGCGCGAAGCCTGGAGAGACGCTGGGCAGCTCCGGCGGCCCAACTCGGAGTCGCGAATCGGTCGGGGAGGGTGCAGTTTGAAAACAGGCTCGGGAGAGCTAACGAGCCAACAGCTGTTTTGGAGCGGTGGCTCGAGTTCGCCGTGCGGACCTTTCGGGTTGTCTGAAATCGCTGTAAAACAGTTACTAGGTTTGCGTGACGCTTTTGAGTAGCTCGAGCGTTTTAACCCCTCC
This sequence comes from Oryctolagus cuniculus, assembly GCF_964237555.1. Lineage (NCBI taxonomy): Eukaryota > Metazoa > Chordata > Mammalia > Lagomorpha > Leporidae > Oryctolagus > Oryctolagus cuniculus. Next base: position 86,553,720 of record NC_091443.1, read on the forward strand.
CGCTGGCCTCCTGGGTAGCCCTGGTGCGCGCTCTCATTGTCTGCTCTGGGGACTTCTTAGGGTCGCACCGGCCACACGGCTTTGATTACTTCCTGGTAGGGCCCTGGGTGCCGCCGCCGGTCTTTGTTTATTAGCTGCGAGATGATTGCTGGTGGTTGGGGCTGCAGTTTGAATCGAGTACTAGGAAGATGTTAAGTTCATTTGCAGACAGAAGACCGGCAGGGCTGCGTTTGAGCCGCGTGACATTCTCACGGTGGGTCGGAGCTGGGAAGATGGTGAGACTGCGTTAACGACACTTTTGACAGTTTTGATGATTGCGTCCGCGGAGAAAAGCAGAGGTTAGAGTACTCAGGAAAATGTCCTGAGGATGATGGCAGTCACTGCGGTTTCCGGGAGCTCTCGGGTGTTTAGCGTCGGATACCTTTTTCTGTGTGAATCCCGTAAAAAGTAACTGGTTAATTGGTTTCACACTGCAGTATTGCAGTTCTTTTGTGAGGGTGTAGAAACTGGTATGAGTTAGCGCTTGCCTACAAATAGAGCTTCAACGGTGAAAGTTGAGTCTGGAGCAAACCAGGTGTGTGTGTAGCTTTGCTAATTGCTTGGTGGTACATTAACTATAGCTGTGGTGCTAGCGCTGGCAATTTTGTTTTTCCAAAAGGGAGCTGAAAAACAAATGCCCAAAGTCAATACTAGGAAAAGCACACCTGATGAGGAAGTACTCTTGCTCCTCTGGTGTACAGACTACAGGAGTAGTACGTGGACAGTACACCTTTAGCCTTCCCTAGGTAAAATCACATCAGACTTAAAAATGGCTCCACTGGGCACATGCATCTAAAAAAAGAAGAGAATTATGCAAGTGGCCGATATCCTGTTGTGACTCAGTCTTGCCTCTTTCAGGGAATCCACTTGATTGTGGAGTAGAGCTGCAGAAAATCCAGGTCTCTTGAGGAAAATCCAGGTCTCTTAAGTTAAAATGGGGCCCCTCTGAGAGACTTCTGCTGATAACAAGAATCAGCTGGTCTGTTTTGCCCTCAGGGAGGGGTGATATCTGTCCAAAGGGTAGCGTGCCATCTTCCCTCTTGCAACAAGCTTTGCCTCTGACATTGCTTTGCGGGTTGGTGGAACCAATGCAGCTAGTTTCACAACTCTGTGTGTGGGTTTTTCCTTCTGACCACACTCTAAATTGAAGCCATTTCATGTGGGCCTCCCATTTTAGCCTGGTGGCAGCCATTCGTTGATACAATCTAGTGTTATGTATTAAGTTTGATCTTGTCCTTGCCTGCCTGTTTCAAGGATCAAATGATTAGTAAATCTGTGAACCTTAACTAACTCATCGTTTTGGAGTGTTGTGTATTCTACTCTTTTTTCTTCAACACTCTTGAACTCCGGTTTTTTTGTTTGTTTGTTTGTTTTTGTTTTTGTTTTTGATGGGGAAGCAAAAGGGTAGCCAAGGTGTTGAGTAATTCTGTGATGGACTATTGAATCTGAGTACATTCTTCTTAAGTGGGGGATGGGGGATGGGGGAGGGGGTGGAAGAAATCTGTTTTGTCTTTGGGAGTTTGCAATTACACCACTGAGAGACAGCCAGCCACACTGCAGAAGACCAACATCCTAGGTTTTACCAGTTAGTGGTACATCCTTGGACAAGAGGTTCTGTCTTGTTGGAGTATCAATTTCATTATGTCATCTGTAAAGGACAGTACTTCATGTTTATATCACAGGTTGTTGTTAGGATGAACAAGGTAATTTTTTTGTGAAAACTTTGAGAGACCCCCTAGCCTATCCAGGTAAGAGATGCTCTTATAGGCCAGGACATCTCTACAAAGAAGACTGAATAACTCAGTCAACTCTGTAAAGCTCTTTTAATGGGGCCTTGCACAGACTGGCTTTATGCTAAATTATGCTTTACAAGGAGATAGAGAACACAACAAGATTAGGAGTTGGTTAAGAAGTAATTATAGTTAGAATTGCACTATGTGTTAGGTTATGTAATTGTGTGCTACATGATCCTCAAACTTTGTACTCAGGACCCCCTTTATAAAAAATTACTGAGAACTCAAAGAGCCCTCGTTTCTGTGGCTTAAAAGTATTGATATATGCTGTATTAGAAATTAACACTGAGGGGCTGGCATTGTTGGACAGCAGGTTAAACCTCTGCTTGCAATGCCAATCTGAATCCCTGTTGCTCTGCTTCTGACCCAGCTTCCTGCTGATGCCCCTGGGAAGGTGGCCCAAGTACTTGGGTCCCTGTACCCATGTCGGAGGCCCAGATGGAGTTCTTGGCTGCTGGATTTGGCCAGGCCCAAGATCTGGCTGTTGCAGCTTTTTAGGGAGTGAACCAGTGGATGGATGATAGCTTGCTCGATTGCTCTCTTTCTGCCTTTCAAATAAATCTGTTTTTTTAAATTAAAACAGAAAACATCTACATGTATATTTTTAAATTGATTTGCAACTAGGTCAGTATCTGTTAACATAGATGACAGTTTATGTAAAATGTATTTTTCATAAAAATTTAGCGAAAAATGCCATTATTTTATATTTCTGCAACTCCTTTTGTTTAGCTTTACAGATAGCTAGATTCTCATATCTGCTTTTGTATTCAGTCTCATCATGTAGCCTCTCAAACTCCACTGCATGTGTGTGAGAGATGAAGATAAACAATAAAAGTAACATCTTGATATTTATGAAAATACTTTTGACCTTCTAGACTCCCTGAAAGGGTGTTGGAAACCCTTTTGAGTTGCTGTACAACTATTGTAACAGGTCAAGACACCTGCTCTTGTCAAAATAGCTTTTACAAATTAGAGAAACCCTTACGACTTTAAGCCTGGCAGTTTATGTATTTGACGAGACTTGGAATTTTTGAAATGTATTAGCTGGGACACAGATCATGGGATCTAAGAGTCCCTTGCTCTCAAAAAAGTCAAAGTCTAATCTAGTTGGGGGAGAGACAGGAAGCTAACTGCTTAGAAGCTAAATCCTTAAACTGTTGTGGTTTAAGGTAGAATGTTGAAAATAGCAATACCTAATAAGGTAAAAGCTGATTTGGATTTAATTGTTGCTAAAGGCATTCTAGTTTTAAATGAAAAAGTTTTAAATAAAAATTAGGGCATTCTCTCAAGCTTTTGTTACCAGCACAGACGTTACTTTCAGAAGCTGAAGCTTGGCATTCCTTATTTTTGTGGGTGAAAGAGTTTACAAAATACAGGGGGGGAGGGGTGCCAAGTTGTTGTTGTTGTTTTTAAAGCCCCAAACACAACTGTTTTAATAACTAAGGATAGTCAAAGACCAAGCATTTGGACATCAAGGATTTAGGTTAAATAGCCAGTTAATTTGGAGGTTTTTTTTTTTTTTTTTTTTTTTTTTTTTTTTTTTTTTTTTTGACAGGCAGAGTGGACAGTGAGAGAGAGAGACAGAGAGAAAGGTCTTCCTTTGCCGCTGGTTCACCCTCCAATGGCCGCCGCTGCAGCCGGCGCACCGCGCTGATCCTGGCAGGAGCCAGGAGCCAGGTGCTTTTCCTGGTCTCCCATGGGGTGCAGGGCCCAAGCACCTGGGCCATCCTCCACTGCACTCCCTGGCCATAGCAGAGAGCTGGCCTGGAAGAGGGGCAACCGGGACAGAATCCGGCGCCCCGACCGGGACTAGAACCCGGTGTGCCGGCGCCGCACGGTGGAGGATTAGCCTATTGAGCCACGGCGCCGGCCTAATTTGGAGGTTTTTAAAATAGCACAGGTGTGAGCACTTTTCCCTGATTAATTTTTCAAAGAGTTGGTGTCTCTTTAAGGTTTTAATACACATTGCCTTTATGTTACTCTGTCCAAGCAAAGTAAGCATAGGTCAAATAAACGTTGTATAATTTTAAGTAGATATTGGAGATAACATTCCTTCCCCCTCCTTTTCTTAAAGATTCATTTAGTATCATGAGGGGCTGATTATTTTTCATCAGTGGTGACAGATTTGTAACGGGTTGATCATCTTATGGTAAAAGAAAGAAATCACTTGATGGAATGATGTATTATATTGTATCATTTCTGTCACACTCTGCATTTAAAGAAGACTCTTGTTTGCTCAGGGTTCTAAATATTTTAGGATCAGTCATTTGTTCATCATAGGTCAAATGCATTTATGGCTTTTTAAAAAGTAGCATTCTATTATTGTTAAATGTCTAGAACTTAGAACACTAAGTAAACATTTGTTGATGAATGAAGGAACTTGAATGGCTGGAGTGGTCTTCAACTTTATGTTGAAAGGAAATACGAAGTAGTGGGCTTCCCCAGCCCTCACTCCCAGTACTTCAGTCCGCAAACTGGTTGGGTTGTGATCAAATGATTTATCTGTTAAGTTGTTTCCACATTGAACGTGTGTTCACAGATGGGCAGGTGGACATGTTCATTGTAAATGTGGGTGGGGCAGTTGAAATAAGTGGATAGGTAACATTTTTTTCACTTTAGTTCTGAATATTGAATCTTATATCCCTTTCTAAAGAATTTAAACTTTTGGGGTAATATTTATAGAGTTGTCTTTCTAGCGTTTTCCACAGTCAAAAACAGCCTCAGCCTGTTTCCAAAGACTTTATTTAATAGGTAGTAGATGTGAAACCCTGAAATTTAAAATGTGCTTCCTGTGTTTCTTAGAGGCTTCAGTCTAGGGGTTAAGTTTAAAATTTTGTTGTTGTGAATAAGTTTTGACACATGGATTGAAAATTATTCCTAAATAGTATCGATAGTATATAAAAGACATCTCTCATGGCATGCGTATCAGAAAGGATACAGTTGGGGGAAGAATTTAAACTCTTTGGTTTCCTGTTATTCACTTATCCTCAAAATAATTCCTTCTCTCTCTCTCTTTTTTTTTTTTTTTTTTTTGCTTTTACACCTTTAGCCTTTTTTTTTTCTTTTAAAGATTTATTTATTTGAAAGAGTTACAGAGAGGCAGAGGCAGAGAGAGAGAGGGAGAGGGAGGGAGGGAGGGAGGGACAGAGGTCTTCCATCTGCTGGTTCACTCCCCAGATGGTTGCAACCGCCAGAGCTGGGCCCAACCGAAGCCAGGAGATTCTTCTGGATCTCCCATGTTGTTGCAGAGGTCCAAGCACTTGGGCCACCTTCCACTTTCCTAGGCCATAGCAGAGAGCTGGATCGGAAGTGTAGTGGCCAGGACTTGAACTGGCGCCCATATGGGATGCCAGCACTGCAGGCGGCGGCTTTACCTGCTATGCCACAGCGCCGGGCCCCCCACCATTAGCCTAATGTTCTTAAAGCATCTTACATTTCCCTCCCTGAAACTTAGGTAGTTTTATTCTCTACTGGAATATAAAAGATTAATTTCGAAATCTTCAAATTACATTTAGAAATATTTATGTTTTTATAGTGTTTATAGCTCAGTTACTAGACCAATGGGTAGTTTAGTTTGTAGCTTGGTGGGTAATTTAAATTCCTGTTTTAAAATTTAATTGAGTCCCTTTTCCATCAGAGAATAATTTACATGTATATTTCCCCAACTTGCCTTTTTTTTTTAAAGCTTTCCCCTCTTTCTTGAACCTGTTTGTATATATTTTTCTTGTTTGAAAAAAATAAATCTCCTTTGATTAAGCTGTAGTTTCCTACCACCTACCTACAAGTTTTGTGTTCTTCCTACGCATTAGATTCACTAGGTAGTTTGTTAATATCTAGAGTGGGTAAGATACACAGTTTAATATTTTAGTGTTCTGTGTTTATTTATAGTCTCTTTAGACAGGAGAGCACTTGCATTCTAGGTGTTTTAATAGAGCTTTCCCGGACAGATGGCTTAGAAGGAAGTAATTGGATAGCTTCTCAGTAGGGGCTAGTAATTTTTGGAGGATGTATTTGTGATGAAGCTTACCTTGATTGACAGTTTAGGATGCCGAGACTAGCGTGAACCACAGGAACAGCTTGTTGATCTCACCTAGAATTGCCTTGTGCCAAGACCTCTTAAGATGCTCTGAGAATTCTGTGTAATAGTCTTGTTTTGACAGTATAGGTAAGAGTGTAGGTATCTTTGAGACTGAAAGGAAATTCACCTAAAAATTGTTCATTGCAGTCCTTTCTTGAAATCCTTGCAGACTGTTGAATGAACCTTGGCTTAGAAACTTGTAAATAGAGATCATCTTTTTAACTGCTCTGAGTCTGCAGATGTTATTATCTATAGTGATTCCAGATGTTTTCTCATCCATTAGTTTCACTGAGTAGGAGGAGAACAGAGAACAACATAAAGTGACTTCAAAGCAGTTTGCTAGCATTCAATCCTGACTAATTTAATTAACTGCCCATCCTTTAGTTTTTCCTGTTTTATAGATTATGAAACTAAGACAAAGGCTAAGAATTGCTCAAGATGCTTGGAGGTATTAAAGATAGTCCAAAGCTTAAATTCAAATACAATTGAAGCTTTTACATTTTCAGAAAAAAAAAATGTTTTAAATTATTTATTTGAAAGACACAAAGAGACAGAGATCTCCCATCCTCTGGCTCACTCCCCAAATGCCCCAACAGCTGGGCCTGGGCCAGACCAATACTGGGAGCTGGGAACTTAATCCAGGTCTCCCTCATGAGTGGCAGAGACCTAAGTACTTGAGCAGTCACCTGCTGCCTTCCAGGGTATGTGTTAGCAGCAAGCTGGAATCTGAAGAAGAGCTGGGACTCAAACCCAGTCACTTGGATGTGGGATGTGGGTGTTTTAAGTGACACTTGATCTAATTCCTTTGAAGATTTTTGGCATGAAAATACATTGTGAATTCCACATCTTGAAAATTACTTATTTTAAAATTCAGTATTTGGTTACTCCTCAAACCTATTTGTTGATTGAAGTACTGGCAGGTTGGAACAAGGAGTTGCTAATATAATTGGAAGAAAACAGCTATTTGGAATGTCAACTTCCTTATGCTCAGATTTAATTTTTTTGTGGACCAAGATGCATATTACTTTAGTTCAGACATAATAAAATAGCCTCCATAGAGCTATGGATAAGAGGTGATTAGCTTTTGGTTATTTTAAAATATGTTTCAGCTGTTGGAGTTCCCGCTTCCCCACCACCACCTTTTTTTTTTTTTTTTTTTTTAATTTTCATTTTATTCCTGGTAGAAGAGATTCTTCTTGGAAGTGTTTTGTTGTGGAGTGGCAGAGAATTCTTCTGGTATGACATTTTGCTTTTGCCTGTGGTAGCTCAGAAGTGGTTTGAAATCTTTGCCTTTAGGTAACATACTTTGTTGATTCCATTTAGTTATATTCTAGGATTTTCCAATTGTATTTCCTGTAGAAGTTAATTATAGTCTTTAGACTGCAGAGCTTAAAACAAACTTCCTCCTCTTAAAATGCACTGAGAACTATACATGTGTGATATTTGCAGATGTATAAGATCCAGAGTTTAGGAAGGCAGTTTGAAATTTTAAAAACCTGTTGAAGCTAAACCTGGACATTGAAAAATGAAGTTTGCAACTATTTTAAGTAGTAGATGCTTCACAATTACAATAAATGCTAGCTAATATAATTCTGAAAATTCCTTTAAAGAGGAATTGAGAGTTTATTTTTAAGAGGAGCTTCTAGTTTTTAACAGATTACCAGGTACAGACATGAGGTTCAGTGGTTAAGATCCTACTCAGGATGCACACGCCCCATATCAGAATATCTGGGTTCAAGTTCTGACTCTGTTTCTGATTCAGGCTTCAGGTGATACTTGAGTCCCTGCCACCCACGTAGGAGACCTGGATTGAATTCCCTGCTTTAAGCTTTGACCTGGCACAGCCCTGGCCATCGCAGGCATTTGGGCAGTGAACCAGCAGTGGAGAGTGCTCTCTTGCATGTTCTCTTTCACTTTCTGCCTTTCAAAAAAATAAACAAATAAAAAATGGAGGGAGGCACTGTGGCTCAGTGGGTTAAGCTGCCACTTGGGATGCCTGTATCCCAAATCATTGTGCTGGTTCAAGTCCCTGCTACTCTGTTTCTGATCCAACTTCCTGCTAATGGGCCTGAGAGGCAACCAATGATGGCCCAAGTACTTAGGTTCCTACCACCATGGGGGAGACCTAGGTGGAGTTTTTGGCTCCTGGCTTCAGTCTGGCCCAGCTCTGGATGTTTGGGACATTTGAGGAGTGAAACGGTGGATGGAAGATTCTCTCTCTCTCCCTCTCTGTGTCATGCTACCTTTCAAATAATTATATACTATATATACACACACACACACACACACACACAAAATGTCTTATATATATATACATATACATACATACATATATATATATAAATCTCCAAGTGGATTTTGTTTGGAGACTTTATACTCTGCTCTAGGATTGAATAGCTTCTATCACTGAGCTTTTTTCTATTCTTGAGAGATTCTCTCTTGTTGTTTTTATTTTGTTCTAGCTGAGCTCAAGACAGCCTTCTAGGGGCTGGCGCTGTGGCGTAGCGGGTTAAAGCCCTGGCCTGAAGCACTGGCATTCTATATGGGCGCCGTTCTAGTCCCGGCTGCTCCTCTTCTGATCCAGCTCTCTGCTATGGCCTGGGAAAGCAGTGGAGGATGGTCCAAGTCCTTGGGCCCCTGTACCCATGTGAAAGACCCCAGGGGAGGCTCCTGGCTCCTGGCTTCGGATCAGCCGTTGTGGCCATTTGGGGAGTGAACCAGCGGATGGAAGACCTCTCTCTCTGTCTCTACCTCTCTCTGTAACTCTGTCTTTCAAATAAATAAAATAAATCTTTAAAAGAGAAAAGCCTTCTTTGTAGAAATTGGATTGACTGTTAATCCTTAACCTACTCTATAGATTCTTAATTTTATTGACTGTTTTTGTCCTGTCTCATTACCAGGAAGAGCAGGCTAGCAATTAACTGTCATATTCCTGCAAGTTTAGTATAATTAATAAGATAGTATACTTTTTGGCCGGTGCCACGGCTCAATAGGCTAATACTCCGCCTGCGGCGCCAGCACACCGGGTTCTAGTCCCGGTCAGGGCACCAGATTCTGTCCCGGTTGCCCCTCTTCCAGGCCAGCTCTCTGCTGTGGCCAGGGAGTGCAGTGGAGGATGGCCCAAGTGCTTGGGCCCTGCACCCCATGGGAGACCAGGAGAAGCACCTGGTTCCTGGCTTCAGTTCAGCACCGTGTGCCGGCCGCAGTGCGCCGGCCGTGGTGGCCATTGGAGGGTGAACCAACGGCAAAGGAAGACCTTTCTCTCTGTCTCTCTCTCTCACTGTCCACTCTGCCTGTCAAAAAAAAAAAAGTTTGCTTTTTAAACTTTCTCAAAATACAATTTTGTTTATTTGAAAGATAGAGTTACAAAGAGAGAAGGGGAGATAGAGAGATCTTTCATCCTATGGTTCACTCCCCATATGGCTGCCGTGGCCTGGCCCAGCCAGACTGAAGCCAGAGGCCTAAGCGCAGACCATCCTCTGCTGCCTGCCCAGGCACATTAGTAGAGAGTTGGATTGGAAGTGGGGTAGCCAGGATACAAACCGGTGCCCATATGGGATGCTGGCAATGCAAGTGGTGGCTTAACTTGCTAAACTACAACACTGGCCCCATTAATTTTTTTTGGGTGTGTGATTTATTTACTTGAAAGGCAGAGTGACAGAGACCCCTGTGTGCACACACAGTGTGAGTGATTGAGAGCTGGTTCATCTACCAAACACCCAAACTGAAGCCAGGAGCTGGGAACTCCATCTGGATCTCACACAAGGGTGGCAGGAACCCAAGTACCTGGGGGCATTGTAGGCTGCATCCTAGGCATAGGAAAGTGGATCAGAAGTGGACAGAGGGGCCGGCGCCATGGCACAGCTGGTTAAAGCCCCAGCCTGTGGTGCCGGCATCCCATATGGGCACCAGTTCAAGTCCTGGCTGCTCCACTTCCGACCCGGCTCCCTGCTAATGCACCTGGGAAAGTCCTTGGGCCCCTGCAACCCCCATGGGAAACCTGGAGGAAGCTCCTGGCTTCAGATCAACTCAACTCTGGCCATTGTGGCCATTTGAAGAGTGAACCAGTGAATGGAAGGCCTCTGTCTCTCTATCTACCTCTCTCTGTAACTCTTTCAAATAGATAAAATCTTTAAAGAAAAGAAAAGAAGTGGGCAGAGTATCTGGTATTTCATCTGGCACCCTGACAGGGGATGTTGGTATCCCAAGTAGTGGCTTAACCTCCTGTGCCACAGTGCCCACCTCTTTTATAAACATCTTTCTCCTTACTGACTTCCCAAGTTTTCTTTTCCTTTTTTTGTTTTTAAGATTTATTTATTTGAAAGGCAGAGAGAAATTTTTCCATCTACTATTTTCCTCCCCAAATGTCTGCAATAGCCATGGCTGGACCAGGCCAAAGCCAGGAGCCCATCTGGTCTTCCAAGTGCACAGCAGGGACCCAAGGACTTGGGCCGTCCTTTGCTGCCTTTCCAGGTGCATTAGCAGGGAGCTAGATTGGAAGCCGAGTATCTGGGACTAGGACTGGAACTGGCACTTGGATATAGGATGCTGGTGCCCCAAGTGGTGGCTTGACCCACTGTACCACAATGCTGGCCCCTCAGGTTTAATAGTTTGATCAAAGTTTTTGAAAACCAAATTGAAATTTCTGAATAAATTTCTATGATGGAGAGCCGGCGCCGTGGCTCAATAGGCTAATCCTCCACCTTGCGGCGCCGGCACACCGGGTTCTAGTCCCGGTTGGGGCGCCGGATTCTGTCCCGGTTGCCCCTCTTCCAGGCCAGCTCTCTGCTATGGCCAGGGAGTGCAGTGGAGGATGGCCCAGGTGCTTGGGCCCTGCACCCCATGGGAGACCAGGAAAAGCACCTGGCTCCTGGCTCCTGCCAGGATCAGCGCGGTGCGCCGGCTGCAGCGGCGGCCATTGGAGGGTGAACCAGCGGCAAAGGAAGACCTTTCTCTCTCTGTCTCTCTCTCACTGTCCACTCTGCCTGTCAAAAAAAAAAAAAAAATTTCTATGATGGAATGTTTCCCTGGGATAACTGAAAGATGTCATCTAAGAATAATGTTCTGTTATGATACTGGATATTTAAAATAAAGCTATATAGCTTAGAGACCTGGAAGTTAACACTTATATTATTGATTGACCAATTTTTAATTTTAGTTTCATATAGTAAAATGTCCTTTGATTTGAAATTAATTCATTCCCATGTGAGTTATTTTGGATGTTAATAGTGAGATACTTTAGATCTGTGGTGTCTATAAAGGATCAAATTCATCTTATGTGTACAAAGCCCAACCTCAACATCCTTGCCATTAGATACATAGTTTATTTTATATATATTGAGTGTTTTGTTTGTGTGTAGGCTTTTTAGTACTTCATTTAAACATATTTTTTTCAGGGTCATTTCTTTGAATAATTGAGATTTTGGGAAAAATAGGTCAGGTTTGAAAATTATGTCAATCTGTTATAAAAATAATTCCAGGTTTTGGCTTTTGTTAAAAAATCAGAATAACAGGACCAGCGCTGTGGAGTAATGGGTAAAGCTGTCGCCTGTGGCACCAAAATCCCATATGGGCACTGGTTCGGGTCCTGGCTGTTCCACTTCCGTTCTAGCTCTCTGCTATAGCCTGGGAAAGCAGTGGAAGATGGCCCAAGTGCTTGGACCCCTGCACCCATGTGGGAGATCCTTCCTGGCTTCAGATCCACCCAGCTCTGACACTTGCACCATTTGGGGAGTGAACCAGTGGATGGAAGAATATCTCTCTTTCTGCCTCTCTGTCACTCTGCCTTTCAGATAAATATTTTTTTAAAAATTAGAATAGCTGTTTTTAAAAAGCTCAACTAGTTGATGCTTTTGGAGTATGCAGGTGCTTATTTTCTGAAATATTGAGCACTTAATTCTTTAGAGTATGCTTGTAAGTAAGTTTGTCACTAGTTTGTATTTTTTCTTTGTTTCTTCATAGTCACATTACTTTTTTAAAGATTTATTTATTCATTTGAAAGGCAGAGTAACAGGCAAAGGCAGAGAGAGATCGAGATTGAGATAGAGATCTTCCATCCGCTGCTTCACTCCCCAGATGGCTGTAATGGCCGGAACTGTGCAGATCCAAAGCCAGGAGCCTGGAGCTTCTTCAGGGTCTTCCACATGGATGCAGAAGCACTTGGGCCATCCTCCACTGCTCTCCCAGGCCATTAGCAAAGAGCTGGATTGGAAGTGGAGCAGCCAGGACTCTTAACTGGTGCCCAAATAGGATGCCAGCACTACAGGTGGTGGCTTTATTGCCACAGCGCTGGCCCCAGTCACATTGATTTTAAAGGAATAGAGAGTTTCCAGGCTTATCAGTAAATATTCCTACAAATGTGATACTTTCCCCCCCTACTTTGTGCTTTATTTATTTATTTTAAAAGAGATATACTTACTTACTTGAAAGGCAGAATTAGGGAGGGAGAGAGGGAGAGGGAGATTATCCATCCACTGGTTTACTCCCCAAATGGTAACAATAACTAGGCTGGGCCAGGCTGAAGCCGGGAGCCAGGTCTTCTTCCCGGTCTCCCATGTGGGTGCAGGGGTCCAAACACTTGGGCCATTCTTTGCTGCTTTCCCAGGTGCATTAGCAGAGAGCTGAATGGTAAGTGGAGCAGCCAGGATTCAAACCAGCACTCATGGGATGCTGGCATCCTAGGCAGCAACTTAAGCCTCTGTTCCCATCCTTAGAACTAACCTTTAGGCTGGCACCGCGGCTCAATAGGATAATCCTCTGCCTGTGGCGCCAGCACACCGGGTTCTAGTCCCGGTTGGGGCGTCAGATTCTGTCCCGGTTGCCCCTCTTCCAGTCCAGCTCTCTGCTGTGGCCCAGGAATGCAGTGGGTCATGGCCCAAGTGCTTGGGCCCTGCACCTGCACAGGAGACCAGGAGAAGCACCTGGCTCCTGGCTTCGGATCAGCGTGGTGCACCGGCCGCAGCGGCCATTGGAGGGTGAACCAATGGTAAAGGAAGACCTTTGTCTCTCTCTCTCTCTCTCACTGTCCACTCTGCCTGTAAAAAAAAAAAAAAAAAAAAAAAAAAAAAACACCCTTTATTACACAACTACACACACACAAAATTGTACAATGCAGATACTAAACCCATTCTGAAAAAAGCCTGTGATATCAAGAGGTCCTTAAACCTCAATTATTTTATTTACTTCTGGGAGGGAGTGCTTCCTTAAAATACGTATAAGAATCTTTTCATAAAATGCATATACTTGCTGCTGTTTTGAAGTTATAGGTCAGTGATGTTTACCTTTATGACTTGATTCATCTTTTTTTGAAGTTGAAGTGCCACTACTGTTTAATCATGGATTTGCTTATTCAAGTTGTTGGCAAAGCACAGAATTGCATCAGATCTTGCTATATTAAACAAATGGAAAAATTAGAAGTCAGAATTTTATAGTGATTCATGGCTTTTGCTTTGTTTTTTTTTTTTTTTTTTTTTTTTTTTTTTATTTTTGACAGGCAGAGTGGACAGTGAGAGAGAGAGACAGAGAGAAAGGTCTTCCTTTGCCGTTGGTTCACCCTCCAATGGCCGCCGCGGCCAGCGCGATGTGGCCGGCGCACCGCGCTGATCCGATGGCAGGAGCCAGGAGCCAGGTGCTTTTCCTGGTCTCCCATGGGGTGCAGGGCCCAAGCACCTGGGCCATCCTCCACTGCACTCCCGGGCCACAGCAGAGGGCTGGCCTGGAAGAGGGGCAACCGGGACAGAATCCGGCACCCCAACCGGGACTAGAACCCGGTGTGCCGGCGCCGCTAGGCGGAGGATTAGCCTAGTGAGCCGCGGCGCCGGCCTGGCTTTTGCTTTTATTCTCCATAAAATCAGCTTCATAGGGGAGGGTTTTTTTTTTTTAAAAGATTTATTTATTTGAGGGGCAGAGTTACAGATAGAGGGAAGGATAGATAAGTCTTCCATCCACTGATTCACTCCCCAAATTGCTACCATGCCTGGAGCTGGGTTGATCCAAAGCCAGGAGCTTCTTCCAGGTCTCCTACGTGAGTGCAGGGGCCTAAGCACTTGGGCCATCCTCTCTTTTCCTAGGCCATAGCAGAGAGCTGGATTAGAAGTGGAGCAGCTGGGACTCGAACTGGTGCCCATATGGGATGCTCGTGACCCGGGCAGAGGCTTAATCTACAATATCAGAACTTATTTCTGAAACAATGTGAACTCCCAGTAATTTTTCTGTAGTTATTTGTGTCTGATGTTTCAAAGGCAAAACTAGTACATTCTGATCCTGGTTTTAGTGGTCATGATCCTTCTCCTCGCTATTTTCTCTCTTTTGCAGGTAGGGGCACAGTTCCAGTATTTAAGCTGGATTGGTGGAGTAGATATGCTGTAATAACTGTTAAGTGTTTTCACCAAAGTAGATCTGAACAAGACTGAGTTTGTGACGGAAGGAATAGCAATGCATTTAGTTATGCATCCCAGTTTTATACACATTGCTTCCACATGTTGTTTCCATTTGATGTTGAAAACTGATTTCAGAAATCCCTTTAAAAATAGAGTAAAATGCTTGAGCCGGTGTATGTGTGTGGAGGGACAGCCTTATGGGTCAGCATTTGCCTCTGTGTGAGAAGTCAGCAGGACCAGATGCCCTTTCTTTTCTGGCACTGTAGGTATCTGGATCTGTTAACATATAGATGACAAATTTTGGCCAGCTTTGAAATTATATTTTCTAGCAGAAAACACATACCATTAGCTATGCAGATTATCTTCTCAGTGTAGAGAATTCAGTAGGTACCTGGGCACAACTGATAAACTGCTTTTCTAATATTTATATAATGTAATAGACTTTAGATATTTTTTAAAGATTAAAAATGGTTTGGACAGTTTCATGAGTTGATAGGACTTTTATATCGATGTACCTTTTTAAAAATTTTATTTATATTTGAAAGGCAGAGATCTTCCATCCACTGGTTCATTTCCCAGATGCCTACAATAGCTAGGGCTGGGCCAGGCTAAAGCCAGGAGCTGGGTACTCAATCCAGGTTTCTCACATGGGTGGCAGGGAACCAAGAACTTGAGCTGTCACCCCCTGCCTTCCCAGGTTAGCATTAGCAGAAAACTGGAATCGAAGCAGAGCTGGAACTCAAATCCAGGAATTCTGACATGACATGAGAAGTGGGCACCCCAAGGGGCATCTTAACTGCTGCACCAAATGGTACCTTTTAAAGATTAATTCAGAAAAGAAATACATAAATACAGTTAAATCATTGCATCAAGGGTTTGAAAGAGAGTGGCAGCCTCTCTCTTCACTCTCTGCCCTGGTTCCACACACAACCTTTTAAAGCTCTAGTAGGATTTTTCTCTCATTTATCTTGTAAGTAATCACTGTTATTTCTTAATTTATCAGTTTTTGGCATTATTTCTTGACATGTTGTTTATAGTAAATGAAGACATCACTGGGCCACTGTCTACTTTTCCCCACTCTCCATTTCCTAATATAGTTAGATCATACATTTTTAAAGTATATTTATTTATTTTTATTTTTTGACAGGCAGAGTGGACAGTGAGAGAGAGAGACAGAAAGGTCTTCCTTTTGCCGTTGGTTCACCCTCCAATGGCCGCTGTGGCCGGCGCACCGTGCTGTAGATCATACATTTTTATTAATAGTGATTAGATCTTTCTTGTCCAACATTTTATTTTCCCTTTAGTTGATAATTGGTTCTAATAAAAGTTGCTTGTTGCTTAGTTTACCTTCTATAATCTTCATCTAAAATGCTTCTGTAAATCTGTCAAGTATCTATGAATATTGTTTTTCAGCCATCTCAATATATTAATCTTGTACTGCTTTTTTCTTTTCTTTTAGAAAACGTGTATTTAATAAATACAAATTTCAGAAGTAGAACTTATAGATTATAGTGGTTTTCCCCACATAACCACCCTCCCACCCACAATCCATCCTATCTCCTACTCCCTCTCCCATCCCATTCTTCATTAAGATTCATTTTTAGCCGGCGCCGTGGCTCAATAGGCTAATCCTCCACCTTGCGGCGCCGGCACACCGGGTTCTAGTCCCGGTTGGGGCGCCGGATTCTGTCCCGGTTGCCCCTCTTCCAGGCCAGCTCTCTGCTATGGCCAGGGAGTGCAGTGGAGGATGGCCCAGGTGCTTGGGCCCTGCACCCCATGGGAGACCAGGAAAAGCACCTGGCTCCTGGCTCCTGCCAGGATCAGCGCGGTGCGCCGGCTGCAGCGGCGGCCATTGGAGGGTGAACCAGCGGCAAAGGAAGACCTTTCTCTCTGTCTCTCACTGTCCACTCTGCCTGTCAAAAAAAAAAAAAAAAAAAAAAAAGATTCATTTTTAATTATCTTTATATACAGAAGATCAACTTAGTATATAATAAGTAAAGATTTCAACAGACTGCACCCACACAGAAACACAAAGTATAAAGTACTGTTTGGAGACTAGTTTTATCATTAATTTGCATAGTACAACACATAAGGACAGAGATCCTATGTGGGGAGTAAGTGCACAGTGACTCCTGTTGTTGATTTAACAATTGACACTCTTATTTATGACATCAGTAATCACCCGATGCTGTTGTCATGAACTGCCAAGGCTATGGAAGCCTCTTGAGTTCACAAACTCCAATCGTATTTAGACAAGGCCATAGTCAAAGTGGAAGTTTCCTCCTCCCTTCAGAGAAAGGTACCTCCTTCTTTGATGGCCTGTTCATTCTGCTGGGATCTCACTCACAGAGATCTTTCATTTAGGTCATTTTTGGTCACAGTGCCTTGGCTTTCCATGCCTGAGAAACTCTCATGGGCTTTTTAGCCAGATCTGAATGCCTTAAGAGCTGATTCTGAGGCCAGAGTGCTGTTCAGGGCATTTGGCATTCTGAGTCTACTGTGTATCCCGCTTCTCATGTTGGATTGTTCTCTCCTTTTAATTTATTCATTCATTCATTCATTCATTTGAGAGAGAGACAGAGAGAAAGGTTTTGCTTCCATTGGTTCACCCCTAAATGGCTGCTACGGCTGGAGCTATGCTGATCCGAAGCCAGGAGCCAGGAGTTTTTTCCTGGAACGCAGGTGCAGGTGCCCAAGCACTTAGGCCATCCTCCACTGCCTTCCCGGGTCACAGCAGAGAGCTGGACTGGAAGAGGAGCAACCGGGACTAGAACCCAGCCCCCATATGGGATGCCAGCGCCGCAGGCGGAGGATTAACCAAGTGAGCCATGGCGCCAGCCCCCATTCTCTCCTTTTTAATTCTATCAATTATTATTAGCAGACACTGGTCTTATTTATGTGATCCCTTTGACACTTAATCCTATCTTTATGATCGATTATGAATTTAAACTGATCACTTTAACTAGTAAGATGGCATTGGTACTTGCCAACTTAATAGGATTTGGAGTTCCATGGCACGTTTCTAGCTTTACCATTGGGGGTAAGTCCGAGTGAGCATGTGCGGAACTGGTAGTACTGCTTTTTTCTAAAGACCTACCCAGAGCCTATGTCCTCTGCTTCCATTTAAAATCATTTTTCTCTAGACCTACTGATGATTTTGACCCTTTGATTGCCTATCTGGATCCCACTTCTCTTTCTTGGTTTATTCCATTGCTTTGCTAGAGTATGTTATCTAGCTCTCTTCACCTGGGAGGTAATTTTTTGATTCCTTGCAAGTCTGACATTTTTTTATTGTACCTTTGTACTTGATTAGTTGGCTGAATTAGACTGTTAGGAAAAAGTTTCCCTTTACAGTTATGAAGGTATTGTTCCTTCTGGAGTTGCTGTTGAAAAACCTGATGCCTTTCTGATTACCTCCTTTGTGTATCCCCTTTTATTCTATTTCTTGGAAACTATTAGGTTTTCTTTTTATACTTGGTGTTCTGAAATTTCAAAATGATGTGTCTTGCCATGGGTAGTTTTTTTTTTTTTTATTGTGATGGGTACTTGAGGGGCTTTTCAATCTAGAGACATCCTTAGGTTACAAGAAATTTATTTTGTTTTATACATTTGATAACATGCTCCTCTACCATGCCTGTGTCCCCTAGTTTGTTCTTTTTTTTTCCTTCTAGAACTCCTGTTAATTGAATATGGGGTGTCCTGGGCAGGACCTCTGATTTCTTTGCAAAGATTTTAATTTTAGTTTCTGGGATATTTCCTTGATGTTTTTCTTCCACTCCTTATATTGAATTTTGATCATTATGCTTCAGATTTTCAAGAGCTCTTTCTCATTTCTGACCATTCCTTTTTCATTACATCCTGTTGCAGTTGTTTTAAAGTATCTTCTCTTACCACTCAGGTAGGTTATTTTGAAGTTTTTCTGTGTTCTCTGTATTGTTTCTGTTACCTCCAGATTCCTTTTTACTCTCTCTTTTTAAAATCATTCTCTCAGATAGGAAGTTTTGTTTTTTAAAAAATTTTTATTTATTTTACTGTTTGAAAGGTGGAGAGATAGTGATTGTCCATTCCCTGGTTCATCCTGTAAATGCCTGCAGCAGCCAGGGCCTGGGTCAGATCAAAGCCAGGAGTAAGGAACTCTGTGCAGTTCTCTTGCGTGGGTTACAGGTACCCTTTGCTAACCCATTATCTGCTGTTTTCGTAAGCATGTTAGCCAGGAAGTGGAGGATCTGGGACTCAAACTGGAGCTTCAGTGTGGGATGCAAGTGTCTCAGTTGGGTTGCTCATCCAGTAGTGCCACAACACCCACTCTTGTTGTAATGTTTTTACTGGATTTCATTATCCATTAATGAAGGAACATTAGTTTCAGGTTTATAAGATTCTTTGGCTCTCTACATTGATAATCTAACTTTTGTGTGTGTGTGTTTTGTAAAAAAAAATTCTTAATTTTAAGTAAAGATTGCAGTATCTTTTATCTCAAAGTTAAAAAAATGGGGGCTGGCCTTGTAGTGTAATAGGTTAAGCCTCCACCTGCAATGCTGGCATCGCAATGGTCAGTGGTTTGAGTCCCTGCTGCTCTACTTCTGATCCAATTCCCTGCTAATGTGCCTGGAAAAGCAGCGGATGATGGCCTCAGTACTTGGGCCTCTGCCACCCACTTGGGAGACATGGATGAAGCTCTGGCTCTTGGCTTTGGCCTGGTGCTTCCCTTGTTGTTGTGGCCATTTGGGAAGTGAACCAATGGGTGGAAGATCTCTATCTCTCTTCTCTGTAACTCTGCCTTTCAAATAAGAAAGTCAATCTTTGTTTAAAAAAAGTTAAAAGCAGTCTTTTGATTTAAATATAATTTCACACTGAAACATTGCTGAGAATTGTACAAAGAACTCCCACGTACTTTTTACGTAGATGTACAAGTTGTTAGCGCTTTGCTTCATTTGCTTTATCATTTATATAAATGCCCTGTGTTAATATATTCCCCCCCCCCAAGTAGTTTATAGACATAATGCTTCTTTAACCATAGTTTGTTCTTGGTAAAAAAAAAAAAAAAAAGAATTTTTTTCCAAAACGCACAGGATATTGGTCATAGTAAGCACAAGACTTCTAATACTGATGGAACACTATTATCTAATGCATATTGCATATTCACATTTTCTCAGCTGTCCCTATAGTGTCCTCTATCGCTGTTTCCCTCTTCTGTCTACCTAGCCCCCATCCCTGGACTCATCCAGGATCTTGTGTTACATTTAGTTTTCGTAACTTTTAAAAATCTTCTTTACTCTAGAATAGTTCTCAACCTTCGTCTTTTGTGACTTAGTGTTTTGGAAGAATCTATGTCAGTTTATAAAATCACTGAATTTTAATAGGATGTTCCTGTGTTTGAGGTTTTTTTTAATGTTTCTTCATGATGAGATTTGAGTTATGTATTTTAAAAAATTATTTATTCGATGGGGCTGGCACTGTGGCATAGTGGGTAAAGCTGCTGCCTGCAGTGCCAGCATCCCATATGGGCACTGGTTTGAGTCCCAGCTGCTCCACTTCTGATACAACTCTCTGCTGGCCTGGGAAAGCAGTAGATGACGGCCCAAATCCTTGGGCCCCTGCACCCATGTGGGAAGACCTGCAGGAAGCTCCTGGCTCCTGCCTTCGGATCAGCTCAGCTCTGGCTGTTGCAGACAACTGGAGGAATCAGCTAGTGGATAGAAGACCGCTTTCTCTCTCTGCCTCTCCTCTCTCTGTGTAACTCTGACTTTCAAATAAATCTTAAAAAATTATTTATTCAAGAGAGAGAGCCCTATCTTCTGGTTCACTCCCCAAATGCCTGCAATAGTTGGTCTAGGCCAGGCTGCAACTGTGAGCCAGCATCTCAATCCAGGTCTCCCATTGGATGGCAGGGAGCCAATCACCTGAGCCATTCTTTGCTGCCTCTCAGTGTTTGCACTAGCAGGAAACCAAAATAGGGAGCAGAGTAGAATTCGGACTCAAACCTAGGGACTGTGATATGGGATGTGGGTATACTTTTTTTTTTTTAAGATTTTATTTATTTATTTGAAAGAGCTAAAAGGAGAGACAGAGATACCTTCCACCTGCTGGTCCACTCCCCAAATGGCTGCAATGGGTGGGTCTGGGCCCGGCTGAAGCCAGGAGTCAGGAGCTTCTTCGGGATATCCCACGTGGGTGCAGGGGCCCAAGCACTTGGGCCATCTTCTGTTGCTTTCCCAGGCACATTACAGGGAGCTGGATGGGAAGTAGAGCAGCCAGAACTTGAACCAGTGACCACATGGGATGCCAACACTACAGGCAGAGGCTTAACCTTCTACGTCATAGTACAGACTCCTCCAGTCTGCATCTTAATTGCTAGGCCAAATATCCCATTCAGATTATGTGTTTTTTGGTAGAAATAATACAGAAGTAATATTGTGGCTTCTCAGAGCATCAGTCTTATTTTTGGTGTTGTTGAGTTTGATTACTTTATTGAGGTATTATTTGCTAGGCTAATCTCCTGTAAATTTGTTCTTTCCATCTTTGTTATTAAGAAGCGATTTGTAAGCAGTACTTGGAGATTATGTATATATATTCTGTCCATTGATAGTTCTTAACTGAATCAGTTGTTACTGGGATGATTGTAAGATGGTGATTTTCTGACCTGTATTTCTTCTGCATGCATTAGTTGGCATTCTACTGTAAGAGTAAGCTTTCCTTTGTTCTTCACTTTTTTATTTTATTTTTTTTGACAGGCAGAGTAGACAATGAGAGAGAGAGACAGAGAGAAAGATCCTTCTTTTGCCGTTGGTTCACCCACCAATGGCCGCCGCGGCTGGCGCACTGCGGCCGGCGCACCGCGCTGATCCAATGGCAGGAGCCAGGTGCTTCTGCTGGTCTCCCGTGGGGTGCAGGGCCCAAGCACTTGGGCCATCCTCCACTACACTCCTGGGCCACAACAGAGAGCTGGCCTGGAAGAGGGGCAACCGGGACAGAATCTGGTGCCCTGACCGGGACTAGAACCTGGTGTGCCGGCGCCGCAAGGCGGAGGATTAACCTAGTGAGCCGCGGTGCCGGCCTGTTCTTCACTTTTTTATTCATTTGTTTACTTATCATGTTATGGACTCTCAGATATTTATTTATTTTAAAGATTTATTTGTTTGAAAGAGTTAGAGGGAGGGAAATGGGAAAGATCTTTCATTTGCTGGTTAACTCCCCAAATGGCTACAACAGCTAGGATTGGGCCAGACTGGAGCCAGGAGCTTCACCTAGGACTCCCATGTGGGTGGCAGGTACCCAAGTACTTGGGTTGTTTTCTGCTACCTTCCCCAGGCACATTAGCAAAGAGCTGGATGGGAAGTGAAGAGGCTGGGACTCAAACTGGTGCCCATATGGGATGCTGGCATTGTAGGCAGTGGCTTTACCTGCTAAGCCAGAATTCTGCCCCCCCCCCCAAGATTTTTATTTGTGCTGTGATATATTATTTATTTTGAGGCCAAAATTGTCTTAGATCTGACCAGTGGAGCCCTCTTATCCTGAAATCTTGACATGTCCCATCATTTTTTGAGTTTTTTTCTTACTTGTCCAAGTTATTCCAGGCTCATCTTATTCTCAGCCCACTATTATCCTTAGAATTAGCTATTTCACCAAGTAGCCCTCGTTCTTTGTGGTGACTAATAATTAAAACCAAGATATAGGCTGGCGCCGTGGCTCACTAGGCTAATCCTCCGCCTTGCGGTGCCGGCACACCAGGTTCTAGTCCCAGTCGGGGCACCGGATTCTGTCCCGGTTGCCCCTCTTCCAGGCCAGCTCTCTGCTGTGGCCAGGGAGTGCAGTGGAGGATGGCCCAAGTACTTGGGCCCTGCACCCCATGGGAGACCAGGAGAAGCACCTGGCTCCTGCCATTGGATCAGCGCGGTGCGCCGGCCGCAGCGTGCCGGCCACGGCGGCCATTGGAGGGTGAACCAAGGGCAAAGGAAGACCTTTCTCTCTGTTTCTCTCTCTCACTGTCCACTCTGCCTGTCAAAAAAACAAAACAAAACAAAACCAAAAAACAAGATATCTTAGCAGACAATAGCTAAGATACATATCACACACACATATCTCTAATATGTTTGTATCTAACGTGTGTGGGTAACTATGAATTCATATTGATACCTGGTTCCACCCAACATCATAGGCCTAGTCTTGCCCCCTTCCACATTTGTACTACCCTTCTGCAAAGCAAGAATCAGACTCCTGTTATCCACAACATACTTGTGTTTACTTGTTTGCTCAATTCTACAATCAGAGAAAATATTTCCAGGATTGCTAAGCCACACCATTGCAAAAAAAAAAATTCTTGTATTTCTTTATAGTTTCTTGTGTGTACTGACAATATATAGAGTATTATCTTCAAAAGTTATTTTGAGAAAATATAACTGATATATGGCTAGGTTTCATTTGTGTTTGATTTTTTTCTCACTTCATCCTTACTGTCTTTTACACTTCGAGTATATGAAACATTAACATATTTCCAAAAGTTAAAGATGTACTGAGAATAGTTATTACCCTATCCCGTCAGCTCATTCCCACCCAGTCCCTGTAGACAACTAGTTTCAGTAATTTCTCATTTACCCTTCTTGTGTTTCTCTTTCCTTTTTTTTTTTTTTTTTTTTTTTTTTTTGCAACAAAAGATAACAAACTATATATACTCTTTTGGACTTTGCCTTTTCTCATTTAACTTTATATCTTGGGTGTCACTCCATGTTTAAAGAAATTTTCTTTTGTTTTTGGAGTACTCCATTTTATGGGTGTGCCACAGTGACTTCAAACCATTTCCTATTTGTGGGCATTTAGGTTGTTTCCATTTTTTTGCAATTACAATCAATGCTGCAATTAAGAGCTTTTTTAAAATATAAATATACAAAAGCACTTCAAATATTCATGGAAAAATGGAGTTAAATGATACAAAAATTTTTTTAAAAATTCATGCATAGTTTTTTTAAATAGCATGCATCTTTGAACTTTTTGAAGATCCCTCATTCTTGTGTTATTAACTCAGAAAGAATGAAAATTTAAGTTTTTAATTGTGTAGAAATAATATGTGATTAAAGTAAATTATTTGCAGGAAAGAGACAGCTCCCCTCTACAGGTTACTCCCCAAATGCCAACAGCATCCAGTGCTAAAACCAGGAGCCAGGACAGGATCACCAGTGCTTCCCAAAGTCTTTATTAGGAGGAAGCTGGAATCAGTAACCAGAACTGGATATGGAACCCATCTATTCCGATGTGGGACACAGGCGTCTGAACCACTAGGCTAAATGTCTGCTGTCTGTAAGTGGTTTTATACCAACACTTCAAGGTATTTGCCTGCTCCAGTCTTCCCACCTGTCATGGTCTTGTAAATGTATTCAAGCTGTTGAAGTGAACTACTTCATTGTAATTGTTTTTCTGTCTGAGAAACCTTGAAATTAGAAAGCTGGAAGTGGCCTTGGGAACATTTTTAGTCAAGTAGTAGCTAATCATATGATCTGGTCAAAGTTAATTTTTCTGTTTTTAAAAACTGTTTACTTAAGGGCCTGGCATTGTGGCACAGTGGGTTAAGCCACCACTTGAGATGCCTGCATATTAGAGTACCAGTTCTAGTCCTGGCTGTTCTGTTTTTGTTCCAACTTCCTAGTGATGCATCCTTGGAGGCAGTAGATGATGGCCCAAGGCCTTGGGTCCTTGCCACCCATGTGGAGACCTGGCATGGGCATGGAGTTCAGGTCTCTTGGCTTCAGCCTGGCCAGGCCTGGTATACTCGGGAGAGTGAACCAACTAATGGAAGGGTCTCTTTCTCTCCCTGTCCTTCTTCCTCTGTAATTCTACCTTTGCAAATTTTTTAAAAAATTATTTAGTAGAGAGGGAGATACACAAAACACACACAGAGTTATACAGAGAGTCCCCATCTAACAATTCACCCCTCAGGTGCCCACAATGAATGAGTCAAAGCCAGGAGCCGTCAATCCAATCTAGGTCTCCCCCTTCATGGGTGGCAAGAGCACAACTACCTAAGTCATCACTGCAGCCTCCCAGGGTCCACACTAGCAGGAAGCTTGGAGTCAGGAGCTGAAGCCAAGCATCAAACCCAGGCACTCTAAGCTGTGAATTAACCACTAGACCAAATGCTTACCCTTGAAGGCCCATTTTAAGCAGTTGGCTGGTTCTTATACATACTCATCAATGCTATTTTACCATCTGAGTGTGCAGACCCAGCTGTTTCTGGCACTTGTCCCCTTTAACTCAGATTAGTTTTCTTCATGTTAAATTGTTGGCTGGCTCTGTCTGGAGTTATTATAGAATGGCAATAGGACAAGACAGTTTTATATACGATGGAGAAGAGAGAGAAGTCTTCTATTCACTGGTTCACACCCCAAATGGCCAAAATGAGCGGAGTTGGTCTGATCCGAAGGAGCCAGGAGCTTCTTCCAGGTCTCCCACGTGGGTGCAGGGGCCCAAGCACTTGGACATCTTCGACTGCTTTCCCAGGCCACAGCAGAGAGCTGGATTGGAAGTGGAGTGGCCAGAACTCGAAGCAGCCCCATATGGGATGCTGGCACTGCAGGCAATGGCTTTACCCGCTATGCCATAGCACTGGCCCCAGAATTTTGACATTTCCATTCATTGCTGCACTGATAATATACTGACAGTGGACTAAATGAAGTAGGTTATCAGAGTACATTTTG
Organism: Oryctolagus cuniculus; assembly: GCF_964237555.1. Classification (NCBI taxonomy): domain Eukaryota; kingdom Metazoa; phylum Chordata; class Mammalia; order Lagomorpha; family Leporidae; genus Oryctolagus; species Oryctolagus cuniculus. The sequence continues at coordinate 86,578,693 of NC_091443.1, forward strand.
GTTGCTTAGATTAATGAGCCAGAATATCTGTTCTGAATGCCTGTGAGTTCATTATATTTCATTTTGGTTTTGACATTTGAATTGTTTTCATAATTGAAGATTGAGTATTTAGTAAATTATCTAAACTTCCTTAAATATTTCTCAAAATTTTCATTTCTTCGGGTAAGCATTTGGCACAGATGCTAGGATGGCTCCATCCCATGTTGGATGCCTGCTCTACTCTAAATTCTAGCTTCCTGCTGAATATGTGTCCTAGAGGGCAGCAGCGATGGCTCAAGTACCTAGGAGAACCAGATTGAGTCCTGGACGCCTGGCTTTGGCCTGACCCAGCCCTGGCTGTTTGGGGCATTTGAGGAATGAACCAGCAGATAGGAGATAATTTCTCTCCCTCTCCCCTCTCCCTCTCCCCCCCATTTATATAGTCTTATATAGTCTTATCTCCTTTTCAAAAAAAAAAAAGTATTTTGTTTCCTGAAGTACTTACTCTACATTAGATAAATAAAATTTAAGAATTTTGACATTAAGGTAGTTTTAATAGTTACATTAATTTTGAAATTTACTTAAATTGAATATTTTATATCATTGATGTTTTCAGTATGATATAATTTTAGATCATGTGTAGGAGAAATTTTTAGTGATTCTTTTACTTACTTGAGTGTTATTTATGTGTTTGGAGTTTTTCAGTGCACATTGTCAGCTATAAATTTTTTTAAAGATTTATTTTATTTATTTGAAAGTTACAGAGAGAGGTAGAGACAGAAAGTGAGAGATCTTCCATTGCTGGTTTGCTCCCCAGATGGCCTCAATGGCCGGAGCTGCACTGATCGGAAGCCAGGAGCCTGGAGCTTCTTCCGGGTCTCCCACGTGGGTTCAGGGGCTCAAGGACTTGGGCCATCTTCTACTGCTTTCCCAGGCCACAGCAGAGAGCTGGATTGGAAGTAGAGCAGCTGGGACTAGAACCAGTGCCCATATGGGATGCTGGTGCTTCAGGCCAGGGCTTTAACCCACTGCACCACAGCGCCGGCCCCAGCTATAATTCTTTAGAGTTTGAACTAGGGGCCAGCGCTGTGGTGTACTAGCCTAAGCCTCTCTCTGCCTATGGTCCTGGCATCCCATATGGGCACCAATTTCTGTCCCAGCTGCTATGCTTCGAAACTGGCTCTCTGCTTATGGCATGGGAAAGCAGTAGAAGGCCCAAGTGCTTGGGCCCCTGCATCCATGGGGGAGACCTGGAGGTGGATCATGGCTCCTGATCGGCCCAGCCCTGGCTGCTGTGGCCATTTTGGGACTGAACTAGCAGATGGAAGACCTTTCTTTCTGTCTCTCCCTCTCTCTGTGCGTAACTCTCTCAAAGAAATAAATAAATCTTTAGAAAATTTTTAAAAAGTGTGAACTAAAGAAAAAATTTGGGCCAGCACTATGGCTCACTGGGCTAATCCTCCTCCTGCGGCTCCAGCACCCCAGGTTCTAGTCCCAGTTGGGGTGCCAGATTCTGTCCCGGTTGCTCCTCTTCCAGTCCAGCTCTCTGCTGTGGCCCAGGAGGGTAGTGGAGGATGGCCCAAGTGCTTGGGCCCTGCACCCGCATGGGAGACCAGGAAGGGGCACCTGGCTCCTGGCTTCAGATCGGTGCAGTGCGCCGGCCGTAGCAGCCATTTGGGGAGTGAACCAACAGAAGGAAGACCTTTCTGTCTGTGTCTCTCTCTCTCAATGTCTAACTGCCTGTCAAAAAAAAAAAAAATTGGAAAATTATTAATCATAGTCTGTGTGAACAGTGTAGTATATGCTTTCTTAAAACAAGATTTTTAAGAAATATTTATTTATTTGAAGGGCAGAGTTACAGGAGAGAGAGCAGCTTAACTCTGCACCACAGTGCTAGTCCCTGCATGGTTGTTGTGTGTGTAGTGTATGATTTTTTTTTAAAGATTTATTTATTTACTTGCAAAACTTACGGGAAGTAGGAGAGAGCTTACACTCTGGTTCACTCCCCAGATGACAGCAATGGCCATGGCTGGGCCAGGCCAAAGGCAAGAGCCAGGAGCTTTTTCCAGGTCTCCCATGTGGGTGGCAGGGGCCCAAACACTTGGACCGTCTTCGCTCTTTTCCCAGGCCATTAGCAAGGTGCTAGATCAGAAGTGGAGCAGCTGGGACACAACCAGTGCCCTTATGGGATACTGGCTTGTTGCAGGAGACAGCTTTACTCTCTATACCACAATACCCACTCCTTAGTATATTTTTTTAAGAGAAAGGAACTCACATTAACTGGGTGCTTTCTGTTTGTTTCACCTTATGTTGTGTTTGTCTCAGGAAATCCTTACTGTAACCATCTGAGGTGGAGGTGATATTTGTCTCATTTTACAGGATTTTTAAGAAACAGTGAAGCGGGCCGCGGAACCAAATATTAGCTTCAGGTAGTAGAATAAAAGAATGGGAGAGTCAAAATGTAAATTTAAAATTGGGTTCTGAAATCCATGCTTGATTCATTATTTCATATACTCTCTAACATTTTTAGTTGGAGTCTACAAAGTAACAATTAAATTTCTATGAAAGCACCCATCTGTTGGATACACTTTGTATTTTAGAAAAGGAAGGAGAGATGGGCATTTAGCTTAGTGCTTAAGTAATCCATCTGCATTCCACATTGGATGCTTGGGTTTGATACTTGGCTTCTCTTCTTGCCTTTAGTTTCCTCCTAATGTGGACCCTGGAAGGCAGCAGTGATGACCCACGTGGTGGACCTGGGTTGGGTTCCCAACTCGCAACTTCAGCCTGAGTCCTAGTTGTTGCATGCATTTGGGTGGTGGACCAACAGATGGCAGCTCCTCTCTGGGTGTCTGTCTCTGAAATAAATAAAAAAATTAAAAAAAAAAATCTTAAAAAGGAAGGGCTTCTTTTGGCAAGGTTGGAGGTTAAGGGCAGGTGGTCAAGGCCTTTGCCTACCAAAACAACACGGAGCAGAATTCTGGTCACTGTGTCCCTACCCTCCTTCCTCTTCTGGGCTGGCCACAGAACAGTTTGTTAGGAACTATAAGAGAAAAGTGTGAGTAGTTCCTTAAGAGTTCTTGGGATTCTGAATATAATGTGGGCTTATGTTCCCAGCCACAAAAGCCTGGGATCAGGCAGTTGTGGGTGTGATAGGGATCAAGTTAGGTTAGCAAAGAATCTGTCATAACCCATGGAATCAAAGCAGAATTGGAAACAGATAAAATAGGATATTCTCTACTGTTGAAATTATTCAGAGGCAGTTTTTCAAGTTCAACCTTCAGTAAGATGTGAAATTTCAAAAAATGCTTATTAAGTAACATAATCCAGAGAAGCAAAAGCAAGGAAGGATATGATTTTATATCTTAATGAAAAGGAAAGAAAGTCTGCATGTTCCTATAGCACTTTGTTAAGGATCTTTACCGAAAATTTGAGGTTTCTATGGGAATCATACTTTTGAAATTTTGAAAGTTTTAAACCTATTTGTTACTGAGTTACGGTTTTTAATCATATAGGGCAACATTACAAGTGAAATGTATGCTTAAGAAAGAAGTAGGTTGTCTTATGGTAGTGGTGAAACAGATTTGAGTTATTAAAATACTGATGTGATGCAGAAAGATCCAGCCTGAAAGATGATGGCAACTTAGCAGAGGTCAGCCTTCTGTGTCCTCACTCCCATTACCTCCGTGAAAGAGGGGATAGGTAGTCTTGGAACTATTTTAATTAGTTTTGGGTAGAAGCTCTTGAAGTCTCCATCCTCACTTCTGCTAAACAAGTGTCAAGTCATTCAAGTGAGAAGTTTGGCAAGTTTTAGTGATGCTGTATTACTGATACTGCTCCCTCTACAGGTGGTGTTCTGGTTATCTAACACATAATGAGCCACCCTTACATCCTAATCATTTAAAACATTTTATTTTGCTTATAATTTTTGTGAGGCAGGAATTTACAAAGAATGTGGCTGGAATTGTATATACCAGTTAGAGTAACCAGAACTGGAGCATCCTTTTCCGAGTTGACCTTTTAATTTACATGTCTGTGTTCCTTGATGTCTACCTAAGCATACAGTGCTGTATCCCTCAAAGTTGTTCCACACATGGTTTGGGTGTCTCCTGGCATTTTGGTCTCAGGGTAATTAGACTTTTCTTTTTTAAGATTTATTTTTTTTTTGAAAGGCAGAGCAGCGTGCACATGCTTGAGGCGGGTAGGCGGGTGGAGGGGAGAGGTGTCAATTGATCTTCTATCTGCTGGTTCACTTTCTTAATGGATGCAAAGGCCAGTGCTGGGCCAGACCAAAGCCTGGAGTCTGGAACTCCTGCTGGATCTCCCACAAGGGTGGCAGGGGTCCAAGTATGTGGATCTTCATTTGCTACTTTCCTAGGCAAATTGGCGGGTCGCTGATTTGGAAGTGAAGCTGCTAGGATGCAAACTGGCATCTGAAATGGGTGTTGCAAGTGCCACCCAACTCGCTGCTCTGCAGCGCTGGCCCCAGACTTCTTAGGTAGTGACTGGCTTCCCCAAGAGCCAGCATTTCCAGTGATAGAAACCTGTGAGTTTCATAAGACCTGGGCTTGCACATTGGCATAGAGTCACTTCTGCCATATTTTCTTGGTCAGGGTAGTCACAGAGTCTGTGCAGATTTAGGGATGAGAACATCGAGCTTGCTTCTCCATAGGAAGAATGTCAAAGAATTTGTGGTCATCTTTCCGCTACCGCAGAGCCATTAGGTAGAAAAAGGAGAATTGTTAAGAGAAATGCTGATCTGTGACTTTACCAGGCAACTATTTATCTAGTAATTTAGCAGAGATTAATTGATTTTCAGCCCTGAACCAAGAGATAGAAGGAAAAGAGAGCTTCCAGAGGAGAAAAGTGGAAAGGCAACCAAGATAAGCCTGATTCATAGTTGTCTGCCCTGCCTACACCCCAGACTCTGGGTTCTGCGACCTTGGCTTGGAGTCTCAACCTCCACACTGGCCACTTTGGATGTGGTACGCACACTTGGTCTCCTCCCAGTTTTTGGACTCCTGTTTAGCCTTCCGTGTTCTTCCTTGGCTCACTGCTTTGGCCTCTTGCTGCTTTTTACTAGAACTCTCCTGTTACCCTGTCCCCTGGGAACTTAATACTGAGGCCCAGAGTGAGCAATGTGTTGGGGAAGTGAGGACATCAGACCGTTAATGAGTTGGGCGGCGCCCAGACTGCTTTGGCACCTTCAGCGGTGGCTTGGTGCAGCTTGATTTCTTCTTTTCGGGATCACGCTATTCTCGGTTCCTGATCTCTCTTCATGACTTCACCAACTCTTCCCCCAATATTTTAGGACACTCAAAGATAAAAGAGACTTCAAAACTTTTAATAGACTGTGAAAATGCAGTTCAGAGAGCATTTATGGTGTATAGAAGATTATATGCCTTGCTCTTAATAATCTGAAAATATATAATTTGTAGGGTAAGTTAGGTCTGTCTGGAATACTTCTACTTACGTAGGCTGGAATATTTATTGGATTTTTAAGGTGACGCCACCCTCTAACTTCAAGAGGAATAACACTGTGACTATGCGTGTTTATACTTTCATGGAAAGAGTGTGTGCATGTTTTAGTAATGGCTGCAAAATTTAAAAAACTTCCCTGATTATATCTTTACAAATCCATAGAATTATAAACTGGGGTTTTGGTTTAACTAACCAAACTCATGCTTAAATATTTAGAATGAGTTCACTTTGTTAGGACAAAGTAATACTTTTTGAAAAACTTCAAGCAGTATATGGTAGTTGAAAGTGAAAGTAGGTCCCCGTGGCTCCAGTTGCTATCACGTTGCTTTTACATAACTGTCGATGCTTACCATGTACCTTTCTAGACCTTTATAGTTTATGCAGATGGGGAGGTACTTGGCGTAGTGGTAAAGATACTGCCTGGGATTCTCACATTGTATACCAGAGCGCCTAGCTTTGAGTCCTGCCTCTACTGCCAATTCCAGCTTCTTACGTAGACACTGGTGATGGCTCAAGTGGTTGGGTCCCTTCCACCCGTGTAGGAGACCTGGATTGAGTTCGTGGCTCCTGGCTTCAGCCTGATTGAGCCCTCACTGTTGCAGGCATTTGGGGAGTGGACCCGAGGATTGAAGGGTCTCTTTTCTTTCCTCTCTGTATCTGCCTTTCAGATAAAATAAATAAAGAAGATATTGTTATATTAACATATTTGTCTGTAATGGTTTTGATTTTGAGCAGTGGTTTCACATACTTTGCAGCCCCCTGTTGCAATGAGTTGTTATTGATGGGCCATGTGATGGAATTTTGTTTGCCTTTCAGGAATGATGGGAGGCAGGGAAGAAATCTGAAAACTGTTTTTCTAGAAAAATACTACAGGGGCCAGCAGTGTGGCACGGTGGGCTAAGCTGCCATCTGTGATACAGGTACCCCATATCAGAGTGCCCATTTGGGTTCCAGCTGCTCTGCTTCCAATTCAGCTTCCTGCTAATGCACCTGGGAAAGCAGCAGAAGACCCAAATACGTGGGTCCCTGCTACCCATGTGGGAGACAGATGGAGTTTTCAGGTTCCTGGTTTCAGCCTGGCCCAGCCCCAGCTTTTGTGGCCATTTGGAAAGTGAACCAATAGATGGAAGATAACTCTCTCTCTCTGCCTTTCCACTAAATAAATAAATCTTTTAAAAATACTGCAATTACTAATATTTGTGGAAAACTGTATTGAATAAAGTTAATCAAGCTTTTTTTTTTTTTTAATCATACTGCTTTAGCAGGTTTGTTTGTTTGTTTTTTGGTAAGCCTTTTAAGAAAGTTAGATGGAAAGTAGACTTGGAAGCCTTTTGCTTATAGGGGAGAATTACATGAGTGTGTTTTCCCTTATTTTTGCTAGTTCTTTGAATAATTTTATAGTTATGGTATCAGAAATGGCCTCAGAAGAGTAGTGATGTCCTCACTGATGGGTAGTAATGGAAGAGTAGGACTGGCATCCTGGTCATCTGATCCTCACCTTTCTGAACTCCTGATAAAGAGCCTTTTCTCCTGGAGCAGCAACTACTGAATAATGGATGTACTACAAATGGCCTTCCAGTGTGGTGCGCTTGAACTGTTTTCTGTGCAGAAATAGTGGTGGATGTTGTGTCAAAGTAATGCATAATGTTTTATACAGAAATTTAGGATTCCAGGAGAGTTGTGTACAGGCTTTGGATATAAACTGTACTGAATTATAGAGAATACTTAGATGATATTGAAGATCAGCCATTGTGTATAAAGAACATTGCATTCGGTGCACATGCTATTTTGAGTTTTCTTTTTTTAAATATTTCTTTATTTATTTGAAAGGCAGAGCTACAGAGAGACAAAAAGAGATCTTCCATCCACTGGTTCACTTCCCAAATGACCACAATTGGGCCAATCGAAGCCAGAAGATTCTTCAAGTATCCCGTGCAGGTTCAGGGACCCAAGGACTTGGGCCCCTTGTGGCGTAGTGGGTCAAGCTGCCTCCTGCAATATCAACATCCCTTATGAGTGCCTGTATGAGTCCTGGCTGCTCTAATTCTGATCCAGCTTCCTGCTAATGCACCTGTGAAAGCAGCGGAAGGTGACCCAAGTGCTTGGGTCCCTGTACCCACCTACGTGGGAGACCTGGATAGAGTTCAGGCTCCGCTCGCATTGGCCCAACCCCAGACATTGCAGCCATTTGGGGAGCAAACTATCAGATGGAAGATCTCACTCTCTCTGTCTCTCCCTTCTTCTCTGTAACCCTTCCTGTCAGATAAATAAATGTCTAAAAATTAACAATTAAGTTCCAGATTCAACTTTTCGAACTTCCACAAGTATCCATCCATGCCATCCTCTTTATCTCAAGAAGTACCAGCATTTAAGATTAAAATTATGAAAGAAAACCTTGGTATAATATTTTATATTTTGCTGAATAGTGGAGTTTTTTATTGACTGAGTATGCATGTGTATATGTATGAATATGAGTATTTCAGATGTATTATGTTTCATGTAGAGTTCTGTGGAAGAGCCTGGAAACCTTTAATACTGTTTCCATGGGAGAGAAATGTCTTAGTTCTACAGATAAACTTTTTTTTTTTTTTAAAGGTTTATTTGTTTATTTTGAAAGGCCGAGTTAGAGGGTAAGACAGAGGGGGATCTTCCATCTGCTTGTTCACTCCTCAAATGGCTGCAATGGCTGGAGCTGGGCCAGTTTGAAGCCAGGAGCCAGGAGCTTCTTCTTGGTCTCCCTCGTGGGTGCAGGGACCCAAGCACTTGGGCCATCTTCCACTGCTTTCCCAGGTGCTTTCCCAGGGAGTTAAATCAGAAGTGGAGCAGCTACGACTCCATATGGGAAGCTGACGCTACAGGTGGTGGTTTTATCCACTGTGCCACAGCGCCAGACCCTACAGATAAACTTTTGAAACTCGTTTTATATTTCTCCTAAAGATAATTAAAATAAGTTCTTTTTGACAGATTTTTTTTGTTGTGCAATGTTATTTGTGTATGACCTTTTTAAAAATTTGAGAGGCAGCATTAGAGGGAGAGACAGAGAGACCTTCTAGCCACTGGTTCACCCCCAAGTGCTCACCAAAAGTTAAGGTTGGGCCGGGTGGAAGCCAGCAGCCCTGAGCTTTGATTTCCTATTTGGGTGGCAAGGGTCCAGCACTTGAGTCATCAGCCACTGTACCCACAGGTGCTGGATGGGAAGTGAAGGAGTTGGGTCTCAAACTTGCATTCTGGTATGGGATGCAGGTGTCCAAAGTGGAGGCTTGGGGCCAGTGCTGTGGTGCAGCTGGTTAACGCCCTGGCCTGAAGCGTTGGCATCCCATATGAGTGCTGGTTCAAGTCCTGGCTGCTCCACCTCCGATCCAGCTCTCTGCTATGGCCTGGGAAAGCAGTGGAGGATGGCACAAGTCCTTGGGCCTCTGCACCCATGTTGGAGACCCGGAAGAAGCTCCTGGCTCCTGGCTTCATATCGGCGCAGTTCCAGCCGTTGCGGCCAATTAGGGAGTGAACCATCAGGTGGAAGACCTCTCTCTCTCTGCCTTGCCTCTCTCTGTGTAACTCTGACTTTCAAATAAATAAATAAATCTTTAAAAAAAAAAAAAACACAAAACAAAGTAGAGGCTTAACCTGCTGTGCCAGAATGCTCATTCTCTGTTCTTCACAATAATCGATAGTTTAAAGCCAATATTTTTCATTCTATTTTGTAATTATCTTGGTTACATTAGAGTCTGTTAATTTGGATAAAGTGTGCTTAAGTGGAGTGAATACTGCCCAAAACAATGCCAGGTTTTGGCTTCAGAATCTCCCATTGCACTCTCTTCTCCATAGCTTCATAGCCTTCAAATGTGTTTCTGGTGTGAATGTGTTATGTTCTCACGGAGGACTGTCATGTAAACAGCCAAGACCAATTGTCCTATCACACAATTGTCCTGTCTTCCTATTATTTTTTTTAAATAAAGGTTGGTTTGTTTGTTTGAAAGGCAGAGTTAAAGAGAGATGGAGAAAGAGATCATCCATTCACTGGTTCACTTCCCAAATGATCACACAATGATCACAAATGATCACAACAGTGCTGGGCTAGGCCAAAGCCAAGAGCCAGGAGCTTCTTCTGGGTCTCCCACGTGGATGCAGGGGCCCAAGCACTTGGGCCATCTTGTGCTTTCCCAGGCCATGGCAGAGAGCTGGATCAGAAGAGGAACAGGCGGGACATGAACTGGGATGCTGGCAGTGCAGTCAGTGGCTTAATTCAGTGTGCCACAACACACCCCTTAACCACCACCACCACCACCACCACTTGCTCCTCTTCTTCCTCCCCCTCTTCTTCTTCCTCCCTCTCCCCCTCTTCTTCTTCCTTCTCCTTCTTCCTCCTCCTTCTTCCTTCCTTCCTCTTCTTCCCGTTATTTGAGAGGCAGAGTTACAGATAGATGGGGGAGAGAGAGAGGTCCACCTTATGCTGGTTTACTCACCAAATGGGAAGTGTAACTTAGTCTGCCACAGCAATGCTCCCCCTTTCTTTAAGCAAAAAATTAGATCAGTACTTGGAAGTATTAAGAATATCAACAGCTACAACACACACACACACACACACACACACACCCTTTACAATTACTGAATGGTATTCAGTTAGCAGAACAATTATTTAATCTATATCAGAAAGAACTGAAGATGGAAAAACTCCCATACTCATGTAGCAACTTTGTGTTGGCTTTAAGTTTCTGTGCCAGTTTCCAACCCCCGTAGTGTACCAGGCAAGATTCATGGCTGTTGAAAATACTACAAGGACAGGGCTATCTAAAGACATATTCATTAGTATATTAACTCTACCAGAAAAAAAGACATTGTACATTTAAAACAAATGTCATACAGCCTTCATTTTTTTTTTATTTAAAAAGAGTGATTTTTTTATGGGTTAAATGATTTATAGACAAGGAAAAAAACTGCCAGATCAACTTACTCATCTTCATCTTCTTCCTCCTCCTTTTTCTTGGTCTTACAAACCCCCCCCCCCTTTTTTTTTTTTTTTTGCTGTGTCAGGCTTTCCTTCAGCTGCATTTGCAGCAGTATCCCCTTTGTTTTTCCTGTGGCTGAGCAGCTCTTCCCTGAGGCTGCTTGTCATCTAAGCAGTGTTACTTACATTGCTCCTGGTTTCTGCAGCATCACCAAAGGATAGGCATAGATGTTCTTTGATTGGGGACTATACTCAGAAAAGAATGCAAAGAAGAAAGCAGAAGGAAGCCTCTTGTGTGTGTTTGGGTCCTTGGGCTTTTTTGCTTCCCCTGTAGGAGGCATATAGATTTTCTTTCTCTTGCATAACGAGCCGTGTCCACCTTTGCCATGTCTTAGAATTTTCCTTTCTTTTGCAGACACGGTCTTCCACCTCTCTGAGGCCTTCTTAGAGAACTCTGAGAGCAGCTGACTGAAGCATCCGAGTGTCAGTCTGCAGGAAAAGCACTAGGATGACAGGTGCTTCTCTGCTTCTAAGGCTCTCTCTTGCCCACGCCTGCTAACTTTTCCTTAGTGAGGCACAGGGCTTCCTGGTGAGTGCCTATCCAGCTCTCAGTTGCTGGGGCTCTGTGTACTGCAGTGCCTGTCACATCTTAACTTTCTTACAGATGATATTCAGGATAGAAGAAACCAGATTTATTGACTCAAAGTCAGGTTTTTTTTGAGATTTACTGAAGGCAGAGTCATTTGTTTTTGGGAGTCAATACTTTACTCTCTTGTTTTCTTTCCTCCTTCCTGTCTTAAGTATTTTTTATTGTGGTCTACTTCACATAATATGAAATTAACCGTTTTAGTTACTTATAATTGTTAAAGATTTATTTATTTGAAAGGCAGAGTTACAGAGAGATCTTCCATCCACTGGTTCTCTCCCCAAATGGTCACAATGGCCAGGGCTGGGCAAGGATGAAGGCAGCTGGATTAGAAGTGGAGCAGCCAGGACACAAACTGTCGTCCATATGGGATGCCAGCATCTCATATAGCAGCTGTCGGTGATGGTACATCCATAGTTGTACAGCCACCACCTTTTTTTTTTAAGTTCCAAAATATTTTTATCACACCCAAATAAACTCCATACCTTTAAGCAGTTACTTTCTATTCTCTCTTCCCCTCAGCTTTAGGATATCTTTTTAAAAAATTTTTTTTGTAAAGATTTATTTCAAAGGCAAAGTGAGAGAGGGAGGGAGGGAACTTTGCATCTGTTGGTTCACTCCCCAAATGCCTGCAATACCCGGTTCTAGACCAGGCCAGAGCCAGGAGCCAGGAACTACATCTGAATGTCCTACACTGGTGGCAGGGACCCAAGTACTTGGGCTATCCACTGCATCCTAGGCACGTGATCAGGGAGCAGAATCAGCAGTGTGGAGTGACCAGGACTTGAACCAGGCACTGTAATATGGAATTGGATATCCAAGCAGTGGCTTGACCCACTGCCACTGTAATGCCCACCCCCTTTTAAAATTTGAAATTAAAAGATTAAAGCAGTTACTGAAACTTTGTGAGATAATTAAGATATTAGAACATTTATAATGCACAGTTCTAAATGCAGTAACATACATTCATATACTAATAATAGAAATATAACTTCACAAAGTTATTTGTACTAGTTTGTAGATTTGTAAATATAAAGGAGGAAAAAAGGAATACTTGGTAAGAAACACATTGAGCAATGTCACTGATTTTGTTGTAGATTTCTTTTGGTTTTATAAAGAAAAAATCTTTATATTTAAAAATTATATATTAAATGTATTATATATTAAAAGAACAAAATCTTTATAATCTATAAATTGTTAAATTTGGACCAACTCTACTATGATAACATTGTCATTTATTTCAGAATAATGTTCAATTTCAAACGTTTTTTTTTTCCATATTGGGTTACAACTTTTTTTAATGTTTACTAAGAGAAAAAGATTGGCTACAGAGCAAAATTAAAACATTCATAGTTTTTCCATACTGCAAATCATACCTCAAACCATGAATACCTGTTCAAGTAAACTGCATTCTAATTTACATTTGTTAAGTTTTTATTTTATTAGAGAGAGAGAGATTGATCGATCTTCCATCTGCTGGCTCACCATCCAAATGGCTGTAACAACATGGGTGGCTCAGGCCAAAGCTAGGAGCTCAAAACTTAATCTAGGTTTCCATGTAGGTGGCAGGGAAACCAAGTACCTGAGCCATCACCCACTTTCTCCCAGGGTGTGCATTAGCAGGAAGCTGGAATTGGAAGCAGAGCTGGGACACCAACCCAGGCATTCTGAACTATAAATCATATATATATATATATATATATACATACATACATACACACACACATATATATATAGTGGTTAGCTTGTAGCAATATATATATATATATACACACACACACACACAGATATATATATATAGTGGTTAGCTTGTAGCAAAATACATATATATATTTATTTGCACCACCACAGAAGGGTGCAAATAAAATGATAAAATGTCTCCCTTACAATAGACTTACTATTTACCTACCTAAAGTAATTGTTACCAGTTTGATAGGTACTCTTCCATTCCTTTCTGTTACGCTACTTAGATATACATAAAACAGAACTGCACTCGACTGAGTAAGAAACTCAAATGAATTTCAGGGATGTCCTGGCAGTTAATGTAAACATGTTGAATGCACTAAGGAAAGACAGGGTGTTTTGCCAACAGAGGGGGATTTCCTTACTCAGAGCTTTTGTTTTCAAAAATAGTAAAAGCTCTGTGCTGGCCGGTAGCAGAAGCCCTTAGGTGGTATATCACTATGCTGTCCTATTTGCCCCTCCTCTCATACAAATATAGAACAAACATGATAATCAAAGATTCATGAAACTCATTAACAAGGGAACCAGCAGGATGTTAAAATTGGTTCCAAGAGCTTTTGGGAACTGAGTGTATGTGTATATAGATATTGAAGAAAGCACTGAAATTAAATTGGTAGACCAGGAATAAAATTGGTTACTATCCACAGGGTACTAAAACCGTAACCTTTGGAGTTTGTTGGATAGAAATTATCTCTGTTGGGGCCGGCATTGCGATGTAGCAGGTAAATCTGCCACCTACCACGCCGGCATCCCATATAGACACTGGTTCGAGTCCCATCTGTTCACTTCCGATCCAGCTCCCTGGTAACGTGCCTGGGGAAACAGTAGAGATAGCCCAAGTGCTTGGGCCCCTGCACCCATGTGGGTGACCTGAAAATGTTCCTGGCTCCTGGCTTCTGCCTGACCCAGCCCTGGTCGTTATGGCCATCTGGGGAGTGAACCAGTGGATGGAAGATCTCTGTCTCTCCTTTCTCTCTGTAACTCTTTCAAATAAATAAATCTTTAAAAATTATCTCTATGAAATAAATATCTTTAAGTTTACTTATAGCTTCATAAACTGGGCCCTGGTCAGTACTGAACAGTGGGTCGAACAGTGGTACTCTGAAACGTTGAAGGGATTTGCAGTCCTTGATTTGCCTTCTCTCCTGTTTTGTTATCTTTTTCTTAACAGTGAGAAAGACCTGTTGTGGTGTGTGATAATTTGAGAGAGATGGAGGTGAGGACCAGATCTTGGAAGAGCTTCGTATAGTAGACTGAGAATTTAAGCTTTCTTTCAACAGATGTTTACTGAGCACTTACTAAGTGGCATGTGGTGGATTTATTATCTTGAATGTGTGATTGTGCTGTCTTGCCCCAGGCAGCTGACTAGTGGTTTTCATGAGGCTATAATTAAGGAGTCGCCTAGGAAGCTGCTTTTCTCAAAATAGACATGTTCTTTGCTCTACTCCTGTGTAGATGTCATTGTCTGAGTAGAATATAGGTGTTTTGAAAAAGCTTTCCAGGTGATTTTTTTTATCCCTCCTTTGAAAATCATGGTTATGGCCAGCGCCGTGGCTCAATAGGCTAATCCTCCGCCTTGTGGCGCCGGCACACTGGGTTCTAGCCCTGGTTGGGGCGCCGGATTCTGTCCCGGTTGCTCCTCTTCCAGGCCAGCTCTCTGCTGTGGCCTGGGAGTACACTGGAGGATGGCCCAAGTGCTTGGGCCCTGCACCCCATGGGAGACCAGGAGAAGCACCTGGCTCCCGGCTTCGGATCAGCACAGCGCGCTGGCCGCAGCGGCCATTGGAGGGTGAACCAATGGTAAAGGAAGACCTTTGTCTCTGTCTGTCTCTCTCTTTCACTGTCCACTCTGCCTGTCAAAAAAATAAATAAATAAATAAATAAATAAATAAATAAAAAATCATGGTTATATATACCTTTCTCTTTTTTTTAACTGAATGAACAGCAGGAACATTTTAATCATTATTAATTACATTAATTATAATATTTACATTATATTATAAATTTTGATCATTTAATCATTTTAATCAGTATGTTAAAAGTTTACACACCCTTGTTTCACCTCTGAAATACTTAAAATTTTTTGATTACACCATCAGCAAAATTATTTACAGTTGTCATGTATCTTATGATACTGAGAATACTTCAGGAAAGTTGGGATTAGTCTCCATAATTATTTCACTAGTTTATATCTCTTAATGAATAAACAGAGTTGTTCTTTAAGGTAATATCATAGCAAAGACATGATGAAAAGACTAGACTTTAAAATACTTTTTTAAAAGATTTATTTATTTATTTGAAAGTCAGTTACACAGAGAGAGGAGATGCAGAGAGAGAGGTCTTCCATCCTCTGGTTCACTCCCCAATTGACTGCAACAGCTGAAACTGTGCTGATCCAGAGCCAGGAGCCAGGAGCTTCTTCTGGGTCTCCCACGTGGGTACAGGGGCCCAAGCACTTGAGCCCTCCTCCACTGCTTTCTGAAGAACATTAACATTAGCAGGGAGCTGAATCAGACGTGGAGCAGCCAGGACTCGAACCAGCTACACTACAATGTCTGCCCCCCAAAAATACTTTTAATGGGAAAATAGCGATAAAAATGAATAAGTAATAAAGGAAAAAGTGTTTATATGTTTACCAATGAGCAGACATTGTGGAAATGCACATAAGCTCTTTTCAGTATAACTTGAATTAGGTAGCTGTATTAGTTAGCTTTTGGTTACTTTAACTTTTAAAATACCTGAGAAGAGCTAACTTGCATAGGAAAAGAGTTGTTTTCACTCATAGTTTTGGAGATTCGCAGTTCAAGATCCGGCAGCACCATTGGTCTGGCATCTGGGCAGTGATGCTGGAGTGTGTCGAGAACAGTCACATGGAGATCCAGGAGGCAGGGAGAGCAGCTGGCCCCAACTCAAAACTAACCCTCTCTGGAAAACTACCTTCTGAGGGCACATTCAGCAATCTAAAGACCTTCCACTGGGCCTAACTCCCAGACACCGTAATTAGATCAAATCTCCACCCTTAAGCCATTAACCATTAATGTTAATCCATGAACCATTAATGTAAGACTTTGGGGACCAGGCCCCCAACATGTGGGCCTTTGGCTGACACCTAAACTAATGTCA
This sequence comes from Oryctolagus cuniculus, assembly GCF_964237555.1. Taxonomy (NCBI): domain Eukaryota; kingdom Metazoa; phylum Chordata; class Mammalia; order Lagomorpha; family Leporidae; genus Oryctolagus; species Oryctolagus cuniculus. The sequence continues at coordinate 86,594,610 of NC_091443.1, forward strand.
AAGCTGTAACAGCAGCCATTTTGTGTGAATGCATTCACAGAGCAGGGATTTGTGATTTCAGTATGCCTAAGCAGCCATGGAAATTTTAACTGGATCACAGGATATGTGTTACAGATTAGGGAAAAAAATTTGGAAATAACATGATACAATTGGTATATTGTGTATTTTTCTTTTTATTAGTGTGCCGGTCCAACAAAAGTCCCTGGGTCTGTTTGACTTGTTCAAGTGTCCACTGTGGAAGGTAGGTGACACACTTATTACTTCACTTTCCTATTTTCTTTTTTTAGTTTGCCTCTAAGATTTGTGTCAAAGCTTTATTCATTTGGATTTATTTAGTATCATTGTTAATCATGGTTTGTAATTCTCTCTAGAGCTTATCTCTCTAGTCGACTTACTTTGTTCTGTGATACAGCTGGGAATAACCTGGGGAAAAAGCTTTTATATTGGTACTCAGAAGAATTAGTTTCACGATTAAGACAGTCACCAATAGTTGATTTGAAAAGATGAAATAATGAAACTTTGGAATGTTAAAATAAGCTTACCTAGTGTGTGTTTTAAAAACTTTTTAGTAAGATAAAATACAAATGCACACAAAAGTAGAGAGTATAATTGAACCCCATGTTCTCATTACTCAACTTCAGTATACTTCAACATAGTCAGCTTTGTTTCACCTATTACCTACTCCATCCCCTTCACTGATTTTTAAATCAAATTCCAGATATCATTCTTGTGGGGAAGACATATTTATAGATACAAGGCATTTCCTTTGAAAATGACCTCTTTGTGAAGTTCATTATTAATTGCTGTTTAAGATGTACCAACGTTTCATCGTTCCATTAAAACACTTTGCCTCTGTTGACTTAAGAGTCCTAATTCCATCCCATCCCAGTTCAAGACTGAGCATTTCCTCCCAGGTCTTGGCTCCAAAGTGGTGTTGCTTAAATACTTGAGTAATTCTTTTTCTAACACAAACTCAGATATCAGCCTCTGTGTTCCTTTGCTCTGATAGTAGCACATTTATTTCTACTGCTCCTTTAGCTTACAAACTCTACTCTAAATTTACTTTAAAAGTTTAATAGCTTAGCAACAGGGAGATGGGAAGTCACACAGGCTGAAATGTATGTTGTGTTTATCTGGAAAATTACTCCTTTGGTATTTTTTAGATCCTCATTGCATGAAGAGAGCATCTTTGTTCAGTTAATTTTCAATTTTTCACATTTTGAGTACTATAGTTGAGTATTTTTTCCCATGTACACTTGAGCACCGTACTAAAGTGTATAGTTCATATCTTAATTGTGGCTATTGTGGTTTGAAATCTCTAGGATTTGGGAAACCTGAAAATACTTTGTACAGATAACTTTTAAAAAAAAAAAGAAGAAAAGTAGAAGCACTTAAATTCTGCACTTGAAGAGACAGATTCCTCTCCTAGATTTTGAGAGGTGAGAATTATAATACAATAAAACTTATGCAATTCTGTTCTCCAGTTGTCTCACAGTGCTCTACAACCTAAATCTTGAAGGTCATATGCCCATAAAAAGACCTGACAGACTCTCAGAAATTGGAGAGATTAATGTTCTCAAAATAGCAAGCAATAAACTTGTACATAGGTTTTAGAAAATAAATTGAAAATTCTAAACTCCACAGGTAGAGTGTTTCCAAGCTTAAATTTAGAAATTTGACATAGTTTTGGAGAAATACAATTGATTAAGCAGAAAATTGACAGTAACTGAATTTGAGTCTCCACTTATGCAACTGATTTCCTTTTTTTATAGATAAATTTCTTATCCGTTTTTTTTAAAGATTTATTTACTTATTAAAAGGCAGACAGAGAGAGAGAGAGAGAGGTCTTCTATCCACTTGTTCACTCTCCGAATGGATGCAGTGTCCGGAACTGAGCTGATCCAAAGACAGGAGCTTCTTCCAGGTCTTCTATGTTGGTGCAGGGGCCTAAGGACTTGGGCCATTTTCCACTGCTTTCCCAGGCCATAGCAGAGAGCTGGATCGGAAGTGGAGCAGCCAGGACTCGAACCAGCACCCATATGAGATGCTGGCACTGCAGGCAGTGACTTTACCTGCTAAGCCACGGTGCTGGCCCCAGTTAATTTCCTTTTATCATGTAATCTTGGGTGTTGATTATCAACTATACTGGTTTTTCAATAAATTTAGAATACTTGTCTATCTTGAGTATTTTTTCAACTAGGAAACATAGTTTATCAATAGCATATTTCAGGAATATATCCTGTTGGTCTTCATGACACGGTCCCATTTATTTTTCAAAATTTTGAGATTGTTTTTAAAAATCTGTGAAACTTTTCCTGTTGTGCTGTAAACTAAAAAGGCTACTACAGTCGTTAAAACCCAAGACTTGATGAGGGAAATGTTCATTTTTATGGTAACTAATTTATACAAAACTCTTAACATCTGACTACTGTATTTGAGTAATAGCCAAAACATTACTAATAATATTATCAGTAATCACACTTCTTACCTCATCCCTGGCACGTATAGGAATCATTTAAACATCCTATACATTTGGAGAATGGTGTTGTAATTAACTGATTTATAATTTCATTGTTCAGTACCTTTTCTTTGATTTTGAAGGTGCTTCTCACAAATATTACTATTGTTTTTCATGGTACACTAATCTAAGAGTAGGGGATTAAAATGATTAGATATAAAACCTTTATGATACCTTAGAGTTTACCTTTTTAATTAAATAGCGAGTATTCCTTAAGCTATGCAAAAACATGTTTTGATTATATTTAAATTCTGAATAGATAATAGTTAGGCATAGATAAGAAAATGCTGATAAAATTACTAACATTCATTTGGCATAAGCCACAGATCATTTAATTTAATCACCAAAGAATGCATGAGACATAAGTACTGTACCATTTTCTGTATTTTATAGATGGAAAAACAGAGAGGTTAATTAACCAAGCTCATATGCCAGGAAGTAACAAAACCTACTTTTGAATCCAGCAGTTTAGTTTTTGAGCATATGCTCCTAATCATTATTTTACTTTAAAAGTATTTAGTCTGCTTGGTAGAAAGAGGACCTATGGATACACAAATGTTAACTGTATTTGAAGTACAATGGAAGAAAATTGAGAAAAGAACATGATCAGATTCTGAGTTGAGGTTAACAGGATACATTCAGATTTCCTGTGTATAGTAGCTGGGCTTGAAGTTGATGCTCCCTGCTTACCACAGCTGTCCTACTCTGCCTGAGATGAGTGTTGCTCTTGATGCTTAACTTAAGGTACCTCATGATGAAAATATCATCTGAACTCTGTGAGGCTGTTAATCTTAGCACTGTTTAACCAACATTTGTTTTGACCGAGTTTTCAAATTGCCCTGCCTCCTACAAACTGGCTCCTGTCCAGGATTTATAGGACATTTAATAAGGATTTTCACAGGAGGGGTCAGTGACAGGGTTGTGCCTTCTTTAGTTAACAGTGTAGATGCATTTAGGTGTACATCATGTGCATATGAATCCTTATTTTGATTTCATTTTGCTTGCTGTAATAAAGTAATTATTAAATTTAAGTTGGGCTCCAAACACAAAGAAAAGGTAAGGAAATACACAGGCTGGTTACATGATATGGTGGGTTCAATCTTTGTATATGTGTTGGAATGTTACACTGTCTCCTTAAGATGTGCAAATATTGCATGTTAATCCAAAATGTTAAAAAAATTTAAATCGAGTTGGAAAGTGATAACAAAAATTTTTATGAACATAATCAGCCTTTGATTATCTTTGTTCAAGTCAAGAAATAACAATTTTTATAGGCAAAAGATGACTTGTGTTTGGTTTCGGTTGTTTCTAAACAAATACAATTCCCTGTGAGTGGAGCTGATTATTCAGGCATTCAGATAAGAGATCTGAAGCCTTATCAATGAGAAAGAGAAGGAAGATTATTCTGTTTCTCTGCCTCTCATGTTTTATATTAAATGGGAGCCCAGGCAGAGTCTGTGGCCCTGTGGGAAATGGTTGAGTAGTTTACTGCACTTGTCTTAGATAGTAGCCCAAGGTCAGGGTTAGTGGTCTGAGAAAAATTTTATGAAAGAAAACAACTATAGCAAAATCATCAGCAAAGGAGTTTTTAAGTGATAATATCAGTGGCATTGAAACTGAGTTGCATAGATAATGCCTTCCCTTGCCTAATCGGATTCTTGTGTATAACTAAAAGTTGACTGTGGGAGTGGGTTGCAAAAAAAGGAGCATGTTTTAAATATTCATCTTAATAAATTGCTGAATGAACACATTTATAGTTCTTTCTCCTCTTGATTTGATTAGCATTTAATTTTATAATCTCTTACTACTTAAATTTCCAAAGCAGTGTTTAAATTTTTATCTGTTTTTTGTAAGGTATGTGAATGGTCACGCAAAGAAACATTATGAAGATGCACAAATACCCTTAACCAACCATAAGAAGTCAGAAAAGCAAGAAAAAATTCAGCACACAGTGTGTATGGATTGCAGTAGCTACAGTACATACTGGTAAGTGGATATTTTCTGGAAATAATTCTTCTTCTTCCTATGTGTATACAAGTATTCTCCAGTCTTCCCTGGTCTCCCCCACTCCTCTCCCATCTCTAAGCCAGTTGCTACTGTTGTTAGTTCCTTTTAGTCCTGTTGGGTTTCACAGGGCACTGGAGCTGTAAGGAACGCCTCTTCCTTATTCATTCAGATTTCACTTTGCATTGTTCCTTTCAACTTCTAGGCCTTCTTTTCTCTCTCACCCCCTCCCTGCCCCTTGTCCATACCCATAAGCTTCAGAGAAATGAAAATCAGATTCTTTGTTGCTGTTCATTGCAATTTCTTTTTCTTGTATTGTTTTTAATTGAAGAAACTCATGTTCAGAAAGCTCACAACAAACCCCTTTTCCCACTGTCCAGTTAACACTTTGTCATACAGTCTTACAGATTTTAGCTTCTTTGTGTAAAATAAATTGTTTTAACAGACCATCTTCTCCCAGTACACTTCTACTCTGGTACTGTCTTAGAGGTAAATGTCAAGAATTTGGGTATAGACTTTCAGGGTACTTTTTAAAGTATCTCCTTTAAAAGAGGTTGAAGGCTCTGCTTGCTCTTTGTAGTAAATGTATCTGTTTCATATAAGTGAAATCAAGTAGGTATCTGGTTTTGTGACTACTTAGAACTAGGTTATTTAGGTTATCCATGATGTTTAACAATCCATATCCATTTTGTATCATAGAAAGTCAATGTATCTTGAAGGTAACTTGGGTGCAAAGCAAATTTCTTTCATTGACTAGCAGATTGTGAAGAATAATTTTTGTTTTAATAAGTTTACCTTAAAGGAGGATAAATAAGCCATTAGAAATACCTCCCTGGGAGGAGGGGGCAGGAGTTTGGCACAGCAGCTAAGATGTTGCTGTCTTGAAGTGTGCCTGGGTTTGAGTCCCAAGGCCAGCTTATCACTAATTTTGCCCCCCCCACCCCCACCCCGAGAGACAGCAGGTGGTGATTCAAGGTCTTTAAAAGTCCCTGCCAACCGTGTGGGAGACCTGAATTGAATTCCTTGTTTCTGGCTTTGGCCTGGCCCAGAGCCCTGGCTGTTGCAGGCATTTGGAGAGTAAACCAGAGGATGGACTATTTCTGTCTGTCTGTCTCTGTTTATCTGTTCCTGTCTCTCTGCATTTCAAATAAATAATCATGTTTTAAAAAAATCTGGAAATTTTCTCCCTGCCATATAGCCCTTGACTGTCACATGACAGCAGTACTGGGCAGAGAAGGGGATGTAATGTTCAAATCCCACTTTTGATTCATACTTTCTACTAAACAGGTATGCTAATCCTTTTCATATTGTCCTTAGTTGATAATTATATTGTAAAAAGATGTCTGTTGAACAGAAGGGGAATAAAGGTCCATGATTTTCCAGGTCTTGTACATTTTTACAGATTTAGCATTATTGAGTTTTGGCTATTGAATAAATATCTTAAGGTTTAGTTACTCAGATTACTGCTATGAAGCAACTTCAAAAATTTCATGGAACATGTATACTATGAAAACTGCATATGAATTTGATTTTTTTTTGCACCAAAATTAACTTGTAATTCCATTTTCCACCAATTTTAGAGATCCTGAAGGTGTGGAAGTGCTCAAACTAAAAAGGGACTTAGATGAAGATTTCCATAAAAATTGTAATCTTCTCACAGCTTCCACACAAGGGCTATTGCTTAGCTTATTGTTACTTGCTATTGTGAGACACTCCTTTCTACCAAAGTTAAACATTAGCCAGGCTGTTAGAGTATTTTCATTAATTTTCTTTCCTTTCCCTCAGGAAACTTCTGTGCTAGAATGACATAGCTACCTAATTACCGAACCATGTATGTCTGTGTATTAAGTATTTCTGCTTTAGACAGCAGAAATTAAGATGATTCTTGAAGTATCTATCTCACAATCATTGTCATAGGTCATGTCAAATTATGCAACCCACATTTGGAAAACACTCATTCTTCTTGATTTTCAGTTAGCAATGTGCTTAGATTGCTGATTGGGGAACTTTGAAATAAGATTACATCTGTGTGGTATAGCAAGAGTGTAATTGGTTTTCTTGGTATCCGTAAGTCCGTGAAAAAACTCTTTGAAGAAATTTTTTTTTTTTATTTTTATTTTTTTTTTGACAGGCAGAGTGGACAGTGAGAGAGAGAGACAGAGAGAAAGGTCTTCCTTTGCCGTTGGTTCACCCTCCAATGGCCGCCGCGGCCGGCGCGCTGCGGCCGGCGCACCGCGCTGATCCGATGGCAGGAGCCAGGAGCCAGGTGCTTTTCCTGGTCTCCCATGGGGTGCAGGGCCCAAGCACCTGGGCCATAGAAATTTAAAAACTATCTTAACAGAGTGGAATATTATTTGTAGCACCCTTTAAAAGTCACTGCTAGTGTATTTTAATATTTTTATGTACTGCATTTTAGGGGAATGCATTTATTAACTAGAAATAGGAATTTCCTTTGTTTTACATTGATGTAGTCTGCTAAAGTACATGTCATTTCATGGCCAAATTAGAATTAAATGGAAAATCTTGAACCTCAGGGAGCATATGCCATGGCAGAGCCTTCCTGGCCAATTGCCAATCTTTTGTGTGAACTTATACAGAGCTCCAAGTGTATGGATACCCAGAGCTTCTGAAATACAGGAAGGGAGCTGCATCTGGTTTCATCGTCATCTCATTTGTGTGATTTAGAACAAGATTCTAGAGAATCATTGAGTAGCATTACACCAGTGCCCTAAAAGGAATCTATGATAGTTGTGAATTGATGAGACTGTGGTATAAATTAACATTTCTTCATACCTCACCATGATTAATAAATAAACGAAAAGAGAGTTCTTTTGTTAGGGGGTGTGTGTATTTTCCAGTGCACTTTAGTAATCGAGCATATGCATTTTCCGTGTGCATAAATTTCTTGCGGTAAGAGCTGAAATGGTTGTCTTCAGAGGTGCAATACTGTTGTATTCCATTTAAAGCATTTGATGACTGTATCCAGTGTTTGGACCTTACCTAATGTTAAAGTTGCTTCTGCAGTGTGCTGTGCTCTAGAGAGGCTGTGATGTGTATGCTGAGGCTTGCAGCTTTCCTATCTTTATTTTCTCTGCAGGAGTCCCTGTCATGTTTTATTTTTGCTTATCCTTTATGACGTTATCAACCCCTTTTCCCCAAGCTCCAATGCAGGTGGATATAATCTCTCCTGAATTTACAGTTCTTGAGATATGTGTGATTTCCTGCTCTGCACTAGTTATTTGTAAGTGTCCATGGGAACTGTAGAAACCATATCTCAGATCTTTGTATTTTCTCTGGTACTCAGTGTCTGATGCAGACTAAGCAATATATGTTTGAAAGACTGAAATTCGTTAACTGTCTTCCAAAAAATGGAGAAAGTTATACCACAATATAATATTGTGTCCTCTAACCATCTTGGAGAACTGACAAGCTGTAGAACATTTTTTCCTGCAGAATATTTAAACCATGACATAGGTGAGATTTTGTTTCTCTCCCAAGATAGATGCTGTTGCAAAGCAGCTCCCTTTAGTTCTGATGTAAACAGAGCGTTCCTGGAGGAAGGTGGACTGTGTTAATCAAACGAAACAATGTAAATCGGTCACTATTTCAAGAGCAGGAAAGCAATACCAAAAGGAATAATTCTGATTTGACACAAACCACTCTTAAGGAGATAAATAGATTAACATGAAACTAAGAGGTAAATGAAGATTTCAATAAAAATATCCCCCAAGATTTTCACAAGGTTTGGTGTTCAGTTTACTGTTTGTTAAGTAATGCTGCTTTTCTTCCCATTCAGTTTCCCTCCTCTAGCCAAATGGAACTATATGTGGTATATATTATTATGGTTGAAAAGAAGCCAAGACTAAAATTAGAAACTAATTTCTTATATGGGTAGACATTTGGAGTTAATAGATTTAAAATGCCAAACAAATAATTTTTTGACATTTGACAGCTTTGTCAACATTGATTCATATTAATGACAGCTGAATTTCTGAGAGAGAAGAGTTATGAAAACAGTATTAAAAATAAATTACTGGAATATTTTCTTTCTAACAGGCAATATTTTAAAGAATCATTTCAAATAGAGAAATATTATTAAAGGTGAATCAGTTCATTTGTCTAGAAAAAGAGGCTTATATTTCAGATTTTAAACCTTATAATAGCAGTTTTACAGTTCAGGTTTACAGAAATAAAGCCCTTATTTATAGGTTTAAATTGAAACTGAGTTTTTTTTAAATACTTATTTATTTATTTGAAAGTCAGAGTTACAGAGAAGCAGAGGCAGAGAGAGAGAAGGTCTTCCATCCACTGGTTTACTCCCCAAATGGCTGTAATGGCCGGGGCTGCGCTGATCCGGAGCCAGGAGCCTCTTCTGGATCTCCCATATGGGTGCAAGGGCCCAAGGGCTTGGGCCACCTTCTGCTGCCTTCCCAGGCATATTGGCAGGGAGCAGGATCAGAAGTGGAGCAGCCAGGACTTGAACTGCCGCCCATATGGGATGCTGGCACTGCAGGTGGTGGCTTTCCCCACTACACCACAGCGCCGGCCCCAATACTGAGTCATTTTTTTTTCTCCTGAGTCATTTTTAAGGCAGTTATGAAAACATTTTAATTAACTTTATAAATTATTTGGATGCAAATTTTCAGTATTGCAAAAAAAATTAGAGAACAGGCAGAATTATTTAAAATAGTACTTTGAAGTTTAAAAAGAAATTTTCTAACAGAAGTAGTCTAAAAACATAAAGCATTTCCTTAATAAGCTCATACTTCTCTGTTTTAACAAAGGATATGGATTTCTATGCAGGTATACTCTGATTTTTCATAATTGGCTAATTGGATGGCAATATGTATGTCAGAATTTATTAAGAGAATTTTAAAATACACTTGTTTTCTAAAAGAACTTTTCTGTATTTTAACATTTGTGAGTTTGAAATAGATGCAGTGACTATAGTATTGGATTTTTTTTTCCAATGGTTGCTGTCATTTATAATAAAACCAGAGGTCACAGTTGCCTCTTAGCATCCAAATGTTGTAAGTAAATGAAGTGGACATTGAAACTTAGTGAAGGATCTGCTGTTGTCTATTTTTGAGAGTTTTTTTTTTTTGCATAAAAGGAGTTTTTTTAGTTTTTTTTTTTTTGGTATTACTATTTTTTATTTTCAAGATTCTGCTTATTTGAGTGTAGAGCCACAGACAGGAGGAGAGACAGAAAGATCTCTTATCAGCTGGTTTACTCCCCAAATGGCTGCAACAGCCAGAGCTGGGCCAATTAGAAGCCAGGAGCTGCCTCCAGGCCTCCTGCGTGGATGCAGAGGCCCAAGCACTTGGGCCATCTTCCACTGCTCTCCCAGGCCACAGCAAAGAGCTGGGTCAGAAGAGGAGTGGCCAGGAAATGAACTGGTGCGTGTATGGGATACCAGGATACCAGCACCAAAGGCAAAGGCTTAGCCTCCTAGGCCCCAGTGCTGGCCCCTCGGTATTAATATTGTACATGACTTATGATATAAAAATGGCTTTATAGCTAGGGTATTAAAGGACTTAATTCTTTGCTATTGCATGAAAGTCAGGTCCATTTGTATAATGATCCCTATTTGTTTCAGATGAGTAAAGGATGGTTTGGTTTGGGAATGTTTGCTTAGTTGTTCAAGAATATGACGTGGAACATTGTATCTTGGCTAATTTCAGTAGCACTATCAACAGGAATGGAAAAAATTTAGGATTGTAAAACTGTGAAAGAGGTAGAGATTTATTTCTCTTGAGTGTGTTATATGTTATTCAATACAGTAGCAATTGAACAATGAAATGTGGTTAGTGTGACTGAGGAACTGCATGTTTTGTTTTATTATGAATTTAAATAGCCACATGTGGCTAGTAGCAAATATTGGAGAATATAAACTTAAACTCCTAAAATTTAACATTAAAGAGTGAGTGGTTGGCTTAGTGATTAAGATGCCACGTGGGATACTTGCATCCTCTGTTGGAGTGCTGGGGTTTGAGTCCTGGTTCTGCTTCCAATTCCAGTTTCCCATTAATGTACACTGTGGGAGGCAGCAGGTGATGGCTCCTTGGGTCCCTGCAACTTGCATGGGAAACCTGGATGAGTTCCCAGGACCCGGGCTTTGGCTTCACCTCGCTGTGGTGGGTATTTGAGAAGTCATTCAGTAGATGGGAAATCTCTCTTTCTCTGCCCTCGAAATACATAAAAAATAAATTCATGTTAATGCTATGAAACTTAAAACAGTAAGATAGAAATTTGATAAAAACCCTCAAAAAACCAATTTCACTAATTAAAATAGTATCAAATAATTATGACTTAAATGTAACACAGTAAGATATAGTAAGAAGAAAAATTATGTAATTACCAAATGGTTAATTTCACCCAAAGCCTGCTAACACATTTATTGTTGTTGTTTTTTAAATATTTTATTTATTTGAAAGGTAGAATTACAGAAGATACAGAAAGAGAGCGAGCTTCCACCCACTGGTTCACTCCCCAAATGGCTGTAGCAGCCGGGGCAGGGCCAGGCTGTTTCCCGGAGCCAGGAGCTTCATCTGTGTCTCCCACATGGGTGCAGGGGTCCAAGTACTTTGGCCATCTTCCACTGCTTTCCCAGGCTCACCAGCAGGGAGTGGATCAGAAGCAGAGCAATCAGTGCTTGAACTGGTGACCACATGGGCTGCTGGCTTAATCTGCTATATCACAATACTGGTCCCTGCTGTTTTATTAAGTATCTGTTTATTTATTTGAAAGGCAGAGTTAGGGAGGGAGAGACAGAGAACCACCTTCCATCTTCTTGTTCACCCTGCAATGGCCACATTGGCCAGGCTGGAACAGGCCAAAACCAGGAGCTCCATTGAGGTCTCTCATGTAGGGAGCTGGATTGAAAGTGGAGCAGCTGGGACACAAACCAGCATGCATATGGGATACTGGTGTCATAGGCAGTGGCTCTACTTGCTACACCGCAATGCCAACCCCAGTGCCATTTCTAATAAATCAGAAACACGGCAGAAATGCTTCATATCATCATTTATGTGGTTGTCACTATTATTAAACTTTGTTTTGGCAATTCAAGCCATTGCACTAAGACAGTAATTTGGTGTAAATACTGGAAACAAAATTTCTATTTTCAAATTATATGCTAAAATGCCCCAAATATCAAAGGAGTCTTGTAGCAAGTAGTAATTGAAATTTAAAAGAAATTCGGAAAGTGGATGTGTAAAATATGTTTTAAAATAAATAACTTTATTTTTCTTAGCAGTTACCAATTAAAAATAGGAAATGACTAAATAAACAATAAAAGTAGTATTCAACAGAATGACACATTATCAGCTATCCTTAAGAATAAATGCACTAAAGAATGGTACCTAGCAAAGTTTCTTTAATGAAGAACACTTTATTATTAGCAATCATTTTCCTCTCTTCCTACAGGTTTTTTTTTTAAGTTATACCCCAGCTTGTGCCACAGTGCTGACCCCCTAGTCCCTCAAATTTTTATCTTCCGAAGTTTTGCTTGTATTTACAAGATGAGAACAACATCCAAAACATCTGAATAGCAGATTTTACTCAAAAAATATTTGTTTGAGAGCCTGCTACTGACAGTTTTCTTTTTTAAAAACTTTTATTTAATAAATATAAATTTCAGAAGTACAATGTTTAGATTATAGGGATTTTTCCTCCCATAACCTCCATCCCACCCACAAACCATCCTATCTCCTACTCCTTCTCCCATCCCATTCTTCATTAAGATGCATTTTTAATTATCTTTATATACAGAAGATCAACTTAATATATACTAAGTAAAGATTTCAACAGTTTGCACCCACACAGAAACACAAAGTATAAAGTACTGTTTGCAAATTAACGGTATAACTAGTACTCATAGTACAACACGTTAAGGACAGAGATCCTACGTGGGGAGTAAGTGCACAGTGACTCTTGTTGTTGATTTAACAACTGACACTCTTATTTATGACGTCAGTAATCACCCGAGGCTCTTGTCATGAGCTGCCAAGGCTATGGAAGCCTCTTGAGTTGGCCAACTCCAATCGTATTTAGACAAGGCCATAGTCAAAGTGGAAGTTTTCTCCTCCCTTCAGAGAAAGGTACCTCCTTCTTTGATGGCCTGTTCATTCTGCTGGGATCTCACTCACAGAGATCTTTCATTTAGGTCATTTTTGGTCACAGTGTCTTGGCTTTCCATGCCTGAGGAACTCTCATGGGCTTTTCAGCCAGAACTGAATGCCTTAAGGGCTGATTCTGAGGCCAGAGTGCTGCTTCGGGCATTTGCCATTCTGTGAGTCTGCTGTGTATCTCGCTTCCCATGTTGGATTGTTCTCTCCTTTTTATCAGTTAGTATCAGTAGACACTAGTCTTATTTATTTGATCCCTTTGACTCTTAATCCTATCATTATGATCAATTATGAACTGAAACTGATCACTTTGACTAGTGAGATGGCATTGGTACATGCCACCCTGATGAGACTGAATTGGAATCCCCTGGCACGTTTCTAACTCTACCATTAGGGGTAAGTCCTATTGAGCATGTGCTGAACTGTACATCTCCTTCCTCTCTTATTTCCATTCTTATATTTAACAGGGATCACTTTTCAGTTAAATTTAAACACCTAAGAATAATTGTGTGTTAATTAAAGAGTTCAACCAATGGTATTAAGTACAACAACAACAAAAAATACTAAAACGTATAAAATAGTAAATTGTTTCTATTTAAAATAGGTAATTTAATTTCTAACTCATCCTTTTATTTATTTAAAGATTTTATTTAAAGATTTATTTATTTTCTTGAAAGGCAAAGTTACAGAGATGCAGAAGCAGAGGCAGAGAGAGCTTCCATCTACTAGTTCACTCCTCAAGTGGCTGCAATGGTGAGAGCTCAGCTGATCCAAAGCTAGGAGCCAGGAGCTTCTTGCCAGTCTCCCACGTGAGTGCAGAGGTTCAAGGACTTGGACCATTTTCAGCTGCTTTCTCAGGTGTATTAGCAAGAAGCTGGATCAGAAGTGGAGCAACCGGGACTTGAACCAGCATCCATACTGGCACTGCAGGCTGTAGCCTTAGCTGCTATACCACAGCACCAGCCCCTTTATTTATTTTTTAAAGATTTATTCATTTATTTGAAAGGCAGAGTCATGGGGGAGAAAGAGCTCTGTTCACTGGTTCTCTCTCCAAATCAATGCAACAGCCAGATCTGGAGAAGGCCAAAGCCAGAAGCCAGGAACTCTGTGTGGGTCTCCACCTGGGCCATCATATGCTGCCTCCCAAGAGTATCAGCAGAAAGCTGGATTAGAAGCTCAGGGTAGCTGGGACTCAAACCAGGAACTCTAATGTGGGATGTTGGGTGTTAAGTGTCAGCTTAACCTGCATTCCAGTGTCTGCTCCAGATGATGATTTTCATCAAGCGCCTAATCAAGTTAAAAAATAAACCTCAACTGGGGCTGGTGCTGTGGTATAGCAGGTTAAGCCACGGCCTGCAGCGCCAGCATCCCATATGGGCACCGGTTCGAGTCCTGGCTCCTCCACTTCCAGCCAGCTTTCTGCTAATGTGCCTGGGAAAGCAGTGGAGGATGGCCCAAGTGCTTGGGCCCCTGCATCCATGTGGGAGACCAGAAGAAGCTTCTAGCTTCGGCCTGGCCCAGCTCCAGTTGTTGGGCCATTTGGGGAGTGAACCAGCAGATGGAAGATCTGTGTGTGTGTGTGTGTGTGTGTGTTGTTTGTCTCTCTCTCTCTAACTCTGCCTTTCAAATATCTTTAAAAATAAACCTCAGCACTCACCATCCCTAATATATGTACATGTATTTCACAGCAGAGGAAATAACGAAAGTATATAGAACAAGCCAATAACAAATAACAGAACTGAACCAGCAGTGCAGTCTCCCAACAAAGAGAACCTCAGAACAAGATGGCTTTATTGCTTGAATTTTATCAAACCTTTAAAGAAGTAGTAACAGCTGTTCTCAAATTATTCTGAAGAACTGAAATGCAGGAAACCCTTCCAAACTCTTCTTATGGGACCAGCAGTAAACTGAAACTTTAACCAGACAAGAACACGACATAGAGAACTATAGATCAATAATCCTGAGGAACGTAGATGTAAAAATTCTCTTTGAAATGGAAGAGAAAAAAGATGAGTTTTGGAGAGATTATATAAAGAAAAATAGGAAGGATTAGGCATCATTATATACTAGGAATTAGAAATCAAATCTAAAAATGCATGCATAAGGAATAAATAATGAAAAACTTGGAAAGTTTTATTTTTGACTTTTATTAGAGAAATAATTTGGGGCTAGCATTGCGGCGCAGTAGCTTAAGCCAATTCCCTCAACACTGACGTACCATATCAGAGGGCCAGTTCAAGTCACAGCTCTCTGCTTCTGATCCAGTTTGCTGCTAATGTTCCTGGGAAGGTGCTGGAAAATGGCCCAAGCACTTGGGACCTTGTCACCCATATGGGAGACCAGGATGGAGTTCCTGGCTCCTGGCTCCAGTCTCATCTAGACCTTGCTGTTGGAGGTCATTTGGAAGTGAGCAGGTGGATGGAAGGCATCTTGCTCGCTCACTTTACCTTTCAAATAATTTTAAAAAATTGAAACAAACTGTGGTTTCATTTATTTTCTACATCACTAATTATAGAATAGTGTAAGTAACTTATATTCCTTATGAAAACTTGTCTACTGTATATGTTGTTTGAATGCATGGTAATAAAATCAATTGTATATAACATCACCCTTCATATCCATTAATTTCATATCCATATTCAGTCAACTATGTATTGAAAATAAGAAAAACAATGGTACATGTACTGAACATGTGTAGACTTTATTCCTTGTTTTTCTAAAAAATTAGTATAACTATGCAGTTTTTACATTTATATTGTATTAGATATCATGAGGGACCTAGAGTTGATTTAAAGTATAAGGAGGGGGTGTACAGGTTTTACACAAATATTACACTATTTTATAAAAGGGGGTTGAGCATCTAAGCATTTTGGTATCTAAGGGTGGGATCCTGAAACCAATTCTCCATGAATATTGAGGGATGACTATATGCTATTTTTTTAAATATTTTATTTATTTATCTGAGAGGCAGAGTTACATACAGAGAGAGGAAGAGAAAGAGAGGTCTTCCACGCGCTGGTTCACTCCCCAAATGGCCACAATGGCTGGAGCTGAGCTGATCCGAAGCCAAGAGCCAAGAGTTTCTTCCTGGTCTCCCATGCAGGTGCAGGGCCCAAGTGCCTGGGTCATGTTCCACTGCTTTCTCAGGCCATAGCAGAGAGCTGGATCAGAAGAGGAGCAGCCAGAACTAGAACCAGCACCCTTATGGGATGCTCGCACTGCAGGCAGAGGATTAACCTACTGTGCCACAGTGCCAGTCCCTATGCTATTCTTAACAGCAGTGTTCATATAATGCCATACCATATATTTAATTAGGAGGTTATTAACTGTTGGCTTAAAGAAATTTATAACTTGAAGGTCATATTTGGTAATAAGGATTTGAGATGAGCGTTTACATAAAGCCAAGATGATAGTGTTGTGTGATTCAGGTGTTATAAGGATACTATCTCCTTTGTACCTTCCCTTTTCATATCCTGTTTTCTAATCTAGCTTCTCTATTATGTTGTCTATAACTTTAAATGTAATTTTTCCTTTTAAGATTCAATTTATTTAATTTTTCTTAGTTTTTTTCCTACCCAGAATGTACCTGACAAGTAGTCTATTAGAAGTAGAGTTCATGTTTACTTGAGGAGTCATCTAATGTCACTATTAGAAAAAAAACTTGATTTAGTATTAAAAACCTTAAAAGGTGATAGTCCCTGACATCTGCTTGGCACATGAAGTCCTGTAGGAGATATGGAATCCTGTACCTCTCTTTAGCGCAGAGTGATCAAGGTCTCTGAATCCTGCCCAGGTTTCTCCTATCATAGGATCTCAGTGCTAGTAATAAATGAACATAAGAAAGAAAGAAGGAGTAGAGCTTTTTGTGATACTATTTCAGCTACATTTTGGGAAACAGAGCATTTAGCCATGTTTTATAACATTTACTTCAAAGTGGGAAATGTGTTCCAACTCTCAAAGGACCAATCTGCAAGCTTTTATGTACTCTCATACTTCCTATTCTGGTATGAGCTACTTAAAGGAGAAATTAAAAGTAGCTAAATATTTATCCAAGCGTTAAAAATAAACATAATTCTTAAAAAAACCATAATTCTAATAAAATAGCTTCAATACAATTGTGCAAACCAGGAAAGATTGGGGAATTTTAAAAATTATTTGTTTGGGAGACAAAGACAAAGACTAGAGCTTCCATCTGCCAGTTTACTTCCCAGATGCCCACAATGGCAGGGTCTGGGAGTTGGGAGCTCAATTCAGGTCTCCCATGGGAGTGACAGTGACTTAAGTACTTGAACCATCACCTGCTGCCTCCTGGTTGCCAGACTGGAACCCAGACACTCTGATTTAAGATGCAGTTGTCCAAACTGCTAAGTGAAATGCTTGCCTGGGAACTTTCTGGCACCAGTATTTATAGAATACTTTTCCAGTTTGAAGGCAGCATCTCATCTACAGATTAACCAACCAGGTGGTGTGTACGGTTTTTTTTTTTTTTTCCCCTAACTTTGTCATTCATTTTATTTTGATCTTTGGCCAGGAAGGAAAAAGAAATCAGAACAAGAATGCAGATAGCTAAAGTTGAGTGTGCTGTGTGGCTGAGGCTCCTGGTTACAACAAAGGAAGGAAACTGACAGTTACAAGTCCTCTACCCCATCCCACGCACTCTTAGAAGCTTTGACTTGTGAAAGCAGGTGTTTTCCTTCAATAATAAAATAAAGTAACATTTAAAATAATTGTGATAGTACTTAAAATACTTAAAAATAAAATAACCCTTGTACAATGTGTTAAATTCAAACAGTACAGAAATTATACCCTAAAAAATAAGTTACCTGCTGTTCCAGTAACTACAAGAGTGCCTAAAACAGTCTTAAACATTAAAAACAAAACAAAACTTAAAAGCTAATGGAGGAAAAAATCCAGCCAAAATACAACATAAATAAAGTTATATTACTTCTTTATTATATTGGGTAGTAGTACAGAATTTTGTAACAAATATTGTCAGATACCCTGGATTAGCAATATTACGTAATAGATAATGCAGGTTACATCTGTACTTTTTTTTTTTTTTTTTTTGACAGAGTGGACAGTGTGAGAGAGAGACAGAGAGAAAGGTCTTTCCTTTGCCGTTGGTTCACCCTCCAATGGCCGCCCGGCCAGCGCACCGCGTTGATCCGAAGGCAGGAGCCAGGTGCTTCTCCTGGTCTCCCATGGGGTGCAGGGCCCAAGCACTTGGGCCATCCTCCACTGCACTCCCTGGCCACAGCAGAGAGCTGGCCTGGAAGAGGGGCAACCGGGACAGAATCCGGCGCCCCGACCGGGACTAGAACCCTGTGTGCCAGCGCCGCAAGGCGGAGGATTAGCCTATTGAGCCACGGCACTGGCCAATTTTCTAATAAGTTTTAAAAAGCAAAAGGAGGAGTAGGTATTGTGGCACAGCAGGTTAAACCACCATTTGGCATGCCTGCATCCCATATCAGAGTCCTGGCAACTCCATTTCCAATCCACCTTCCTGCTAATGTGCCGGGGAGGCAGCAGATGATGGCCCAAGTACTTGGGTTCTTGCCCCACCTGGGGGACCCAGATGGAGTTCCTAGTTCCTGTATTTTTTTTTTTAAGATTTATTATTTATTTATTGTGAAAGAGTCATAGGGAGAGACAGAGATCCTTCATCTGCTGGTTCACTCCCAAGATGATCACAATGGCTAGCCCTGGGCCAGCTGAAGTCAGGAGCCAGGAGCTTCTTCTAGGACTCCTGTGTGGGTGGCAGGGGTTCAAACACTTGGGCCATTTTCTGCTGCTATTCCCAGATGATCAGCAGGGAACTAGAACTGGAAGTGAAGCAACTGGGACACAAATGAGCACTCAGTGGGATATGGCATCACATGCAGTGGCTTTACCAGCTATACCACAGTGCCAGCCCCATTCCTCTCTGGCTGGGTCCAGTTCCAGCTGTTGTAGGCCTTTGGGGAGTGAACCAGTAGATGAAAGATCTTTCCTGCTCTGTCTCTCCCTTTCTGTCACTCTGCACTTCAAATAAATAATGGAAAAAAGAAACAGTAAAGGAAATTTTAGTTATGTTTTATTTAAACCAAAGTCTATAAAATATTATAAGTAGTCAGTATAAAACTTGTTAGAGATCATTTACATTCTTTTCTTATAGAAATTTTGAAATCAGTGTATATTTTACATTTACAGAACATCTCAATTCAGATGAAACATTTTTACCAAATATTGATATGATTTAGGTTAATAAAAATTGAAGTTAAAAAAGTAGACTCAAAGTATTTCAAACATTAAAAGTTTTTCAGTAAATGGAGTACCAAAAACATTTTTCTTTAATATTTGCTTTAATATTGACAAGACTTGGCTTATCTTTTTAGAATTATTAATTTGACTCTGAAGCAAAAGCATGTTTCAAAATATCTTTTCAAGTTAAATCTAACTTCTATATAATTGAAGTAAATTCAGTAACTAAATATGATCAACATGAAATTCAAAGTATTACATAGGTGCTGCAGCTCACTAGGCTAATCCTCCGCCTTGCGGCGCCAGCACACCGGGTTCTAGTCCCGGTCGGGGCGCCGGATTCTGTCCCGGTTGCTCCTCTTCCAGGCCAGCTCTCTGCTGTGGCCAGGGAGTGCAGTGGAGGATGGCCCAAGTGCTTGGGCCCTGCACCCCATGGGAGACCAGGAGAAGTACCTGGCTCCTGCCATCGGATCAGCGCGGTGCGCCGGCCACAGCGCGCCGGCCATTAGAGGGTGAACCAACGGCAAAGGAAGACCTTTCTCTCTGTCTCTCTCACTGTCCACTCTGCCTGTCAAAAAATTTAAAAAAAAAGTATTACATAAACTGTATTTTGAAAGAGCAACAGATCTTTCATCCACTGGTTCACTCCCCAAATGGCTCCAACAGCCAGGGTTGGTCCAGGCTGAAGCCAGGAGCCTGGAGCTCCATCTGGGTCCCCCACATGGATGACAGGAGGCATCTAAGTACTTGGGCTATCTGCTGCCTTCCCAAGCACATTATCAGGGACCAGGATCAGAAATAGAGTAGCTAAGACAAACCAGCACTCGTATGGGATTCTGGTGTTGAAACTGGCAGTTTTACCCACTGCACCACAATGCCGGCCCCCATTCTAAATTTTTAAGCTAGGAAAATAATTTAATGATAACCAATATAACTAATATGAGTTTAATTACCAGTTGGTCTTTACATAAGTATCACTTTAACTCAAGCTACCTGCATAAAATATTCAAATAAAAACATTGTAATACTACATTGAATAAAAAAATCATTTGAACTGCATCTTTCTGTTGACACAAACTAGGTTGGTGAAGTACTCCTGGAAATGACACACACCTGACATATGCACTCCTGTTACACAGTGTAATAATCAAGTACACTTCTACAAAACAGTAAATTTGTGTTGGTGAGAATAGAATTTTATAATGCTTCAGTTATTAAGTACAAATTTATATAACTTAGCGTTCTTGAAAATTAAATCCAGTTCCTCAGTTGTACCAGACATATTAGCACAGCTCTAGAGTCCAGAGTGACTAACTTTGGTGATGAAAGGTCAGAGAGAGGAAGCATCTGGAACCTACTGAGTTGGATTAGTGTCAAAGGGATCACATAAATAAGACTAGTGTCTGTGGGGAGCAACCCGGACTAGACTAAGTTACTGGAATTAAGACTTATTCTATGCATCTGCTCTCCCACAATATGGCGCTGGGAGAGAAGAAAACAGCTTCTACACAGCTGCCTCCAGTTCAGCCAATAAACTGTAGGACTTGCTCCTGATTGGAGGAGAGCAGCGTACTCGGCGTGTGGGCAGCCGAGTTGGGATTGGCAGAGGAGGACTATAAAGGAGGAGAGAGATGGCATGCACCAGGAACATCTAAGGGGAACATCTAAGGGGAACACCTGTGCAGCCCCCGAGAGAGCCGGCCGGTGGTGTGCCGCTCCCCTGCGGAAGTGGGGAATGTGGCCAGGGGGAACTGCCCTTCCACGGAGGTGGAAGGGACAGTAGCCAACCCGGGAAGAACCAGCAGCAAACCCGGGGAGGGTCGAGCAGACGAAAGAACAGCGCAGGGTCCTGTGTCGTTCCTCCATGAAGAGGGGGAGCGACAAGTGTCTACTAATACTAACTGATAAAAAGGAGAGAACAATCCAACATGGGAAGCGAGATACACAGCAGACTCACAGAATGGCAAATGCCCGAAGCAGCACTCTGGCCTCAGAATCAGCCCTTAAGGCATTCAGTTCTGGCTGAAAAGCCCATGAGAGTTCCTCAGGCATGGAAAGCCAAGACACTGTGACCAAAAATGACCTAAATGAAAGATCTCTGTGAGTGAGATCCCAGCAGAATGAACAGGCCATCAAAGAAGGAGGTACCTTTCTCTGAAGGGAGGAGAAAACTTCCACTTTGACTATGGCCTTGTCTAAATACGATTGGAGTTGGCCAACTCAAGAGGCTTCCATAGCCTTGGCAGCTCATGACAAGAGCCTCGGGTGATTACTGACGTCATAAATAAGAGTGTCAGTTGTTAAATCAACAACAAGAGTCACTGTGCACTTACTCCCCACGTAGGATCTCTGTCCTTAACGTGTTGTACTATGAGTACTAGTTATACCGTTAATTTGCAAACAGTACTTTATACTTTGTGTTTCTGTGTGGGTGCAAACTGTTGAAATCTTTACTTAGTATATATTAAGTTGATCTTCTGTATATAAAGATAATTAAAAATGCATCTTAATGAAGAATGGGATGGGAGAAGGAGTAGGAGATAGGATGGTTTGTGGGTGGGATGGAGGTTATGGGAGGAAAAATCCCTATAATCTAAACATTGTACTTCTGAAATTTATATTTATTAAATAAAAGTTTTCTAAAAAAAAAAAAAAAGAGCAAGACCATGAATAAGTTTTATTTCAGTATATGAAAACAATAGCAAATGTAATTTTATATCCTAGACCTAATACATGCCACAGCAAAAAGAATTATTTGTAAGAACTAAGTTATGTAATTGAATATGAAATGATGTCTCTTGGCTGGCGCTGTGGATCACTTAGCTAATCCTCCGCCTGTGACACTGGTACCCTGGGTTCTAGTCCTGGTTGGGGCGCCGGCACACCGGGTTCTAGTCCTGGTTGGGGTGCCGGATTCTGTCCCGGTAGCTCCTCTTCCAGTCCAGCTCTCTGCTGTGGCCTGGGAGGGCAGTGGAGGATGGCCCAAGTGCTTGAGCAATGCACCCACATAGGAGACCAGGAGGAAGCACCTCGCTCCTGGCTTCGGATCGGTGCAGCATGCTGGCTGCAATGTGCCAGCAGTAGTGGCCACTTGGGGGGTGAACCAATGGAAAAAGGAAGACCTTTCTTTCTTTCTCACTGTCTAACTCTGTCAAAAAAAAAAAAAAAAAAAAAAAGGAAATGTCTCTTTAAACAAAGTAACCCGTTTTTGTGGCAGTTAGGGGGTTCACTTACTTTTTTTTTTAAGATTTATTTATTTATTTGAAAGAGTTAACACAGAGAAGGAGAGGCAGAGAGAGAGAGAGAGAGAGATCTTCCATAATCTGCTGGTTCACTCTCCAGTTGGCCACAACAGCTGGAGCTGAGCTGATCTGGAGCCAGGAGTTTCTTCTGGGTCTCCCACGTGGGTGCAGGGACCCAAGGACTTGGGCCATCTTCTACTGCTTTCCCAGACCATAGCAGAAAGCAGGATCAGAAGTGGAGCAGCCAGTACTTGAACCGGTATCCATATGGGAAGCTGGCACTGCAGGTGGCTGCTTTACCTGCTATGGCACAGTGCAGGCCCCGGGGGTTTACTTTCCATTATGAATAAAGGCATTCTGTAAATACATGAAATGTGATCTGAGTTTGCTCTTAGATTTCATTTCCCAGATGAACACTGGCATTTGGGTGGGTTTTGTTTGTTTTTTTAACACTGAGTATTTGTACTATATATATAAATTTATGTAAACATAAAATGAAAATATAAGTAAGAATTGAAGTAATCATAATTCAGTTTCATTTCTTAGTGAATGCTTACGTTCATCCCGGTGCTAAGTAACCTTAAATCCAAATTTAAAATGTGGATCTTGCTTGCTTAACATTTAGGCTGAGAGAGAGCCGAGCAGTAAACCGTTTCACTAGTTAACTCCTTTGTGTATTTATCATAAAAGCAATAAAGAATTTATTCCCCTGACAGTGTTACTTTGATCATAGAAAAATGGATCTGGGATATAAAAGGTTGCTTTTACTCATGCAGATTTGTTAGGAATCGACCCAAGGACTTGGGGGAATGTGTTAGAGAAATCTTGACTGACACCTTGAGTCATCAGTTACTGGGAGCATGTATTACATAATCACATAGATAACATCATGGTTTACATTTTCAAAGGCATTTAGTTGGAATTGTCACTACTCTGAATAAAAGAGACAAGCCTTGCTTTTGTGTGTAATTTTTTTTATCACCTTCTCTATGCCTTTTCAGTAGACTGGTTTCAGGTATATAGGATATGATTTTTTGTGGTTCTACTAGATATGACCTAATGTTTAGTAACTGCTGTGCTTTCAAAATGTTGTCTGAGCAGAGTAACAGTATTTTCATTATTCTTGGTATTTACAAGTGGTTTTAAACAAGGCTGTATATTGAAAATATCTTAGTGTCAGCTTTTAAGTTGTTTGTGTTCAAATTGCCCATATCTTAGGAAAAGATTGAGTGTTGTTGCACGAGTTAATTATGGGTGATTCCTTATATTATTTGTGTATTGACTTGCTAAAACTTGCATGTCCACACATACATACGTCAATTTTTTCAAAAAATCTTAAATATTTTCTTAAAAATGCTTAATCGATTTCCACAAAGATATAAGCATTATTTCTACTTTCCCAGCATCTTAGAATGAAAGATGTATTATTTTCAACAGACCTGAATTTGTTTTTTATTAAATTATGCTTAAAACACACAGCTTTAGTTTTAGTTTTTCTATTCAAATATTCCTCCAGGTTAATTACCTTTTCCTTGTTTTTTACTTAACCTCTCCTCCTCCCAGTTCCCCATTAATTTGGGTTGGGAAGTATCTCCTTAAAGCTTTAGGCTTAATGCTACATGAAAAGAACTGGTGCTTTTAATTTCATTTTCCATGTATTATGCACCACTAAAAAGAATGTAACACGTGTAGCAGCTTATTTTGTTTTCAAAGGAGGAACCGGAGAGCTTTTGAATAAAAATGTGAAAAGAAGCTAGTGTTCATTGCCTACATGGCTTTTTAAAAAGGATTTTTAAAACATTCCACCGTGAATTCCAAGTCCTCTTTAGTTTACCACCAACAGTTAACTGCCTGCAGGGCCCCTGAACACTTGGCAGTAGCCAGGCCTTTGAGTCATTTCATTACTGTGGTTTCCTCAAGCTCTTTACACACACTGATTAATATTTTCCTTGCAGTTATCGCTGTGATGATTTTGTGGTTAATGACACCAAGCTGGGACTGGTACAGAAAGTCAGAGAGCACTTACAGAACTTGGAAAAGTAAGTAATAGGTCTTGGGGAAAGGAGGGGGATTTTTGTCTATGAGTTCATCACGTTTTTAATGTGGTTGAAATATTAAAGTAAACATTGGATTTGGATATCTTAAACTTTTTTCAGTTGTTGATCTTAGCTCTACATTTAGTTCATTTAATTTTTGGTCAAAAACTATCCAGGAGCCCAAGAGTCTGTTCCTTAGTTTATAAGCCTGCCAGCTTATAAGCTGCTTGATCCCCCCCCCCCCTCCCCCGACAAGGGGAATTTTGGAGATGCAAGGAAACAGCAGAAAATGATATAAAATCATTACCGGGTTACCTCGATCTTAGAAAATCCCTGTGTAATGTTATCATGAGGTGTACTGAGAAGCACTAAGATTTACGCTTTATTTTTAAGGGAAATTAGGTTTAATTAGCATAGTGCTCACTTTGCACCTCTGCCTGTACGTGTCTTTTCCTTTTCTGGTAAGGGCATTATATACCACTTGAACTTAAAAAGATCTGTGAATGCTTTGGTACCTAGAGAAATAAAATATTTATGTGGATAAGCTGTTCTTGCTATAGCCAAAATAGATGATTCAGAAAAAACTCACTGGACTCACACTGAAGCAATAGCAGAAACCCAACTGGCAGTGCCTTTGAAACTGCAGTGGATAGTCACAGGCCCTGGAACGACCGCTGACTCAAGTGAAATCTGTGTAAATCACCCCAAATCATCAAGTGCCATCTAATTTATTTTGGCAATTGACATATAGAAATATTGTGAGAATATGCCTAAATCAGGGATCTCTTAACCAACTTAAATGCAAAGCCAATAGCAGATTTCAGAATTGTTCCCTGGGAGGGTCTGACCTCATTGCTTCAAGTGCAGCACTGTGTGGTCTGTGTCCGTGTTTTTGTGTGTGTCTCATTGATGAATGACATTGTGAAGCTAATAAAGGAAGCATAATGATTTATTTAAAGTCTGAAGTAATTAAAACACATTGAGTTTAAATGTTTCTGGCTCCTTTCATTTTCAAAGTCCTTTTTCCCTTTTAATTTGAACTGAGCAGCGTGAGCCTGTCTAGAATTAGACACACAGATACACAGCCAAAATATTTAGTTTTGTCTGAAATTGCTCATAGTAAGCTGACTTAGGAGTGTCCTGCAGTCACTTGTGTAGCACTTCAGTGTGGTGACAGTGTGCTGCGCTCTGACTAGCTGGACCCCTTGTTACACAAGTGAGGAGCGCACTCACAGTTTTCTCTGAGAAAACACTACAACCTCCAACTGAAATAAACAACCACAATGAGGTGAAAGGAAAAGAAGGCCTCTGAGAATGTGCCTGGGGCCCTGCAGGTAGGAACCTTTTGTTTCCCTTGCCTCCTCCAGCAGGGAACCGGCGCTTCTGCGCTTCTATTTGACCCCACTGAAGAAGCTGTTTTGGAGTCCCACTTCCTACGTTGAAAAGCATTCCCTAAGTTCATTTTTGTGTTTTTGCAAAATAGGCTGTAACTTAGAGTTAAGTTAAAACCTCTGGTTACATTCATGTTTTACTTAAACCTTAGGCTGTTCTGCACACGCTCTGAAGCGGTGGTGTCCGGTATTAGAACTTTCTGTAGTGATGCGAGACTTCTGTGAGCCTCACTGTCTCACGATAGCTGCTGGCCACGTGGAGCCATCGAGCTCTGTAAGAGTGGCCAGTGTGGTTGAGAAAGGGAATTGTAAATTTTGTTCAGGTTAAATTTAAATTTAAATAGCTACTTTTAATGAGTAGCTACCATGTTAGATAGTGTGTACTTAGTAGATGATGATGTTCTTGAGAATCATTGTGGGTAACATTTAGTGCCAGCTGTTTATATAGGTTATAACTGCAAAGTAACCATTAGGCCCTGTCACCAAGTAGGATATATACTGTGCTTATATTCAGCTTCATCACTTACAGAATTTGTGAAGAAATCATTTAGTGCTATGATCTGTGGAACTGATGTCTTCATCTTGTAGTTACCAATACTCTGCAAGACACACATGCACTGCACTGAAGAACAGTTTTAAGATTTGAAGCAAGTGACTGTCATTAGATCTGACATTCCAGAGACATTGTAGTTCATGTGGAACTTCTGGACAGAAAGATGATTATGTGTTTACGTGGATTAGCCTGAGAAGGTGGGAAAGAACTAGCAAACTTAAAAAAAAAAAAACCTGTGTTCAAACAGTAATGTCTATTTTCTTTAGATTATTTCTCCTTATATAAAATAGTCTTTTAAAGATAACTTTTTTAGAAAATTTAAGCTAAATTTCTCTTTCATGAAGAAAAATTTTACATGTTTTTAATTCAGAATTCTGTGCTAATTAGAGTTTGTTTTAGAATTTCCTTGGCTGCATAGCTGAATGAAGGGAATTTAAACACACATGCCTAAATTCCTGTTGTTTATCATTAATCTCAGATCAGTCATAGTCTATTAAGATGAAGGCACAAAATATACCTTTATCAAAATTAACAAATAGCATATTATTTGAGACTGCTGTGGAATTTCATAATAATTGGGTCAGAGCAGGGTTTTCCTTTTGTAGTGCGGGATGGGTCTTCTACGTTTTTTTGAAGCTTCACAATGGATCAGGCCTATGGAATGATGCCAGGGAGGGATTGTTTCACAGATTATACCTCAGCCTGTAGCTCGCCCCCACCCCCAATACTCTCCAGCTGCAAGAGGAGTGGTAGAGATTTTCAAGGAAATGGAACTCCTTCCTCAGTTAACAGTGTGGTGTGCCACAGAAGGCCTGACTCGTCACTCTGTACCCTGAGTGCTGAAGGCAGCTCCTGTTTGTTCTTTAACCTGGTATGTAGTTTATATATGGAAATGTCTTTTTGACTGTCTGCTTGTGTTTGTGTTTTAATAGCTCAGCTTACACAGCTGATAGGCACAGGAAAAGAAAACTTCTGGAAAACTCATCATTAAACAGCAAGTTACTAAAAGTAAATGTAAGTAATTAAATTGTATTCAAATGTAAGGATCGGTTGATCCTTACATTTACAAAAAAACTGTTTTGTTTTTGTTTTATTAAGCTTTATATATTTATTTGAAGGGCAGAGTTAACAGAGAGGGAAGGTCAGAGAGATCTTCCATCCTGTGGTTCACTCCCCAAATGGCCACAATGGCCAGGGCTGGGCTGGACTGAAGCCAGGATCCAGCACCTCTATCTGGGTCTCCACGTGGCTGCAGGGACCCAAGCACTTGGGCCATTTTCTGATGCTTTCCCAGGCACATTAGCATGGAGCTGAACCAGAAGTGGAGCAGCCGGGACTCAACTGGCACTCATATGGGATGCCGATGTTGCAAGGGCAGCTTAACCTGCTGCAGCACAGTGTGGTCTCTTAATTTCTGCTTTGTTACCACTCTAACATTTGATGTTAACCATTGTAAACATCTGTAACTGTGTGCTTGGATTTGGAGTATCTCACACAGTGTTGGCCAGTTGTAGTAATGGTGTGACCCCAGTGGGTCCGTCCGTCTGTGCCTGCCTTCCATCAGATTACTACTAGGCTCCTCTTAGAGAGCAGTTTGCTCGTGATGTATTTGCTCATGTACCTTATTGCTTCATTTCTATGGGCTCACCAAGATCCTTGCTTCCTTCTGTTAAAAACCCCGAGCAGTGTGGGGGGCTTTTGGCCCAGCAGCTAAGATGGTGTTTAGAACATCAGTGTCCTGTATCAGAGTACCTGGTTTTTAGTGCCCTGTTCCAGCTCCTGACTCCAGCATCCTGCCGGAACAGACCTTGGGTTGCAGCAGTGATAGCTCAAGTGCTTAGGTCCCATCTCCAACGGGAGAGACCCTGAACTGGGTTCCAACTCCTGATGTGGCCTCCCCCTCCTCCACCCATGCCACACCCTTACCTGGAAGTTGCAGGCATTTGAGAAGTGAACCAGCAGATGGAACATCTGCCTATTCTTTCTCTACCAACCAGAAAAAGGTCCTTAGTGCAATTTCTCTGGGTCTGAAGTTTTGGTAAATTTTACTTTTTAAGGACTTCATTAAGATAATTTACCAGAGGTGGGTGTTTGGTGCAGCCATTAAAATACTACCTGGGATACCCACATCCTATATTTAACTGCCTGGGTTTGAATCCTGATTCTGCTTCCCATTATAACTTCCTGTTAACGTATATCCTGGGAGGGAATAGCAGGTTATGGCACAAGGAGACCTGGCTTGAGGTCCTGTCTCCTAGCTTCAGCCTGGCCCAATCCTAGCTGTTTCAGGAATTTGGGGAGTTAATAAAGGAAAGGAGTATCTTTCATTTGACAGAAAAGAACCAATTTCAAACTGGTGCTAGAATTTCAAATTGAAGCCTTTGGTTAGCTGTGGTGTTTCAAACAGTTGGCCTCCCTTGGCCTTTCTCATGGCCACCTCTTGTTGCATTTTACAGGGAAGCACTGCTGCCATTTGTGCCACTGGCCTTCGGAACTTGGGGAACACATGTTTCATGAACGCCATCCTCCAGTCACTCAGGTATGGTTACAACATCTGACGTCGAGCGCTGCCTTCAGATCTTGTCCCTGCCACTGACTCTAGTGTGTAGAGCTTAGGCAGTTAGCTCACTTCCCTGTGCCTTACTTTCCTGATCAGTTAAACTGGAGATGATGGTTCCTACTTCACTGGGTAGTTGAGAAGATTAAATATTGTAATTTGGTTAATGTTCTTAGAGCACTGCCTGGCAGTAAATAGCTGTTCAGTTATTATTAACTCCCACTGCTTCCTGACTAGGCCAGAGCAGGGGTCACAGCTGCCTCTGTGAAAGACCAGATAGTAAATATTGTAGTCTTCCAGGCTGTGTACAGTCTCTAACACATACCCCACCCCCTTTTATTTAACAAGCCTTTAAAAATGTGAAACTCACTTTTATTTATTTATTTTTAAATATTTTATTATTTATTTGAGAGGTAGAGTTACAGACAGAGGGAGAAATGGAGAGAAAGGTCTTTAATCCACTGGTTCACTCCCCAAATGGCCGCAGTGGCTGCAATGGCCAGAGCTGAGCTGATCCAAAGCTAGGAGCCAGGAGTTTCTTCCAGGTCTTCCACATGGGTGCAGAGGCCCAAGGACTTGGGCCATCTTCTACTGCTTTCCCAGGCCATAGGCAGAGAGCTGGATCAGAAGTGGAGCAGCTGGGACTAGAACTGGTGTCCATATGGGATGCCAGTGCCACAAGTGATGGCTTTACCCACTATGCCACAGTGCTGGCCCCAAAACTCACTTTAAAAATGAAAGTTCCCGGCCGGCGCCGCGGCTCACTAGGCTAATCCTCCGCCTAGCGGCGCCGGCACACCAGGTTCTAGTTCCGGTCGGGGCGCCGGATTCTGTCCCGGTTGCCCCTCTTCCAGGCCAGCCCTCTGCTGTGGCCAGGGAGTGCAGTGGAGGATGGCCCAGGTGCTTGGGCCCTGCACCCCATGGGAGACCAGGAAAAGCACCTGGCTTCTGGCTCCTGCCATCGGATCAGCGCGGTGCGCCGGCCGCGGCGGCCATTGGAGGGTGAACCAACGGCAAAGGAAGACCTTTCTCTCTGTCTCTCTCTCTCACTGTCCACTCTGCCTGTCAAAAAAAATAAATAAATAAAATAAATAAATAAAATGAAAGTTCCCGGCTGGTGCCGCGGCTCAATAGGCTAATCCTCCACCTAGCGGCGCCAGCACACCGGGTTCTAGTTCCAGTTGCGGCGCCGGATTCTGTCCCAGTTGCCCCTCTTCCAGGCCAGCTCTCTGCTGTGGCCCAGGAGTGCAGTGGAGGATGGCCCAAGTACTTGGGCCCTGCACCCCATGGGAGACCAGGAGAAGCACCTGGCTCCTGCCTTTGAATCAGCGCGGTGTGCCGGCTGCGGCAGCCATTGGAGGGTGAACCAACGGCAAAGGAAGACCTTTCGCTCTCGCTCTCTCACTGTCCACTCTGCCTGTAAAAAAAAAAAAAAAAAAGTTCCCCTGCACTAGAGAACCTTGTTCAGAGAATTTTACTTCCATCATTAGTTCAGTCTTAAGTATGATCATAAGATCAGATGTTCAGAAATTCCTCAAAATGTAAGACAAGTAGTAAGAATAACGTGGCCAACTAAAAGATTTAGCCTTTCAAGCCTGACCCACGTTAAATGAAATTGTTTTTAAAGTTGTATACTGTTAGATTTTAATGAAGCCTCAATGGCCAGAATAAATTATCTTCCCCAGGCCCTGCTGCTAATGAGGAGCGGAAGGTGTATTTGATTTCTCCTTAAAGGTGCTTCTCAGCTTTCCTGTTCTTACCTAAAGAAGAAAGTCTAGTTACTACTGAATTTTCCTTAA
This sequence comes from Oryctolagus cuniculus, assembly GCF_964237555.1. Lineage (NCBI taxonomy): Eukaryota > Metazoa > Chordata > Mammalia > Lagomorpha > Leporidae > Oryctolagus > Oryctolagus cuniculus. The sequence continues at coordinate 86,625,079 of NC_091443.1, forward strand.
TGATCCTGTATAATGTAGCTAAATTATATGGCTGGCTTCTTGGTTTGTTTTTATTTGAGATACTATTGAACACCCGGAAGCAAACACCCTGAAAAGAAATGGTGACAACCTATATAGATAGAAGGAAACTTGGGGGATTTGAGGAACAGAGAATCTGTTTTCAGTTCTTATTAATTCCTTGCAAGTCCTCTATCCATCTATCTGTCCTGTTTGGTTAAACTGAGCAAAAAGCATGAAGAAACTTAGTGCGAGAGATTGCATGAGTGCAATGGAAATGAGAAACTGAAAGACCACACAATCCATACGAGGTTTCATAGGATGTTTTTTTTACCACCCTATTACATTTTTGTAAAAAATAATTTTCTTCCCTTTCTTTTAAAATAGTAACATTGAGCAGTTTTGCTGTTATTTCAAAGAACTGCCAGCTGTGGAGTTAAGGAATGGGAAAACAGCAGGAAGGCGAACATACCACACCAGGAGCCAAGGGGATACCAGTGTGTGAGTTGCAAGAATCTGTCCTTTCTCGCCTTGCATTACAAACACCTGACTCTTACTGGTGATTTCCATTGTAATATGTGAGTTAACAGGCACACACATTTAAAAACATGTCTTCTAAAAATTGTGTTACAGTATCTAGCAATCAATAGTTGCTGGAATTTTTTTATTTCTGTTTATTACAACAGGCAGGATACATTTAGCACTCTGCTTACTGAGTCTCTGGAGATTGGGTTATTTTAGAATCGACATCCAGTTCCAGGTGTAGAATAACATGGATGTCATTAGTCTGTATGAATTGATTTCTTCAACAGTGCTAGATAAATCTCTTGGCTAAAAAGAAATTAATCTGTAGTTAAGAAACTAATTACAAGACAACACAGTCAACCTGTAGTTGGTCTGGACAAGGGAAAAAAATGGCCAAGTGTTTATTAAGGACTAACTTTGGATTCAAATTCTGTGCAGCCCTGCCATATTTGAGGTTCAGAAGATCTATCATAATATGATTATAAGGGGCACATTTTTTAATATCTCAGCTGTGCTGAAATAGAGCTGGAACTTACAATAATCTGTATATATGTAGTGCTTCCCCTGCCTGCCCATCTCCACTGCCATGTCACCCCATTCCCACTAATTCTGAAAGGCCTTTCAGAATCTGAAACTATGCTGTTTCAGTGGCCATGAGAGAGGAGTGTAGAACATGTTAGAAGAGTGAATGTTTCGCATGGAGCCACTGCGTGGAAACCTTTAGAGCCAGGTGTTGAAGCAGGCGTGGAAGGGCATCGCCGAGTGCTGTTGGAATGAGTTTCTTTGGTAGCAGTGTTTGAGATGAGCTGGCAGTGCTGGCATTCAAGGAGACTGCAGTCAGGTTGTCGGGGACAGTGGTGCCATGAAGAGAAGAAAATGCACGGGCATGGAGGTTAAGGGCAGAGTTACTGGTACTCATGTGTCAGTGTCATCTGGGGTTTAAATACAGACTGCAGAAATCACCCAGAAAAGGAATTTATTGAAGGCCTATAAATGAAATAACTAGTACTGGATGGGGAGAAAATCAGTTTTTTGGAGCCTGGGTAGTCTGCACCATAGCCACCCTCCCTCTGTCAACTGTCGTGTAAGGAGGCCTCTGCAGCATGACCCTGGGGAACTTAGAGCCATGCTGCTGCTTTTGCTGTCCCTGGATTCTAGGTGATGGTCTGTGCCATCAGAGTGGACTGGGTGCTATCCCTGCTTCAGACAAGCAGAGTCTATGCCACATAGCTTTGTCCTGAGTGCCAGGGAAGCTGAGACAGTATCTGACTTTTTTAACCAAGACTCGGAAGGAGTAGAATTACATAGGAAGAGGGTTCAGGCACTGGGAAGTCAAAAATGCAATTTATATCCAAAGGATCTACTAGATAGAAGGGTGCAGAAAGACGATACTGATTTTCTCATACATTAATGAAGTGTCTAAGAATATGGTAGTTATATTGACAGACATGAGAAATTGAGGAAGTGTATCCCTTTAGCTGTATGCATAGAAAACCAAAAGTAACAATGGCTTACACATCCCTGATTTATTTTCTCATGTGAAAGTCAGAGGTTATCTGTCTAGGGCTATTTCATGAAGTCATCAGCTCCTGACTTCCTGTTCCAGCTGCCCTAGGGTGTGGCTCCCATGCCCAGAGTCCAGAATAGTGCTGAGTGCTACCACTGCATCCTCTTTCCAGCTAGTGGAGAGAGGGAAGGGGTTAATAACAACTACTATTCTTCCCTGTAAGATTTCCCGGAAGTTGGACATCCAGTTTTTTATTGTGGGAGTTCACATGCCTGACAAAAATGGATGTTCCAGTCCTGGATATTGAGGGAAGTAAGAAGAAATGGAAGGTACTTAAGAAATGTAGCACACAAGAGGACCTTCAGAAAACTGTGTTGGAAAAAAGAAACCTGAAGAAAAATGGTCCTGAGAAAATCAGTTTCAGATTTGGATTTGAGAGGATAGGTGTGGTTGTGCTCGCCGAAGTCCCGGGGCCACATGAACTCTGAGAGGAGCACACGGTTACAGACTGAAGTCTGGGAAGTGCTTCTCCTGAGCAGCAAGAAGGGCAAATGCAGCTGCAGGGAAAGACCCTGTGCGGATGGGGCACCGCTTTACTTTACCCGTGTGGTTACAAAGCTGGTTCCGTCAGTAAGTATACCTTTGGGATGCTCTTATTTAGCTGTCAGACTTAGTTCAGAAAAGATGAGACCCTTTTCAAATTTTCATCTCTGTATTACGCATTTTAGATGACTGGACTCTGTGCACCGAAGGAGCCTCTGTCTGCTGCTAAGGGTGTCCTCCCTTCCTCTCTTCCAGGTCTCTGGTAGAAGAGTTCAGAAAGACACTCTGTGCTTTATGGCAAGGCAGCCAGACCGCATTTAGCCCTGAGTCCTTATTTTATGTTATTTGGAAGATTATGCCGAATTTTAGGTAAGTGTAATTTAAAGAAGGGTACTTAAAAACATTAGTATTAATCTTTGCATTGTTTCTAAATTTCATTTCCAATAAATGGTGGTATTCTAGATGTTCTAAATAATAAAGACTGTTTTTTTGTTTTATTTTTTTCTTTTAGAAGAGCAGATGTTGAATACATCTGACCTAATAAATGTGTTTATTTGAAAAACAGACATTAGAAATGTCTTTAGGGGGCTGGCACTGTGGCATAGCTGCTGCCTGCAGTACTGGCATCCCATTTGGGCACCTGTTCCAGTGCCGGCTGTTCTACTTTCGATCCAGCTGAGAAAGCAGCAGAAGATGACCCAAGTCCTTGGGCTCCTGCACCTGTGTGGGAGACCAGAGGAAGCTCCTGGCTCCTGGCTTGGATCAGCCCAGCTCTGGCCATTGCAGCCATCTGGGCAGTGAACCAGCAGATGGAAGACCCCTCTTTCTCTCTCTCTCTGCCTTTCAAATAAATAAATAAATAAATCTAAAAAAAAAAAAAAAATAGAAATGTGTTCAGGGGAAGGCACTGTAGCACCACTTGGGACACTCATATACCATATGGGAGGGCCAGCAACTCTATGCTTCCAATCCAGCTTCCTGCTAATGCAACTGGGAAGCAGCAGATGATGACCCAAGTACTTGGGTTTCTGCCACCCATATAGGAGATCCAGCTGGAGTTCCCAGCTCCTGGCTTTTTAAAAAGACGTACTTGTTTGAAAGGCAGAGTTACAGGGGTGGTAGGGGTGGGCACGAAGGTGGGGAAGGAGGAGATACCTTCCATCTGGTGATTCACTACCCAAATGTCCACAACAGCCAGAATCTGATACTCCATCTGGGTCTCCCATGTGGGTGGCAGGCACCCAAGTACTTGGACCATCATTTGCTACCTGCCAGGTACCTCATCAGGAAGCTGGATTGGAAGCATGAAGTAGCTGGCACTCAAACTGGCACTTCTTCCATATGGGATCTGGGCGACCCAAGTGGTGGCTTAACCTGCTGAACCACAATGCCTGCCCCTGAAATAATTAAATCTTTAAAAAAAAAAAAAAAGAATTAATGATTCTTTAAAATGTCTTTAACAAAAGATACGGCATTTTGTTGTTATAAAAACAAAGCCATTATAAATAACTTAAGTGTGCTAGGAAAACATACTGGATAAAATTTGATTCTTTTAAAATCTTATATAAAGAATTACCACCAAGCACTATCTTAGTGTTCCAAAAAAAAAAAAAAGTTCCAAATATAACCAGTGCAAATCCATGTTGTTGTGTTTCCTGTTCTGGTCTCTGGATCTTGAAGCTCTGAGAGGACTACAGTTATGTCCCATAAGATTCATGTTCTAGAAGGTAGCTGTGCCACAACCCACATCCTCAGAGGAGTCCTGCCTCTCTCCTGGGTTGGTCATCACTGTAGAGATGCAGACAGTAACAGAGTCAGGCACTGCATTTGTTAGCAGCCTTTGATGCTTTCTACTGATTTTTTCCTTCTGAAGCAAGTCACGGTTCTTAGTTGTCATCATTGTGGCATCCAGTGTACATCCCTCGCCTTTAAAAAATGAAAACAGGCTGGCGCCGTGGCTCACTAGGCTAATCCTCCACCTTGCGGCGCCGGCACACCGGGTTCTAGTCCCAGTCTGGGCGCCGGATTCTGTCCCAGTTGCCCCTCTTCCAGGCCAGCTCTTTGCTGTGGCGAGGGAGTGCAGTGGAGGATGGCCCAAGTACTTGGGCCCTGCACCCCATGGGAGACCAGGAGAAGTACCTGGCTCCTGCCATTGGATCAGCGTGGTGCGCCGGCCGCAGCGGCCATTGAAGGGTGAACCAACAGCAAAGGAAGACCTTTCTGTCTGTCTCTCTCTCACTGTCCACTCTGCCTGTCAAAATAAATAAATAAATAAATAAATTTTAAAAAATGAAAACAAAGACAAAAACAGCAGCCTATGGTAGAACTTAGCCTGTAGTAGAACTTATCTTGCCTTGCTGCCTAATAGATGATATTGTTAGTATAGAGAAATATTTAGAAGACAAGAACTTAAAAGGATGCATTTTTTGCCTTTCTGAAAAGTTTAGCCTTCAGGGTGACATGACATGACATGAGTAACTCCTATTTGTCCTGGTCTTTGCTTCTTTTATGTATCCTGTCACATAAATTTCCACTTAGGAGAGATGAATTTTTATAAGAATTTTAGAATTTCATGACTCTTAAGTAGGAAAGGTAGAAATGACTGCTAATTTTCCACTAGTCAGATTTGGACTCAGTATAAAATTTCTAACATAATCAGCTAGTTAGACCCTTGATAGGGATTTAATCTTTGTGTTTATTACTATATAACAAGAGTTTACATGTAATGAGTACCTACTGTGTGACAGGCATTTGGTATCTTATATCTGATGTTCATTTAAAAACAAGCAATACCAAAATTCATGTTAAGGTGGGAAGTATTGCCCCCCATTTTAGAGAAGAAAAAACAGAAAGGAGAAGCAGCTTGTTCCATCTTATACGTCTATAGCAGGTGTCTATGGAGTTTGGAGATCAATGGATATGGTCCTGGTAATTTGTCCACATGCTTTGAGTGTAGCCCTCTAATTTTCTACACCTCTCCTGGGTCCCACTGGTGACCAGAGTCCCTCATTCTTGAGAGTTTGGAGACATCTTCAGGCTTCTATGCCACAGAATCCTGCATTTCCTCTAAATCTTAACATATCTCTGCCCTTTCTGGTTCCTATTGCCCACCTGTCAGCATGATTTCATTGTTAGCTACTTAACACATTCTAATATTCCTAATGAAGGGAAGAGACCTTTAGAAAAGTCATCCAGGTTGAGAAATTTAGCATAGCCTCTGAGATGATTTCTGATATACATGAATTCTTAAATTTCCCTAACACTGATGAGAATAAGATGCTTTAGTATCCTTAGAAGGGCTTTCTCTTAATTTTGCGATGATTGAAATTGTTCCCATTTTCATAAAATTGAAGAATAGGCTTTGTCTTGATTAGATCTAGAGATTATCTCCTGGGTAGAGCTGTAGTACAGGACCACTACACAACACACAGGTGTGACACTGGGGGTGGGCTTTGTCCTTAGAGCTCAGGTTCTATTGGGTGTGCAAGGTAGGTCCTTGTGACAGACCTTTGGGGAAGTGCAGTTGAGTCTGGACTTCTGTTTCTGTTTATTGATAATCCCAAAATAAATTTCATTTGAATTTAAAAATCACATTTTCCTAGATTCACAAATCATAATATCAGGATAGCTTGATCCCTTGGAATGAAGACTGAAATCTCTGAAATCCAAACATGCATGTAGACATAGGAACAACTTTCACCTAGGGGAAGGAAAAAACACACTCTGAATGTAATCAGCAGCTTGGATATAGGAACCATCGAGGTTTTTCTTTTTTCTCACTCTAGTCAAAGCCAGTCATCTAACAGGGTAGATTTTCCTAAAGTTTTGACCTTTTCCAATATATATCTCTACTTAAGTACTATATTTCTTATGGCGTCCTAGTATCCCCAGCTCTTCTGAGCCTTTTCTTTCTTATAAAAATACTTTAAAATTTACTTTAATAGGCAAAGTATACATAGTTCAGAATTCAAAAGGTTAAAAAGAATATGCACTGGGTGTTTTTTCTTTTGTTGTCTTCCCAGGAAGTCACTGTTTTCTAGCTGCAGACTTAGTTCCTAGATTTTGCGTAGTCCTTTCATTGACTGCTAATCTGGGTATATAGCAAGTGTGCATGTGTGTTTGTATGTAAATGTTAACATGAATGATAATGTCCTTTTTTTCTACTTTGAGGTTATTCATATTTATAAATAGCTTCATCCATTTTATAGTTGTATCATAATTTGTGTAAGAGTTCCCTACCCATGGTTATAGACCATTTCTAATCTTCTGCTGTTCCAAACAATGCTACAATGAATAGTCTTATGCATACATGTGAAACCATCTAAAAGAGTAATTTTTGGGTCAAAAAGTGATGCTTTTGTAATTTTGATAGTCTTTTCTGCTGGCTTTTGCTACTTCTTCGCTTCCTTAACATGTTTGTGCTGTTGCCTGGCTCTTTGCCTGTGCGTGCTTCTGCGTACAGTATTACTCTGTGGGTCCTCTTTCTTTATGATCCAGCTTAATACTAACACCCTCTTAGAAAGTCTTTTGATGATTCAAATCAGGTCATAGTGGTTATTCCATTGCTTTTTATATTATACATGTACTGTTTTTACTTTTCTTGTACAACTTGATTTAACATATTTGCCTTGACTTCCCAAAACAGAGTTCTTTAGTTTTTTTCATCAATTATTGTTTTAAAATAATGGATGAATAAGTTGCTGAAACATTTTATTTATTTGCTAGCTGTCTGTATGTGATACTCTAACAGTAATCCTTTGGTGTGTTTGTGAATATAGAGGGGCTTAAAAAGTACTGTGCTGTTGATATATTTAAACAGTGTAGTTTTTCCTGCTAGAATTTTGCTATTTTTGTGTGTAAACACAAATACATTTTTGTCTTTTCATTTTATGGTGCTTTTATTTTGAGGAAACTCAGCCATGATTGGTGCCAAACACTGGCTAGAAATAGCTAAATTTAACCTATTTTGCTTTTACAAGTATTTTGGCTAAGACAGAAACTTGAATTCTTTTATGAATGTTAAATATGAACACAACCTAAAGTTCTGAGATGCATTAAGTATTTTAAAGGAAGTTTGTTCTAGAATGATAAAATTTGATTCTATAGAGGCATTTCCTGTTCCTTATTGGATCTCACCATTTCAAGATTGTGGACTAGAATCCAGTAACAGATAGAAGGGATGATATGAGTGTGTGGGGCTTATATGAAAATAAATGTAACTCCCCACGTTAGCAGGAAAAAAAAGATCATAGACTGGCACTGCTGAACACAGAGTGGTCCATGGTGTACAGCTGCATGTCCCAGCTGTGTTTCTTGTAGCACACCTGCGTGTCTGTGTTCTGTGGTGGTGTTTCATTATTTGAGATCGTTGCTTTTTATAGTCAGGCACATGCAGAGTAACATTTTCTTTGACTATTTTTCATTGGAACATTTCTTGAAGATTGGGGTACCTTTGATTTCTGTTCATTGTGCCACAGCTTTCTGTGAAGAGATGGCTGCCCCCATGGTTGTGGGTGCCATGCTTCAGCGGTGGGCTTCCTTCTTGGTCCTCCCACCAGAGGGGATGCCGAGGCTGTCAGAGGCTCTCTGGGTTGGCGGTGTGCCCTCCAGCTGTTACACTCTGTGTCTCACGGAGACACAGAGGGCAAGCTCAAGTGAAGCCAAAAGACCAGTGTTAAAATGGGAGCCAATGTCACTTCCCTCACCTCCTCTCTTCTTTCCCAACCTGTCACAGAGACAGACTCATGGCTCTTCATAAATAATGTCCTCCCTAATACACACCCAGCTGTTTGGTGACATTGATGAAATCTGTGTTCCAAACGCCACACCCCGAATGTGGAGAGACGCCTAAGCTGACTGCAGAGGGAATTCTGAAGACCAGATTACATAACTGGGGAATAACTGAAAAGCTAACTGAAGTTTGTTGAATTTAACATACTAAATAATGCTGATTAAGGCTTTCAGATAAGTCAATGAAATGATATACTCAAATTTTTAAAAACGGAATTATAGATGTCTTTTCTGTCAGAATCAGAAAAATTGCCCCCTGTAAAAAGGCAGACACTGTTTCCTGGTGCATTTACAAGCTGTAACAGATGCTCATGACTTAGCTCATGTAGTTGAAGTCGGCGTTTGCAGGGCGGGTATTTGGCCTAGCAGATGAGATGCTGATATCTTACACTGGAGAGCCTGGGTTTGATTCCCAACTCTGGCTCCCAACTCCTTCCTGCTAATGCAGACCCTGCGAGGCAACAGTGATGGCTTGAGTCAGTGGGTCTCTGCCACCCACATGGGAGACCTGGGTTGAGTTCCCAGCTCCCTACTTTGGCTCAGCCCAGCCCATTACAGGCCAGGAGGAGTAAATCAGCCAACAGGAGCTCTCACCTGGTTTTTCTGTGTCTCAAGTAATTTGTTTAATGAATATTTGTAATAGTATAAGATTTTTTATTTTTTTAAATTTGGGGAGGCATAGAGACAGAGTGAGCTCCCATCCACTGGTTCACCCCACAGACACCTGCAAGGACCAGGACTGGAAACAGTCCAGGTCTCTTATTTGGGGAAGAGACTCAACCACTTGAGCCATTACCTGCCACTTCTCAGGGTCTGTTTTGGCAGGAAGCTGGACTTGTTAGCCAAAGCCAGGCATTGAACCTGGGCACTCTGATAAGAAATGTGGACATCTTGACTGCTAGGCCAAATGGCCATGTTCAAAATAATGTATTTTGAAAAATCATAGTATAATTGAAAAGCTCATTAATGTACATTAGATTTTGATAAAAAAAAAAAAAAAACAAAAACTAGACAGCTCCCATGCACTGGTTCACTCCCTAATTACCTATAACAGTCAGAGCTGGGGGTTCAACCCAGGTCTTCTACATGGGTGGCCAGGGCCCAGCCACTTGAGCCATCACTTACTATGTCCCACGGTCTGCATTAGCAGGAAGCTGGAAACTGGAGCCAGGGCCAGAAATGAAACGCAGACTGTTAAGAGATGGTTATGCATTCATGATAAAAATGCACACTGATATAACTACAGGGTACTGGTTTTCACGACATTTTAGGAAAATAATGTAGGGTATGAATGAAATTTTTTGTATGTGTTAGAATTTCAAATAATACTAATCTTACCTATTGAGTCATGGAAAAAAAATGGACATTGTGTTAACTAAGTTAAAAGCACGTCCTTAGGTCTGTAAAGGAATCTATTAGTCAGCTTTTCATTATTCTAACTGAAATGCTCAAGGGAAGCTTCTTGGGAAGGAAAAGGTTTATTTTGGCTTTCGGTTTAGAGGTCACAGTTCAGGACCGGGCGGCTCCGTTTATCTGGTATCTGGTGGAGGCTGGCTGTGGTGTAGTGGAACAGTCATGTGAGCCAGGAAGCAAAGAGAGGAGCCAGGCCCAACACAGCCAAAATAACCAAGCCTCTGAGTTCTGAAGAGAACTTCCTCCTGAGGGCCACCCCCCTACCCCCGTGACCAAAGACCTGGCTCCACCTCCTCAGCACCACAATTAGATGAAGTCTTAATCAGATCACTCTGAATCCATCAACCTTTAAAAGTTAAACATCTGTATGAGTTTGGGAAGCCAAGTTCTGTTTAATCCATAACAAGGAGCTACCAACTTTAAATGTTTTTGATTGTAAATTTTTAACATTTTTACTCATGAGCCTTAAATGAAATGCTTGAATGTATTTTATATTTAGTTGCAATACACAATAGTTTAGAAGAAGCTGTAGTGAAATGCTAAAGTGACGTCTGATTTTTAAGTTCCATACTTAAGGGAGATTGTTTTCATAAAGTACAATTTCCAGGAAAATACATATTGAAAGAAACTCTGATTGAAAGAAATTTTGTTTATGGAACTGTGGCCTAGAAGAGTGATTGACTTAGAAGAGTGCTTTGACCAGAAAAACTTAGAAGACTGACTGAAGAGAACTTCCATGCTGGCAAGCTACCTTTTCTGTTAGTTTTGTAGAAGTATTCAGTATAATATCGCTTTATTTATTTTACCAAATAAATCTACCCAGACCTTCTACCTCTGCCTCTTCATTACAGTTCACTTGTGCTTGACCTGTAGCTTTCTGTCTGAGGATAGTGTAAGAAGCAATCTAAGAATATATATATATTCAAGTTTTAGCATAGATCATGACTGGGGAGTGAACTAGTAGATGGGAGCTCCCTCTAATAATTTTTTTAATGTTTATAGTATTTATTTCCCAAAGATGTCTTTCGGATCAGATTAGGAGGCAGATAGAGAATATCAGACATCTTTAATTACTTAGGTAAAGTTTTTCTTCTCTCTGCCAGTGTTTAGAATCTTCTAACCTAAGGAGTTAGTGTTGGGTTCCTTCCTTCTCGTGGCGGTGGCTGACGTGTGACTCGGTGCGGGTGTGATGTGAAGTGTTAGCATGTGACTTCTGGAGAGGCCGTGTGAGACAGTGGGAGGCGCCAGCGTTTTGCTCCCATCTGTCACTGTGTGGTAGGACTCGGGCAGTCACATGCTCCCCTTTTTGCCCTTTAATTTTCTCATCTCTAAAGTGAAGAGGTCAGCTGAGGAGGTCGTGACGAGTCCAGGTAGCTCTGATGTTCTGTGGATTTCAAACGTACTTTTACTGAACTAGAATTCTTTCTTGGAGACAGCTTTCCTGTGTTGCGCTGCGGTCCTGCCTGGCACTCTCCCCTCTGGGCGGTGGAGCCTCCCCAGTGACCGAGTGTTTCTGTTTGCTTCAAGGGGCTACCAGCAGCAGGACGCACATGAATTCATGCGCTACCTTTTGGACCACCTACACTTGGAGCTCCAGGGCGGTTTCAATGGTGTTTCCCGCTCAGCAGTTCTGCAGGAGAATTCCACTCTGTCTGCAAGTAGCAAATGCTGCGTGTAAGATTTAGTTTTTGTTTTTTAGGTGGATCGCAGACGTTTCTGTTGGGGTTGCCATGTGTTAGACTTATAGTGGAAGGGGCTCTTGACATTTCCTGAAACTCAGGGGCACCTGACCCTGTGACCAGAATGGACCAGCTTGTGCCCCTGCCCCCAGACTAGAGGCGTGGTGTATTTATATCTTAGTGGAGTTCTGATGGGTGTTGTTTGTTGTAGATTATTTTTAAACTTAGAACAGAAAATATTTGTATTATCTGGCCTTAAGACTTTCCTCCAAATGTAACAAGTAATGTATGAGACTTAATTTTCATATATCAGAATAATTATTTGTTCACTAAAAAAAGCTTAAACATTTTGAAGCTGAGTGTTCCTAAAACTCCATTTTGAAGCCATTTTTCTAAGACTTTTCTTTAATTAAATCAAGATATTTTTAAGTTCTAGAAATTTTTTCTTGTCCCTCCGTATTAAAAAAAAAAAAAAAAAAGCACCTTTTGGATGGCTTTCCCATTTTCTGATAGCCCAGAGCATATACTGAGATCAGAACGTTTGTTTTGCTTGAGAAGGGATGATTCACTCTTTCCACCTGCATTTTGGTCAATTATAATCTCCTTTTCAAATCTGTTGAAAGATTTTGTTAGTATTGACCTACACAGGAAAAGGACTTAAAAGAAACCAGCTCACCAAAGAAGAGAAGAGAGTCACTAATGTCTCAGGGTCACCGTAGTGCTGCCTGGCAGTCCATGCATCTGACTTAGAAGGCTGGGGCGTTTCAGTGACGGGCAGCCTCACAGCTAGCCTGGCCGCAGCGGAGAATGGCAGCCGTGTGGCCTGCCATCGCCATCCTCGTTTGTCCCTCTCCATCCTGGAAGCTATTAGAGTCCAGGGCAGAAAGGGAAGAACCTGTGACTGGGTAGAATTGTTCTTCCTGCTAGCACCAAATTAAAAATAGTATAAAATGAAAATTTTGGTTTGTATTTTATCCTGGCACATTTATACACAAAGGTTATCACATGGACTCCAGGATAGTCTGTGTGAGGCGAGAGGGGTCTGTGCTGTTACCCTTTTGTTTGGTGCCCAGGGCATCCTTGAGGACCACTCTGGATAATACTTAAAGGTGTCCTTTTAGTTTACAATGAATTTGCAGTATTAATTTTTACCCTTTTGTGACATTTTCAAGAATAGTAATTGCAAATTCCATTAGTTAGGAAACAGAAAAAATTTGTCATAAAATATTAAAAATTCAGATTTCTTAATTTCCTTCACTGTCACTTTTAAAGATATTTGCTAAAACCAGAGAACGGTCTCCCATGCAGACACACCCACCCCTACCGAAGGCGGCATGGTGAGGGTGGGAAGGCAGAGGGATACATGGCAGATGTATCTTTTTGGTACATAAAAAACCATTTGTGTCAAAGTAAGGGACGTTAGCACAAGAGCCAGTCCAAGTATTCAGTCTGCAAACACTCTTGGTGCATAGATGGAAGTAGAATGGTGATATTGACATGTGTTTACCAATTTTCCTTTAAACTGAATGGCATACACTTCAGATAGCCCGAACTTGATTAGCATTCATTTTTCAGAGGAAGCGATTATCAAGGAAGGACTACACTGAGTTCAAATGTACTGCTTTTTTTTTTTTAATCACTTATTTGAGAGGCACATCTCAAACAGATGAGACTTTCATCTCCTCATGTACTCCTCAAATGCCCACAACAGCTGGGCTTGGGCCAGGATGAATCTAGCAACCCAGCACTCCCACAAGAGTAGCAGGGACCCAAGTACTTGGGCCATCATCTGCTGCCTTCCCAGGTGCATTGGCAGGAAGTTGGATCAGAAGCAGAGGAGGCAGGACTTGAACTGACGGAGATGGGATGTGGACATTCCAAGTGGCAGCTTAGCCTACTGTACCACAAAACATACTCCCCTATACTATTTTTTAATGAAGCCATTTCCGTTTTACTTAAGGCAGCTTTCTATGTGAGCATCAGTGTGAAAGGATCAGTTGTTAACACCTTTGCTTTCAGATTTGTTTGGTAAGTTTGTGATACAGATACTAAATGTAAAACCTAAAACTGTGTCCTACAGTTCCTAATGGATCTTTTTTTTTTAAAAAAAGCTAGTTTGTTTTACAAACATTCTCTGTAAAGAAAAAACTACAGTCTATTTCTTTTGTTCGTAAAGGAATCAACTTTTCTTACAAAAGAATTGCTTGGAGGTCAGTGTTGTGGCACAGTGGGTTAGGCTGCTGCCTGTGATGCAAGCATCCCACTTCTGATCCAGTTCCCTGCTAATGTGCCTGGGAAAGCAGTGCAAGATGGCCCAAGTCCTTGAGCCCCGTGCACCCATATGGAAGACCCGGAGGAAGCTCCTGGCTCCTGGCTTCACATCAGCCAAGGTCTGGTGTTGAGGCCATGTGGGGAGTGAGCCAGCAGATGGAAGCTTGCTCCCTCTGTAACTCTTTCAAATAAATAAATAAATCTTGAAGGAAAAAAAAATTGCTTGGGTAGGGTTTGTGTGCTTCATCACTGCAGTGGGTTTAATTTGGACTGGCTCAGAAAATGCAGTTCAGAAGATTAGGAGTAACTGACTACAAGTGACAGAAACCACCTCTAATTGCTAGTAGCAAAAAGGACATTTACTGGCTCAAGTAGCTACATCAGTGCACAAAGATCAATATATAAACCTTTACAATCAAAACTACCTCAATATCAGCTAGTAATATATTGGTTAAATTAGAAGGAGCATGGGGTTAAGATCATCTGCTCAGGCCAAACCAACTGTGTCACCCTGGGCCACATTTCTTACATTTTGGGTCTCACTTCTTGAAATGCAAAATGGGGATGGCAGTATCTACCTTACAGAACTGTTGTGGAGCTGACTGGATTAACGCGGGGAAAGTGCTGAGAGTGGAGCCAGCCCGTGGCAAGTGCTGTGTCAGTGCCTGCGATTCACGCTCTCGCTGGTGCACTTCCGCAGTTGTTCTTGCGTCCATACTGTGAAGGCTGAGCTGCTCTCAAAGGAGACATTTGTTCAGGGTACTTATTTATGGAAAACAGAGCAAGAAGCAGGTATAATCTGACTGCACACTGGTAACATTGTGGCAAATGCTGCAAGTACTTTCTTGTGGGTCAGCACTCCTCTACAAGCTCTTTGCACTGCACAGGTGTAACTTCATCTTCGCCCAGCCTCTGAGGCAGGCACCCCTCCTACTCCTGTTTTACGTTTGATGGAGTGCAGGCAGTAAGAGGCTAAGTAACATTAGGGCAGGTGGTTTTTTATTGTTTGTGAAGTATACTAGAATTTTTTTTTTTTTTTTTTTGGACAGAGTGGACAGTGAGAGAGACAGAGAGAAAGGTCTTCCTTTGCCGTTGGTTCACCCTCCAATGGCCACCGCGGCTGGCGCGCTGTGGCCGGCGCACCGCGCTGATCCCATGGCAGGAGCCAGGAGCCAGGTGCTTTTCCTGGTCTCCCATGGAGTGCAGGGCCCAAGCACCTGGGCCATCCTCCACTGCACTCCCTGGCCACAGCAGAGGGCTGGCCTGGAAGAGGGGCAACCGGGACAGAATCCGGCGCCCCGACCGGGACTAGAACCCGGTGTGCCGGCGCCGCTAGGCGGAGGATTAGCCTAGTGAGCCGCGGCGCCGGCCGAAGTATACTAGAATTTAAAAAGAAGATCCTGGAGAGGCAGAAAGAGAACGCCCCTGTGCTGGTTCACTCCCCAAATGCCCACAGCAGCTGGGGCTAGACCAGAACCTGGGAACTTCGTCCAGGGTCCCCCATGGTGGTGGAAGGGTCCCAGGTGTTTGAGCCATCACTGCTGCCTCCTGGGAGCCGCATGAGCAGCCAGCTGGAGCCAGGAACAGAGCTGCGGGTATTGAACCCAGTTCCTCTCAAGTGGGATGTGGGCATCTTAACTGCCTGTCCTAAACCCCAACCTGCATAGTGTCATTCTACATGCCCAGTGTTTTCAATTGTGAGGTCTTATCTCCAGCAGGAATGACTAAATCTATATTAAATTCCTTTACCTCCTTTTCTCCAAATCTCAGTAAATCTAAAACTATGTCAGATTGAGGATATGGTGCAACATCGAGTAACATTGAGAATTCCCTGTAACAAGTGAGGGCTTTCCAAGATGCAAATAACAAAGGTGGTTCCCCCTTTTCTGAGGGATATTTGTAGGGTGGAGGGGCGTGGATAGAAGGGGCCATCTTGCCCTGTTGTACATCATATATGTGCAGTGTTGATTGTAACAGCAGTGGGCACTGGTAGTTACTTGAGGAAGTAGTGGGACTGGAAGAGGGGCTTGAGGGGAGGCTGGTGGCTTGAACTTTATTCAGCATATGTCTATATAGCTTTGAGAGTATTATATTTTGTAATTGAAATATAAATGATATATTCCCCTAAAGGGAGTAATCTATAGGCTATTATTTTTATTTTTAATGTCAGGATGTCTTTTTACTAAGATGTTTTCCTGTGGTGATTTTCTCTAGAAATGGAGCATCTACAGTTGTCACAGCTATATTCGGAGGCATTCTCCAAAACGAGGTTAACTGCCTCATATGTGGGACAGAATCTAGAAAGTTTGATCCGTTCCTAGGTAAGACATCTTTGGCATGTAGATGGATATTAAGACAGTAAAGAGAGCAATCTTCATAAATGTATCAGTTTTTGAAGTTATCTTTGAAAATATACTTCTATGCCTTTAACAGTTCTCTGCTTTCTTGCCTCCTTTTAAGACCTTTCATTAGATATTCCAAGTCAGTTCAGAAGTAAGCGCTCTAAGAATCAAGAAAATGGGCCAGTTTGCTCACTACGAGGTAAGGATATTTTCATGTCCTAAAATTCCTGTTTTGGTTAGACTGGATTTATACAAGCTCCATTTGTATTGCCATGTGATTAATATCTTTAATGATTCTTTGCTATAACTTCAAAAATGTCACACCTGAATGTATTCTGCTACAAAAAACCATTCCATTTAATAATAGTGTCTGTCACCAGAAACTAGGTAAAGCACAAATTACTACTCACCTTTCTCTTTATCTTACTACTGGCTTTAAAATTGAAGGTCAATCACAAGAAGTTTTATGAGCAAATGAAACAGTTATTGTATGGATATTGTACTGGTTTCTGTAGAAAGAATGAATACTCAATGAAGTTACCAAGTGAATGTTGTTATTCTTTTGTATGAATAGTATCTTGAGAAATTTATTGACATAACTGTTGGTTAAGCCACAGGTTTTGCTTTTAACTGAGATTAGTGAAATTCACATTTACTTTGGGAGATTTTGACTGAAGTTTTTACATCTTAAGATTTTATCCTTGACTATCAGTATACAGGTAAGTCACCTTAAAAATGACTGTTACTGCTAGTTATTTAAAGAAACTAGGATTAGACAAAAGGAGGACCTAGTCTATTGTCTGTCATAAACTTTACATTGAAGTTCCTAATTTCTATGTTCACCAAAAATAATTCTTCAGGAGTTAGCATTATGGTGCAGTGAGTTAAGCCACTGCTTGCAATGCCAGCATCCCATAGTGGAGTGCTGGTCCAACCTGTGCTGCTCTGCTTCTGATCCAAGCTCCTGCTAATGCACCTGGGAAGGCAGCAGATGTTTCAAGTCCTTGGGCCCCTGCCATCCATGTGGAAGGACAGGGTGGAGTTCCTGGCTCCTGGCTTTGGCCTGGCCCAGATCTGCCTTGTGCAGCCATTTGGGAAGTAAATCAGTGAATAGAACATCTCTCTCTCTCTTGTTCTCCCTTTCAAATAAATTAATTAATCTTCATAAAATATGTATCTTTTAAAATTATTCAGCATTTTGTAGTATTATGATTGTGTATGTGTGTCTAGATGGCATACACTTTTTGTTTTTAATTTGAGAGGCAGGGAGATACTGAGCTTCCACCTACTGGTTCACTCCCCAAATACTTGCATAGCCTGGGCTGGGCGGGGCCTGAAGCCACCAGGAATGCAATCCAGATCTCCCGTTCTTGAGCCACCACCACTGCCTCCCAGGGTCTGTGTAGCAGGAAGCAGGAGATAGGCTTTAGAAAGAAAATCCAACCCCAGGTGCTCAGATGTGAGATGTGGACATTTTATTCATTAGATCAAATTCACACTCCAACACATACAACTTTAAAGAAAAAAAAAAAGTGTACTGTCCAGTATGGTAACCCAAAGTCATGTGTGGCTATTGAAATAGAAGTTAATCAAAGCCGGTGCCGCAGCTCACTAGGCTAATCCTCCGCCTTGCAGCGCCGGCACACCGGGTTCTAGTCCCGGTCGGGGCGCTGGATTCTGTCCCGGTTACTCCTCTTCCAGGCCAGCCCTCTGCTGTGGCCCAGGAGTGCAGTGGAAGATGGCCCAAGTGTTTGGACCCTGCACCCCATGGGAGACCAGGAGAAGCACCTGGCTCCTGGTTTCAGATCAGCGCAGCGCACTGGCCGCGGTGGCCATTGGAGGGTGAACCAACGGCAAAGGAAGACCTTTCTCTCTGTCTCTCTCTCTCACTGTCCACTCTGCCTGCCAAAAAAAAAAAAAAAGGTTAATCAAAATAAAATTCAGTTTAGTCCCACAGTTTAGGTGTTGAACAACCAGATATGGCTACTATACAAAGTACTTGAGTACTACAGAAAATTCTACTGGACAGTGCTACACTAAAGCAAATTATCTAGTAGAAAAATAACTTTATACTGTGGAAGAGATTGGCTTCCCTGTGTTGTCGGCCTTCTATGCTTTGTGAGACATATGGTAAATTATAACTAGGGAAGCAACAAGGTCTTGCTTGTGGCTTGGGTAGTCTCTGGAAATGGCTCAAGGGGCGACTGCATGGATCCTGAACGGTAAGGATGGAGCAGCAGCTCTGTGTGGAAACGCAGTCAGTGCTCACTGTACCCCACCCAGCCAGTGTGAGCTGCCTCCTCTGAACAGGAGAGCAGAGGGTATGCGAGGGAAGCCCCATTGTTTCCACTCACCCCCAAAATACGTGGCTACAGAGTATTTCTCCAAAACTACTTTTGGCCTATGTGAGATTAGGAAAATCTATTTGATATCACATTATATGTAGGGCATGCCAATGTGTTAATCAAAAACATCTCATTGACAGTTAATTTTTAAAGGAATTGAGTAGCCTCAGACTATGTAATCAGAATGGGATAACTTCATTTTACAAATTCTTCAGTAAGAATGGCAATAATATCAACATTAGTTAAAGAAAACCCAGCTGTTCATTATAAATACATGGATATGAAAACAAAACAGCTGATGTTTAAGAAAACCCATTAAGTGCAGAGAGATTTGGTTAGAAGACCCAGAGGCATTGGTTTGTTCAGCCTTCTTTCCTTCTGCACCGTGTTCCTTCCACCCCACCCTGTCCTGAGTTGGTTACATACGTGGTTTTTTAAAGTCCGACACTTGATCTTTGTTAAAGTGCTGCTGTCAGCTTAAACAAGTAGAGGACAGGGTCCAGTAATTCCGCATTCCCTTTCTGTTCGCCACTCTTCTCAGTCCAGGGCACTTCCTGGACGTCCAGGGCGTAATGAGCCTCACAGGACTGATGCACACTTCTTTATTCACTGGAGAGGAGATGCATGCGTGCCTGACAGGTTTTCTACATGTTTTGAGTCCACTTGACAAGAACTGCTTGTGTGCTGTTTTAGTCTTTAATTGTTAAGTTTCGTATTTATTTACAATGGAAGAGTGATGTGAGAAGGCCCCCTGGCATTTGAAATTGCTTAAAAGTTTGCATATTATTTTAAACAGCTCAAATAAGCCCAGTTCTAAAATCTCACAAAGATACCACTGAAAGGAGCTAGAGTTGGGAGACAAAGCCAGCAGGCACCCCTGAGTGTCAGTTCAAGTCCTGGCTGCTCCACCTCTGATCCGTACGCCCTGCTAATGTGCCTGGGCAGGCAGTGGAAGATGGCCCAAGTGCTGGGGCCCTGCATTCCCACTTGGGAGACTCAGATGTAGTTATTAGTGCCTGGCCCAGCCCTGACTGTTGTAGCTAGTTGGGGAGTGAACCAGCGGAGAGTAGATCTCTCTCTCCCTCACCCTCCCTCCCTCCCTAATTCCCTCTCTCTTTCTGTCAGATGTAGTTATTAATTAGCACCTGACCCAGCCTGACTGTTGTAGCTACTTGGGGAGTGAACCTGTGGATAGTAGATCCCTCCCTCCTTCCCTCCTTTTCTCTCCTGCCTGTCAAATAAATATATCTTTCAAAAAATATTTAAAAAGTCTGGATTAAGCCAGGAGGCATGCAATTGATATCACTCAAAAGACAGATACGAAATAAGAATCAATCATGGAAGAACAAGGACCAAGTTAACCGCATTTGCAGAGGAACTCTTTACATACTTAGACCATTTCAAGAGGATCAGCTGGAAAATTACAAGGGAATTTTTAATAGCTACTGTCTCTGGGGAACAGACTGGGAGGGGACCAGCTTTTCTAGAGGCTCTCAATTTTTGGCTTTTAGTCAGATATTACTTGGGTAAGTCTTCAACATGCAGCTAAAAAGTTCAGTAAAGTGACCAAATAGAAAATAGATTCCCAAACATTGCTTTTCGATATTCAGCAAAAGATCTACTCACAGTAGCACTGAAGAATAAATATACTAAGTAGGTAAGGCCTAGGTGAAGAAAATAATCGAGCTTTATACAAGGACAGATGGACCCTCGGCAGACAGAGCCATGCCATGTTCTTGGATGGGAAGGAAGCAGTGGAGAAGGCAGTCTCTCCCCAAATACTTAACTTCATTCTGATTTGTTCAAAACTTCCTCTGGAGGTAGAATTCTCACACGGAGTGGCAGAAGTTTTTGAAAGAAAAGGGGATAGAAACTGGGATAGGAAAAGTTCTAGAAGTGCTAAGATAGCAGGTCCTGGTACCAAAATGTTACATGGCAGAGAAAGCAGTTCCAATCAATGGGAAGTTAGTCACTAGCTGGTGTCAGTGTCCATGAAAGCTTGGGGAAACACTCATTTCATCCCTACCTCAAATCTTTTCCCAGATTAGCTCATTCTGGCAAGGGTATGCTATATCTTGGTAGTGTTCCCCTTAAAGAAATGTTTACGTGTGTTTTAATTATGGTTTTCCTTATTGCCAAGAAACATGCTCATTGTAGAATTGGGGAGAACTTAAGAGAACAACATCAAAATCCCTTATATGCCTACCATCCAGACACACTGTGGTTAAGGGCTTTTATGACCTTGGTACCCATTAACAGTAACCCAGTAACAATTCTCCTCTAACACACTTTGCCCATTCTAGGTATCTCATAAGTGAAATCATACTAAACTTACCCTTTCATGTCTACCTTACTTCACTTACATGTTTTCAAAGTTCATCCATGTAGCATGTGTTAGGTTTTATTTCAAGTTGTAATATTCCATTTTATGTACCACATTTTATTTATCCATCCATCTCCTCCTGACTCTGGGATTTCACCCACGTGTTGGCTCTTGTGAACATGCTGCTGTGAACATGGGTCTATCTGTAGCTGAGTGTCATCTTTCAGTTCTTTAGACTGTGTGTATCCCTAGGAGTGAAACAGGCTTCGCATGCTGTGGGTGACTTTGTGAGGTATGGCCAGACTTTCCCACAGAGGCTGCACCATCTCACAACAACACAGGGGATTCCGATGTCTCCACCTTAGTGAACACGTGTTGTCTTCTGCTTTGGGAGTTGGTGGTGTGGTACAGTGTGTTAAGCTGCTGTTTGACATGCCTGCATCCCTTACCCGAGTGCCAGGGTCGAGTCCCACCTCCTGCACTGCCAATGCACCTCTCTGCTGATGCACCTGGGAGGTAGCAGATAATGGCCCAGGTACATGGTTTCCTGCCACCCACGAAGTAGTTTCTGGCCTTCGCCTGATCCGGCCCTGGCTATTGTGGTCATCTGAGGGGATGAACCAGCAGATGGATGCTCGCCCCATCAGTCTGCCTGTCAAAAAAAAAAACAAAATGTGGCTGTAAAGCCATAGCTCCTTGTGGTTTTGGTTTGCATTTCCCTAATAACTGGTGATGCTAATTATCTTTTCATGTGTTTACTGGCTATTTATACATCTCCAGAGAAATAATTCAAGTTGTTTGCCAATTTCTGAATATTGTTCTAAAACTGTTTTTGCAGGAGTTCTTTGTATGTTGGGGCCGTTAATCCCTTTTCAGATCCATAATTTGTGTTTTCATCCTTATACTGTCCCTTGATATGTAAGTTTTAATTATGATAATTTTTTTAAATTTTGATTAAGTTCCAGTTTAGCTTTTTTTTTTTTTTTTATTGTTTGGTGCTTGTTTTTGGTGTCATATCAAAAAAATCATTGTCAAGTTCAGTGTCACAAAGCTTTCCCCCTGTGTTTTCTCCTAATGGTTTTATAGTCTTAAGTCTTCTGACTAGGTCTTTGATGCGTCTTGAGTAAGGTTCTTTTGCATGTGGATATCCAGTTCTCCTGGCATGATCTGTAGAAAAGACTGCCCTTTCTTAATTGTCTTGTCACTTGTCACTCTTGTTATTAAAAAAAAATCAAATCAGCTGACCGTACAGTTAAGGGTTTATCTCTGCACTGTGTTTCATTTCACTGGTCTCTATGTCCCTATGCCAGTACTACTTTTTCTTCAAGATTGTTTTGGCTACTTGGGGCTCCTTGAGATTTCATAAGCAAATACACATTTTCCATTAACTCTTTAATAAAATATTTACTTATTGAAAGAATTCAAGGGAGAGCGCAATCATCTGTTTGTTCACTCCCCAGATGGCCGTAACAGCCGGGGTTGGGCCAAGCTGAAGCCAAGAGCTTTTTCCAATGCACCTCTCTCCACATGGGTAGCAGGAGCCTAAGCACTTAGCTGGTCTCCCACTGCTTTTCCCAGGAAATTGGCAGGGAGCTGGATCAGCAGTGGAGCAGCCGGGACTTGAGCCGGTACCCATATGGGATGCTGGCACTGCAGGTGGCTTTACCTGCTATGCGCAGTGCTGACCCCTCCATTAAATTTTTGAGGATGACTGCTTTTTATTCTTTTTCATGCTATTGCAAATGGAGTTGTCTTCTGTTTTGAATATTCACTGTTAGTGTTTAGAAACACATTTTTGTGTGTTGGTTTTATATCTTTTCATAAAAATTTCTGCTCTGTGAGATACTAATTTTACTGAATTCAAGTTTACAAAATCATTCATGTTTTTGGTGCTGTACTTAAAAGTCGGTGCTATATAAAGGTCATCTAGGTTTTCTCCTGTGTTAGCCTCTAACAGTTATAGTCTTGTGTTTTACAGTGAAGCTTAGGTTCATTGTGAGTTGAGTGGGTCAGTCTGGCTCAATTTTTTCTTTTGCATGTGGGTGTCCACCTCCAAGCGCCATTTGTTGAGGTCTGTCCCTTAGCTTCCTTGTCAGTCACTTAATTGTGTTTCTGTGAGTCTGTTTTGGGCTCTCCATTCCATTGTGCAGACCAATTCCAATTTGTCTTCTTTCAGCAGCAGGTAGCTTTACGGTGAAGAATTCCTGTTGGCCACTGTCAGTCCTCCAGTTTCGTTCCTCTCCTTCTAGTCGTTCCCTTTGTCTTTTAAAACTTCTTTCAGCGATGTTTTCAGGTACAGTTAACCCCCCCCCCCAATCCTTATGATTTTCTATTTATGTCATCTGTGAACTGAGTTAATTTTACTTCTCCCTTCTTTGGATGCCTTTCATTGTTTTCTTGCCAGACTGCTCTGGCTGCAGCTTCTGTGTTGAGAAGTGGCAGGAACTCTGTCCTTGTCTTGCTCCTCATCGCAGGGGAGAACGTTTAGTCTTTCACCCCGAGTGTGATGTTCTCTGCGGGTTTCCACAGATGGCCCTCATCGTGCTGAAGTAGTTCTGTCCCCAGTTTGAGTGTTTAAATGTGGGAACTTCCATTTTTCTCTTTTCACATCTTATTTTCCTCCTCTATCCGCCCTGCCAGGGCCAAAGCTCTTTATGTGAGGAAACAAACAACCTGCCCAGGAAAGCTTCCGCGCACCCGGCTTCAGAGCTCCGTGCGCCGCGGAGGTCAGGTCAAAGGGACTCACGATGGGTGGAGTCGGGGCTCTTTGTGGCCAGCGATGGGGAGCAGCATCTCTAATTCCCGGTTTATGTTTAGTGTCTCGCGATTGGTTGAAACAATGCACCCTCCTAGGAACCATCCTTGACATAAAATACCAAGTTGTCA
Source organism: Oryctolagus cuniculus (assembly GCF_964237555.1). Classification (NCBI taxonomy): domain Eukaryota; kingdom Metazoa; phylum Chordata; class Mammalia; order Lagomorpha; family Leporidae; genus Oryctolagus; species Oryctolagus cuniculus. The sequence continues at coordinate 86,648,700 of NC_091443.1, forward strand.
GTGTTGTTTTCATGGGCTTCATTAAGACAAAAGCAAGCACAGAAGGGTCACTGTGCCCAGGAGGTTGGAAAAGGCTTGAAAGGAGAGCAGAGGGGTAGGATGTTCCCCCCAGGCACTGGCCTCCGGCAGGAAAGACACAGTCCCCAGTGCCCCAGCCCCTTGACCTCGTGCACGCCAGTGCAGTACCGACTCACACCTGAGCCTGCGGGGCCCTGCCTGCACCAGCTCCCCCGGGGGATTCTTTCTGAAACTCTTCTCAAGGCAGCTAAGACTGACTCGGGCTAACCAGCCTCCCACACAGGCTGTCCCCTGCTTACAGATTGGGGAGAATCTGTTTCTTGCCTGAGTGGTAGACTCATGGGCATCTGAAGTTCTGTTTTTCCTAAAAACCATAATGTGCATTTTATACAGACTTCAGAACATGACTGACAGTATCCAAAGTTGGCAAACTTTTTCTATAAAGGGCCAGAGAGCAACTATTTCAGGCTTGTAGCACCCAAGGCCCACCCTCTGGGCTCTGCTCCTGGAGCATACACACAGGGGCATGGCTGTACTCCCACGAGACAGTTTACCAAACCAGCTGGCTGCTGTCAAACCCCGGATCCCACAGTTGATCTTTAAAGAGGAAAGTGTGGCTGTGATGGACACAGGGGACTCAGAGTCTGGACCAAGGGTTTACTAGGGGTGAGGAGATAATAAATAATCTATACTAATCAGTAATTAAAAATGTTTACTCTAAGCTTTTTAAATGCATGGGGCTTTGTCCTCTATAATGTAACATATTGAGAGAAAATTTTCACTGAAATTTTATCAGGAAACTATTTTAATCAGGATTAGCCAACTAATTCTCTTATGAAGAGTAAGGCCAACTGCTAGGTGCTGCACACACACCCTCTTCCCCTAAACTAGGTGCAGTGTTTTGTCTCTGGTTTGCAGCTGAGCAAGGATGCTTTCTGAGGTCCTGTAGCCAATCAAGCCGAGACTTAAACCTGGCTCCTTCAGCGTTCACTACCTTTTCTACAGTACACTGCCTCTCTAGGCATCTGATTTAACGCTGCCAAAATCAATTCGGTTCTAGACTGTCTTCGAAGTTTTACTGACTTAGAAGAACTTGATGAGACAGAGTTATATATGTGCCATAAATGCAAAAAGAAGCAAAAGTCCACAAAAAAGTTTTGGATTCAAAAACTACCCAAGGTAAGTGTAGAATTCCAGGTTCTGATGCAATGTCAAGGGTCGGGGGTGGGAGGTGGTACTTGACAAATGAGAAGGCAAATTATTCTCACAGCTGTAGACTATGTAAACTGTTCTGTAGTGGTCCACCCTTCAGAATACACAAGGCATGTGTGGAAGAAAAATTATCACAGGTCAGGAACACCGATGGGGCACCCACCAGTGCTTGGGGGACATCAGCATGGGGAGCGGACTCTGAAAGCTGGCGTTTGTTCACCATCTTTGTCCTTACCTCTGCCATACAGGTGCTATGCTTACATTTGAAAAGATTTCATTGGACCGCATATTTAAGAAACAAAGTTGATACCTATGTAGAATTTCCACTGAGAGGCCTAGACATGAAATGCTACCTACTAGAGGTAAGGTGCTCCCCACGTCCACATGCACGCCTCATGCTGCGGGCGGAGCTCCCGAGGCAGTCACGCTGCTGCCACTGCTCCTGACTCGCGTGGGGCCTCTCCTTGTCCTGCAGCCCGAGAACAGCGACCCGGAGAACTGCCTGTACGACCTCGCCGCTGTGGTGGTGCACCACGGCTCTGGGTGAGTGCCTGCGGAGGGCCGTGGGAGGCACGCAGATGGGACAGCGGAGCCCCGAGTCCTGACTGCAGTTACCCCCTCCCCAGCTCACCGCACTTCACGGGAGGAGGACACAAGGAAGTGCTCCTGCCTCCCCCAGTCGTGTGAGGGTTATTCCTTCTCTCTGGTCTGCTTTTACCTTTAAACTCAGGCTAACCATACTGACACTCGGCACCGTGTGGACAGGCGCACTGAGCTCCGCCTGCGGCGCTGCTGCCGAGGCCAGGCCCAGCCTGCCTCCCCTTTCTCGCCAGGAGTTGGTAGGACCTCGGCATCTCTAGCAGTTTGTCCTCAGCTCGTGGAGCTGTCGTGTGTTCTGCCGCCGCCTCTCTCCTGGCGCCCCTTCTCCGTGTAGGGTGAGCTTGCCGGCTCCGGCACTACTCCCCTGCCTTGGCTCCGTCTCCCATGGGTCTCCAGGTGGCACAGCAGCTCCTTCCGTGCTGTTTTCTGAGAATTCTCTCTCGTTTTATGGCCCGAGTGGCTTCTTGAGACTACTGTGCTAATTAGAACTCTGGAAGTTTCCTGGTGAGTTCCTGTATCAGATTTCTCAGGGGCTCATCGCTTTACTTTTTCTTCCTGGCACTTGTCTTTCGTGCTATTTCTTGCCCATCAAGAATTTGGTTTTTGGTGGTTCATTCCGAGTCATGAATGATGGATTCAGTGCTGGTAAAGGGGTTCCCAGCCACGGGCCTCTCCCCGGCGGGCGGCAGCAGCACTCCCTCAGCCTCTGCTCCGTGTCTGGATGCTGGCGAGGGCTCCTCGTGTCCCCGTCAATCCAACGCTGCCGGCTTCACGCATTCTAGAAAACGCAGGTGCTGGTTGCTGAAGGGAGTCTCCTGTTTTCCAGCGTTAGTACACAGGGTATTCGGAGAAGTCTGGGGCAGGCGCTGGGCCTGGTGGGCAAGAGCCTACCTACTGGCTTCAGTCCTTACTCTGCTCCTGAGCCCAGCTTCTGGCTAATGCAGACCCCCAGGGGGCTCAAGTGGTTGTGTCTTTGGCACTCACCTAGGAGACTGGATCAGGCTGCCAGCTTCGGCGGCATTTGGAGAGTGAAACAGCAGGTGGGAGCTCTTGTCTCTCTAGTGAAGCTTAAAAATACTTTTGATGGCCCCCCACGATGGTGCCACACCCCCTGCACTCCAACACATCCCCCCAGATTTGCTGTTTAACTACACACTTAATACAATCTGGCTGAATGCGTCACAGGTGATAGGGCCGTTCAAAGCCTTCTGTGACTTCTGCATTTTCCTTGATCTTTGCAGGGTCGGTTCTGGACATTACACAGCATATGCAACTCACGAGGGTCGCTGGTTCCACTTCAATGACAGCACTGTAACACTGACTGACGAAGAGACTGTGGGGAAGGCCAAGGCCTACATCCTTTTTTACGTGGAACACCAGGCCAGGGCTGGATCGGAGAAACTTTAATACCTCCTCTCAGTCATCATTCATCAATACCGGACAGCCATTTCCAGTTTTCCATAAATACTTGATCCAAGATTTAATTTCATTGTGCACTTTTCAATTTTCTATTTGGGGTTTAATTTCATCAATGGTAGTGACTTACTGCACATGGGCACCAACTAATTTCTTGTTCTACCAGAAAACCTCAGCAGACATTTTGATTTGCTGCTTTAGTTGTAATAATTCAATTTTTATGTGTAGTTTCAAAAACTTAGTTCTATTTGACTTTCATATCAATGTTTTCAGTTGTCACTCTGAACACACTTACATCGATGCTTTCTTCCCCCTCCGGGTCGCCGCGGTGCTGGGGACTCCACAGCGACCTAGAAAAAGACAACAGAGGGCGTCACAGGTCACCGCGGACTCCGCGAGTCTCTCAGGGCTGCTGTCTGTCAGCACTAACTCAATAAACCTGTTGGCTCTGTCGCACCCGGACCAGGAAGTCCCCACTTGGCTCCGTCGGTTGGTGGGGGGCAGGAGGGCCATCAGCCAGGCTTCCTGTCCCGGCAGCAGAGCATGGCGCCGGCGCGGCGAGCTTCCCTCCTGCAGGTAGTCTGTTTCCGGAACCAGGTACAAGCACTTTACATTGAACTCGCGGTGAAGGCTGCAGGCGGCGGTGGTGACGTCCACAGGCTCTCGGCCCGGAGCGCGGTCCCTCCAGTGAGAGCAAAGTGTGAGTGGGGCTGCCCCGGGTCCGGCGTTCGACGGTGCTGAGCGGCCTCGCGCTGCCTTGGGGCAGAGTGCCCGTGTGGGTGGTTAAGCTGCAGTGGAAGCCCCAGCCGACACCCGCACGTGGCCCAGGACGGCGCGCTCCCTCCCAGGCATACAGTCCGCCAGCGGGGCCCTCAGACGGGGAAGGGACGTCTGCACCGTGGAACTGGGAACGCACTCCGGGCGCTCAGCGACAGCGGCGCACGGGCTGCTGCAGCTTAGACGATGAGGGCTCGGCGGAGCTGCTGGAAAGAAAAGCTCTCCTGTGCGGGCAGCGGTCTGCAGAGATGGCCACCCCTCCCGGAGCCCACGACGCCCACTCTGGATCCAGCCACGGCGCAGCCGTGCCGTCTGTGTTTTGAATCCACCACCGTGCGGCCTTATCACACCTCTGGTGACAGCTCTGTGCTCTCCGGGGCGCGGAGGCGGCTTCGTCCTGGGACAGCGGGTGCCGAGGCAGGGCCTCGTGCCCAGTTCCATGCCTCCTTGGAACAAGGAAACTGTCCCAGCAGTCCTCCCACACGGGCGGAGCAGAGACGGGGGCCTCTCTCCACGGGAGCCGGGGCCAGCTCTCCCTCCCTGCCTTGGTGCCCAGCAGTCCGTTTAGAGACATCCACCCACTTCATCTCACGTGGCCTCTCGCCTGGGCCTGGTAAAGGTCATGGCGAAGCCTGTTCCGGCAGCCAGGACACGGGGCCCAGGGTGACTTACAGGAAGCGTAGGGGGCGTGCGGCCCCGGGGGCTTTGCGCCTCCCCGGTCCAGGTGCGCCTGGTGAAGTCAGCCGTCCTCCTGGGATGGGAGGACCGCCTGAAGCTGTAATCACAGCCCTGTGCGGCCTCGCCAACCCCAGCTGTTTTATGCAAAGTCTCATTAAAGTCTGCTCTCTCCCTCTGCGACTCTTATTTCCCAGCACCTCTCCGTAGAGCCCGGCACACAGGGCCTGAGCAGGCAGACCGCAGGGGCAGGTCCTGCGGGAGCCCCGGATGCTGGAACTGCCGCTGTCCCTGGGCCAGGACCGTGTGGGTGGGGAACCCGCAGGGAGCCGCCTCGGCCTCCCCTGTGAGCGCTGCTCCTGCGAGGGGCGCTGCCCTGAGGAGAGGATCTGGTCACCAGTTAGTGACTGCCCTCGCGCTGTCACACAGAGCCCCGCCCACCACCAGCTCCGTGCCTCCCCTCCCACTGCCCGCAGTCTTCTGAAGCCACACCCAGGCTCTGGCCTCCGCGTCCCACTTAGGCTCCTCCCCTCTGCGTGGGGGAGGGGTACAGCCCAGTGGGGCCCCGCCTCCAAGGGCTGCCCGCAGTGCAGAGCCCTGGTGTGAGGATCCACAGGGAAGTGGGCACGTCGAGGCCTGCTACGGAGCAGGCCCTCAGCTATGAGTCTGCAAGCAGCGGCCGTGGCCCACAGCCCCTCCACGCCAAACGCTGGGTGGCATCTGTCGCCGCTGGCTCCGCTGACCAGGGCCCTGGCCACCTGCTGCTTCCCCGTGCCAGCCACGCAGCCGAGTGAAGCCAAGCATTTCCTGCACTTCCGTTCCCTCTGCTCCAGTCACTGGGGGCGGCCGGGCTGCTCTCCCCGCATCCCCAGGCCAGGCTGGCCGTGCCCAGCGGGACCTGCGGCCACTGTGCGGGGAGGGAGAACTGAAGAGAACCCAGGCCTCTGAGAACGAAGGCGTTCGTGGGGGATGGAGGGCGGCTCGCAGGGCCGGGCCACGGAAAACCGGGAAAGCCAGGTGAACGTGAGCCTGAGTCAGCCCTGGCCGCTGCGCTTCCTAGCCTGTCCCCGCTGATGTGCCTGGGGGAGAGCCGAGACGCAGCCGAAGCTCCTGGCTCTGGCCTTTGAAGCCATCCGCAGAGAGAACCAGCAGATGGAAGATCTGTCTCTCCCTCCCTCTGTAACTCTCTCAAATAAATCAATGTTAAAATCAACAATCACCTGGGGAAGCCGAGCTCCTGCACTTGGGTAGTTTATGGAAGGAGCCAGGGTGAAAATGGGAGAGTCAGGGAGGCCAAAGCAGGCCCAGGCCTAGAGAGGCAGCCCCGCGAGCAGCTGTCCACGCAGGGGCTACAGCCCCGGCCGGTCGGCCACAAATCCTTTTAAGGAAACTATTTAACTGCAATCGGCTGCTTTTCCGCCCGGAGTCCCAATCCCCCTGCACCAACTGCTGCCTGGAGCCTGGATCCCAGCTTCCCCCAACCCCCTCCTCGGAGCGGCAGCAGCAGTTGTCAGCCAAAAATAGAGCCCATTCCTCAACCATATATGTCCAGCAGGCCCGGGCCGGGGAGGAGCCGCGGCGGTGGCAGGCAGGTGGGCCGGGCCGCCCGCAGCCGCCGCGGGCCCCCGCTCGCTCGCCATGCACCTCACCCAGCTCAACCGCGAGTGCCTGCTGCACCTCTTCTCCTTCCTGGACAAGGACAGCAGGAAGAGCCTGGCCAGCACCTGCCTGCGGCTGCGCGCCGTGTTCGAGGAGCCCGCGCTCTGGCCGCTGCTGCACTTCCGCTCGCTCGCCGAGCTGCGCAAGGACAACTTCCTGCTGGGCCCGGCGCTCCGCAGCCTGTCCATCTGCTGGCACTCCAGCCGCGCGCAGGTGTGCGGCACCGAGGACTGGCGCAGGAGCGCCTTCCACAGGACCATCTGCAGCGGCCACGAGAGCCTTGTCAACGACTTCCTCCTCCAGGTGTGCGACAGGTACGCCGGCTCCGCCCGGGGCCGCCCACGGGCAACATCCCCAGGGCTTCGGTGCCGCCCGCAGGGGGCGAGGGCGGGGGCGTGGCGGGCGCCTCCTCGCGCCCGGGCCCGAGCAGCTTCCTCGCCTGCCCTGCACCCCTGCGAGCAGAGGGCTTCAGCTGCGGGCAGGCTGTGGCCCGCGCACCGTGTGGCTGCCCGGGCTTTAGCAAATACACGTACGGGTCGTCCACCGACGTGTGCCTAGGACGAGCAGCGCTGGCCCTTCGGTCGCGTCCTGCATCCTGCGTTATCTGCTGCCCCACCAGGCCCGCTCCGTCCTGGGAGGAGCGGCTGCGGGCAGGACCGCAGGGACCCCAGGGGCCACCAGCCCCCGCCAGCCCCCTGCCCGTCTTGCCTTCCTTGGCGGCTACGCAGCAGCCAGGCTGCAGCCTCCAAGTTCCCTAGCCGCTGTGCGCCGGCAGCACAACAGAGCGGCAAGGAGATAGGCAGTGGTCCCACCTGTGTTTTTTTTTTTTTTTTTTTTTTTAAGTCGGCAGGGAGAAAATAGATGGACTGCCGGCTGGGCCCAGACTGGGGGGTGGAGGGTGGGCTACCCTGAAATTGCTCTGCCCTTGCTGTGAGAGAACCGGGCAGGTCGGGGGTCACCTCGTCTGGCCAGCAGGGGCACTGGTGTGGCACAGACGCAAAGGAGCTGGCAGTGAGTCAGGCCCTGTGCGGTCCACCCAGCTCGGCACTGTCCTGACACCGTGACCCCAGCCCCAGGAATCAAACCCAACCTCATCTGTCCTCTGTGGACAGAGGCAAGCCCGCACTCCCGGGGCAGAGAGTTCCCAGTGGGTACCAGGAAGCCCGGGGCTCAGCGCTCTGTCCAGTCTCTAAAGGTTCCCAGGGCAGATCCGGATGGCGCGACACCGAGAGCTCAGAACCACGCTCCAGGCAGCACTGGCTCCGGCCTGGCCCAGCGAGGTTACCGTCGGCCCGGGGCCCGCAGCCAGCGAGCCACAGCCACGCCCATCACTGGCGCGCCCTAGGCCACTGTCCGCCTGCACAAGCCCGGGAGTGCACGGGACGAGTGTAAAGCCTGAACCCGCACCTGAACTCGAAGGCGGGGGCTCCGGCGCTTGCAAGCGGCCATGCCCAGAACATTTCAGTTCCTTTCCCCAGGCGCATGGAGCAGGGCTGGCCAGCAGGTGCAGCCAGGGGGCTACGGTGAGGCCGGGAACAGCCGGCACCCCCCCCCCCCCAGGCTGCACCTCAGCGCCCGGGCCCCTGGAGCAGTCCTGCTCCTGTTTGTTTTCTAGAAAAGTGGATGCCCACTGCCCAGAGGTCACCCTGCAGACGCGCCCCGAAACCAGCCCCGTCCGACTCCGCCCCAGATCTTCTCCCTGCGGCAGGTCCCGGACGGTCCCAGCGGGCGCCCTGCCAGGGTCGCCGCGGGCAGTGCTCTCCCGCACCGAGGCCACACCGCGGCGACGCGCCCTCGCCCGGCGGGCCCGGCTCCTCCCCGGGAACACCTCCCCGCGCGGCCAGGGGCGGGCCTCGGCCCCGGCTCAGGCTCACGGCGCTCTCCCCACAGGTGCCCCAACCTGGCGTCCGTCACGCTGTCGGGCTGCGGCCACGTCACCGACGACTGCCTGGCCTGCCTGCTGCGCTGCTGCCCGCGCCTGCGCGCGCTGCGCCTGGAGAACTGCGCGCGCGTCACCAACCGCACGCTGGCGGCCGTGGCGGCGCACGGGCGCGCGCTGCAGACGCTGCACGTGGACTTCTGCCGCAACGTGAGCGCGGCCGGCCTGCGCCGCCTGCGCGCCGCCTGCCCGCACCTGGCCCTGCGCGCCGAGCACAGCGCGGCCATGCTGCCCGACCAGCCCCCGCGCGTGCCCGCGGCCGCCCTCCGCAAACTGCTGCCGCGCTAGGCCGCCCGCGACCGCTCCTCCGGGCCTCAGTTTCCCCGTGTGTACGACGGGGAGGATAACGCCTACCTCACAGGAGGGCTTTAGATGTAAGATTGACGCGAGATTAAATGGCCGGATGCTTGGAAAACGCGCGGTGCCTCTCGCTACACACCGGCTGCCCGGCCCCTCTTGGCGCGAGGTTCCCCGTCCCGCGCTCCCCGAATCCCACCCTTGGGGAATCCGTGGCCTTGCTCGGTGTCCTCCGGCCACCGCCCCAGCCTCCCTGCGGAGCGACCTCGGGGCTACCCCCTCCCCACCCCCTCCCCGGGCCTGGCGGAGGAGAAACCCGCGGCGCAGGCCCGGGCCCACGCCAGCCTACTCCTTTCCTGGAAGCGACTGCACAAGCCATTCCAGAACATTCGCTGCCATTTCTCTTATGAGTCTCCCATAAACCGCAGTCGCCCATGTACCCGACCACTCTCGGAAGAAGGGGTCAAAATCATTTGAAAAAGCCACACTAAAGACTCAAAAATAAAAGCAGTAGCCCAGGTCGAGCCCTTTGACAATGGAACGGCCATAAGCTGATATAAAGCGAGAGCTTCACCCGTGGGTTCTGCTGGGCGTGGCCACACGCCTGGACTTCCGGCGCCAACCTCAGGGCTTCAGTCCACTCATGTCCACCTTGGTTAAGGCTGAGCCCAGCAGCAGCTCCTGGTCCCGGGACCTGGGGAAGACGGGCTGAGCCAACAGGCCGGAAGCGCACGTCTGGGTGGGCAACGGTTGCGCCTGGCTCCACCCACCCGCAGGTGGGACCAGGGCCCTGCGTCCAGCGGCGGCAGGTGTTTCTCCTCCCTTGAAAGGCACACAGCTTTCTTCATCTGTTGCCCAAGTGGGGGAACAGCGAAGGGAGAGAGGCGAAGCCGGTTCTGCTGGGCCTCCCATTGCAGGGACGGAGACAGCAGGAGGCAGTGAGAATGGTATTCGGCCATTTCCACCTGCAAGCGCTTTTGTAAGAGGGCAGGCCCCAGGCTGAGCCGTCCGCTCTCACCCGGGACCTGAAGCTGCGCAGGTGGCTGTGCCCAACACTGTTTCTGAGGCCCCAGGGTGGCCCCCACTCTGATAGGGGGAGCTTTGGGCCTTGAGCCAATGGGCTCTCTGCATACTATCTGCCAACAGCCACTGTTCACTGTCACCAGGCGGGAGGGAAGACCCCCAAGGAGCACAGTGCCCACCTAACCTAAAAGGCAGCAGGGGTCCCACGGGGCAGTCAGGACGCTGCTGGAACACTCAGCCCACAGCGGAGTACCTGGATTGGAGTCCTGGCTCCGCCCCCGATTCCAGCTCCCTGCTGAAGCACACCCTGGGAGGCAGCAGGTGACAGCTCAGGTACTTGAGCTGCTGCCATCCTCATGGGAGACCCAAACTGAGTTCCCAGCGCCCGGCTTCCGCCTGGCCCAGCCCTGGCTGTTGTGGACATGTGAGGAATGAGCCAGCCGATGGGAGATCTCTCTCAGGTAAGTGAAAACTTAAGGGTCCCAGGGCAAGTCCGGCAAGGGCGAGCTGGCGGCCTGCCGGTGTCCCAGAGCCACTGGGAAACCCAGCCGTGCCCTCACAGCCTCTACGAGGGGTCTTCCAAAAGTTCACGGACAATGAATGTTAGGACAAAACCATGCATGGATTTCAATTATTTTTGCAGCAACCTTGTCTTTTAGATACACTTGTCTGCGAACTCTGTGAAGCACCTGGGTGTGAGATCACACCTTCCCCACCCTGGAGTGCTCCTTCTTTCCAGTGCTGGTTTTGACAAGGCCACACACGGGGAAGGCGGGGAGCGGGGAGGGGAGGGGCAGAGGGCCAGCCTGGTCTGCACACGCGCGCGCCTTCAGTTTCCGTTCAGATTCTGGCTGGGGTGGGAGCAGCGCCCTGAGGCACACTGCCAGTCTCTGCACAGGCTGAACGGAGGGAAACTGAGTGAGGCCCGCCCTCCCCCTCCCCGGCCGCCTGACAGGAAGTCCACACAACTTTGATCCAGGGCTGTCCCTTTCCTGACCTTGAAGTCCTGGTCGATAAGGGAGAAATAAGCTGCTCCCCTAGGGGCCCGCCTTCCAACTCCAGATTCAAGGGTCAAAACTTGTTTTTGCTCAGATCTGAGCTCAACAGTTGCAGGCCCCATCTGGCTGGCAGTGCTGGGTCAAGGCCACAAAGCCAAAAGGCCCAGACCAAAGCTGCACCGTGAAGGCCATCCGGGAAAATCTTAAATGTTGAAGGCCAGGCTCAATGTTTTCTGGAATCTTCTCAGGGTCACAAAACTGCAAGCATTTGCTAAGTGACTGAGACCAGCCCTCACCTCCACCGGAGTTAGAAATGAACCCAAGAAATCCTTCCCTTGGCCCCGGGGCTTTCGAAAGTCAGGACAGTGAACAGATGACAGGTTTCCAATAAAGACGGCAGAACCCATGCATCCCAGGCCTGACCTTGGACATGGGAGCAGGCGTGCCAGCCTGCAGAGGGCACTCCTGCCTCTCAGTCCAGAGCCAAGTGGCCACAAAGGTCACAGCGTCACAAAGGCTGAGGCATTATTCTGATCGGATCCCACCGAGAGACGGCACTCTGCACACCCAGGTCCAGTCCCACAGGAGGGCAGTTACTTGTCACCAGCAGCAGCTCACGGGAGCCCCAGACACCTGTCTCCTGGATCTGCCCAGGGTGGCGGCAAGCAGAGGCCTTGTCCTGATAGAGAAGTGGTCTCCTAGGCAGAGGCCCACATGCCTCCCCCACCCAGAGTATGTGCCTCAAGCCGGAGCACCAGCCCTGCTACCAACTGAGTTCTCAGATCAGCATTAAGGGCTCCTCTTTACCCAGAAGCCTTCTGGGGTCCGCAGAAGCTTGGGTCTCCCCGCTGAGGCACAATTCTAGTAGAAACCCTTTTTCAATAAAATAAAGATGCCATCGTTCCAAATATTGTTAATATTCTCACTGGGAAGATCAGTTGACCACCTTAGCTGGCAAAACAGCATTTTCTTCCCCTTTCTCTCTGAAAACACTGCCCCTTCCCTTCCTGATGCGAAGCGAATGCCTGCAAGGCACCGTCGTCCAGCACCTCCGTGCCCACGAGGGACAGCGGGACAGCCGTCGGTGCCGGACAGCAGCTCGCGCTGCCCGCGGCCACGGCCTTCCTGGAGGCTCTGAGGCTGCCCCCTTCCCCGAACACAGGCGGCCCCGATGCTCTGGGCCCAGCGGGTCCACCACCAGTGACTCGCGGCGGCGGGGTTCGAGCCTCAGGGCCCCGGGACAACAGCCGTTGCCCGTCACTCGTCAACCCTCACGTTACCGCCTGCGTTCGCTCCCAGTCCCTCCAGGCATCAGCGGTGCACTCAGCACCACCTCGGCTGGCTGCTCACCCGGCTGCCGTGAACGGCCCCGCGCTTCGCCTCCACTGCAGGCGCGTCCTGTCTTCTCGCGACCATCACAGGCCGCGCTGGCCCTTCCTCGCCTCGTGGAGCTGCGCCCAGGCGGGCTGTGCTGCAGCTGCTCCGTGAGGAAGGCTGAGGGGACAGGCAGAGCGGCTTCAGCAAGGGCCCTGCACGGAGGGAACAAAGCGAGAGACGCCCAGAGGACAGGGGCGCGGAAGACAACCAGGGCTCCCAAGCCCCGGGGGCTCCTGGGAGCCAGCCTCAGGGGAGGGGTGTTTGAGTGACGCCCCAGCTGCCCGAGGGAGACCCATCTAAGGGCTCCCCCTGGGCCGGCAGCGCCAGGCAGAAGCTGGCTGGAAGGAACCACAGCGGCCCACACCTGGCTCCTGAATCCGCTTTATTTCTCTGCATGAGGAACCCTGCACAGGCAATTCAAATTAAAACAAAATAAATATATGAATATTCATGTAAAACTGTCCTTTCTAATGAACAATTATACACAATGTACAATGTCATGTTCACTGGGTGGGTTTACAAAAATGTATCATTCCCAACTAAAAATGCACCAAAATGGTTCCATGCAAACTTATCAAAAGCGACCAAAAATATGGAGGGAAAAACCTGACTGAGAGCACTTTGTTTCTGTTTGTTTTTGTACAATCACAAAAAAATAAAAACATCTAGTTTCTTTGTTACATTTAGAACTAAATGTGGCCACTGTTTATAATGTCAGTTTATGTCTCTAAAACATCTATGTAGTTACCATAAAAGTAATCAACATCAAATTGGAAGTGAGCATTATTGAGAAAAGAGGGTGGCAGCACCCAGGCGGTCAGCAGGCGATCAGTAGTCGGTGTCGGAGCCCTCGGCGTTGTCCACGTTCCTCGAGAGCATGTAGTTGTCCATGTCGATGGAGCGGCAGTTGTTGATGGCGTAGCGCAGGCGCTCGGCCATGACCAGCTGGCTGGAGTAGGGGGGCAGCCTCAGCTGGAAGAAGCACGTCTGTGAGGTAGGCAGACTGTCGTAAGGCTGCAGAGAGAGAGACAGAGCCATGACTGGGGGCGGAGGGGCGCCGAGCCCAGCTCCAGAGCAGGAAGAGCCCCCTCCTGCCTGCACATGGGACTCACGGCCACCACTGGGCCAGCAGCCCGCGGAAGCAGAGGCGACAGCACGGGCTCCGCTGCTCCAGGGCCCTCAGGGCTTTTGGGCAGACGCTGCCTCCCTCTCCTCACCTCCTCCAGTGCCCGTGTGTAAGGTGGCAGTGGGTCCTTGAGAGATCACACCTCACACCATGCCTGGCACAGGGTAAGAGTCCAGGAGGGCGTGGCCCTGAAGGCAACAGCAGGACTGCCCGAGCAGAGCAACGGAGGACGAGGGTGGGGCCCCGCTGGCTGCGGAAGCCGCATCCCCCCTTCCACCTCCGTCCCCAGGGGGTGCACTCTGCATGCCTCGACTGCCACACCTGCCGGCACCCAGCTCAGATAAGGAAGGAGCAGCCAACTAAATCCCAGGCCATCCACGTAACTGACAGTGATGCATCATTAAAAACAATAATTATGACAAACAGATCAGAAGAGTGCTTGGGATAGATCATGAGACCCGCCCCCCCAAAAAAAAAAAAAAAAGAACACATAATTCTTGATACATCACACGGCCAGGGGAATAGCACAAAGGCGAGATGCGCTCCTACAGAGCCTGCATCCTGTGTGCTGCCCGCTCCCTCTCCTCCCTGCAAACAGCATTTTCCAACCCACTGCAAACAGTAATCACACCACCTCGTTTGGATACAGAAAAAGAACCTGCCCTCTTTCTTGTTCACCGTTCCCTTGATAATGGCCTCCACCTAGGTGAGCTGTAGTGGGCGAGAAGGTTTGAGGGCCCAGGAGCAGGGCCAGGAAGCAGAAAAACGAGACTGGAAGGGAGAGGTCCGGCGTGGCTCTGATGAATTAAATGCGGGTAGCAGGGAAATGATCCAAGAGCCACACCGTGGTCAGCGCTGTGAGGCTGACAGCCCTCAGCAGGGGATCAGGTGGGTTAATTTCCGGGGCGGGGCGGCAGACAGGAGACCAGGGTTCTTTCCAGGGCTGAGCAGAAGTGACCCGTTCCCTACGCACACTCCCTCCCTCCCCCCAGCAGCCGGCCTCCGAAGCAACAAAACAGATTTACAGCCCATAGTTTCTGCTAAGTCATGCAGAAAATTTATGGAAAGGCTCTTTTCATAGCCCTTCCTGCACTCGGCTTCCCCAGGGAGTTGAGCCCAGGAGAAGAGCACAGGCCCGGCCTCAGGAGGCAGAGGGGAGGAGCAGCCCCGGCTCAGGCAACCTCAGGCGGGAGTTGCTGTGAAAGCACCAGAGGCCGGCGCTGAACCCGGCAGGAAGGGCCTCACGTGCAGAGGTCTGCTCTCCTTACTGTTCCCTGGATCGCGTCACGGGCCTGCACAGCTCATGAGAGAGGGGGCCTGGGAGGAGTGGGGTGGAGACAAAGGGAGTGCAGACATTCCTGACTTGGTGCAGCGAGTGCTGAGTTTAGGGCCGGAAAGAAGGGAGTCTGACAAGGTTTCCTGCAGGACTGGGGCACAGGGCACAGGAATGCTTCCTGGAGGAAATGACATTGGCATTGGGCTGCCAGGATGAATGGTGCTTGCCTGGCACAGCAGGAAAGGTGTGCAAAGGGGAACTTCCTCCAGTAGAGAGAGCAGTCTGCACACGGCACAGGCATCTGAAGACAGCAAGGGGTGCTGGGGAGAAAGGCTAGCAGCCCAGGATGGTCAGAACAGAGCTAGGTGTCAAGAGGTGGTACCAGGCACCAGATGTGGAGCTGTTTAAAGCAATTAGGGCCACTGACATTCATCCTGGAGTCAACACAGGGAGCCCCAGGGGTCTGATGGGAGGAGAGTGAGCGGTCTGATGGGTGCTTGAGAAAGAGGACTCTGGCAGCAGTGTGCGCTTCTGACTCGGTGGCCTTTCATTTCTACGCCACGTGTTAACGCAGCAGTGGGGCTGGGGCTCCACAGCTGGCGCCTTCCGTCAGGCCGCCCACGCGCACCACACGAGCAGGTGCAGGTTGCGTGACTGCTGCTTCTGGCCTCTCTAGGCTCCTCCTGCTGCACTCACACCAGTTGCTGGTTAGGATCTTCACGCACACGGACAAGGCCATGCGGGGCACACGAGTTGCAGAAGCAGCAGCATAGGGAAGGAGAGGCAGAGGTAACATGATGATCCCTCTGTGAGTTCAGCTGTGGCTCAGGGAAGCGTGGGAAGATTCAGGGCGGGCTGTTGCTTGTAGGATGCGTTCTACATCCACTAGGGCTTTTTCCATGGACGCTAAGTGATGTTTGTGAATAGCTTTTACTACTGGATTTCTTTCTTAATCTGGGAATTCCAGGTGTGAAGCCTGAATCAGCAGGACAACTTAAGGGTCACAGTTTGGTTTTCCAAACACGCAAGCAACACTGAAGCAATCCGGGCAGACGTGACCAAGGAGGAAGAAACCGCACACTTACCCTATCAACCTTCATGATCTGAAACCGCTGGGAAATGTCAGCGGTGTTGGCCGGCAGCCGAGACCGGCCCGACACAAACCGCATGAACAGCACGCGCTCCTCGTTGGAGAACTCTTCCAGCGTGTGCCAGAACCACTGCACCAGCTGGTGCTGCTCGTCCACCTCGCGGTAGCGCACCACTTTCTTCAGGACGTCCACGGAGATGTCGGGCATCCCGCACACCATCTGCTCCAGTTGCTTCGCCGTGAGCAGGGACAGCAGCGGCACAGGCACAATCCAGGACATTCCCTCTCGGACCGCAGCCACCTGCTCCCGGGGGAGGGCGCTCGTTCAACATGTGTGCACAGACCGGGTACCCGCATGACCCAACCGGGCTGCCTGCCTGCTTCCCCAGACCCTCTGCTCCAGGCCCCGGGTGCCCATGAACGGCGCCCACCCTTGTTAAAGATCCTTACTGCTGCGGGACTCCTGTGTGCCTTCTGGGCCCGGATGGCGTCCATTCAGGAGCTCACCTCTTTCCCCCACCGAATCCCAGCGGAGCCCTCCCCCTGCCAGCGCGCACACCCTTACTGCTGGTGGCAGGTGGCCATGTGCTGGGAAGCTGGGCTGTGCCTCAGGGTCAGAAGCTCTTAGAGGGTTCACCTAGCTGTCCATGCTTTGGGACATTTATATTTTTCTTTTGAAAATAGTTATATTCTTCTTATGAAAATTCTTTATTTATTTATTGTAAAAACAACTGTTTTTATATGTAGAAGAAAGTGAAAGTGAGAAGTCCTTTTTCAGGAGAACAACAGAAAAGGCAAAGGAGGTGTGGCTCTAGCTCCCGCTCCACCACCCACTCTTTGCCTTTAGCGCTGTCCTGGGAAAAGTGAGGCCAGCGCTGCTGCCTGCGCCCTGAGGGGAGCAGGCACGTGGAGCAGAGGCTGCCTAATGGCGCTGCTGTTGCTTCCTCTCAGTGCTGAGCTCAGGCCACCTGGGAAGTGCCAAGGAGGGAGCAGCCAAGCAGCCAACAGCGTGTTCAGAAATACACACGTGGTATGGCACACCCCGACCCCAACAGACTCCTCACTGTTCACGGTTTGCTTCATAAATACCTCATTCTGGCCAACTCACAACCCTCTCAACTTACAACAGAAGGCTGAGGGTGTGAACAGGAGCCACGCCCTGGAGAAGGCCCCAGGTTACAACTGGGGCTAAGGCTGGGGAGCAGGGACTGGCAGGGAGGCAGTCTGCTGCTGAAGGGGCTGGCCCAGCCAAGCTCTGCCAAGAAACAAGCTGTCGCGCCCGCCAGAACACAAAACAAAGGCTGTCCGGGAACACGTGAGGCTAAGGGATAGGGTGGCTGTTAGGGGTGCGGGGACCACTGGGGACAGCCGCGGGAAGAACACTGGGAGCACTGGGAGCGGGACAGGCCTCATCCTGAGAGGGAAACACGGTGAGGCCAGGGCAGAGGGCAGCTCCATCCGACCTCCGAGGGCGGGCCAGCAGAGGGCCTGGACGCCGCGGCGCTGCCGTCGACACGTCCCCTCGTTCCTCTGGACTTGGTGCTTTAGTCCAGGAAACGGCGATAGTTAGTAACCCCGACCTCACAGAGTAACCTTGGAAAAGACGGCATGTGAGGGGCCTGGCACCGCGCGGATGTGCAGGGGCTGATCAGTGCATTTTCAGTCAGCTATTTACTTTCTGAGGACTAAAGATACTCGTGAACCAAAAGTGACCACTAAGCCCCGGCTGTGTAGACAACCTCATCCACCTTCACTAAGCTAAGGGACAGTTTTCTGACCAACGTGCCTCAAAGCCAAAGTCCAAGAAGGGACCAGGAGTGAAAGGTCTGGAATATGCACTCTTCAAATCATTAAACTTCCGTAGTCTCAGAGCTGGCGTCCAGCCCCTGCGAAGAGCCCACAGATGAGGGGGCTGGAGGACAGCTGCTCTGTGCAGGGGATGCATTCCTAGCTGGGGTCTGAAAGACTTCATTGGAGGAGGGAGAGAAGCACTCCTGTGGGTCCTAAGACCATTCACAGGAGCCCTGAGTGACCCCAGCTGGAGGCAGAGGGGGAGGCACTGGGATGAGGAGCAAACAGTAGGCCATGGGGACAAGCAGGACTGAGGAGGAGTGAGAAGACAGGGTCTGGATGCCAGGCTGATGCCTGGCCTCAGTCCACACAATGAGTGATTCAGAGCTGACTTAAGCCTTTGCATAAGAAGAAAGGAGACCCAAAGCTGTGGCCTGAGAAGTCTCTGAAGTAGGGGTCAGAGACACAGTTGGCTCTCGCTTGGAGACAAGGCCGAGCGCTCAGTACAGATCCCGAAATGTTTCTTCTCACCTGTCGGTCCATCTCATGGAGTCGGTATTCAATGGCCCTCTCAACATACTCCTTCCTGTTGGAAAACGTGAGTGGGATACTATTTCCACCAGGGATTATAGGCACCATCTTGCCATCCGCACTCTGGCCAACAAAAGAATCAAGAGGAATCATCTAAGAACAGAAGAAAAAACAATTTCTATTACACAGTAGAAATGACAACAAAAATTATGTTACATACAAATGGAGCAGAATGGTAACACAGCCAAGATCTGTAAGGATAAAAACAAGGCAGATGAAACACATAGGATTGATCAGGCTATTTGATCCAGAAGAATGTGCTGACTCCTCCATCCGGCTGTAGTTACGAATGAGACACACTCTCTCTGCCCTCAAACCAGGTCTATTAAACTCTGGTCCCGTCAGTGCTCCCTCTCCGCCTTGGCTCCCTTGGTTATCCACTCCAGTGGGCAGAAAATGGGTTAAAGGGAAAGGAGCAGACACTGGGGCTGCAGCCAACTCTGCCCATGAGAAGTTACTAAAACGAATGGGGTTGAACTAAAGGCAGCAATGGCATCATCATGGCACAGGTCGCCCGACAGCAAGTGGGAGACCAGAGCTGAACCACCCAGAAAGATTGTGGTCTGTGCGCACAGGTAGTGACCAGCCGCAGAAAGTGGCCTGGCCAGGACATACCTCATGGAAGCTCTCCTCAGTGATGCCGCTGTCTTCAATGTGAAGAATGCTATTGAGGGTCTGCACGTAGAGCAGGTCTACCTCCTCCAGGTCCTCCAGAGTGAGCGGGATGCAGCACAGCTGCTTCCACACCACCGGCGCCAGGTGCAGGTCCAGAGGCTTCTTTGTGCGAATGGCAACCCCCATTAAAATCCCCAAGAACTTAAACTGCATTAAGTGTTCATCAAGGCAAGCAGAGGGGTTAAAGAGGAACCTGCAAAATTCCAGGAAGTATTTCAAACAAGATAGTCCTCATTTCCACTGGAAACAAGTCACCCCACATCTACAGCAGCAGTGCAGAGCTGTGCTGTTCACCATGGCAGCCATTAGCCACAGATAGCTATTTTCATTAATTTCATGAGATTAAAGATTCAGTTCCTTAGCTACCCTGACCACATTCTGAGTAGTCAACATTCATATGGCCTGTGGCTACTGTTCTGGACAGCACAGACACCACATCTTACATTATCTTTTGAGTGAAAAAAGGGCCAGTAAATGAGTTGTTAATCCTTAAGCTACCTGCTTCAGAATGTCCTGTTTCCTAAAATCACCGCAGTTACTGTAAGCCCATGAAGCAAGATCCAAAACTCAACATTTTCTGGATTGTAAATAATTACAAGCTCTGTGACTTGACAGCATAGTGAAGCTTTTTAATGAATTTTGGTGCAGAAATTTCATCAAGGGAGACCACGGAGGCCTTCAGACACACTAAGGCAGGCTTCAAGATCAAGTCTGAGTTTCCTCTCTGTCTATATTAGCTTTGGATTGGTTCCATAGTAAACAGTGAGTCACAGCAGAAGTGTGATGAAGGCACAACCACAGTACCCACTCTCAAGGTCACAATGAGGACTCAGGATGCAATCTTGGAGGAACATGTAGAAGGCCTGCCACACAGCAGGCACACAATTTCACGAGTTATTATTTTTTTCTTTTTTTTTTGTTTGTTTTCTTTTTTTTCTCTTTCACGAGCTATTATTATTACAGACGTTCAACAGACACTTGCTGCTTACCTGTCCCTGTTGTAACCCACTTCCGCGGTGGCATTTGGAGAGGGTATAAGGAGGTCAACTATACCAGTTTCAAGTTCCTGTAGAAGAAAAACATTTTTTGAGAAATGATAATCAAACGTATCAAGAGAACAAAATGATTACATTAAATATAACACTGAAAAGAGTATTTCAAGAAATTTATAATGCTAGCCATGTCTCTACTTCCGTTGTTCTTGTGATTTCAATTTGAAATGAGATTAGGAACTTTCCCATGTGGAAAATCTCCTGTAATATGAAGAATCAAGATGAGAGAGTCAATTCACAGAGGAGTAGGTGTATTTGTGGAGAAGGACGTAGTGATATTCCAAATAGACTCAGTAAGTGATAGCCACATGTTACTTCAATCACAGGATTTATCAGAAAAATCCTGACACTAGGCAAAAGTGGAAGGAACACAGCTTATTTAAAAGAAAATCTGCCAATTAAACCAATTAAAACTGACCCAAACTCTTTTTTTTTTTTAATTTAAAAGAAAGATTTATTTAAAAATGTCAGAGACTTCCTGGCGAGGTGGCCAAGAGCGGGGGCTCCAAGAGAGGCAAAACCCAAAGGAGTTGGTGGTAGTGGGGTTTTTAAGAACATTTTTGGAAAAAAACTCACTCAGTACAAGGTGCAACCTATCAAAAGACCTGATTTGTGATCTTATTTACTCTGTCTGGCTTGGACCCAAACTCTTAACTTACTTTTCTAACTCCCTTGGGGCACAGCAGCTCTACTTCATTCTTTTTTTTTTTTTTTAAGATTTATTTATTTGAAAGGCAGAGTTACAGAGAGACAGAGGTAGGTAGGTAGGTAGGTAGGTAGAGAGAGAGAGAGAGAGAGAGAGAGAGAGAGAGAGGTCTTTCATCCACTGGTTCACTCCCCAAATGGCCACAATGGCTGGACCTGTGCCAATCTGAAGCCAGGAGCTTCTTCCAGGTCTCCCACACGGGTGCAGGGGCCCAAGCACTTGGGCCATCTTCTACTGCTTTCCCAGGCCATAGCAGACAGCTGGATTGGAAGTGGAGCAGCCATGACTTGAACCAGTGTCCATATGGGATGTCGGTACTGCAGGCTGCAGCCTTACCTGCTAAGCCCTGCTTTACCCACTACACCACGCGCTGGCCCCCTCCACTTCGTTCTAAAAACACCAGAATAAACTGGAGCACAGGGCTGGTCCTGGATTTATCTCCTATGTAAGTGGACACATTGTCATTGTTGTTTTTTCTACTAACATTGTAGCACAACAGACTTTCTACTAACATTGTAGCTCTTCATTGGTAGGTGACTAAGCCCCGGCATTTATTCATAAAGTATCTTTACAAAGCATTTTCAGAAACCCTTGTTCTAGTTCATCCATGTATCACCAACAGCATGAGCTGAACGAGGCTCACAAATGCATCCTTGCTGCATTTATGAAACATGCCTGACAGAGGAGCCACTGGGAACAGTAAAAAGGGGACACGCTTGGTGGACGGCTGGGCAGGGGCACTGCGTGAACATACCTGGCACATTTCGGTGATGGTGTCGTCAAACACTCCTCCAGCATCATCGGCCCCTTCTCCAACCAGCTTCACCTTCCATGCTCGGGAGGGCAGACGGAGATCGGATGCATTCAGTTTAACTACTTGTCTTGCTATCTGGACAAAGATGGGCTTACACTTCCGACCTCTTCAAAAGCAAAGGAGATTTGAATGAAAGACAACTCTCATCAATTTGCCCAAATCACCACAAAGATCACTTGAGGATGTCTTCCCATCAGTGAACAAATTGGTCCAGCTCCATGACAGAAAAGCCCTGTGCAGGGCCCACTCAGCCCATTATTATTAAAGTAGGTTCTGTTACTATTCAACTTGACAAGTGAGGCAGCTAAGACTCACAGAGAATACTTAGTAATACTTTTCATCTAAAGAAATTCCAGATAGCTAGTGAAACACATATACATATGCCAACCTGGTTGATATCCTCTTTACAGTAATTTGAGGTCCATAGTTTTTGCCTTGAACCATGGTTTTTCCTATGGAGCGCACCATGGGAAGAGTGTAGACTCTTGGGGCTAATAAAGGCCGAAGCTGTCCTTGCACAATGCCCCAGGTTCCAGCGTTATAATGAGATGTGCTGTTCTGTAACAGAAAATGAGGTTATCAGAAATGCTATCATCTAAGGCTACAAAGAAATAGCACTTCTCACTTTTAGAATAAAGGTAATTTTTGAAATGTATATTAAAAGTACAAACCGGGGCATTATTAATTGTTACTAACTTTAAAAAAAAGATTTATTATTTACTTATTTGAAAGGCAGAGAGACAGAGAAAAAAGGAGAGACAGAAAGAGAAAGAAACCTTCTACACACTAGTTCACTTCCCAAATGTCTATAATACCTAGATCTGGGTCAGGTCAAAACCAGCAGCCAGGAACTCCATCCTGTCTCTCACATGAGTGCCGGGGTCCAAGTACTTAGGACATCCTCTACTGCCTTCCCAGAAACATTAACAGGAAGCTGGATTGGAAGTGGAGCAGCTGGGACCAGCACTGGTGCTCTGACATGAGATGCCAGTATCTCAAGCAGTGGTTTAACCCACTGTGCCACAACACCAGTCCCTATTAGTAACTCTTAAAATTATTTTTTTTGATAAAATATGATTACTATAATACAGGAAAGGATACAAACATGTACATACAAATGAAATTATCCATAATTCCACCATATTAGATACAGCCCTATTAACACGTTAATCTATTTCCTTCCAGTTTTTTGTGTGTACACATATAACATTTTTCATACTGTTGAGATCATACTGTTTACATGATTTTCAGATTTTCTTAAAAAATTTTTTTTGAGAGGCAGGGTTACAGAGAGAGGGATCTTCCATCTGCTGGATCACTCCCTAAATGGCCACAACAGCCAGGGCTGAGCTGATCTGAAGCCAGGAGCCAAGAGTTTCTTTCGGGTCTCCCATGTGGGTGCAGGGGCCAAGCACTTGGGCCATCTTCTACTGCTTTCCCAGAGCCCTTAGTAGGGAGCTAGTTCAGAAGTGGAACAGCCAGCAAGCACTCAAACAGGTGCTCATATGGAATGCGGGTGCCACAGGCGAAGGCTCAGCCTAGTACACCACAGCGCCAACCTCATGTTTTTATCACTTAAATATTTAGAAATATTTCTCCAAATAATTGCAAATAATTTGTTAACATTCCATATAGTGCACATAGTAGTCTGCTTCCTGGATAATTCTCTACTTCCAATAGTGATTTGTCAGATTTTTTTTTTTAAAGTTAGAAAGGCAAAGAGAAACAGACAGGGAGATATACAGAGAGAGCTTCCCTCTGCTGGTTCACTCCCTAAATGCCCACAACAACCAGGCCTGAGCCAAGCTAAAACCAGAAGCCTCCAAGTCAGTGGCAGGATTTGAGTACTTGAGCCACCATCTACTGCTTCCCAGTGCATTTGCAGGAAATTAAGTCAGAAGCGGAGGGGCCAGAACTTGGTACGGGGGATGCAGGCATACCTCAGGCAGTGAATTAACCACTGTGTCAAATGCCTACTCTTGTCAGATCTCCAGGACTGGTTATCCAAGAGATTTTTGACTAACAGCTTTACAAATTGATACACATTTTGGCAGGCATGCCTACAAATTACACTAACAACTCCTAGGGCCGGTGTTGAGGCACAGGTGGTTAAGCTGCTGCCTGTGACACCGCCATCCCACATGAGCACCAGGAGAAGTCCCAGCTGCTTGATGTCTGGTCTAGCTTCCTGCTACAGTGCCTGGAAAGGCAGCCCAAGACACCCTGACTGCTACCCATGTGGGAGACCAGGATGGAGTTCCAGGCTCCTTTCCTGTCCTCAGCCTGGTCTAGGGAGTGAAACAGCAGATGGAAGATCTCTCCCTCCTCTTTTTCTCTGAAATTCTGGTTTTTAAATAAATAAAATGAATCTTAGGGGCCGGTGTTGTGGCACAGCAGGTTAAAGCCTTGGCCTGAGGCGCTGGCATCCCATATGGGCACCAGTTCTAGTCCTCTGCTCCTCTTCCAATCCAGCTCTCTGCTATGGCCTGGGATAGCAGTAGAGGATGGCCCAGGTCCTTGAGCCCCTGTACCCACGTGGGAGACCCAGAAGAAGCTCCTGGATCCTGGCTTTGGATTGGCACAGCTCTGGCCATTGAGGCCATCTTGAGAGTGAACCAGCATATAGAAGACCTCTCCCTCTCTCTCTCTCTCTCTCTCTCTCTCTCTCTCTGTTTCTACCTCTCTCTGTAACTCTGTCCTTCAAATAAATAAAATAAATCTTAAAAAAAATAAAATAAAATGAATCTTAAAAAGAAAACAAAAGGGATCAGTGCTGTGGCACAGCAGGTTATAGCCCCTGTCTGTGGTGCTGGCATCCCATATGGGCACTGGCTCAAGTCTCAAGTGCTCCACTTCCAATCCAGCTCTTTGCTATGGCCTGGGAAAGCAGCAGAAAATGACCCAAGTCCTTGAGCCCCTCTACCCACATGGGAGACCTGGAAGAAGCTCCTGGTTCCTGGCTTTGGATCAGTGCAGCTCCAGCCATTGCAGCCATCTGGGGGGTGAACCAGCGGGTAGAAGACTTTTCTCTCTCTCTCTCTGCCTCTGCCTCTCTGTAATTCTGCCTTTCAAATAAATAAATCTTTAAAAAAAAAAAAAAAAGAAAAGAAAAACAAAAACTAGTCACCTCGCACTTTTTTTTTTTTTTTTTTTTTTTTTGACAGGCAGAGTGGACAGTGAGAGAGAGAGAGACAGAGAGAAAGGTCTTCCTTTGCCGTTGGTTCACCCAGGTACTTATCCTGGTCTCCCATGGGGTGCAGGGCCCAAGCACTTGGGCCATCCTCCACTGCACTCCCGGGCCACAGCAGAGAGCTGGCCTGGAAGAGGGGCAACTGGGACAGAATCTGGCGCCCCGACCGGGACTAGAACCTGGTGTGCTGGCGCCGCAAGGCAGAGGATTAGCCTAGTGAGCCGCGGCGCCGGCCTCACCTCACACTCTTCTTAAATCTCTGGCCTATCCTATAAAGATGGACATGTAAGCCAGGTTTACTTTTAAAGATCAGAAGGAGGGAGAGAGAGATCTTCCATCTGTTGGTTCACTCCCCAAATGACCGCAATGGTCAGAGCTGGGCTGATCCGAAGCCAGGAGCTGCTCCTGGGTCTCCCAGGTGAGTGTCAGAAGCCCAAGCACTTGGGCCATCCTCCTCTGCTTTCCCAGGTGTATCATCAGGGAGCTGGATGGCTACTACGCCATAGCCCAGGCCACAGAATGTTCATTTGTAAGGAGACAAAAAAATCTCCTAAATTTTTCACATTTATTTATATAACAATGTTGGTTCTGTTCTAATAGCTTTCTGTGCTTAACTTTTTTTTTCTTCTTCTTTTTTTTTTTTTTTTTTTTTTTTTTTTTGACAGGCAGAGTTGATAGTGAGAGAGACAGAGAGAAAGGTCTTCCTTTGCCGTTGGTTCACCCTCCAATGGCCGCCGCGGCCAGCGCACTGCGGCCAGCACACTGCACTGATCCAAAGGCAGGAGCCAGGTGCTTCTCTTGGTCTTCCATGGGGTGCAGGGCCCAAGCACTTGGGCCATCCTCCACTGCATTCCCTGGCCACAGCAGAGAGCTGGCCTGGAAGAGGGGCAACTGGGACAGAATCCGGCGCCCCGACCGGGACTACAACCCGGTGTGCCGGCGCCGCAAGGCGGAGGATTAGCCTAGTGAGCTGCGGTGCCGGCCACTGTGCTTAACTTTTAAAATCATATAACAGATTTTGAAGAAAACATATGACACACCTAGCTATTCATGCTTCCTGGAGCTTTGGGCAACTACAGAAGGAGGATCCCTCTTGTGTCCAACAGCACATGAACTAGCATTAAATCGGAACATAACTGTTGTCTTTTTTGCTTCCCTTGATGTGGAGAATACAGGAAGTATTAACCATGACAGAGTTTCCCAGAGGTTGGGAGAAAGCCCAGGACCTGAGGAGCATCCCCAGGGCACTGTCTTCCAAGCCAGCATGTGTTACCTGGTTGTTGGGGCTGAGGTTCAGGAGCCTCCAGGAGGAGTACATGAGGTCGGAGAAGTGGTAGAGCAGCCGCAGCCTGGCACGTACGGTGTGAATGCTCACCTCCCTCAGTGCCCCGTACTGTGGGGGTACTGCATCGGGCAGGCCCAGCTGCAGAGGTACCGACACACCTGCCCAGAAAGCAAATGGGTGCTTAGGAAGCAGAATTCACGGCTTTCCTTTTCAGCATTTTGAAACATTTCCAACATACAGAGAAGATGAGATAATTATATAATAGGAACCCATTCATACCACCTAAGTTCTGTAATTAATATTTTGCTGTATTTGTATTTTTATGTATGTATCTTCTGCTATCCAGCAATTCATCTTAATATTTGGGGTATATTTATGTTGGTTTTCAAATCAGTTTTTATTTATCATTAAGGAAATCTGGTCTTTTCTCCTTAATTTTGTTTCCCATTTAATAATGGTACCTAAACAATTCCTTTGTATAAGAAATAAGAAAACCAAGCAAGGCAGTCAAATTCTTCCTTTCAAATTCAATGCCATCTTTGTAATAACACAAGGTACAGGAAACGACCAGGCAGGCAGTTCTGAAATATGAAAAAGGATAGCTTAGCAAAGCCACCTCCCACTCGCACCAGGGATCTGACAGAAAGAGCCCACGGCAGAATGAAAGATACGGGTGTGTGATTCCCGTAGGCTTTTTACTGTAAGATTAAGAGCTCTGTAAGAATAAAGGCTAAAAAGCCTGCATCCACAGCTCCTCTCATATAAAAATGTACAAGTGACTGACAATTATTCCATTCCCAGAGATACTGTTCCCACTCCTGATAGAGGCTAACACGCGGAGCGTTTTCGATGCGTCCAGCGCTGTGCTAAGAGCTTTACACAGAGCTCTCCATAACCAGCGCTATGACTGCCCTCACTTTACAACGGGAGGCTGCATACGGAGGAGCCAGGACTCAGGGCAGGCAATGTGGTCCCCGAGCTGACAGTGAGACCCTGGAAGCTGAGGGGCCCTGGGGATTCTGCAGTCATCAGCACCCAGGCAGCAGTGCTCATTCTGGAGCCCGTTGTCTACAAACCATCTCCTGCCTGTGTGGAGTTTGCTTGTTCTCTTAGATTAAGTAGAAGAAGAAAAAAAAAAAAACCTCAGCGGCGTCTGCCCTGTGGACCTGTGGCTCAGAAGTAGGAAAGACAGCAGAGAGGGAAGAGAATGTAATGTGGCTCTCTCAGGGCAATGTTACTGTCTCAGGCTCCCCAGGGCAGCAGAAAGAAAGGACTTGAAGGCCTGGATATGAAAGAGCTCAGATTTGAGGAAATGTCAAAGAATGGCATACACAGAAATTAAAGTTTCCCCCTATTTGTGGGGAGTACAGAGGATGGCTCCAAGCAGAGAAGGTCTGTGGTTGAGATGTTAAGCATACAAGTACACATTCTGTTTTTCTTCATATCCTTTTGTAGGGCTATAAGAATTTCCTAATAAGAGTTAAGCAAGCTTTACAGAAAGCTTGAAACAATGTACTGACCTGATACACAAGAGTAAAACAGCAGGCACCTGAGCGGGCACCTGAGCTGCCTGAGCTGCTGTGCCAGTGCAGCCAGCATATTTCCAAGTGTAACTGGAGTGAGGAATTTCACCAGTGGTCTCAGCACTTCTAATCTTTATTCGGAGAAAGCTATGATTTCATTTCTTTGATATATATTAAGGAATACTTAATTGCTACTCTAAAATTATGAATTTTTGTTTGCCCAAGTGATGTGTTTGAGTTTACAGTTGTAGAGAGGGACTCCTTCATACAAAGTCAGTAGAAGAAATGCCTGCTGGGAAGTCTCTATGGTACAGGTAGCACAAAGAATACTATGGTTGTGTGGGGGAGCTGCTTGACGGTTCAGAATGACGCTGACAGATTTGGCACTGGCAAGCAAACATTGCATCTGGGCATTGTTGGAAATGAAGCTGCCAAAGCAAGGATATTCTGTCCATCACCTGGTGCTCTGGGTGGCACTGGTGGCGCCGTCCACGCAGCACTGTGGCAGCGGCCAGCTGAGATCTGCCGAATGTTTTTCCCTTGCAGAACTGTTACTAGGGTTGGTTCTCGAACGTGGTTGGTGTGGCCTAGGCCGAGCTGGGAATAAGTTACAAATCAGAGATTCAATTAGAAAAAGGAAGCGAGGAAGCCAAAATGATGAAATTTGCCTTAGATGGTAACAAACATAAGCAAATTACTATCTGTACCAAGCATCAGCATCAATGATGAAATAAATTCTGATTTTCTCTATAATAATGGTTCTCACAGCTCAGACTCTCCTGAACACTGAGCTGCAGCAAAGTCATTCCAACTATAGCAGATGAGGCTTAAGGACTAACATATCACTGAATTCCGTGTCTGCAAAGGGAATGAATTCTAGGAAAGTTAAAAGCACACACAAAAGCAGATTCTTTTCCCTAGATCTCTGTCTGTAGGCTCTGATTGGGATGCCCAGTGTTTCAGTTGCTAAGCAACTCAGCATTTAGGGAAGAGCATGCAAAGGCCCTGCTAGGGAACTCCCAAAGGAGTCTTCAGCATTAACTTTCCTCTTGTCAATTCAACATGCAACCACAACAAGGAGTGCCTTCCTTGTCTGTTAATGTGGTGATGAGGAATACAGAAACCAAAAGGACGCTGTTAGGAATAAAGCTAGCCCCTGAACTGAAGGGTCATGGCTCTAGGGGCAGCCACACTCAGAGAGGGCTTATAGAAGAAGGGGAAGTAGCTCTGCAGGTGGAGCCAAAAGTGACTGTAGTAGCAGGCATCTCAGAAACCGCCCATTGAAGTCTTCCCCTCCCCCACACGGAGAGGAGCTGGACACAGCGACCCCTAGGGTCTTTCTCAACCTCGTTTTACTTCTCTGAGTAATGAGGCTGTCAACATTTGCCACAGAGCAGCACACACACTTCGTATCCTGCTGTACTAGAAAGTACAAAAGCAGCACTGCTCCATTCCTCCTTACTTCCAGGTCAGCGGATGCTGCAGTCATGAGGATAATGCTGTGATGACGACAGAACTGAGCCAGCGATGAGGACCACCACACAGCACTGCTCAGTACGTGCCAGACCAAGGAAGCCAGATCACTGTACTACACTACCAGACTTTTTACAAAACCATGGTACACTATTTCTTTGGACACAATTAAGAGAGAACTATGTAAAACTGAACTAAATAAATGTGTCATAGCCAAGTGATGTACTTGGAACACCGTGGTAGGTATTTGGAGTTTCCTAGTTTATCCCTTTCCCTAGTGGGGAGTGTTGTCAAAATGCTAGGATATGGAAGAGCAGAAGCAAAATAAACATTCACCTGTCCTTCAGAATTGCTCCCCCAGGCATACACATCGCCAGTCGATGCCAAAGCAAGCGTGTGCTCAGCTCCGACTGCCACGTCTTCGATGACCACTCCAGCCAGGACAGGAACTTGCTGTGGTCGATTGTGATTACGAGCACGACCCTCTGGCAAGCCTATTAAGCGATCTGAAAAAACAGCAAGAGGAAAGGTTTGTAGATGGCACATCACAGTCCTTTCATTTTTAATCACTTAACTTTTTATGGTGGAATGGCAGCAACATAAATAACTCAGGGGGCAAAAGCTGCTATTCTGACAAGGACATCAGATTTTTAGAAAATAAAATGCTAGAAGCCACATCTTTACAAAATGACACGGTCTCCTTATTCATAAAGAGGATCAAATCTAAGACCAGTAACTTACTTCATACCCAGAGTTCCTTCATATCCTTATGCTTGAAAGGACTGGCAGGAGTTCACAAAGGTCCTGAAGTTTCTTGCCTTTTAAAAAAGACATCTTCCATCTGTCTTGTCCTCAAACTTCAACCTCTCCCTTTACCTTGCCAAAATTCTAGAAAGTGCTGCACAATGTCCTTTAGGCCCACTCAGCACTGCCCTGAAACTGTACTCAAAGCCAATAGCGCCTAACTGCCTACCGCAGACTTCTTCTCAGGATCCAGCTCAAGGAACTCCAAGCAACTCTATGTAACCTTCTGATAATGTGTCCTCAGCTCCTTCTGCCCAGATGACTCTGTACTACTGCGGCACAGCAGATACTGCCCTCCCTACTCTGTTCAAGGCCAACTCTCCCAAATCTTGTTCTCCTCACATTCCCCAGAGTTGATTCTCTTCTTTCTTAAATTCTATACTTTCTCCCTGGAATTGTAGATTCCATTAATAAGGCATGAGACTACTACCAAAATGTAGTTCATGTTCAATCTTACATTTCTATAACCAATCTCTGGAGTTTGAAATCCAAATTCTCAATAGCTTGCTGGACTTACATGCATCTAGGGTAACGACCCCATTCAACCTAAGGAAAACCAAGCTTCTTATCCTTTCCCTACAAACAGTTCCTGTCCTTAGTCAGAGTCATCAATGTTCTCCCAAGACCAGAAACTTCACTCATGGTTTAATTCTTCCTTCCCTTCACTCTCCCTCTGTCACCACAACTTGCCAGGAAGTTGCTCTTAAGAGGGTAAATTTACTGCCAAGGAGCCCCACAGTGAATGTCTGGGTTATGAACCTACTCAAGATCTGAACCTTCAATGCCTATGAATTCCTCCAATTCCTATGATTTGCATCCCCAATCCTTGGAAGTGGTGGGGAGTGAATCAGGACACAGAGCAGCTCTGGTGAGCAAAGCAGTATCTGGAGAGCACGGCGGGGCAGAAGGGAGGTGGGGAGGGACCTTGGCAGGTGCTCTTCTAGCAAAAGTAAAGGCTATAGCATGAGGAACCTTAATGAGAAGGGGAGTTCATTTTTAGAATAAAGTTTGTGAAAAAGAAGTGAATAGGAGCTAGTGAATGAGAATTTCATGGCCTGCTTACCCCCAAGAACAAAATAAAAATGACTTTTATTTAGAGTATTTTCTATGAAAACAGAAGGCAAATGTTTCTATAATACACATGTGCATGACGTAAGCTAAAAAATGCCTTACCTTGACCAAAGGTATACACGTGACCATCTTTAGTCAAAGCAACAGAAAACTGAGTTCCACAAGCAACCTTTTTTATTCCAATACCACAAAGGACATCTACTTTCTGTAAAACAAAAGTGTAAAGTATACACTTTAAGACTGAAAAGATGGCGGGGAGGGGGAAGCCATTGTAGTCCATAAGCTGTACTTTGGAAATTTATATTCATTAAATAAAAGTTAAAAAAAGCTAAAAAAAAAAAGACTGAAAAGAAAATACTTTTTTTTTTTAGATTTATTTATAAGTCAGAGTTACTGGTGGGGGGAGCAGGGGCAAGGAGGGCGAGAGACAGAAAAAAAGACACAGATATCTTCCATCTGCTGGTTCACTCCCTAAATGGTCGCAATGGCTGGGTCTGGGCCAGTTGGTAGCCGGGAGCCAGAAGCTTCATCCAAGTCTCCCACATAGGTGCAGGGGCCCAAGGACTTGGGCCATTCC
Organism: Oryctolagus cuniculus; assembly: GCF_964237555.1. NCBI lineage: Eukaryota > Metazoa > Chordata > Mammalia > Lagomorpha > Leporidae > Oryctolagus > Oryctolagus cuniculus. The sequence goes on from NC_091443.1 coordinate 86,679,735, forward strand.
CCACTGCTTTCCCAGGCACATTAGCAGGGAGCAGGATCTGAAGTGGAATAGCTAGGACTGGAACTGACCCCATTATGGGATCCATGCACTGCAGGCAGTAGCTTAACCCATTATGCCACAATGCCAGCCCCAAAGAAAATACCCTTAAACTTGCCTGCTGGTATGTATAATCTCAAGCATAGTCTCCAAGACAGGAATTGTCTCTTACCTGTCCCACCCAAATTCATATTCCTAAATGTTACTTTCTCTAGTGTCCTGCAGATCAACTGAATTTGGGAGAGAAAATGTGACAGCAGGGAAATGTGGTTAAAATCCCCAGGACCTTCATGAAATAGAAGCATCCTTCTGGGCAACAGAGAAAAAGAGAATCTCATGACCTTCTAAAGAACCCTGCAAGGCCATGTAAAGCTGTGGCTTCTCCCTGTTTGACATTTTTAGCTTTCAGAGGTAATAACTGCTTTTCTGCCTCTCTGTATCCCTAGCTGAATATTCACAAGTGTAGCTATCAAGTCGTCACAGGTTATATATGATGGTGAATCTGACACTGAATATAAATTGAGTACTTCTAAATCATGCTACTGGTTAAATGTGTCAGGAAAATCCATGTAAAAGAACTGACAAGCAGAATTCTGTAGAGCCTAGAACTTTCTGTAATGCAAATAATATCTTCTAATTTTTAAATTACTTAAAAAAATTTTTTTTTATTTGAAAGTCAGAGTTACAGAGGGAGAAGAAGAGACAGAGAGATCCTCCATCTGCTGCTTCACTCCACAGATAGCCACAACGGCCAGCGCTGGGGCCAGGCCAGAGCCAGGAGCCAGAAGTTTCTTCCAGGTCTCCCACAAAGGTAGCAGGGACCCAAGCACTTAGGCCATCCTCTGCTGCTTTTCTAAGCCATTAGTAAGGAGCTGGATTGGAAGTAAAGCAACCAGGACATGAATCTGCACCCATGTGGGATGCCAGCACTGCAAGCGGTGGCTTTACCTGTTATGTTACAACGGCAGCCCCTAGCTTCTAATTTTTTTGTTCATGTACTTGAATTTCCTTTCTCTTGTTCTTTAAAAGGAAATGCATACCTGCCTAATCAGGTGGTGATAAGAAGCTGAAAGGACAGTTGCAAGCAGAGGGTTACAACATATTATTCAAGGTTCCCTCACAAGACACCCTGGAGGTTTGTGTCTCACTCTTTCTTCTCCACATGGGAGCAAGTCCTACAGCTGTTCAGCAAGTCTACAGACAGGCTTGTCCTTGCATAATTGTTACAACTAGTTTAGCTACTAATGGCTCACTTAAAATCAAGGTTCTTGAAGGCTAGAAAGTCAAGAATGAGCAACAGAAGCTTCTAAAGCTCATTATTCATTAGCAAAAATGTTAAAGGTAAATTAATTCCAGTAAAAAAGAGGTACTGACATAGATGAAACTTACAATGTCTGAAAACCTGGATTAAAGGCAATACTGACCTGAGGTGAAGATTTTGCAGTGGAATTCCCTAAACCTAATTTTCCATAGTCTCCATCTCCAAAAGCCCACACCATGGAGCCATCTGCTGACACAGCCAAAGTGTGGTTTAGTCCACAGGCCACCTGGAGAGATAACAGGGTATTCAGTAAGGGAAATCACAAGACCTAAAACACATAAGCCTGCTTCAAGGACTCTTTTCCACTTCGGTGAAAAACTTGGCTATGTTTCCAAAGATTTTATTGGCTTCAGGGCCTACAAATATTAACCAAATTGCATCAACATGAAATAATTCCTAATGTCAAGAAAAAAACAACTTTTCTCTTCAAAGTGAAATTCTTCAGACATCTACAGCTAACTAGAATCAGAGAATATTAAGACGGGGGAAAGTACACGTACTTCAAAAATACTTGTTTGCACCAGTCTAAGGAATGATATAGAAAAAGACAAAGCGGCCGGCGCCACGGCTCACTAGGCTAATCCTCCACCTTGCAGCACCAGCACACCAGGTTCTAGTCCCGGTCGGGGTGCTGGATTCTGTCCCGGTTGCCCCTCTTCCAGGCCAGCTCTCTGCTGTGGCCAGGGAGTGCAGTGGAGGATGGCCCAAGTACTTGGGCCCTGTACCCCATGGGAGACCAGGAGAAGCACCTGGCTCCTGCCTTTGGATCAGTGTGGTGTGCTGGCCGCAGTGCGCTGGCCATGGCAGCCATTGGAGGGTGAACCAACGGCAAAGGAAGACCTTTCTCTCTGTCCACAAAAAAAAAAAAAAAAAAAAAAAAAAAAAAGACAAAGCTACCTCACTTCCAAGTTAGGAGATATTCAATGTGTACAGGACAAGCGGCAGTTACTGCTCCACAGCTGCAGCTACCAGGGATGCTGCAGCTTTACCATCTAACTCAAAGCAATCAGACAGGAGCCACGACAACCTGTCCTGTGTAAACAGCTCTAGCCAGTTGTATTAGTACTTTATAGAGGGAGTTTAAAGAACACTCACATCCTGAAATAAACCATTAGTTTGTCATATAAGCAAACAAACCTGAATGACTTAAAATGTGAATAGTCACATCGGGAAAAACGTCATGAAAAATGATCAGTTAGATCGAACAAAATATACATAAGGTTAAGTACAGCTAGTGATCTAGGTCTTCCTGACAGAAAGTTTCTAAGTGTACCCAGGAGAGATGAGAAGCAATAACCAGCTGGCACATGCCTGTCCAATCTGATACCCCTCCAGTGCAGTCACTCTCTCTGGCAGCTTTTTGTTAGAGGTGTTTCCAAGACCCAGACGTCCATAGTCACCATTCCCAAAGGTGAACAGTTTGCCATCTGAAGTCACCACTGCTGAGTGCTTGAAGCCACAAGACATCTAGAGGAAACCAAGGCGAAACAAAATTAAAGGGAGATATTAAGAAATGAACCAGTCATTTTCAGCTATTAGTATAGCAGTAAAATTTATATAAACTTCACTGACAATGCAAGATCTTGAAGATAAGAATATTCTGTCTGCCCAAGTGGTGGTTCTGTTCCCCCAAGTTTAATCTGCCTCACCAGCCCCAGGAGGATCAAGTTCAACAGTAGGCTTTGGAATAACTGTTGCTACTCTTTAGTTGTGTGCAGATGACCTAGAGTAGATGAGATAATAAATGGGGAAATTCTTTTTAAACTCTAAGGTGCTATCTAGTATTACATTATTTTAAGTCACTAACTGGTTTTCCAGAAAATGCACACAAATTCAATTTTTTCTAACAGAAATGGTAGGCTGAGAGCAAAGTTTTCCACTTATCTATCAAGTACCCTGAGTCAGGAGCTAAAACCCCACAGTGTTTTGTCTGAGGGCCAGGAGCATCCCAGCCTGGGCAAACCAACTGGTACAAAAAAAGAAGTCCACCATTAACAGCAAAGCCTAGTCAAACTTCTGAGGAGCTCAAGAATGAATCTGAACAATCAAAAATAGTGTGTCTCTTAATGACTGTGTTGTATATTTTATTATCATGTCCCGATTTAAGAATGCTATTCAATAATGCGTATATTTATGTCAAAGGCAAACTCATCCACATCCTGCCTGACCTGCACCACTTCTTCTCCTTGTAAGGCCTCGATCTGCCTGGGCCGCCGCTGCCTGTCGCTGTTCCCGTGGCCAAGTTTACCATAGTCACCATCTCCCCAGCTAAAGACTTCACCGCTTTCAGTCAGGGCCATCGAGTGCCCATCAGAACCACAAGAAGTCACCAGCTGGGTCACCACAAAGCCTGGAACAGAGCAGAAACCCAATGGATGTCACTGGATGCTAAAATTCCCCTTTACTTGCAGCTGCTACAGAATGACCTCAAAATAAAAAAACATCAAAACATTATTGTGGAAATAAAAATAATTTATTTAATTTCAAATCAAATTTGTAATCATAAGCTAGCATACCTGGGAGGAGTTACATAACATCCTGATGATCACAAGGAAGACGAGGACAGCAGCAGTTATACCACTAAGGACTATGTTCTAGACACTCTTATAAACATTCCACCTGGTTTATCTCATTTCCCATTTTCACACAGAACCTAGGAGGCAGATACTAACATTTCCATTTTTTTTTTCAACTGGGAAAACTGAGCCACAAAGAGGTCTAGCAGCTTGTACAAGATCCCAGAGCCAGGGACCACAAGGATCAGACAGGAGCAGCCCCTGTTCCTTCCTACTGCTCTACTCCTCCCACTAGATCTCAAGGAAAAGAATTTACAGCAGTCTTAGGAATCTGTTCTTAACTCATTGTTATTTTATCTTTTATGTTTCTACTTAAAAAAACAAAACCTGGGTTATCTTTGTAGGCTTCAGAGTCAAAAGCCAGGGAGGCTCCTGCTGTGGTTCCTCCAGAGGTATTCTTTCTGCAAGTCACACAGAACCTTGACACCCTTTATAATCTTCAGCTCACTTGCAGATTTCCATATAAACTTATTTTTAATGTTAATAAAATACATACATGCATGATTGCTACTGCTATTAATAGGTACCTAATTACACTTTTGCAATTTTAAAGAATGTGTTTATTATCATCTGGAAGTCTCAAAAAGTTAATTCTAACATTGCTCTGATAAATAACTGGCAAAATAATATAGCTTAAAATATGGAAACCAAGACTATACACATGCCTAAAAAATTATTCAAAAACAGTGAAAATCCTACATGTTTTCATCTAGTAAGGTCTGAGGAAAGTTCCAACACAGCAAACATTCCTACAGTTAGACCACAGTTTTTGACCATTTTTAAACTGAGGGTAATTTTACCTTGTAAGGCTGAAATAACTGTCAGCACATGAAGGTCATCTGAATTCCCTTGTCCTAATCTGCCGTAACTTCCTTCCCCACAAGCCAACACTGTGCCATTGGCCTGGATGACAAAGGTACAGTTCTGACCACATATGACCTAGTATGAAAACACAATTAAATACATATTATCCTTTTGTTTAGGCAGGTAGGTAGATATTTGCCTGTAGGTGTAAGAGGGGCTGAAGAAAATGAAAAGCTGTAAAGAAGATAAATATATGTGCATTGGAACAAGGGAACAAGTTCTGGAAGCAGGACCCAGCCTTGGGTGTGCCTCCCCCAGCCCAAGTGTTCTCCCTGTCCTTTATGAAAAGGACCTCACTGAACTGAGGAAACAACACGGCTGGTCCAACGAGGTTAGGACCACTGGACTGAAGGAGTCATTTCCTTCTCCAGTAGGTGAACCCTGATGGCCAGCTTTGTCCAGAGGGATCTGTTCAGGGGAAATCCACATCCAAAAATCCCCCACTCAGACTTTCCCAGAAGAACGAAGAGGGGAGAAGAAACAGGGGACCCATACTCCTGTCCATAAAATTCCCAGTCTGAATGCAGACTGAGTTCTCGGTCCTTTATTTAGACACCCGCCAAGTCTATCAGGTGTAGGCATTTCTGTCTCTTCACTGTTTTCAATAAAATTCTCTTCTAATGGCCTTCTTGTCTGTTCATGGGCTTCATACTTCCTTGTCGGAAAAACAAGTTCCTGGGTTTCAAACCAGTGATTACACTTTATTACTTAGCTTCAACATGTACACATTTGAAATTATTCCCAGACATACTCAGGATACTTTGATTAATTCTTTTCTCTTTTTACTAAAGGGAAAGAGCTGATATAACTATGGGGTTCCTATAAGCCCTTGATTACTACAAAACTGTCTGCTTAACCACGAGCTGTATGAGTCTTATCTAAGCCTTTGGAACCACGCTATCTAGAGGGATTTCAGCCAACTGTGCAGAATTTAAACAATTACATCAAAAACAAAATACATAAAAGAAGAAACAGGAAATAGGAAATGGTGAAGGGGAACTATTAAAGACCTGGCTGGAAAGAAACAGAAACCGGAGGGGACATAGAAACACACTTGAGAAAGTTAATGGAAAATGGAATTAAAAGATAAGTTTATTTTGGTACAAAAATTTTTAAATCCATGCATAATTTTTTTCCCATATGCATTTCCCATGAACTTTCTGAAGACTCCTTACATGCATGATTTTTAACTTTTTTGCATCAAGATAAACATTTTTTTAAAGATTTATTTATTCACTTGAAAGGAGGAGTTACAGAGAGGGAGAGGCACAGAGAGAGAGGTCTCCAAATAGCTGCAACTGCCTGATCTTAGGCTAAAGCCAGGAGCCAGGAGCTTCTTCTGGGTCTCCAACATGGGTGCAGGGGCCCAAGCACTTGGGCCATCTTCCACTGCTTTCCCAGCAGCATCAGCAGGGAGCTGGATCGGAAGTGGAGCAGCCAGGTCTCAAACTAGCGCCCATATGGGATGTCAGTGCTGCAAGCAGCAGCTTAACCCACTGAGCCACAGCACCAGCCCTAGATAAACATTTTTTTTTTTTAAAGATTTACTTATCTATTTGAAAGGCAGAGTGACACAGAGAAAGAGAGAGAGAGAGATCTTCTGTTTGCTGGTTAATGGCTGCAATAGCTGAGGCTGGGCTAGACTGAAGCCAGGAGCCAGAACTCTGAGTCTCCTGTGTGGGTGCTGGGGCCCAATTATTGGGCCACTTTCCACTGCCTTCCCAGATGCATTAGCAGGGAGCTGGATCAGAAACAGAACAGGTAGGACTCAAATCAGCCTGTGGGATACTGGCATCACAGGTGGCAGCTTAACCCAGTGCACCACAATGCCAGCCACCTAAACTTATCTTTTAATTTTCCATTAATCTTTTTAAGTCTCCTCATATACAAAAAAGAATAGTACAATCTGAGATGAGCCAAGGTAAAGAAGAATGAAAGAGAAAGCAGTGACTTCAGAAGGTGTTTGGAAATACAGTACCTCAATTATGAGAAGGGAACGTGTCAATGAAATCTGGCTGAAGATCTGAGGAAGTTTATGGACTCAAAAAGAGATCAGTGGTTCCTAACTAGCATCTAAATGTCCATAAGCACATGCTCAGCAGGCCTACTGTTTCATGATATCAATTCATTACACTTGGAAGCCATAAAAATTTAGGAATTTGCCAATTAAACTTCTTACTTTGAAGGTATACATCATGATTTTGTTTAACAAATCTCCACAATGAACAAGCTCTTTCCTATGATAAATTACTTACAACAAAGGAACTGCAATTATCAGTTCCAAATTTTCTTCTCAGTTTCTTTACCGGTTCAGTTACCTGTTGGGCCTGAGAGAATGATGGAGCTGCAGCAGGAACCATCACGTTTCTTCCAGCCTCTGCCAGCTGCCCATGCCTGCCAGCACCCCACAGGTAGACATCACATTTACCTCCCAGGTGCCAGTCCTGGAAAACCATGATCATTTCAAAATTAGATTTCTCCATTTCTTCAAACAAGTATGTACTGAGCTCAAGTGTGTGCCAGCCTCTCGGGGAGACATCAGGGCACAGACACACAAGCATTCAGAATAAAAAGGATTTACTGAAAACCACCAAATAATTATCTTCATCTTTACTGACCTCAGGTCTAGAAGTTGCCCAAGACATAATTTGTTCATCCATGCCATTAATCCACTTACTGTTATCCTGCAAGACAGGATAAACATAAAGACACATCCTGTTTAGTGAAGATTTTATCTGTTTTTAACAACTAAGTCTTATTTCTAAAAAAAAAAGACATAATATCAATAAGAAATTAAAAGCAATTTTATACTCATGTCAAACCTTATGCATTTTTAATATCTCCCTTTATTCACTTCATCAATGGCTTCAGTGTCCACATACACAAAATGACATATTTGGGCCAAATGGGCAAAGAAGGACATTTTCTGATCAGAATACTCTATATTTAGATAATCGTTATCAGCTCATATTTGTCTGTTTATATGATATTTATATTTATATATTCAAAGGCTTATTTATTTAAGTATTAACTGAGTGAAGTGGCTGTTGGAACAAGTGCTGGGCTGCACTATCTACATAGGTATTTTATCTGTATCACAGTTACTACAGCTGGACAATTTCAAATATAGTTAGGAACAAACGTCCACTGGAATGCTCTTTCATATTTTTGATGCTGACTACAGACACAATTGAAGTGTCAAACAAATTAGAATCTATGTAGCACAAATCTCACAAGTTGGCCAAAAAAAATGTTAAAACATATACAACTAATGCATTAATATAAGGTAATATTAGTATTAAATTAGCATTACTATAATAAATCATTAGTAAGAATGGATAAAAGAAAACGGAAAAGCAAAGGACTGTGTCACTGAGAGCCAGCAGGTTTACAAAGCCTCACAGTTTTTACATAATCAATCACTGTCACCATGGAGGCCTGCCATCAGATTAAATTTGAGTACCTGAAAGAAAATACTTTCAGCTTATCTAAGGGCATGCTTCTAGCTTTTCAAGCTTGCAAATACTCAGGAAGGGTCTGCTAACATGCCAGACACCCCTGACACACTGTCAGCAGCAAGTAAGAGCAGCTCTTATATATTTACCATTAGGAACACAAGTTCATCCTCTGGAACAGGTTCTAGATCTGGAACAGTAAAAGAGTCTGGAAACTGTGCGCCATTAGTCAGGGCTTCAGCAGCTTTAATGGTGGTTGAGAAACATTCTAACCAGGCCCACTCATTTGGATTCCATGAGGCAGGATCAGGGAGGCAGCTCTGGTGATGCGGTGGCACTGGAGGGTTACACAACAGCTGATCCAGGTGAAGTCCCACCGCCAGGGACGCCAGACACTGCATATAGGGGCTGTGAACAAGCTGGTCGCCACACACCACATGAGGCTAAGAGACAATGCAAGGATACGATGTTGAAGAGCCTGTGCCAAATATTCCAAATGAACTTACTGAATTCTGACAGACTACAATTGTGGTTTTAAAATTTACTACTTTTTAAGCTTTCTGCTTTGAAATCATTTCAGATTTATGCTGAGCTGCAGAGATAATACAGAGAATTCCTATGTATTTGCAACCCAACTTCCCCTTGTGTTAACATCCGACAAAATGATGACACATTTATTAGAAAACTAAGAAATAAACTTTGGTACCATACTAATTAAACCACAGGACTTCTTTTAATTTTCTCACTAACTCCCCTTTTTGGCTCTAGAATCCAATCCAGAATATCACATTGCATTTAGTATACTGTCACTACGGTTTTTCTTGATTAAAAAAAAAAAAAGCAGACAGATAACCACTAAACCACAGACACCTGTTCCCTCTCAGATTTCTTCTTCAACAAAAGAGCTCTGGTAGCCGTTAGAGGAAAATCCTTCCCACCCTCATGGCATTCCTTAGTCATAGCAGAGCAACTCTGTGAGACTGAGTGGCTCAGAAAATAAAATTAAAATTCATGTACCTTGTGGCAAAAGAAAGAAAGGAAAAGAAACAAAAAGCAGCAGCAGCTCTTTGAAGAGTTCCGCCCATGGACCGCACCCTGTGACTACTGAGGTAGGAGAGACTCCCTTAGGACCACTGCCAGGACAACAGACTCAAATTCTACAGTTCTTTATGCTAGTATTCAATGAAGCTGCTCAGTTCAGTCATAACTCTCTACTAACATCCCACAAAGACTCATTTGGTAGATGGAGAGGATGCTCAATCTGACATCCACATGCATTCCTACCCCTCAAATTTGGGAGGCAAATTCACACAAAAATAGATATATGGCTTGGAAAAGGAAAGATGACACTATGAGGCACAGGTACTATAAACAGTTTGTAGTGAATAAATAATCTGAAAAGGAGTGATATAAACACTATACAAAAATTTGGAGGTTATGAATTTATTTTACGCTAGCAAAAATGAAGACTTTAAAAAAAAAGGGCAGTGCTGTGGTGTAGCAGGTAAAGCCAGTATCAATTCAAGCCCCAGCTGTTCCAATTCCATTCCAGCTCCATGCTAATGTGCCCAGGAAAGCAGTGGGAGATAGGCCCCTGCACCCATGTGGGAGACCTGGAAGAAGCTCCTGGCTCCTGGCTTCAGATCAGCCTAGCTCTGGCCATTGTGGCCATTTGGGGAATGAACCATTGGATGGAAGATCTCTCTCTTTCTATGCCTCTCTGTAACTCAGCCTTTCAAATAAACAGATAAATCTTAAAAAAAAATAAAGACTAGGCTTAGAACTACTAAACAACTATTTATTTATTTATTTATTTATTTATTTATTTATTATTTTTATTTGACAGGTAGAGTTATAGACAGTGAGATAGAGACAGAGAGAAAGGTCTTCCTTTCGTTGGTTCACTCCCCTAATGGCTGCCATGGCCGGCGCTGCGTCCATCTGAAGCCAGGAGCTGGGTGCTTCTTCCCAATCTTCCATGCGGGTGCAGGGACCCAAGCACCTGGGCCATCCTCGGCTGCCCTCCCGGGCCACAGCAGAGAGCTGGACAGGAAGAGGGGCAACCGGGACTAGTACCTGGCGCCCCAACCGGGACTAGAACCTGGGGTGCCGGTGCCGCAGGCGGAGGATTAGCCAAGTTGAGCCAAGGCGCCGGCCTGAACAACTATTTTTTCAGCCTGATTTATCTTCATTTGATTTTATCCAAATAGCCCCAATTATTTTCCTCTGATTTTACACACTTATTTAAAAATTGTAATTCAGATTTTAAGGCTCCCAGCAACCATGGGTACCTAGTGAGTGAATGAGTGGAAGAGTTACCTTTTCATAGGCGTATTGCTCCTGAAGCATCATGGGCAGCCGCTCCAGAAAGGCTCTCATGCAGGGAGCCATGTTTAATCCGAGAACGCCCTGTTGTTTCAGTGCTGTCCTACAGGTTGCTAAAACATGATTGGCAGCAGCCCATTCTGCTGTACAATTCACGACCAAAACATCCTGGTTGAAAATAAATCATGCCATGTGATTAATAAGTTTAAATTTAAAAAAAAAAAACCTGCTATCGCCACCCAATTTGCTATATGCCAACCACCCATGACACACTCAATTACCTTCTAGTAATTGCATTAAACATTTTTGGACACCTTTATATGCAAAAAGGCAGTATTTTTAATGCACACGGAACTTCAAAACATTCTAAATGTTGTCTAGGTAAAAATGACTGAACAGAAATAATCACAAACCTTGTGAATTACCTATCAGTTGATTCTTTTTAAATAAACAATGTGAATTATTTGCTATTTCATAAGAATTACAGGACAGTGTATCTAGTCTATTTCAGAAAAATGACATGACCACAGGGACACCAGGGGAATAGTACTTTGTCCACAGAGGGACATATCTGTAAAGCAGCAGCACTGTTCTCACACTGACTCTAAGGCTTATTCTACACAAACCACTAATGCGTAGGGTCTGATCCTATGTTTTACTTCTAGTAGGACTACTCATGCAGACTCAGAGCTTATTTTAACATTGTTTTACCACACAGAATGTAAATCAAGCCAGAATACTAACTGTCATCTTTAAGGGCATGAAAGTAATACTGTAGGATAAATGTCATGTCACAGAATTATTTGACAGCAGGGCCACTGATTTTTTCACTAGAATATTAAAAGTGTATATTTTGTATTTCTGACCCAAATATTTTTGAGATGGTTCTTCTCTTTATGGAAAATTCTTCTAAGATAATTTAGTGCTATGTCAAAAGTCATGGCAAAATCTCAAAATCCACTTTTTAATTTCCAATATAAATAAAATTGCTCAATAATTAAGCACTTTAATCAAAGCCTTGGGGTATAGTAGAAAGCATATAAGATTTATACCATATGTTCTCTCTGACCTGTGATAACTAATAAAGTACCTAAAAGGTAATCTGCACAAGTGAAATTGACATTTTGAGAAGCAATGACTTTGAACAGCCCTTGTCTTGACTGTTGAACAGTTTTTTTTCCATACTATTTGTTGAACTCTTAACATAGAGTTAATCATATGTATATAAAGTTAATTGAAAATAGATCTTAGTGAAAAATAAGAGTGGGATAGGAGCAGGAGGAGGAAGAGGGGTAGGAGAGTGGGTGGGAGGGTAGGTATGGTGGGAAGAATAACCATGTTCTAAAGTTGTAATTATGAAATGTATGAAGTTGTATTTCTTAAACAAAAGGGTTATGGGGAGAAAAAATTATTGCAGGGGTTTTGGCACTGTGGTACAGCTAGGCTAAGCTGCTGCTCACAACACTAGCATCTTCCCATATCAGAGTGCAGTTCAAGTCCCACTATTCCACTGCCGGTCCAGCTTCCTGTTAATGTGCCTGGGAAGGCAGCGATGGCAACCAAGTACTTGGGCTCATGCCACCCACGTGGGAGATCCGTATGGGGTTCCTGGCTCCAGACTTCGACCTGATCCAGACCTGGCTGTTGACGCCATCTGGGGAATGAACCAGTAGATGGAATCTCTCCCTCTCCCTCCCACTCCCTTCCCCTTCCGTCTCTCCCTCTCTCTGTTGCTCTGCCTTTTTTTTTTTTTTTTTTTTTTTTTTTTTTTTCTGACAGGCAGAGTGGACAGTGAGAGAGAGAGACAGAGAGAAAGGTCTTCCTTTGCCGTTGGTTCACCCTCCAATGGCCGCTGCGGCCGGCGCACCGCGCTGATCCGATGGCAGGAGCCAGGTACTTCTCCTGGTCTCCCATGGGGTGCAGGGTCCAAGCACTTGGGCCATCCTCCACTGCACTCCCTGGCCACAGCAGAGAGCTGGCCTGGAAGAGGGGCAACCGGGACAGAATCTGGCACCCCGACCGGGACTAGAACCCGGTGTGCCAGTGCCGCAAGGCGGAGGATTAGCCTAGTGAGCCACGGCGCCGGCCTGCTCTGCCTTTCAAATACATAAATCTTTAAAAAAATATTAGTGTAGAAACTGTCCTCGGAATGAATGTGCATTGGAGATCATTCTTCCAGAAAAACTGAGGATGTACAGATCATGATTTTACTGTTCTGGATTTCAAATACACTGATGAGGGGGGAAAAAGCATATTAGACTACAAATCAGGAGTTCTCTTTCTGTCACTTAATAGTTGCATTACCTTGAGAAGTAATAATCCCTCTGGACACCAGGTTTCTCCTCCATCAAGTGAGGCACTTATTCTATGATTTCTATACTTTTATACCTCATGATTTGATATAAAAACAGCAGTATTACCTTTGATCTATTTGAGCAAGCAGCTACTCCAACTTCTGGAATCCATACTGTGGTCTGAATAGCTCCAGAGCCTATTACAACAGTTTGCAAGACAGAACCATCCTAAAATGAGACATATTTATCAATATTCATTAATTAACCTTAGGCATCATTGACTTTTTTTTCAAAGATTTATTTATTTATTTGAAAGGCAGCATTACAGAGAGGCAGATTGAGAGAAAGAGGTCTTCCATCCACTGGTTCACTCCCCAGATGGCTGCAACAGTCGGAGCTGTGCCGATCTGAAGGCAGGAGCCAGGGGCTTCCTCTGGGTCTCCCATGTGGGTGCAGGGGGCCAAGGACTTGGGCCATCCTCCACTGCTTTCCCAGGCCATAGCAGAGAGCAGGATTGGAAGTGGAGCACCCATATGGGAGGCCAGCACTGCAGGCGGTGACCTTACCTGCTACGCCACAGCGCAGGCACTGCAGCACAGTGCTGTAAGCCTCTGCTTGCAATGCAGACATCCCTTATCAGAGTGCCAGTTCAAGTTCTGGCTGCTCTGCTTCTGATCCAGCTCCTTGCTAATGTGCCCGGGAAGGCAGCAGGTGATGGCTTGAGACCCTGCTTCTCACATGGGAGACCTAGACGGAGTTCTAGGCACCCAGTCCTGGCCATTGGGGACATTTGGGGGAGTGAACCAGAGGACGGATGGAAGATCTCTCTCTTACTTCCCCTTGCTCCCTCCCTATTACTTTGCTTTTCAAATAAATGGGCTTGTCTCTGAAGATTGACAACATGGCTCTAATCCCTATCTTAGACCACCAGATCAAATTCCTTTACGCAAATCCTTAAGTTGATGTATAACCTTGCCTATGTGCCTGTTGCCTTGTAGACCTGCTGGTACCCTCTAAATAAAAGTGGGAACGCATAGCTATCCAGTGACACACTGTTAGAATGGATGCTCCCGTGTCCCGTCTCCTCATCTGAAAAACCTGACGTGTACCTACTACCCAATTTTTGAGAGCCTAGTTCACTTTAGAAATACTTATCAGTAAATTAAACTGGACAGCAGGGCTTTGAAAGGAGTTTTGTTAGTATTCCAGATAGTATTACATAAAGCATTTCTAGGATTGGTTAATTTTTTATCATATATATTTAATCATATATTTAAGTTAATGTAAACATATTCCTAAAAAAAAAAATAAAACCTATGTTCTTACCCTTAAAGACCAAATGTTCATGAGCCCACCGAGTCCACCTGACACCAGGGCCAAGCCGTCAGAACTGAAGGCCACGGTGCGAACAGGAGTGATGTGTCCCCGGAGCTGATAAACACATTTGACGCCCGCTGACTTCCTACAGCCATCCTGCAATGGATTATTTTTAACACATGTTGTGATTTTAAAATTTATAGGTTCAAGATTCACAATTCATCCTTAGAAATTTTATATTTCAGTACATAAAGTTGGTGTGGGAGGGAGACAATTCTCATCAACATTAATCTGATTGAATAAATAATAAAACATCAGTCTGGCTCTTCTTTGCTGAAGTTGAATCTTAGTTTTTGGATACGTTTCTAAACTAGTTTTCTGCTCTTCAAACTGGCAGATGCGATTACATTTCAAAGTTCCAAATATCCCTTGGAGACAGAAAATTCTGACTTCTACTGTATAACCAGTTATTTTGAAATTTTGGCTTTAGTTTAAGTAACTTTCTTGCTTATCCCTCCCCCGCCCAGCACTTGTGACCTGCACAATCTGACTCTATATGGATGGGTTTTTCCCTTTATTGACTAATGATTCTGTCACGTAGTGTCCAATCTACCCATTTGCTCTATGGGTTTCAAAAGTGAGATAGGAAAGGCCTGTCCACAGAGCTACTTTCTAGTGCAAACAGCAAACCAGATTTATGTGCACCTCCACATCTGTGATACTTTCCTCCCTTCAGTACACTGGGTATCCCTCCCCTCCCTATTCACCCAGTTCTGCTCTAAACTCCCTCTTCTTTCAGTTACAACACAGCATAATACCAGATGTATTCATTCACCCAAAGATAATGGAAAATATATTTCTTCCAAGGGTATTTGTATCACAAAGCAGAGGCAACAGAGACTGTAAACTGGGAGGTAGCTCAGTTTGGCTGGCCACTCAGAATTTTAAGCAGGCACCAATGTTTAATACTGGGAGATTTTACACAGGACTTCTGACTTCTATTTTAAGACTTAGGACAATCACTAACAAGAGTCTGTTCTGAAGGATGACAACCAGCGCTGTGGCAGCTGGGCCCTTTACAGGAAGCATGTGCACTTCTTGGCTTTTTTTTTTTTTTAGGAAAATGTAAATAATTGCCATTCTTTGTGCGTTCTCTGAAATAGCTTGATTTTTTTTTATAAGTCACCTACAACATAATTGTTAAGATGAGTTACTCAAAACATACTGAGTGGTGATTATTATGATAGTAGCATTTTTTTGTCTTTTTCATCTTCTCCACACTTTCCAACTCCTAGCTTCATGAACTTCTGATACATATCTAGATGGTTCTGTAAGCACCTAAATGCGTAACTTCTGTTTCAGAGAAAGATCATTTTTCATAGATGGAATTCTGGCATCAGTAGGAGAAATGCTCTGGTAGAAGGTGCTCCCACTTCACTGTCTGCCTACAGTATCAATTTTAACTGCTACTATCATAACAAACAGCTATGTTGCAGGTGACTTATAAAAAAAGTTATTTCAGAGAACACACAAAGAATGGCAATTATTTACATTTTCCTAATGGATCTTGCCCTTTTGTATATGGTAGTGGGGATCTTAATAATCAAGGCAAAATAACTTTGATGATATATACTTTTCTATAGTTTCAGGTAAGAGCTTAAAAAATATCAGAATATTACCTGACAATTTGATTCCTGGTCCCACCATCCTTCTGAACTAGTCATACTGGTCTGTGTGGTGTCTTGTGGAATACGCCAAACACATACTAAGCCACTCTGACAGCCACTTAAAAAAAATTGATCACATAAAATCAAAGCATGCCAAAATGCAGAAGCAAGTAAAATATTTTTGAATAGTTATAAATTAGGTCCTGATAGAATTACTATACTTTGAAAATGTATTTGTACTAGGGATCAATATTCTAACAATATTACACCCAGATAAAGAGATTATATAACCAAACTTCACACTGGAAAACCACCCTGTATTTATCTGATGTGATCTTATGGTATTACAGATTATAAGAACAGTAACTGGCCATACCAAGAAGCCATACTTCATGCAAATAATCTTCCGTACTAGTATAAAAGTTAAGACACACATGCACACACACATAATGACATACGTAGCCATCAGTAACTGCAACTTGGATCCTCTCCCTGGAAGACTGCACCAAGCAATGCCATTTACAATAGACGGATGGCAGAGTGAATGGAGACAGCGCCAGCATCCTGCAGCAGGTCCCCAGAGTTTCACATTCTCTTCTTTGGCACATGTCAAAAGAATATGCCCTGTTGGGTCCCACTTCATACTAACAAGGGTATCCTTACAATGGTAGAGACAGAAAAAAAATCAGAGTAATGGTTCCTTCACAAGGTAATACTTTAAATTCAACAATAGTTTAAATTCAACTATTTTGAAATGAGTTTTATGTAAATTAGATACTGACATATTGTCAATTACTAAGCCAACCCACCCTTTTAATAGATAGTCTGCATTAAGGTATTTGCTATAGTCAAAGATTAATAAATGTTAGTTGAATTATGAAGTACTTAAAAGGGATATCTTTCATTAACATTTGCATTTATTAAGAGTTGTTTTTATTGAATGATAACCATTACCATATGAAAAGGAAAAATTTCTAATAAAGTGCCCTTCACACCAAACCAGCAAACACTTAACAGAATATGGGACATGTTTTGCATTTATATATGGCTGTGGTCACTGCAGTCTTCTAATTTTTTTTACTCTCCTCCATATTTTCCAACTCTTGGTTGCATGTTACCAGCCTAGAAGGTCCTATAAACGTCAGAACTGGCAACATCTGTATAAGGTAAAGGAATCATTCCTTGTTGAATTCCTAGTATTATTAGGAGATACTCTGTTCCTATTTCCAGTGTGTTCCTATTTCACTTTTTTTGGTTTCACTTCTTTCCTGACTTGATGGCCTTTTACATACAGTTCTCTGTGAACATACATAATCCAAAGATTTTATGTATGCAACATGAAATCATAAGTGATTGATGTAAAAAAAATTTAAAGGAACTAGTATCAAGCAATACTACAGGAACAATCAAGAAAAACAAGATGGTTGAATAGAGTTGCCTGCTGCTCATGTCCCTACAAAAAAAGACAACAGGGAGTAAACAACTACACTACCTGGAATAACTGAGGAAGTATACTGGAGAGGAGCAGGGACATCCCTGAGGAGCACAAATCCCAAGATCACACCAGAGAGAGGAGACTGAGGCAGGCTACTCCTCCTATACTGTCTTTCCAACCCAGATCAGCTCAGAGCCACGTCAGACTTCCCCTTGTAGGGAAAAGTAAGTTAGAGATCCCCAACAGTTCCCACTACCACTGCAGACATACTCTGGAGACTCTGCCAGCACTCACAGGCCCTGGACAGTTTGGAGAGTTGCCCAGAAGTCCACACAGCTATATTGACATGAACTAGGAGCCCAGTTTACACAACCACCATCCTTTCATGACCTAAGCTGCTATTTTCATTTGAAACTTGACCCAGCATGCTCCCCTGGTAGCTAGTAGTCATAATATACCTCCACTCTCATGATTATTCCATCATGCTAACATGGGCAGCTGCAGCAACATCATCAAGATACTCACAGCCTAGACCCAGCAGAAAGGCTGACACCCCAGCCTCTAATCACTTGGTGTCCTATCCCCCAGTAACAGGTGGACTTGCTCAGAGGGGAAGGTGACACACAGTCAGTGGCTTGCAGGTACCAGGGCCCAGCCTGATTAGCCAGCCAAGCGGTAGCCCTGTCCTCTGGAGAGCCTGCTGTACTACCAGTCATCCTGTAACACCAAGAAACCTGGCCTGATAGCCAATCAGGCAGTGGTTCTGTCCCCTCCATTGAGCCTGCCACACAGCCAGCCAGCTTGACACATCCCCATGTGCCTATGACCAGCCAGACAGTAGCCTTGTCTACCAGAGAGCCTATAACCCTGTAAGGACTTAACAGTCAGACAGGAAGCATTCCCACTTGCAGCAATATCGCCCCATGCCACTATAAACAGCCTCAGTTGATGCCACTAATTTAACCATAACAGCACTGAAGAGGATTATAGCCAAAGAACTGTAAGAGATCACACTACTGAGGCCATCCAGGACTGAAGCTAATGTACCATATCCAAACAAGCCAGCACCCGCCCACAATAGAAAGCCTCTCCCTATTGGAAAAACCCAAAGAAACTCTGTAAAAGTGGAAAAGGAGACTGCTGCACTAGATAAGCAAATGTCAATGCAGGGACACATGTAACATGAAATAAAGAAGAAAACACAGCACCTCCAAGAGAACACATAATTCTCTAAAAATACCCTAGAGAAAAGAAAATTTATAAAATGTGTCAACAGTGGAGAAAGGCACAGGAAGCACATTTAATAAAACAATAGCTGAAAACATCTCAAGACTTTGGATGAAGAGTGATATCTAGATCCGTGAAGCTCAAGGGACTCAATTAGACTCTATCCTGGATTTCATGGCTCATTGTAATAAAATTGTCAAAAGGCAAAGACAAAGAGAAAATTCTAAAAGCAGCAAGGGAAAATTTATATAGAGAATCTCCATTAGACTAATAGCAGATTTCTTAGCAGAAACCCTGAAAGTCAGGTGAATGGGATAAAGCATTCAGAGTGCTGAAAGAAAAAACTTCCAGCCAAGAACACTACACCCAGCAAAGTTATCCTTCAGAGAAGCCAGAGATGTAAGGACAGCCTCAGAAAAGTACAAATGGAGGGATTTCACAAACTAGACCACCCTTACAAGAAATGCTTAAGGGAGTGCTACATCGAGACGTGAAAGGACAGTAACTACTAGTATGAAAACATCTGAAGTATAAAATTCAGTGGTAAATAAACATGAGAAAGAGAAAGGAATCAAACCTTATCACTAAAAAAAACTATCAAACCACAAAGACTAACAGTAAGAGAAGAAAGGACAAGGGCTATATAAAACAATGAGAAAATAATTAACAAAATGACAGTAGGAGGTTGTTAACTATCAATAATATCCTTGAATGTAAATAGATTAGATTTTCCAATTAAAAGATACAGACTGGGAGTGATGTTGTGGGGTAGCGAGCTGCCAACAGCAACACTGGCATCCCATATGGGCACTAGTTGGTGTCCTGGCTGGTCCACTTCTAATCCAGTTCCCTGGTAATGGCCTGGGGACTCTTTTTGTTTCTTTTTCAAATATACTAAATTAATTAATCAATTTGTTTAAAATCTATACTACAGATCAAATGGAACTAAAAGACATTTTAAAAAAGATTTGTTTATCTAATTGAAAGGCAGAGTTACAGAGAGAGAGAGGAAGAGAGAGACAGAGATCTTCCATCCGCTGGTTCACTTCCCAGATGGCTCCAACAGCTGAGGCTGGGCCAGGCAGAAGCCAGGAACCAGGAGCTTCATCCAGGTCTCCTATGTGGGTGGCAAGGCCCCAAGTACTTGGGTCATCCTTTGTTGCTTTCCCAGGTATATCAGCAGGCAGCTGGATTGGAAGTAGAGCATCTGGGAGTCAAACTGGCACTCAGATAGGATGCCAGAGTCTCAAGCAACAGCTTGACCTGCTGTCCACTGGCCCACATTTACAGAATATTCACACAACAGCCACAGAATACATACTCTTATCACCAGAATATGGAATATTTGACACTCCTAAAATATTGCAGAGGACCACAAAAGACCCTAATGGCCAAAGTAATCCTAAACAGAAAGAACAAAGCTGGAGGTGTCACAACACCTGACTTAAAAACATACTACAAAGTTATATATAATATATATAATTATAATGATACATTATATATAATATTATATATAATATATTATGATATACAATATACAGTATACTATAACACATAATATATTATATTAAATAAAATATATAATATGTTACATGTACTGTAATATAATACATGCATTATATTTATATTATATATTATATGTATAATATAGAAGATGTATTATAAAATATTTACAATATATTATATATAATAATATATAATGATTATATAATAATCATAACAGTATGGAATTGGCATAAATATAGAACTACAGACCAATAGAACAGATAAAGAATCCAGAAATAAATGCATGTATCTACAGCCAATTGATTTATGTGACAAAGACACCATCAATATATTTATACATTGGAGAAAGGACCATCTCTTTAATAACTAGTGCTGTGAAAACTGGATATCCACATGCAGAAGAATGAATCTAAGTGTACATACACACACATACATACTCCTGGCCAATTCTCATCATATACAAAATCAATTAAAAATGGATCAAAGATGTATATTTAAGACCAGAAACTAAGAAACTGCTGGAAGAAAACACAGGGGGAATGCCTTGGGACACTGGTCCAAGCAGAGATTTCTTAGGTATGACCACAAAAGCACAGGCAACAAAAGCAAAAATGGACAAACGGGATCACATCAAACTAAAATGATTCTGTACAGCAAAGGAAATAATCAACAGAGTGAAAAGACAACCAACAGAATGGAAGAAAATATTTGCAAACTATTTATCTGATAATATTATTATCCAGAATCTGTAAGAAATGCAACAGCAAAAAGCAAATAATCCAATTTAAAAATGGGCGAATGATCTGAATAGACATTTTTCAAAAGAAGATACACAAAAGGCCAACAAGTATGTGAAAAAATGTTTGACAACATTAATCATAAGAGAAATGTAAATCAACATCACAATGAGATGCCACCTTACACTTGTAAGAATAGCTATTATCAAAAAAAAAAAAAATAACCAATACTAACAAGGATGCAGAGAACGGGGGACTCTCATACATTGTTGGTGGAAATGTAAATCAGTACAGCCATATGGAAAACATTACGGCTACAAAGCATGTAAGGACAGTATTCATCTGTGAGGGCAGAAGGGAGGAGTACTGGAGGCTACTCAAAAAATTAGAAATAGAATTTCCATATGTTCTAGTAATCTCACTACTGAGTACACTAAAGGAAATGAGGTCAGTACATTGAAGAGCCATCTGCTTTCCCATGTTTATTGTAGTAGATTTACAATAGCCAAAATATGGATTCAACCTAGGTGTCCATCAATGGATGAAAAAATGTGGTATATATATACACAATAAAATATTATTTCATAAAAAGAATGAAATTTTGTCATTTGCAGCAACACTGATAAAGACGGAGGACATCAATGTTAACCGAAATAAGCCAGGTATAAAAAGACAAATCCCACACATTTTCACCCATTTGTGGAAGCTAAAAGAATTGATCTTATAGCAGCAGAAAATAGAATAGTGCTTACCAGAGGCTGGTAAGTATGGAAAGGGGACTGGAGGGAGGACAGGTAGAGGGGTGCAGCTGGAGAAGAGGAATAACTTTTAATGTTCTTTAGCACAATACAGTAAATGTGGCTGACAACAAATAATCATATATTTCCAAATGGTTAGTAGAGAGGATTTTGAATGTTCCCAGAACAAAGAAATGAGTCTGAGGTGACGGGTATACCAGTTATCTTGATCTGATCATTACACATTATATATGTATAGAAATACTACTTTGTACCCATAAATATGTACAATTATTATGTGTCGATTAAAGTTTTTTAAAATTCAAGAAGTCACCATTTGGGAAAGTTGTCTTTACCTTATGTGCATCAATTAGGACAATGCCACCTTTCTCAAGCGGTTCCTTTGTTCCCAGCAACAATTTTCCATCAAAGTATCCCACTGCAAATGGTCTGTCTTCACTGAACCAAGCAATGCAAGTAACAGACACTAATATGATTTAAAAGAGAATAATAGAGACTTGTCATTTTCTGACTTAAAAGACAAAGACTTAAAAAAAAAATGCAATTGCAACCACTGCTAATTAAGTTTCCAGAGAGTTCTTTAGTGTATCCACACAAAATGTAAGCCATTAGTGGGGATTCCACAAAAGTCATGTGATTTCTAAGTGACAAAGACTATCTCATTTTTAAACTTTCATTCTTTTATTAAATGGTTATTAAAGGAAAAACAAATTCTCAGATAAACAAAATCTAAGGAAATTCATCACCACAAGACCACACTTAAATAAATGCTAAAGAGTCTACATGTAAAAGCAGAAGGATGACAATTACCAACATAAAAACAAAAGCATGTATAAAACAAAATCTGACAAAAAATTGAATTCTCTCACTGTTTTTAAGACCCTATGCCAGGTTCTGTCTTTGGGACCAGAATCTACCATGAAAATGAGAGGTCAGATAAGCCATAAACAGAACATCCCCTGGCCCTTCTGCTTGTTTACGACCCCTACACAGTGTCTCTCCAGATGTTAACAAGCATCCTATTGTAACAATCTATGCTCGAAATTCCTTCTTTATCTAAGTTAACACCAAAAGGCTACAAAGCATGTAAGGACAGTATTCTTCTGTGAGGGCAGAATGGAGGAGTACTGGATCTGAGTGGATGGGAGAGATTTTTCACTGTATACCTTTTAAAACTTTAATTTTAAACCTTGTGCAGGTATTATATATTTTTAAAAAAACTAAACCAAAAAATGCAACTCTATTTTGCTAAGAGAGCCCTGTAAGCAGGTACTATGACCTCTGAATTACCCCATTCCCCACAACTAAGAAAAACTATCTACTAAGATGCCTATCAAAGGCACACAGGGAGAACATAGTCTACGTAAGTAGACTTCCTACTATTTCTTGTCAGACCAGGAATTTCCCTTCTCCATTCTCCTCACCCCTTTCCTCAATTTAACTCCTTTGTTAACAAATTCATCTCTATCAATGATTATTCTCTTTTTTCCTCTTGGGCAGTCTTAACTTTCCAAAGGAAACTGGAAGCCTGCTACAAATGTTAAGTGGCTCACATGAAGGACAATAACTAATATCTAACATTAATGACTAATATATAACATTAAATCTCATTTCAACAGAAAAGTGTAGTGGTGGCAGTTAGGAGAGAAATATCTTTGAATTCAGTAACTAATTAAAATGAAACACCAACTGGAATATATAGAAAACAAAGCCAAAACTAATATTCTTTCAGTAGTTTTCAAAGGTAAGTCTATTTGATTTGCAGGGACTTCTTTAACTAGACACAAATGCAGTCATTTACCATCCTTCCGATAGCAATGCTCCAATTCTCGACGGTGCATGGTGGACACATCAACAACTTCAATCAGTCCTAGAGACCCATCCATCCGGCCCACCAACAATAACTCCGGAGACTCTCCTGACCAGGCTGCAGCTGGGCCCTCTTCAGGCCAAGCCAGTGCAGATACCCAGTGAGGCTGAATGTCTACTAATCCTTTTCCTCCTAAACAGGGAGAATATGTTAACTAATTATTATTTAATTCTTTAAAAAAATAAATACTAATTAATTATAATACACACTCAAAGCAGTCCTCAATTTTGTAATAGCCCTCTAATGAATAAATCTGCAAAGGAAGGACCCGTTTTTTCTCTTTTTTCTAAAGATTTTATTTATTTGAAAGGCATAGTGAGAGAGAGAGAGAGAGAGAGAGAGAGAGAGAGAGAGAGAGAGAAGGGGGAAAGGGGTCTTCCATCTGCTGGTTCACTCCCCAAATGGCTGCAACAGCCAGGGATGGGCAAGGCTGAAGCCAGGAGTTTCTTCCTGGTCTCCCATGTGGGTGCAGGAGCCTAGTCACTTGGGCCATCCTCTGCTGCTTTCCCAGGTGCCTTAGCAGGGAGCTGGATCAGAAGTGGAACATCCAGGACTCAAACTGGTACCCAGATGGGATGCTGGCATCGCAGGCTGTGGCTTTACCCACTATGCCATGGCGTTGGCCCCTTAGGTCCTTCATTTATGTATTACATACTAGGAGTCTTCAAAAAGTTCATGCAAAATGAGAATTATAAAAAACCTTATATATGGATTTCAAGATTTTTTTAGACTAAAATAACTATTTATTTGAAAGAGAGAGAGAAAAAGAGAGAAAGAGAGAAAGAGAGAGGGGGAGAGAGAGAGAGAGAGAGAGAGAAAGAGAGAAATCTGCCTTCTGCTGGTTCACTCCCCAAATTGTTGCTATAGCCAAGGCTGGGCCAGAGTGAAGCCATAAGCTTGGAATCCCATCTGGCTCTCCCATGAGGGTAGCAGAGGCCCAAGCAGTTGAGCCATCATCTACTGTCTGACAGGATGTGCCAGCAGAAAGACAGATAGGAAGCAAAGCAGCAAGGACTCAAACTGGCACTCCAAAAGCAGCAGCTTAATTAACTGCACTACAAGGTCTGCCCCAAGCTTATCTTAAAAAACAAACAAACAAACAAACAAGTGTGTGCATGCATTTACTTGAGAGACAGAGGGAGAGAGGGACAAATAAAGTTTCAGAAAGAGGTCTCATTCACTGGTTCACTCATCAAATGCCTCCAATACCTAGGGCTGAGCTGATACCAAAGCTAGGAGCCAGGGACTCAACCCCGGTCTCCCACATAGATGGCAAGAACCTAATTACATGAGCTATCATTGCTGCCTCCCAGGGTCTGCAGTAGCAGGAATCTGGAATTGGGAGTCAGTCAGTAATCAAACCCAGGTACTCCAATGTGGACGCAATGTCTTATCTGATAGGCTAAATGTCTGCCCTACCTTATCTTCTAATTCCATTTTTCATTTCCCACAAACTTTTTGAAGTACCCTCATATGATAATCAGATTAACAGGCTAATCTGTAAGTATTAATAGGACAATAATATTTGTAGAAAACAGAGAAAAGGAAAATTTTCAGTGTACAAATATCAAACACTTAAGTCCTCTTCTAATAATTACTGAAAATCAAATTAATATAAGTAATTTACCTATAATTAAGGCTATTTGTGAAATTTGTGAAATAGAAGGAAAATATTATTAAGCATAAATCATTTTTACTTTCTAGAGTGGTACAACAAAAACTGATGAGAATGTGTACTTGTGAAATAAATAACAGAAATGCTTCAAACCATTCAAAAGATTACAGTGCCTAAACACAAATGGTTGCTACTTCTCCTCAAGTCATTCTCCGAATGCTTAATGGTACATGAAAAAGAATTTTTAGTTTACAACACTAGGTTAGTTGAAACGCCTAGAAAGATGAGTTACATCCTCTCTAAAACCACGTTATGCAAAGATTTTCACAGTTGCTGAGTAGTCTATGAGTTTCAAGGCAAAGAAATATATTGTTTGGACTCAGAAGGCTAACGCAAAGGATTAAAAAGCAGCTTCAGCAATATACTGTTATTTACATGGTTCTTACCATTAACTTGCCAGATATTCACCATCTTTTCCAAAGCCCCAGCCAGATACTTCCCACTGATGCTCCAGGAAACAGGCGAGAAACTTGGATCACTGGGGGATCCCAGGCTTTCCTCAGCATCCCCTTCCCTGGAATACAACAGACATGCATGGAATTCTACCTTTATCATCCAAAAACAAATTCAAATGCAAACCTCACAATGAGGGTTTCATATAGACCAGAGCATCCAATAGTAGATTTTTCCATTTCAAAGCATGGTTACCAACACTTGATAATTATACATTAGCTAGTGTTTGTCATCATGTGAAAAATGTAGAATCACAAAATATATGTTTAGACTATTGCTCAATTAATAGGTGTATGACTTGTCAACCAAAAAAATTCAGATTTTGTATGGGTTGTACACACAGCTATTATTGAGAGTATACCAATTCCTATTTGGCTAACCTTCAGGGAAGCTTCAGGAAAGAAATACCTACAGCTGGTATAATGCCTATATTATAAAAAATGCTATATCCTGGTAAAGAAGCAATATAATTACTCTATTGCCTAAATAACCTTTTAATACTAATGGAAAATTAGCCTACAATTTTATATAACAGAACATTTATTTGATAGTAGCCCATGATTTAATTCTAAGTAAGTTTAAGTATAGTTTAAAAGTATATTTTCTGAATTACTATCCTAGAAAGTTAAAAACCCATTGTAAATATAGAAATACAATTCAAAGAGAAAAAATTTTTAATTCAGTGACAATCTGATTACATCAACACAGCCAGGATGGGTCTTGGATTCTGTTTTTATTTTCTATATTACACAAGTGATGCAGCACTCACAGTCGATTGAACACGCAGGTCTGCTGCAGTGAATACTGCTTTTTGGTAACATTCCACACCCGAATGGTGCCATCATTGCCACTTGTAGCCAAGAGACCTTTTTTATTGCACCACACACATGTCATTACCTAGAAAAATTGAAAAAAGTCCAATGATATTTGAACAAGTTTTGATACAATTTTATCACTTGAGAAAGTTCTACCAAATTAAAAAATTCTACCATGAAAGTGTAAAAGTATCCATTTTATAATGCAATATATGTGGTCTCACTCTTGTCTAAATGGCTTGCAAATATATAGCTATTTGAAGAATAGCTTTTAAGTACTATGATCATACTCATTTGAATTATCTGAGACCTATTAAAATCTTGACTAAATGTCCACTTAATTCAATAAACTATAATTTTTTTTTGACAGGCAGAGTTAGATAGTGAGAGAGAGAGACAAAGAGAAAGGTTTTCCTTCCGTTGGTTTACCCTCCAAATGGCCACTACGGCCGGCACGCTGCGCCAATCCAAAGCCAGGAGCCAGGTGCTTCCTCCTGGTCTCCCATGAGGGTGCAGGGCCCAAGCACTTGGGCCATCCTCCACTGCCTTCCCAGGCCACAGCAGAGAGCTGGACTGGAAGAGGAGCAACCGGGACAGAATCCAGCACCCCAACTGGGACTAGAACCCGGGGTGCCAGCACCGCAGGTGGAGGATTAGCCTAGTGAGCCGCAGCGCCGGCCTCAATAAACTATAAATTAACACATCTATATGTTCTATAAATATACAACACAGGCTAAGAAGTTATTTGAAAATTAAGTAACATAGTTCCGTCTTTGTCTTTCTTTTCTAAATGTACTTGTCACACTGCTCAAAGGTTCAGCGCATTAGAATAAGAGATCAGTTTCCTTTCTTCTTGCAGGTGTAAGCCTTCATTATTCTTTTAAAAGACTTATTTATTTGAAGTGCAGAGCATGAGAGAGAAAGAGAGAGAATAAGACAGAGATTTTCCATCCACTGGTTCACTCCTCAAATGCTGCATCAACCAACACTGTGCCAAGCTGAAGCCAGGAGCCAAGAACTTCATCCCGGGCTCCCACGTTGAGTGGCAGGGACCCAAGTTCTTGGGCCATTCTCTGCTGCTTTCCTAAGTGCGTTAGCAGGGAGCTGGATCAGGAGAAACTGAGACCCCAACCTAGTACTCCAGTATGGGGTGCCAGCATCAAAAGAGGCAGCTTAACATGATGCATCCCAGCAGCATCCCCAAAGCCCGCATCTTTTGTGAAGCCATTCTTCTGGTTTTCTTCTCATTCCTGATCTGATACTCCGAGATGCACACTATTTATATCAACCTAGCATACAGAGAAAGTAGAGTTGGTAACTGCCAAGAAAATCTTGGTAAATGTGTACTTGCATGTGTGTGCATATGAGAGAGACAGACAGACAGACATGGAGTGGGCAGAGAGAAAGAAACACCAAGACTTCAACTTTGAGTCCTTTGAGAAGGGCAGACTATTTTATCTTACGTAAGGTGATTAACACACTTTATATGCAAAATACATACTCTGTTCTGATGAGCCTCCAGCTTGATAAAGGAGCATTTTCTGAGATCTCCTCCCATATCAGCGAGCGTTTGTGGAGTAGTTTGGTTGTCACGGTCGTGTGCAGCAAGAGTGCGCACAAGTTGTTGAGCAGCCCATTGCCTATGCTGTGAGGACAGCCTGGAGGACAGGCAGCAGGCTGCCAGGGCATTAGCCAGCTCCAGAGGGCCTACAGCAGAAGGATCATAGGAAGGATGGGCATACAATTGGGCAATTAAACCTGCTTAAACAAAACAATGAAATGATGCCCAGGTGAGAGCTGGCAGTAGTGAACAAACAAAAATGGGTTAACCCATATCTTTTAAGAATTAGCACTTTCTTAAGCAATCATGCCACTAAGATACGCATATAACATACAAAGCATTTATCGCATATCAAATTCTACAATAAATCTAGTTCATTGCAAGAGAACATTTAATTATACATCAGTCAACAATCTACTGTAAAGACACAATAGCCTGAGAAAGCAGCAGAAATAACTTGTAGGTCAAGGCAGAGGCAGCATTCCTTTAAAAGTAACATTCTGACTTTTGATCAAAAGTGATCTTAACAGTTAGTCAAGGGACTAGGCCAATGATTTCAAAAGTCTTTCTCTCTGGGGCCAAACGGCCCTGGATAGAGAGAAGGGGAGATAGTAGTGATTAAGTAAGGGTTAATCAAAGGGTTATCATCTTAAGACAAAGAGAAAAATAACATTATATTTACCTAAATTTTGTTAAAGAAATATACTAGGATTTTTATCTATGGTGACTCAAACCATAATCTACAATTAAACTAATTTGGTACATTGTCTAATATTTATTTCCATTTACACAGTATTTATGCACTTCTTTTATATTCTAAACTTAAAGAGCTGTATTTTATTTATTACACATAACAACCCCAAAACACACTTTTAAAAAACATTAATCAAGTTGATCAGAAGACCTTGCATTTAAATAGGATGAAGCTTACCTTTCTTTTCAACTTCTGTCTTATCATAGTTAGGTCTCAGTTTGGCCCCTTTATCTGCTAGTAATGCCACAAGGGCCTGAGTTACAACAAAGTTTGGAGAGGTTACAAGCTTATTCTCTTCAGCAATTCCTCGAAGAAAGCTGGGTAGAAATTTTCGCTGAATTGGATCATCAACTGTGGTTAGATTTACACCTGTTGCAGCAGAAATCAAGTTCTGAAGAGGCAATTGGAATAAACAGGCTTAATTATTATTACATACAATTTTGGAACAAAAATCTTTAATTTCAAAAAGCTCTTCAAGAATCAGTAGTAGACAAGCAGGACAACAGGGAAAGCACTGGAACTAGCTTACCTGTGTACACAATTGCACCAGCAGCTTCGCAGCACTAGGTGTATTTGATGCCAGACATCCCACCGCGGTGCTCAGATAGGCCAGGCAAGAGATAGGCTTGTTGGCCTTGTTGTGCCCACCTCGTGAGCGTTCTGAGGTGCTTGCCATGGCAGAAGGGCTGGTGGAGAGGCCAGCTCTCCCTGCTGCGGCCAAGCACATTAATCGAACCAGTGTTCTAATATCTGTTAGCCCCAGCGACTCAAGACCAGCAGCCAAGCTACAGCTGGAACCACTGCCAAGAAAGGAAAATATTTCAGGATAAAGAAAACAGATTTCTTAAGGGACGGATCATTTGGAGTCCACAGCATCAACACCCAGAATAAAATACAAATTGCATTATCACTTGTCATACATGTTCTAAGAGTTAACAAAAATATTATGCAAGATAGAAATTTTTATCTAAACTTTCATTTTAATACATGTTGGCATATGTTTGAAAAATAACTGAATTACCAAAGTACAGCATATAGGAATGTTCACAAAGCATGAATTTTCACAAACTGAACCCATGTAACCACCCCAAATAGGGTGGGGAACTTTTTTCTGCCAACGTCCATTTGGGTATTTATAATATGATTTGTGGTCCATACAAAATTATCAACTTAAAAATTATCAACTTAAAAATTATTGAATTTTGGGTCCAGCCTGAGGTTGCCTGGGCAGGGCCAGGCCAAATGATTTCTGGGCCTTACATGGCTCATGGGCCACACCTTCCCCACCCCTGCTCTAGATCAAGGAACAACACTGCCAGCATCTCTGAAGTCTGTCCTGGACTCTTCTCAGTCACCATGGCCTCAAAAGTAACTGCTATCTGACAGACTCCTAAAGCAATAAACTGGTTTTACCTGCTTCTGAACTTTATATAATAATAAAGTATGTACTGTTTCGTGTCTGGCTTCTTTTGTTCAAGATTGTTTTTAAGATTCATCCATGTTGTTGCATTTTAAAAGTTCATTCATTTTCATTGATATATAAATAAAGTACCATGATCCATTTATTCAATATAAGTGACAATCAAATGGTTTCCATTTTGGGGCTACTATGCGAAGAATGCTCTCATATATGCCTTTTGGTGCACATATGTAAGTACCTCTATTACATATATACTCAGAAGCGGAGTTTTGGGTCATAGAGTATATTCATGTCTGGCTTTAGTTGGTACAGTTGACTAGCCTCCAAAGCAGTTGTACTAATTTATTTTTCATAGCTGTGTAATGACAGTTTCAGAAGTTTCACAGCCTTGAGCTTATTTCCTCCCACTCCCCCCCCCCCCCCAGTCCTTTAAAGTGTAGCCATTCTAGTGGGTGTACAGTAATATCTCACTGGGTTCATTTCTCTGAAGACTAATGAGGCTGAAAATTTTTTCATGTTTATTGGCCATTTGGAGATCCTCTTTTGTGATATATTCTTTTGTGATGCCGAATGCTCTCTGTCCATTTTTCTTTTGGGTTGTCTTTTCCTTAGTGATTTATAGGAATTCTTCACATACTCTGTTGGCTTTCTACATTGCTAATATCTTCTTCTCCTATTCTGTAGTTTGTTCTACTTTCTTAACAATTTTTATTAGGCATACTTTCCTTTTTTTTTTTTTTTTTTTTTTGACAGGCAGAGTGGACAGTGAGAGAGAGAGACAGAGAGAAAGGTCTTCCTTTTGCCGTTGGTTCACCCTCCAATGGCCGCTGCAGCCGGTGCATCGCGCTGATCCGAAGCCAGGAGCCAGGTGTTTCTCCTGGTCTCCCATGGGGTGCAGAGCCCAAGTACTTGGGCCATCCTCCACTGCACTCCTGGGCCATAGCAGAGAGCTGGCCTGGAAGGGGGGCAACCGGGACAGAATCTGGCACCCCAACCGGGACTAGAATCTGGTGTGCTGGCGCCGCAAGGCGGAGGATTAGCCTATTGAGCCATGGCGCCGGCCCATCCTTTTTCAATATAGTCCAATTTATTAGTCTCTTTCTTTATGGTAGATGCCTATGGTGCCTTGCTTAAGAAATTACTTAATATTGTCCCAAGATCAAGAATAAATTCTTGTGTTACCTTCTAGAAAAATTATTGATTTAACTCTTCAAATTTAGTTCTAAGAGCCACTTTGGAATTATTTGTTTTATATAGTATAAGATTAGGGTAAGACATTTCTTCTTAGGTGTCTAAACCATCTAACATTATCTTATTAAAAATGACATCCTGAAGCCAGCACTGTGGCACAGCAGGTTAAAGTCCTGGCCTACAGTGCTGGCATCCCATATGGGTGCTGGTTTGAGACCCAGCTGATCCACTTCCAATTCAGCTCCCTGCTAATGTGCCTGGGAAAGCAGCAGATGACAGCCAAAGTCCTTGGGCCCCTGCACTCATGTGGAAAACCTGGAAGCAGCTCCTAGCTCCTTATCGGCTCAGCTCCAGCCGTTGAGGCCACTTGGGGAGTAAACCAGTGGATGGAAGACCTGTCTCTACCTCTCTCTTTCAAATAAATAAATCTTTAAAAAAAAAAACCTGACATCCTTTCTCCATTACTCTACAGTGTAAATCGGTGTCATAAACCAAGCCATAAATCAAGTGTGTGTACACATGTGTATGAATGTAGACACATATGTAGATAAGTATACATGTGTATCTACATGTGTGTGTCAGTTTCCGAACTCTCTTCCTCTCTACTATCCTACCTGTCTGTCCTTGAGCCAATACCACATTGGCTAAATCTTACCTAAATCTTGAGTTTTTCTCTCAGGATCTTCCTGCTTTCACCAATTTGCCATTAATTACTCCTTAAATGGAAGTCTTAGTTATTCTTGATTCTCTTTCTTTTTTTTTACATTATTTTCCACAGTATAAATAAGGTAAATAAATACTACTTATAATGTATACACATACTTGCATAAAAAATGGCAAGAGTCATGTTGGAATTTGCAGACTAACTTAGCTATACAGTTGGTCAATTCTGCATAAAAATTAATTCGACCTTTAATTTTTCCCTGGCACAAAGTGGACCAACAGTCTCAGTTTCCTATTTCAGATAATAATTAAAAAAATGAGTGAAGTTTATTGGTTACTATTAAAAACATTCTTTTCCACCTAAAAAGCCAAGTATTAACTGACTGCGCAACATCTTTCATTTGACAATATAAATTTAAGTCTCTAAAATTCTTTTCACCCTCTCACACAACACCAGACTCTTCTCATAAATACCAGAATCCAATTTAGCCTCATTTGACTGAAAGTAACACCCACCTGACTGAGAGAAGAGAGAGTGCTCTCATGACCATGGTTCTGGCCAGAAGAACCTGAGCAGCAGCAGTCACTCTCCTCAAAGCCACTACCCTGTCATGAGGGTTGGCCAGGGCAGCTGCCTGCTCTCCCAACGTTATTCTCCCAGAGGAACTCTTTTCTACAGAGCCATGGCAACCTGAAAAACACAACTTGACTTAGTTCTCAACAAGGTAACACAACAGGTACCTAGACTCCTGCAAAATTCTCCTAGTCTACACAGATTACATAACATAAGGCAATATGACAAACCAACAGGTTTTGCTCATCTGGAACTTTGTTACACAGAAAATTCTTTAGGAGAATCTTGGTTATTTCTAAGTTCTGACTTAGATATTTCTAACTTAAATATTTAATTACAGGAGGCATTTCCAGTTAATTTTTTTTTCATTTTGCTCATATACCACTTCTGCTTATATTAATACAGGTAAATATATGAACAATATAGCTTTTTAAAATATGCGTTAAGTATACATAAAGAACTGAATCACCAATTCTACCTCAAATATTTATTTGACATTCCTTACAGCAAAAATTTACCATACTCTCTCACTTGAATAAAAAATACAGCACAAAAATTCTCTGTAACTTACAGGATTCTCTTATCACAAATTATTTTAAAAGTTTTAGTCATATTTTATAAACTTTCTTTTTCTCACTTCAATATTTCATAAAGACAAAAAAATCAAAACTAATCTCATATTGTACCTTCAAAATATGAAAGTAACTCACTAAAGAGACTTGATGGGGTAAGACAATGCTGAACTGTTACTTGTTATTTACTTATCTCGAAAACTAACACAGACTCTATAAAATTAATGCAAATCAGCATTTCAGCTTACCTATTTGCATCAGAGTTTCTTCCATACTGTTGGTGGCTGTGACCATTGCTACTGAGGCTCCCAGTGGGTCGCTGTCAGGGAACTGAACTGGTTCTGGTACAATGCGCCGGTCATTTAACCCAAGTGGTCCTGCAAGCAATTCAAATTCTTCTTCACCCGTTAGCTTTTCATCCTCATCAACGTCCAACATGTCCCAGTCTTCTGGAATTTGAGTAAATAAATGCATGGTTTATGAATATTAAAAGCACCATAATACTGACAGCAATGATTACAGAGACGTTTAAAATGTAGACAGACTGAAAGCCCAAGGCCACAAGATGAACTACGGCACCATCTCCTGGTGACTCAACCAAACTGCACTCTTGAGGCACAGTGAGATTACGGGAAAGGGGAGTCCCTGTAGTCAAATTCAATGAAACAGCCCCAAAAGTTACAGGTGGTTAACAGGTGTCAGCTAACAAAAATATATTGTCATGGGGCCAACAAAGAGTTTCTAGCTATGTCCATAAGCCCTAGGGCATGAGTTCCTTCAAGTAATAGAGTGCTCCAGAAAAACCTACAGTCATCATCATTTTTTATTTTTTGCTGTCTACAATTAGGATAAAAATTCAAAATGCATTAAAATCCTTTCCTTACTTAAAGATAAACTTATTTATGCCAAACAAAAATTAATATTCTGCAGTAAAGCCAGTATTTGAACCCAGGTATTTCTCCCCTGACTTTCCAACTAGGGTGATTATTATCAGACTACCTCGTTTTTTAGAGAAAGTTTAAGTGAATACATACATAAGTACAAACACACACACACACAGGTAAATTTTAGTAACAAATGTTAGGCACAGAGTGTGTATATATATACATATAAAAATACATGTGAAATAAAGCTCTCAAAACAAACAACTACCTTCATACACACTGTCTTGCTTGCCAATTAGATCTGGAGCTTGTCCCTTGTACCTGCACCAAACATGAAGAACATTGTGTTTTTATATAAAACAGTTAGTATTCAAAAAAGCAAATTAAGTCATTAGAATATTTTAAGAGGTCATTAATAAAGCAGCACAAAATAAAAAAGTGTGTTTCATGTTATGAGCTAATAAAAACTGTATGGATATTTGGACTACTGGTTAAGATACCACTTGGGACATCTCTATCATCCCAAATCAAAGTGCCTGGGTTCGAGGCCCAGCTCCACTCTCCATCCCAGCCTCCTGCTAATGCACACTTGGGGAGGCAGTAGGTGAAGGCTCAAGTTACTTGGGTCCATGCTACTCATGTGGGAGATCTAGGCAGAGTTCCCAGTTCTGGGCTTTGACCTGGCCCAGCCCCAGCTATGGCAGGCACTTGGGGAGTGAACTAACGGGTAGGAAATGTCTCTTTGTCTGCTTCTCTCTCCCTCTCTTTTTCTGCCTTTCAAATAAACGAAACAAATGAAGAGAATTTTTTTTTTAAACTGCTGGTGTGTAGGCACACACATGCTTACAAAAATCAATGACCACTTTATCAAACTACTTAGGAGACTTCTGGGTCACCAACAATTCTTGTAATCAAACACTATTCCAGAAAGACTTAAAGCCTTTTGAGGTTTAAGGTAAGGGTCCCAATCACAACTTGTCAATATATCAAAGCTTGCCAGTCAAATTCCAGTGAGACATACTGCCATGCCACTACTCCTGGACTCCCAGAGATCCTGACAAGCTGCCAATTCTGCTGGGAACATGAATTCCTCAACTATCCTTTCTGTCCTCAACTCATCAATCACAGAACTTCAAAGAAGGCCAAGGTAACTAACTCCTCCTATGAAAAAATGACAGTTTCCAGGCCTTAAGCATTAAGATTTCTCATTACAAGGTTCTAAATATCTATACAATTTCAAGGTACCTTTCAGAACTTGCTGTCTTAGATTTGGTCTTCAGGGCTAAGTACTTCTCCCTGCAGCTGCCACATAACAGGTAGTATGGATTTCCACTCCCACATTCACCACCAAACCAGCCGTCCACATAGGAGCCATTGCTGCGATAGCCCTGGCGGTTTGCACTACGCCCACAGCCTGGGTGGTTTCTCTTCATGTGCTGATTGAAGCTGACGACACTGCATTCGCACAGTTCACACACCACCACTTCTTCCCTGTCTTCAGACTCACAAACATGCTGCACAAAATGATTTCATATCAAATTATTACAATCAATGCAACGTAAAATTAAGAAGAGGTAAATAGGTCATTTATGACATTATCTACTTTGTTCACATATGCTGGAATGTTTTCAAGATGTTCATTAACATTACATAAAAGATTTTCAAATCAAAAACCAGATCACACAATTTGAAAGTGTTCTTTGCCTTTCCTCACTATAATAAGTAACCTTACCAAGAAAAAAGCTAATTAACATGATGATCTGCCCTATCTCAAGATGATTTTTTTTTTAAAAACTCTCGAGTGAAAATTACTTTTTATTTGGTCATAAAGCACATACCTATTTTCTGAATTTCTAAGAAAAGTCATTAGGAGTCATTTATCAGATTTACTTAACATAGGCTCTCTTTACTGTAGAACTTACACCTACACACTTGGAGTCTTCCTGCTACAAAAATGCTAAACAATGCAAACACACTAACCTACCATGTCCCCTGCTCCTGGACGGAGGTGTTTACTAGATCTAGGTTCCTAGAATGAGGCATTACAATGATTAAATGGAACCTATGAAGGAGAAGAGCATGCATTGAGACAGCAGTGTGAGCACAAGCAGCTGTATTATGTACCCAGCAGCATCTACTGGACCTGATGCCTATTTTGTTAACTACCTTTGACATCAGAATCAAATATCATCACAGTGTGGCTCTACTTATCTAGTTTGGGGAGAGAAGCAATAAAATCGCACCAGAAAGCAATGAGGTTTTTTTCTTAATCGTTTGTAGATATCAAAGTAACCTAAAGCATTAAATCCCCAAACCTCAGGATGAGAGGTAAGACTTTTTAGAGTGTTTCAATTCTAGGCAAGGCTGCTGTTAGTAAGCTGTATGAACAGGAGGGCAGGAAAATAAGTCAGAGCAGCCCCCGCTGCAATCACACACACCCAGGTAGGCCAATCCAGTACCTCTGGGATCCACATTCCCAGAATATCATTGTCACTGGTCAGGTCTTGTCCAAACATAGCTTCCATTGCTTCATCATCAAGATCAATTTCCAACTCCTCATCTAAATTAAAGTCATACAACGCCCCTGGGTCTTGCTGCAAAGATATTCCTTCTCTCCGACTTTGATTCCTGTGGGCCTGCACAGAGCGGTATAACCCCGCTCAGAACAAAACAAAAAAGGCATTTTACTTGCATGAATGAAATAATTCTGAATATTTCCCCACTTTGTAACTGCCATAAAGTGAGAATCTATCTCAGCTGCTTAAATTTCAAATCACACCTATTATACATGTTTTTTCTCCTATAAAATGGGGATAATAACAACACACATGCTTCACTGGGCTGCTGATAGGTTTAAATAGGACAACCCACACTCCATACTTTATAAAGTTAGTTATATAAAAAAACAGTAGGTAGACATTCGCTATTATTATTCACTTAGGTTTATGTTTAAAACATCCAGTCCCTTTTCATTACATGGGAAAGATATATCATATAATTTCAAGGACAGTGTCAATATCTCTCTCACTGTTCCTATAAATCATTATATCAAACTCTATAATATTTCAATGATTAAATTTTGTTTTTGAAAAATCATATATCCCAGTTATTGGTTTGGAAAATATATTCCCTATAATCTAGACTTTACATGTCCAGGACATAACCCTGGAATTCACTAATCTCATGATGGAGTTTTGGTATATTTATGGCCTTCCCCAGTACTGAAGCTCTCTGGTCCACAGAGTATATCAGAATAACCAGGGATTACATTTTTGGGGGGACACAGTGTTCTTTCTATATCCTTCTCACCAATGATGTTAAATATTAAATAAGCACTTATTAAATGATAATTGATTAAGGAAAGAGGGATCATTTATAAAATATCTCAGAATCTCTAAGTGGCAGTATAGACTTCTGTACCAACAGAGAATTTAAAAATAAATTCACAAATGTATGCAGGGATTTTGACTAAGTAAAATTACGTAAATGTGTAAAAAACATAAACAGTTCTGTAGTGTGAAGGGGCTGAGTACTCAATATCAGTAGGAACATCTTCTTTAATGTTGCTTTTATACTGATTTTAAATTAAACTCTCACCAAGAGAAGGTGTGAAACATAATTACCTGCTCTTGCTAGCAATGTGCGAGCTGCTAAATCAAACTTGTGCCTTCGTGTTACTGCTGAGCGACCTCGAGCTGGTGGACCACTTCCAGAAGCTGCATTCTCTGTGTGATCCAGATTATCAGCGCTACAAGTGCAAGTGTGAAAACAACATAACCTTTTAAAAACTATCATGAAAAGAAAGCACAGGTGCAACCTTGTTTGCGGTATTAGGTTTTTTTCTTCAAAGAGCTCTGATAATAAAGTATATTTAGGATAAAACTTTGAAACATACCTTTAATCCTTTGTAAAGCTCTTAGGTTATAGATACCTCATATTCTATGCCCTAAGAAACTGTTTGTTTCATCTGATTTTCAATTCTATCAGAAATTAAATGATGCTTAATAGATGTTCAAATTAAAGAGAGATAAAATATGACCTTGATTCAGTCTTCAATGATTAAAAACTTAAATTTAAGATGATTACAAATCCTTGCCTAGGAGAAACAGATACTTCAAAAGAAGTTATGAAATATATTCATGGAGCTAGTTAGAAAAGTCTGTATGTTAAGTAAAATGCATGCCTTGGTAACCCATGACTCCATGGTTAAAATGAAAAATGGGTAAGACTTACAGATGCACTAAAGGTTAAAAGGATTTAGAGGGAATTGTAGAATATCTTATTACATTTAATTTTAGGCTAGACAATTTCACAGAATTCTTTCTGTGACTTAAAAAAGGGGACATAGTATACTAGATATTAAAAAGCTTTAGAACACATGAAAATGTAAATTTAATTATATTCTTATATTCAGAGAAAAGATTTAAAAACATAATTCTACCAAATATGTTACTTAAATCCATTTCTAAAATTACCATGAACACTTTATATCGCTGATATACAATTTTTACCACCATGTTTATTTTAAAATGTTTTACTTTATCAGTTTCCTTTTGTCAACTCAATTTTCATAAAAATTATTTTCTTCCTATGAAAATATCTATTCAAATAAAACTTCTCACATCATTTTTACCCTTCATAGAAACATAAGCTTGTAACTGATGTGCTTGTCTTTTCTTATACCTATAGTGTTCGACTTTACACATGGCATTAGAAGCATTTATGTGGGAAACACGTTGGGCTTTGGAGGTGCCATTTACAACACATGGAACAGAACTACACAAAGTGAAATCTCACCTTTCACTAAAGCCCTCCTCCATTTCTGTAGCATCAGCTGATGGTATGTCTCCTGGTGATTGCAAATAACACGGATCATTTGACTTCCCGCCGCTGCCTAGAACTGCTGCTCCATGCCTCGAGTCTGCTGTGCTGCCTGGCTGGGGCTCTTCCTCATCCTCGTGCCCAGGGTGCTCTATCATCCACATGGCAAGGACAGTGATGTTCTGGGCATCAGCTTCTCCCCGAGCACCTGTGCAAAGGGAAAAGAGTCTGACACTGAACTTGGGCAAGGTAATTAGGTATTTATGTTATCATTTTAAGTGTGTTTGCCATGTTGTCCCTGTAACTATATCTGGCATTAAAATCTTACCATGCTTTATTGTCTTTCATAAAATATATTACCTTTAATACAATAGGACTTCTCATACTCACACATACTGATGTATAAAAACTCATCCTACCTGTAGCTTCCATAGCTTTGGCGATCTGCCGGAGAGAAAACCCCATTTCGAGCAAGGGGACTGCAATTGCTGGAGGAGGAGGAGAAGTTGAAAGTCTACTGCTCGGATCTGACAAGGCTGAGGCGAAAGAAAGACAAGGGCACAAAAATCACTACATAGTATGGGAAAAAAAGTGTTCTCACAGCAGCCAGAAGCCCTGAATTTACTATTACCCAAATTTAACAAAATTTTACTTTATTGAAAATATGCTAAGCATGTGATAAATGCAATTAAATTTGTTTTAGCTATGTAAGGTTTTTCACACAGATAACCTTGCTAATAATACAAAATACACCTCATGAAAAATTATTTAAAATTTTTAATTTTGAAAAAATCTCCTGCTTACAAAACATTTCAAACTTAGAGAAATTCCTAAGAATAATCAAAGAACCCTTTTCCCCCTGCGTGACTGGAAAGTAGAAGACATGCTACTTCTCCCCTGAACTTGTTAGTGTACAACTCCTACAAACAAGGACATCCTCCTGTACAACCACAACACGATCATCAAAGTTGGGAAACTGACAGTTATCATGCAATGGAGATCCCACCTCGTCTTTACCAAATGTCCCAATAATATTCTTTACAGCAAAGGATCCCATCCAGGATCATCCCTGCATCTTATTTAGTTGTCAAGTCTTTTAAGTCAAAAATATAGGATGGTTAGTTTATAAAATGTTTCCCAACTGGGTTTTTCTGATGTCTCCTCAGTATCAGATTTAGGCTATGCATTTTGGCAGGAGTACTACAAAGTGATGTTACGTTCTCACTGCATTCTACTAGATGATATACAATTTCAATTTGTCACATTACAGGTAATCTTCACTGACCAAGTTAGGTGAGATCTGCCAGCTTTCTCTACTGTAAAGTTATTCTTCCACCTGACCCCTAAACCACCTTTATAATTATTTGTGTGGAGGCACTAAAATAAAATGTAAATATCCCATTCTTCAACAAATGTTTATTAACATACATTTATATTTATTGGCTGAATTATTATTATGGTCATAAATGATGGTTGTCTAATAGTATCATTTCTTTCAGAGTCATTAGTTGTATTCCATTCTAAGGCA
The DNA here is from genome assembly GCF_964237555.1 of Oryctolagus cuniculus. NCBI lineage: Eukaryota > Metazoa > Chordata > Mammalia > Lagomorpha > Leporidae > Oryctolagus > Oryctolagus cuniculus. The sequence continues at coordinate 86,720,034 of NC_091443.1, forward strand.
AATTTCTTTCTCCATCAGTATGGACTTATAGATTTTTACTGGATTCATGGGTTATTGTACGTTACTATGACTATCATTATTTATTTTTATGCCACAAACCTTAGATTTGGCCACTAGAAACCTCTTCTCTCTAGTTTCTACATATCCTTTAGGCATGTGCCCATCAATCTCTGAGCACTTTATTAGTTTCTGGCACAAGTTATTTCAGGCTCATCTCATACTCATCCCTGAAATCAGCCATTTTTCCCAGGAGAAAGGAACCTGGGTTCCTTTTAATAGAGAACAGCATTTAGAAGAAAAGATTGCGGCACCAGGTGTCCTTGGTGCTATTGAAGAATGAGTACTCCCAGGCCCTTTCAGTAGAAAGTGTTACTGGATACCCTCTGCACTCTGCTTGGCTCTGATACCTGATGCTGAACGTTTTCTCATCCCACTCAGTCTCCAACACTCTAAAGCCAGGTCACTCCCCTGCACACAAGGAGCTCACTCACCCCAATCTGCCTTGATAGCCCCACTCTAGGCCATCATACCACCCACCTCCCAAATCCTGCTGTCATGAATGCCTACCTAGCTTGGCCCTACTTAATGATGAAATAAGGGAGTAAGGGAGGGAAGGACTCTATGACTTTCATTTTTGCTCAAAAAAAAAAAAAAAAATCAGTATTGCTATGGTGACAGCACCTCTGATAATGACTGATAGACCTCTGTTTCTGGCCATGAGGAAATAACAGAGATTGAACTTATCCTCCAACTTTAGGAAACCAAACAAAATATTTCACACATGAAACAGTCGTCTACAGACATTAGACAGCAGGCAGTGTAGGAAAGTAATCCTTGAATGAGGGAAACAAATGAGGTGAGCAATACACCTGGCCTCAGCTTACCGCTGCAGTACAAGAAGGATGAACACAGACTAAACTCAGTGGCCTTTCTGAGTTGAGGAGACACAGTTTTTAATTCAGGGAGGTCAAGGTATCTAGAATACCAGGGCAGAATAGTAGAAAGGAGAAGCTATATGAGAATGAGAGAGCTGCACAGAAAGGCAGCTCTAGAAATGTGCAAGGGGTTCCCTTCTCCCTCTCGTTTCTTCAGCTGATACAGCAGATAGACAAGTCTAGGGAAAGAACCACTCAGAAAGAGCAAGCAGAACAATCCCAGCTTAACACAGGGTTGGGAAGATTTGGTATTACCATAAGCTGTAGTAAAAAGCCTATGTAATGTATTAGACACTGATAGAATACTAGTTGTAGGTAGTGGGCAAAAATTAGCCAAGACATAAGGCTATTCCAGTTCCACTTAACGAAGTTTAAAGGCAAGGCTTGAAAGAATCCAAGTATTTCCAAGTAATTTAACTGCAGCCCAGAAAAAAATTAAAGTATATTAAAAAAAATAGAGGGGCCAGGCAGGAGATGGTGGACTGGATGGAATGCGTTTTCATAATCTGCTGCTATGAGACCACACCCTCTTCAGAGACACCAAGAAGTCAAGCACTGTGTTCAAGCTGAAGTGCATCACTGAGGGCATTCACAAACAGTGCTCAACAAGTAGCAGCTTTATAGAGATGATTAGCTCTTAAATAACGGCAATAAGCTGAAGTGTAGTTCCACCAGCCAAACCGCACAGCCACAGGCCCTGGCCACAGCAGGGCTGACGTCCAGGCAGATGATGTCTTCAAGGCCTTGCACACCGAGTCCTTCTCCAGCCCTCCAGAATTGCTAGACATTATGAAGCTACAGGAGTCAGAGAGCAGTGGCAATGAACAACCCAGGCAGAAAGAGCTCCCAGCCCAATCTCCAGAGGTCCATTCCGCACAATGTCAAGAAGAAAAGAAAATATTCCATCCAGCTAAAATTCACAACGTCTGGTATCCGATCAAAAATTACCAAGGATACAAAGAACCAGAAAAATGAAAAGAAAAATGAATCAACAGAAAAAGATTTAGAAATGAAACAGATGATACAGCAAAGACTCTAAAACAGGTATTATAAATGCAGGTAATACTCATTATTCACAGATCCCATATTTTTAAATCCGCCTACTAAACAAAATTTATTTATAAATATAACTTATTTGTGCTTTTTTGGTCATTTGTATACATGCATAAGGTGGCAAAAAATTTGAGTCTCCCAAGACACATGTTCCTAGCTGAAGTCAAAGTGATGCTCTGTCCCGTTTGAGCTTTCATACTATAAACAAGCACTGCTCCATGGGCCACTTACTGCATTTATTGTGTTTCTGTGCTTTTTCTTGGCAATTTCACTGTTTAAAATGACCCCTGAGCACAGTGCTAACATATTGTCTAATGTTTCCAAGCACAAGAAAGCTGTAATGTGCCTTATGAAGACAACACATGTCAAGCATGAGTTATAATGTTGGTCATGAGTTCCGTGTTAATTACTAAATATAGTATATTAAATGTACATTAAATTATTATATCTAAACAGAAAGTCACATAAAATAAGGTAATACAGGGGCTGGCACTGTGGCATAGGTTACACATCCACTTGTAGTACTGACATCCCCTATGGACGCTAGTTCAAGTCCCAGCTGTTCCACTTCCAATCCAGTTCCCTGCTGATGGCCTGAAAAAGCAGCGAGGGACAGCCCAAGTGCTTGGGTCCCTGTACCTGTGTGGGAAACCTGGAGGAAGCTCCTGGCTTCTGGCTCTGGACTGGCCCACTTCCGGCCGTTGCAACCATATGGAGAGTGAGCCAATTTGATGAAAGATCTCTCTGTCTCTCCCTCTCTCTGTAACTTTGCCTCTCAAGTAAATAAATAAATCTTTTTAAAAAACAAGGTTATATATTGATCAGTTGATGAAAATGTGACCAGAAACCTGATCTTGTATTTCCCCTAAAAGCAATAGTTCAGTAGTTTCTATTTCTGTGTTCACAGTGCCTTCTTAGAACATACCAGTTGTTAACAGTGAGAATCAACTGTTATTCCATATATTCAGTAGGGCAGAGGAAAGATTGAGCACGTTAAACAGACAATGGAAGATGGAAAGAAAAAAAAAAGATGCAAATCAAGCTTTTGGAGATGAAAAACTACAGAGTCTGAATGGAAAAGTAATAGGATAAGATAAACAGCAGATTAGACACTGCAGAAGAAAAAATTACTGAATAAAAGATTCAGCGATAAAAACTCTACAAAATGAATAACAATTCATTATGGGTTTCTTAGTATTTGTAGAAGTTAAATGTATAACAATAAAAAGTCTGAATGCTGAGCAAGGAGACATAAAAGCACCTTGCTATAGGAATTTTTTACTATATACAAAACATTACAATATCACTTGAAGGCAGACTGTTATAACTAAAGATGTGTACCATAAACCTGAAAACAATCTCTAAAAATACAAAATAGAGCTGATAAGCCAACAAAGGAGATAATACAGATTAATAAAGAATACTCATTTAATTCAAACAAAGTAGAAAAGGAAGAAAAGTAGAACAAGGAACATATGGGACAAAACAGAAAGATGGTGAATTTAAATTCAATCACTTCAACATATACATTTAATGTGAATGGTCGGAACACTCTAATTAAAAGGCAGAGAACATCAGACACAATTAAGCAAGATCCAACCACGGGCTGTCTTTATAAAACATTAAAACATAAAGATAACATGTGCTAAAGGTAAAATAATGGGAGAAGATATACCAGTTTAACAATACTTTTTTTTAAAGGAGTGGTAATATTAGTATCAGAGAAAGTAGATTTCAAGGCGAAGAATATTATCATGGATAGAGTCATTTCATGATAAAAGAAGTCAATTCATTAAAGACATAAGAATCATAAATGTTTATGACAGACCTTTAAAATATATTAAACTCAAACTGAGAAATGAAAAGGGAAATGACAATTCTACAATCACTATCTGAAATTTCACTATCACTTGCTCAATAAGTGATAGAACAATTGGACAAAAACAATCAGTAAGGTTAAAAAAGACTTGGAGAATACTATTAACCAATTTGACTTCATGAACCATTTATAGAACACTCCATTCAACAATAGTACAATACACATTCTTCCCAAGTATACTTGGAATATTTACCAAAATAGACGATAAAATGAACTATAAAACAAGTTACAATAAAAATTTAAAAGAACTGAAATTATGCAATGCTTTCTAACAGAAGTAAAAATCAGTAGCAGAAAGATACCTAGAAAAACCTCAAATATTGAAAGTTAGTAATATACTTCCGAAATAACCCAAAGGCCAAAGAAAACACCAAAGGTTAATTAGAACTTTCCACTGAATGAAAATGAAAACACAGCATTTCAAAATGTGTGGTTGAAGCTACCACAAGAATATAGAAGGAAAGTTATAGCACTAAAAATGACTATATTAGGAATGAAGAAAGAGCTGATAAACTGATATATAGTACTTTCTTTTCCAAATAGCCACAATTCAATCTATAGCTTCAAAATGGGGGCTGGCACCGTGGCTCACTTAGCTAATCCTCCACCTGCGGCGCTGGCATCCCATATGGGCACCGGGTTCTAGTCCCAGTTGCTCCTCTTCCAGTCCAGCTCTCTGCTGTGGCCTGGGAGGGCAGAGGAGGATGGCCCAAGTGCTTGGGCCCCTGCACCCTCATGGGAGACCAGGAGCAAGCATCTGGCTCCTGGCTTTGGATCGGTGTAGCTCCGGCCGTAGCGGCCACTTGGGTGGTGAACCAATGGAAAGGAAGACCTTTCTCTCTGTCTCTCTCTCTCTCACTGTCTAACTCTATCTGTCAAATAAAAAAAAAATGGAATAGACAGTTCAGTTTGATGGGGCAGTTCCCCAGTATATAAATCACTGCTTTACCTTCACTGAAGACAAAACAGAATGCCCATGAAATAAAGTTCCACACATGTGAAATGTCAAGATGTTTGGGTATCATAGTGCATGACAGCACACGCACCTGTGCGGTTAGCTGGCCTTGCTGACTGCGAATCAGGAGAAGTTAAACTTTGCCTCCTTCCTACTTCATCAGAAGGAGAGGTTGGTAACGATGATATTGGAGGAGTCTGTGCACGACGTGTGGGAAGTACAGTGGTAGTTGGGTAACTAGAGAACATTTGCCTTTAAGAAAATAACAGTGGTTAGCATAAAAATCCAATTAAGAAAATAATATACACATCACAACCTTCTTACAGAAAAATACACAACTTGGAAGATTATACAGGTTAGCTATGATTTAATGGATATGAAGACTCCTCAGTGTTAACAATCATACAGTACTTTGACCATAAAAGTAATAAAACTTTATCATTTATTTGTTGAGCAAAATGTACACAACACAGCAGGTGGGAGAAATACAGAAGCTAACAAAATAGATGAAAAATGCCTGCCTTTCTGGAGCTCTTCTTCTACTATAATACCAAGATAGTAATTGTATTTGAATATGCATAAAATAGTTACAGACTAAGGAAGATAGATAAGTTATAATTACTTTAAACATAAGTTTACTTGAGGCCAGCACTGTGTAATACTGAGTAAAGCCACTGCTTGCAATGCCAGTATCCCATATGCGTGCCAGTTTAGATCCTGGCTGCTCCACTTCTGATCCAGTTCCCTGCTAATGTGCCTGTGAAAGCAGCGAATAATAGTGCAAGTGCTTGGGCCCATGCACCCAAGTGGGAGACCTGGATGGAGTTCTAGGCTCCCAGCTTCAGCCTGGCCCAGCCCCAACTGTTGCAGCCATTTGGGGAGTGAACCAGTGGATAGAAGATTCTCTTTCTCTCTCTCTCCCTCTCTCTAACTCTAAATTTAAATAAATAAATCTTTACAAAAAATATTAAGTTGACTTGCTAGCCATGAAACTATTCACATGGACTTAAACTAATAGCTTATGGACAAGTTATGGAAAGAAAAAAATAATTTTCATAGTCACCCAGCACAACTGAAAAACAGAATATGGAGGATATGCCAATTGAACAGAGTGGGAAAGGTACAGAGGAGGCAGCCCCTCTGGAGCTGAGAAAGGATAGGGATGAGACAATGAAGTCCAAGAAGATACTCACTGACTGCTCTTTAGAGTTGTCCAAGAGGAGGAGGAACTTCCTAAGCATCAAAAAGGCTCTGTTTGCCTAGTCAAGTAACTGATCAATGGTACATGCACAGGGAGCTGTAGTTCCCTGATTTTTCTCCCTTTAATTGATGCTTACCCAGGCAGAGACAACCATAGCTCTCATCAAGTCCCAACCAATAGCAGGGAAATGAAGACTGAGAAGAAAGGAGTTTCAGACAATGAGAAAAAAAGAACGAAAAGAAAGGAGTCAAAAGGCCTGGTGAAATGCCTGCAGGAGCAAGGGGGCACAATTCTACTGCGGATCTCATGCCCACACCAGTCACAGCTTCAAACGTGACAAGGAGTCACGAAGGCTCCACGATGCCTTGGATTCCATAATTGCCACAGTGGTTAAAACACATATTACAATTGCCTATCATTTCTTTCTTCCTCCTTTTTTGAACACAAGTACTTCCTGGAACTATTGCTCAAGTGAAACAGCAAAGAAGCAGGAGATGCATGGAGACAGATAACCATAGTTACAAGGACTACTGTTCCTTCTGCACAAGACCATAACAGTACTTCTCAAAGTGTGAGCTGAAGACCTCTGCATGAGATTCACTAAGGAAAATTAATTAAAAGCAAACAAACTATGGGCCCCACTAAACCTAATGAATCAGACTTCCTGGGAGCTATAGCCCCAGAGCTTTACAAAGTCTCTCAGGTAGTTCTTACGCACTCCAAACTTTGAGAGTTACTACAAGAACAACTCCCCTCTTCCAGTAAGATGCTGGTCTACACAATAGGAAAAACAGCAACCTGTCAACTAAGGCAAGCAGGAAAAGAAATAAGAAAGTGAGAGGTAGACTTCTAATTCACTTAAGCCATATAACAAAGCTCACACAGCAGTTTCTCTCTAAAGGTCTTCTCTCAAAATATTCATTTACGTATACTTCTGGCAGGAGCTTCATCTGGATCTCCCACATGGGATTGGAGCCCAAGCATTTGGGCCATCTTCTGCTGCTTTCCTAGGTGAATTAGCAGAGAGCTGGATCACAACTGGTGTCCCTATGGGATGCTGGCATTGCAGGCTGTGGCTTAACCCATTACGCCACAATGCAAGCCCCAAAGAAGCATCTTAAGACACGCTCTTTGAATTGAAAAGTTGTTTGAGGGGCTGGTGCTGTGGTGCAGTGGGTAAAACAGCCGCTTGCAACACCAGCCCATTATGGGGTGCCACTTTGTGTTCCAGCTACTGCCCTTCTGATCCAGCTCCCTGCTGATGTGCCTGGGAAAGCAGGGAAAGAATGCCCAAGTGCTTCAGCCCCTGCACCCACGTGGGAGACCCGGATGAAGCTCCTGGCTTTGGCCTGGCTCAGTTCTGGCTGGTGTGGCCATTTGGGGAGTAGATGGAAGATCAATCTCTCTCTTTCTCTTTCTGCCTTTGTCTCTCTATAACTCTGCCTTCCAAATAAATAAATAAATATTTTTTTAAAAAAGTTGTTTGATCTTACAGTAAGAATGACAGTAAGAAATATGCCTAAAAGGGAAATCGCCCAAGAAAATCATTCTCATGGAGATGAGCTTTTTCTGCATACTCCCAAATTCAAAATAGAAGCATATACTGTAGAGAAAAAAAAGTATCCAAAAGTCTATCTCCTCCCCTCCCCTCAAAGCAATGTGGCCCCGGGGGGATGGAGTGTGAGAGCACTTGCTGGATGGCAGCATGGACAATTAGCTCCAGGGGTCATCACTAACAGGCGCTGGGACTTCGGGGAAGTTATAAAACTTCTGAAGGACATTTCCAACTTCAGCCAAATGAGTCTGACTATCTGATCTTAGGTTTTCTTCTAGCTCTGGAATGCTACGATTCAATTGGGCATACTACTCCTAAAAGAACAACCACGTTCTCGGAACAGGAAGCATCAGGGGGGCAGATAGTAGAGGTCAGCTTCTCTACCTGAGCAGGCTAAGTGGCATCACTCCTGGGGACTCAGAGGCAGGCACCGTCTCTGTGTCAGTGACTGGGGTGGTGGCAGTTGTCGTGTCCTCCAGGGAGCTGCTCATGAAGGACGTGGTGCTCGAGGCCGAGGGGCTGGTGGTGACTGGTGTCTGAGCCTGCTGGGCGTGGTCACTTTCTTCAGCTTGTTGATCAATCTCTGTAGACCAAGGTGAAGGTCAAGAAACAAGTAAAAATTTAGCTTTTCAAAGTGACAGTGGAAATGTAAAACTTTTAATTTTAAAGGTCTCTCAATATATTTCACAAGTATCAATTTCTATGAAAGATTTACCCTAAAAACTTACACGCATATATTTTATATCATTATATTCAGTACCCTGGTCTCTACAGACACTCCTTTTACAACCCTTTGTAACTACTCATTTCTGCTTTTAGAGAAGAGTTTGCTTCCTTTAAAAAGTCTCGGGGACTAGTACTGTGGCATAGTGGGTTAAGCTGCTACCTGCAGCAATGGCATCCCATATGGGCGCAGTCCTAGTTCTTGCTATTCCATTTCTGATCCAGCTCCCTGTTTATGGCCTGGGAAAACAGCAGAGGATGGTTCAAGTGCTTGGGATCCTGGCTTCAGCCTGGCCCAGCCCCAGGTGTTGCAGCCATTTGGGGAGTGAACCAGTGGATAGAAGATCTCTTTCTCTCTCTCTCTCTCTCTCTGCCTCTCTGTAACTCTGCCTTTCAAACAACTAAATAAATCTTAAAAAAAATTTTCCTTACATAAAATATACAGACCACAAAAGTAGGAGACTTTAACATGTCTCTGAGAAGCTTTCAGAATATTACATATTTTGAATCAAACCAATAAACTTTGGTACTTTTGTGGCATGAGTTAAATTTCAATTTTACAAACTTTAACAATGATCATGATATTTAAAAAAGATATTTATTTATTTGAAAGAGTTATAGAAGAGGCCGACGCCGCATCTCACTTGGCTAATCCTCCGCCTGTGGCGCTGGCACCCTGGGGTTCTAGTCCCGGTTGGGGCACCAGATTCTGTCCCGGTTGCTCCTCTGTGTTGCTGTGGCCCGGGAAGGCAGTGGAGGATGGCCCAAGTGCTTGGGCCCTGCACCCACATGGGAGACCAGGAGAAGCACCTGGCTCCTGACTTCGGATTGACACAGTGCCAGCCGTAGTGGCCATTTGGGGGGTAAACCAATGGAAGGAAGACCTTTCTCTCTGTCTCTCCCTCTCACTGTTTATAACTCTACCTGTCAAATAAATTAAAAAAAAAAAAAAAAACCAGAAAATTATAGATAGATAATTATTGTTAACATAAAAGTAACAACAAGAACTGTTTAAGGTGCTGGTGTTATGACACTGTTTTAAGATGCCACTTGTGACCTTGTCATCTAGTTGGAGACCTGGCTATTCCATTTCCAATCCAGATCCCTGGTAATGGGAAAGCAGTGGAAGACTGTCCAAGTGCTTGGGTCCCTACTACTCAAGGGGAGACTGGGATGGAGTTCTAGACTCCTGGCTTTGGCCTGGCCCAGGCTTAGCCATTGCAGGCATCTGGGGTATAAACCAGCAAATGGAAGATCTTTCTCTCTTCTCCTCCCTTTCAAATAAACAAACAAATCTTTTTAAAATACACACACACACACTTGACAATGCAAAGATGAATAATTTGCAAAAAAAAAAAAGAATTATAAAAACAAAACAGAAAGAACTGTTTAACCTTCCAAAGGAAAAACAATATGAAGACTGCTTTGGCCAAAAATAAATTTTACAAATCATTTAAAGAATATATAACATCTGATACTTTTGAATATAAATAATTTAAACAGCATGCACACACACACACACACCAGTTAAACATACCTTGCTTAATTTTGCCCCCAAACTGGTCTTCCAAAAGCCCATGGACGACTAATTTATAGATCATGGCTTGAGCACGTTCCAGATCAGCTAATCCCAATGCTCTCTTTATGGGCGACCGCATGACTGCTCGCTTCACCATGTGTCGCATCAAGAACTGCAGGGCTGCACGCATCTCCACATCTTCGTGAACAACTGGAGAACTTGCACAGTCCGAGTTGTGGCCATTTTCAGCCAGAACTTTTGGTATCAGCAATAGCTCAGCATATTTACTACAGCCAAGAAGAGCACTCAGCGATTTCATAGCACCGAGGTAGAGATAGGACAGCTGGACTGCTCTGATTTCTGACTGGGCTATGTCGTGGTTTTTGGATATATGTTCATGATTTTTTCTTTTTCCTTCTGTTATTTGATGTTGGGATTCCACACCTGGCAGCGTCGGATCTAAAGAAAACGAAGCTATTTCACTCTCTGATTTGGAGCTTGTGGTGCCCTGACTTTTGACATCATCAGATGTTAAGCCTGTGCGCGCGTCTAAGGCAGATTCACTCTCGGGTTTCTGCTCAGTGTCCCCTTTCTCCTCAGACTCGTGACGGTGTTTCTTTTCATGACGCTTGGTGCTCTGTTTCCCCATGTCTTCATGAATGCCAGTCAGATATGTTAGGTCCAGCAGCACAGATGCTGTCAGGCCTCGGAATCGTGCCACGTCAAACGGCAGTGGTTCACAGGGCTCCAGGTTATACAAGGGAGTATCACTAGGCGACCAAAAAGTTGGGAAGCTTTAATAAAGATCAGAATGACACAGGAAGAAGCAAGTGAGGGAAAGACAGGAGGAAGGTACAGAAAATAATGTAGACAAAATAAGATGTATCATGTATACAATACAGAGAATAACTTACACAAACTAGAAATGTCATTGCAAACAGAGAGATAAATGAATCTATTATGAGAAAATGGAGAGGTGTGATGCTAAATGCCAAAGCAATGAGATGTACATGATTTTCAAATGAGGATATTCACTACTACATAACATAAGCTAGGAGCTGGCAAATGTTCTGTAAGGGGCCACAGGTGAAATATTTTAGATCTTGCAGGGCAGATGGGCTCTACTGCAAAAACTCAACCCTGCCATCATAGGGCAAAGGCAGCCACTGATGCACCTAACAAATGGTGTGGCTACGTCAAACTACTTGCAAACCAGGAGGTGGGCCAGAGGTAGTTTAAGCTAGTTGGGAAATTTGTAAAATAAATCTAGGTTATTAAGTAGGTAATGGCCATTTATAGCCTATTTCAGAGCAGCTTTTGATTCATTAAAAATTTACTTTTTAGTCTTCAATTGATGTTTCTAAATTATAATTTAACCATAAATATAAATACATATTTCTTGATATCTGACAACAATTTCCTAAAGTTTAACAATAATCACACAAAATGTACAGAAAGCTGTAGTAAGTACTTACACAAAGTTTAGTCATATCAACCTAAATCTTGGTCTTATCTTAATCTTCCTAATCTTATTTTGCCTTTGCCTCATTATTTTTAATTTTAAACTAAGTTTTCATCTTATCAAGGCATGATAAATCCTTTCTGAAATAAGGCAAAGAACAAAAGAGAAGACAGACATTGTCACTGCTTTCTTACTTGTGGAATCAGAGGAAGATGAAGTTCATTAGCCCCTCAAATCGTATGTAAACATTATATATGTGTATTTTTCACATATGAAAAAGTTCATCACATTCACTCAATTTTAAGACAGTAATACTTCCCAAAAAACACTAAGAATCACTGTTTTAGATATTGTTCCAAGTTATATTAACATATAACATTATGGGAGTCACATTAGGCAATATAATGAATAACATAAAAGCAATAATTTCATGTGAAGACTCTCCAAAAACCTCATAGGAGATGTGAATTATTTAAAAACTATACATAAATTTAAAACTTTTTTTTGCACCAAAATAGGCATATCTTTCGATGCTATTTGCTGTGAAGTACCACTGTATTTTCAAATGATACAATTACATAGCAGCATTAAACAACTGAATCTCCTTATGTATGGATATATTTGATATAACTTTTCAAACATTTAAAGTTTTTTACACAAATCCTATCTAAATTGCAGAAACATCTAAATTTTTTAAATATCTAGTTGTGTCAAATAATAATGTAATTTTCATATTTATTCCAAATGTTGCACATTGACAGGATAGAAGTATGTGCTTTAAAAAATGCAAAGCAAGAATACTTAAAACAACAGATAATTCAAAACCCAATTTTAGTCATTCACACATTCCCATCATATAGTCCGAACTCTCCTAACACAAAATGTAAATGAATCAACTGGTTGGCTTTTTACTCTCTCATTGTGTAATAGAAATGATCAGAAAGCAGAAAGCCAAATGAAAAATATAGAGGAGCCCAGTTAAACCTAAATTAGTGAGCTTGCCATTTCTTCTGCAGACAAAATAAAATTTAAAAACTACATATTCTACAAACCACTAATATTTCAAGGGACAGAGGTTCAAGAAATATTCCTTTATGAAATCAATACCCAGCTCTATGAAAAAAAAATTTAAGAAAGTGAACTGGAAGCTCACCTAAAATACATAATTACTCACTGTCCATTGACAATGGCCCATTTCATCATTTGCTAAAAGTGTAACTCAACAGATCATACCTGATGGTAATTTCTGCTTCATCCCATTGGACCTTGGCAGATGTGCTGCCCTCTTTGACCACTCCCAGCAGCGTGGCATGGCGCCCAGTCTGCTTGTGAACACAACGGCCTCCAACTCGGAGACCAGCATCAACTCCTCCGATCACGGCCAGAACAGGCCACACCTCTAAGCACAGGGTCCTCAGCTGTGGCTCTGAGAGGTCAGCAAGGCCGTGTCTATTATGTTTGCCTTTCTCTTCTTCTTTGCTCTCCCTTTCTTCTCTCATTTCATTTTCTTCTCGGCTCTGAACTGAGCGGCTTTTCTTCAGCTTCTGACCTGACTCTTTAATACATATTTTAATTTTGTGCAGCCTTTCCATCATTTTTTTGTTAATGCAGTAAGTCCAACGGTCTGTTCGGTGAAGGATGCGGATGAGCTGAATAGTGGCCTCAGCCAGCACTGTTGCTACTGGACTACAAATAGGATCGCCTGGAAGTAAGTCTCGTGGTGTACCACGCATCTGCATATCACAAATTTTCACCTAGACACAGGAAAACAGTGTGGAAAATGTGTACTAGCAATAATTCTCCTTAAATATTTAGTCATTATAAATTCAAATATATGGAATCCCATATTGAGCTTGTGTTGGCCTTCTAATACATGTATACTATAACAACTGGTCCGCTAGCAAGGAGTCAGGAAATGTTACAGACCTATTGAAGTTATGACCTATTATGGTCTGACAGAATAAGTTGCCCTGTTATTTAAACCTCCTGGAGACCCTGTCAGGACCACTTAAAAGATAGACAAAGGAAGCTGGTGCTGTGGCGTAGTGGGATGGGCTGCCGTCCACAGTGCCGGTATCCTGTGTGGGCACCCAGTTGACTCCAGGCTGCTCCACTAGTCCAGTTCCCTGCTAATGTGTCTGTGAAGGCAGTAGAGGATGGCCCAAGTCCTTGAGCCCCTGCACCCACGTGGGAGACCAGATGAAGCTTCTAGCTTTGGTCTGGCCCAACCCAACCCTGGCCATTGTGGCCATTTGGGAAGTGGACTAGTGGATGGAAGATCGCCCTCTGTAATTCTGACTTTCAAGTAAATGAATAAATTTTAAAAAAAGTGGACAAAAACCAAGGTGTATGTGGACTGACTGAATTTCATCTAAAAAATGCCTTGTTTCTATCCTCAAGACTTCAGAATAATAAGTTGTGGGACCATCTTACATTGTTCAAAGAGCACAAAGGTATCAAATCATAGATCCAGACAACTGGGATATTCCCAATCTGTACAAACATTGCAAATAAAACATGGAAGTTAAGAGAGCAGCAATACTTGGGTTCAAATCTTTTTGTAGTTTAAGATTTATTTATTTATTTGAAAGAGTTGCAGAGAGAGAGAGAGAGATCAATCTTCCATCTGCTGGTTCACCCCACAAATAGCCACAATGGGCAAAGTCAGGCTGATCTGAAGCCAGGAGCCAGGAGCCCCCTCTGGGTCTCCCATGTGGGTGCAGCGGCCCAGGCACTCAGGCCATTTTTCCGATGCTTTCCCAAGTACACCAGCAGGGAGCTGGATTGGAAGTGGAGCAGCTGGGACTCAAACTGAAGCCACTTGTAGTGGCTTCACCTGCTATGCCACAGTGCTGGCCTTTGGGTTCAAATTTTAACTCTGCATAACCTTGGGAAATTATTTAATCTCTCTAAACCTTAGTAGTGTTCTCATCTGAAAAAATGTAAACAAATTTTACTTGTCTCCTACAGCTAAAAATTAAATGAAACTCTGCACATAAAGTGCTTATTGGTACAGTGCCAGACATACTGTAAATAATGCTACATAGCCTAAATCTGAAGAAATTCATAGTTTCTTCACAGCTCACAGATGTTGGGAAGCACCATGCCATCATTTTAACCAGAATAGCCAAAAGCTATTTGGGGCAGCAAGAATATCAGGAAAAAGTATGGTATCAGGCACTGTGCAGTCTGTTTATTTCATCTCTAGTTCAGTTTTTATTGCCCAGCTGTTCAAGAACCAGTCCTCCTCCCTCATGAGTGGCTAGCCTTAATTCAGCACTTACATTATAGAAAAAGTGTCCATGCTATAACTTCAATCCCTTCCAGCAAAGTCACTAGAAATTTTAAAATCAGACCTAAGTTATCCTACATCCTCACGAGAAAGGATGTGGTAATAAAAAAAATCCACCCATAAGCACAGACAAACCACAAAGAAGTTTGTCTCTGGGTTTTAGATGAAAAAAAAAAAAAAAACACAAAGTTTTCACTGAGATTCATTTAATATTGTTCTTATGAGGTTCCCATTTATACCATCCACAAAGACTGTGAACTCTCCCTATCATTACCTGTAACTTCCAGTACTCAACTATTGTCATTTAAAATTATTTCTAGATTTCTCTCTCAAGTCCATAATTGCCAGTAAACCAGAATATCCCAACTACTTTCTATAATTTCTGTAATTGCACATTTGAAAGTTGGCTCACTATATTCAAACTGTCAGAATACCAAACAATCTCTTCATTCAGAGAAAAGGTGATTTCTAAAAATATCTAGCCTTCTACAAAAAACAAATGATTCAAGTAAGATATTTTTAGTGATTGAGAAAGCTTATTGTACTTATTAACTGTATCTGATAACAATATTAATAAAAAATAACAAATATCCTTCATGCTCAAGTATAAAAGTTTAAAGTTGCATTACCTTTTCACCTGGATTACTGCTATAGAACATTACGCATGGGTACAACTCTGCTGCATCTACATCTTCAAAAGCTAACTTGGGCTCCTAAAGTATGGCAGAGGTAAGGAAAAGAAAAAAGAAATGAAATTTTTTAAAACTGATAATATCTAACCACATTAAAATTCAAAGCACATATGACACAGAAGGAAAGTTAACAGAGCCAAATCTTAATCAATCTTGCTAACAACCCAGGAAACTGCAAAGTAATAAATGATCCGAATTTGTTCACCCATTTGAAAAATCTTAACTGGGATTTTACTATCTTCCTGTTGTTTGGTGCTGACAAATATAATAAAGAGCAGAAAATATTAGAGAAAAGGAAAGGAGCATGGATAATCTATAAACTGAATAATCAGCACTTGAAAAACTGGTTTGAATGTAAAAAAACAACAACAACAACATGAAATACTTGTGAATGAATTTCAGTACCTCTCCATTTTTCCCAAAGGAAATGGTCCTGGCTTCCATGTCTAACACACAGGTGATGAAATCTCCTTGGGTAAAGCTGGACAAAGTCAGAGTCTGTTCTCCGTTGTGATAGAGGTTACCACTGTAGGCCCTATAGAGCCACATATCTGAGGTAGTACGGTGGTTAAAGTCATGTACTGGCCAGCGAGAAACTCCAACACACGTGCCTTCATTACCTCTGTTTTCTTTCACAATGTAAAACTGAAATAAAAGTAGTAATGGTCATTAATACTTTAAAAGCCTGTTTATACATTATCAACTACATTAACCAATACTGGGGAATATGTTTATAAATAATATTTATGCATTTATAGGAACATGTTGTTTCTTTTCAGCCTAAGTGACAATAACACAAAAATGAAACAATTTCATCAGTTTATAAAGATTTAGAATAACCTTTGAGTATCTACACCATTTATAGAAGCAATTTTAACCTACAACTTAATTATAAAGCTGAGGAAGTATGTCTAATCCAGAAAATTATTAATGGAGAGCTTCAATTTTTTACATACTGATTTGCTAATTACTCTCTTCCATTCAGCACAGTTAAGATTACAATACTGAGATTGCCATTTTAAAAACAGTCTGCTTGGGACCGGCACTGTGGCATAGCGGGTAAAGCTGCCAGCTGCAGTGCCAGCATCCCATATGAGCATCAGTTCAAGTCCTGGCTGCTCCACTTCTTATCCAGCTCCCTGCTGATATGCCTAGGAAAGCAGTGTAGGATGGCCCAGGTCCTTGGGCCCCTTCACCCACACTGGAGACCTGAAGGAGGCTCAAGACTCTTGGCTCCTGGCTTTGGATCAACCCAGCTCTGGCAGTTGCCATTCGGGGAGTGAATCAGCAAAAGGAAGATCTCTCTCTTTCTGCCTCTGCCTCTGTGTAACTCTGCCTCTCAAATAAATAAATCTTAAAAAAAAAAGAAAAAAAGTCTGCTTGTGTCTTGAGATTCGATGATTCTTTACAGCCCTTTTCTCTACTGTTTAGGAAGTGTTTTTTCTTCAAATTATTTGTTGAACTGTTTACTTAGTGTATGGTTAATCGCGTGAGTATAAAGTAACCTGAAAATAGTTCTTAGTAAAAATTAAGAATGGGAAGCCGGCGCCGCGGCTCACTTGGCTAACCCTCTGCCTGCAGCGCCGGCACCCCGGATTTTAGTCCTGGTTGGGGCACCAGTTCTATCCAGGTTGCTCCTCTTCCACTCCAGCTCTCTGCTGTGGCCTGGGAGTTCAGTGGAGGATGGCCCAAGTGCTTGGGCCCTGCACCCGTATGGGAGACCGGGAGGAAGCACCTGGCTCCTGGCTTTGGATGGCACAGTGCTCCGGCCATAGTGGCCATATGGGGAGTGAACCAATGGAAAAGGAAAACCTTTCTCTCTGTCTCTCTCTCTCTCACTGTCTAACTCTGCCTGTCAAAAAAAAAAAAAAAAAATTAAGAATGGGAATAGGAGAAGAAGGAAGAAGAAAGATGGGACTGTGGGCAGGAGGGAGGGTACGGTAGGAAGTAGCATTAGGTTCCTAAATCTGTATATATAAAATACATGAAATTTACATACCTTAAATAAAATAAAAATAAAAAAAGGCCTGTTTGCAACAATAGCCTTTCACTAGTATCTGGGATCTTGACTGGCAAACAGTTTCCTGCACTAATATAAAACTTCTCCTATTTCAGGAAGGTGGTTCACTGACCTAGAATGTTTGAATAAAAAAAAAGGTGGTTTATCCTGAATACCTGCCTCCCTCCTGTTAAAGTCTGAAATGTTGGTTCATTTGGGGTAGAAAGTGCCCACTCAACCAGCCCCCAGTAAAAACTTCTAGCCCTGAATTTCCAATGACTTCCCTAGAAATATCACACACACATTACCTGCTGTATTTTTGTTGCTAGGGAAAGACTATGATGATGGGAGGGAGAGAAAATAAGGAAGCCTGCACAGGATTCTTCCATACTTCAGCTGGGTCTCTGCCTCATTATCTGGCTACATACCCTTACTACATCCTTTCAATAAATTCCAGTCATAAGTACAACTATATGCTGAGTCCTGAGTCCTTCTGGTAAATCTCTGAATACAAGGATGCTCTTGGATGCTCCTGACACAGTGGTGGCTACAACGAGGTTCACAAGAATAACTCTGGTGCATTAAAATACAGTTACAATATTATTTAGGGGGTTTGTGGTGGAAGACAGAAGAGTACAGCAAAGACAAAAGTCCCATGCTCAGGTGGCTAGAGTTATAGATGGTATGAAACACAAGGTGAGAGGTAGAAGTTGCCTATGGAATTTTAAAATGATGGATCTGACCACAAGACAGCTGGCTTGCTAGATCCCTTGGCTACTTTTGGCTTTACAGCTAACATTGGGAAAACAGAGGAGCTCAGGAAAAATTTGTGTCACTCTCTCAGAGAAAGGACCAAAACATTTCCACAGACAGGCTATGGATGAGCCCAAGAGTAAAAATTAGTCTGTATTTGTTTTCTCCTCTAGTGGGAAGGGAGAGGATTAAGAAATCTGTGAGAATGAGCTTTGGGTAGACTAAAAAACACTAAAAGTGTGTGTTCCTCTTTCCTCCAACTGGCAGGTTCAGTTCTCAGGGCTGGAGCAAAGCTTTAAACAGAGGAGAGAAAAAAGGAAAAGAGTCACTCTAGCAGTTTTCTTCAGTCCAGCTACTGCCTCTCACTACAGGAGCTGCTTTTTCTCCCAACCCCCAAGTAACCCTATAAATGCTAAACTTACTACTAGGAAGTTGAGGAAATTAAAAATCTGAGGTCGGAGAAAAAGAAATGTTTAAAAAAATCTCTGTTTTGTGGTAAATGCATCTAGATATATGATAACAACTGGTGCAAATGTTGCATTTTTGGAATTTATAAATGATAAAGGCACATCCTGATCAGGGAAAGCTGCAAAAGATAAACATGTCAGTGGGATACGACTTCCTTGCCTTTTACCAATAGTGAGTAGATTGGAATCTAAGCTCTGAGAGCACTGGACACAACACAAAGATAAGGAACTGATTTTCTTTGCACATTGGAGTCTTTGGCAAAAGGGAGATAAAATAAAAAAAGAGGCAAACTCCAAATGGAGATACATAAAGATGAGCTTCAAAAAGCAGTCTTTAGTTGCCAATGAATTCTTGTAAAATCAGGTGCCCAGAGGCTGATGATTGCCCAGCCTGAAGTGCATGCTTTTGAGGGGGTCAATTTGGACTCTATGACTGACAAGTAAAAAGAGTATATGGAAGCCTCATTTGATACCTGGACATAAAACACTTGTCTGGTCCAACCACATCTAGGCTTTCCTGCTGCCCCCAAAGTTTCTGGCTTTTTCGAATCGTGCACTGACATATTGTAACCACTTGAACCTGACTGTAAGCTAAAACCTGGTTTCTTTTTATTTTTTTATTTATTTTTATTTTTTTGACAGGCAAAGTGGATAGTGAGAGAGAGAGACAGAGAGAAAGGTCTTCCTTTGCCGTTGGTTCACCCTCCAATGGCCGCCGTGGCCAACACGTTGCAGCCGGCGCACTGCGCTGATCCGATGGCAGGAGCCAGGTACTTCTCCTGGTCTCCCATGGGGTGCAGGGCCCAAGCACTTGGGCCATCCTCCACTGCACTCCCTGGCCACAGCAGAGAGCTGGCCTGGAAGAGGGGCAACCAGGACAGAATCCGGCGCCCCGACCGGGACTAGAACCCGGTGTGCTGGCGCTGCAAAGCGGAGGATTAGCCTAGTGAGCCGCGGTGCCGGCCCTTATTTTTTTTTTAAGATTTATTTATTTTACTTGAAAGTCACAATTACACACACACAGAGAGAGAAAGAGAGAGAGAGGATTTCCATCGCTGGTTCATTCCCCAGATGGCCACAACGGCTGGAGCTGAGTTGATCCGAAGCCCAGAGCCAGGAGCTTCTTCTGGGTCTCCCATGCGGGTGCAGGGGTCCAAGGCCTTGGGTCATCTCTACTGCTTTCCCAAAACCTGGTAAGTGTCTTCTATGAGCTATTTCAATCCCACATCAGCTGTGCTCAACGAAGGCAAATCTAGGCTCAATGAATGAAAGCTCAAACTCCAGGAGTGCTGCAGATTAAGGACACTTCTATGGGGCCGTAAACTATGAAAACATCACAGAGGCCAGCTCTTGCAAATGCCTAAGGATGGAATATTCATCCATCACCGTGGCTCACTAGGCTAATCCTCCGCCTGCGGCGCCGGCACCCCGGGTTCTAGTCCCAGTCGGGGTGCCAGATTCTGTCCCGGTTGCTCCCCTTCCACTCCAGCTCTCTGCTGTGGCCCAGGAGTGCAGTGGAGGATGGCCCAGGTCCTTGGGCCCTGCACCCACATAAGAGATCAGGAGGAAGCACCTGGCTCCTGGCTTTGGATCGGCATAGCGCCGGTCACAGCGTGCTGGCCGTAGCGGCCACTTGGGGGGTGAACCAACGGAAAAAGGAAGACCTTTCTCTCTGTCTCTCTCTCTCTCTGTCCACACTGCCTGTCAAAAAAAAAAAAAAAAAAAAAAGGAATATTCAAAATATCAACCCCTTATTGGCTATATTTCTGATACAAAGACTGATTACATTGCTAATGTGATTCCTACCAAAAACTAAACACTGGGTGAGGACATTCGACAAGAAATAATCCCCCTCCATCCATTCTTAAAAACATCTGTCCTACCCTACCATATCTAATTTTTTGCCTGGATGGACTCTAAATCACCTCCGGATGATATTCCAAGCTCAGGTGCTTGGACCCTGCCACCAACCCTGCCACCCAGACGGAGCTCCTGGCTTCTGGCTTCAGCCTGGCTCAGCCCCGACTGTTGCAGGCATTTGAGAGTGAACCAGCAGATGGAAGACTCGTATTCTCTCTCTCTCTCTCTCTCTCTCTCGCTCTCGCTCTCGCTCTCGCTCTTTTTCTTTCTTTCCTTCTTTCTCCCCCCCTCTCTTTCAATTGCTCTGCATTTCAAGTAGGTGAAATACATAAATAAACATAAAAAATACATATGCTGCTGTATTTTCTTTGCTAGGGAAAAGACATTCTCTAATGTGACCTCTCATGGGAAAGAGGTATCTATGATTTTGTAATCATTTTAAAAATTTTAATTTAAAAATTACAAATGAGTTACAAAATTAGTGCCAAGTTCATGTATATCCTTCACCCTGCCTTCATTTATGTCAACATCTTACATAATGATAGAACATCTATATAAAACAATTTTTGAAAAGTCTTTTCACACTTTTTAAAGAACCTGTAGTATAAAGACTAAAAGACAAAATACTTAAAACTCCTTAGGATGAGAAAGGAAGGAGCTCCAGTTTCAGGTCAGCCCCCTCAGCCGCCTCCCTCGGCCTCAGCCATGGCGGGTAGTAGTGGCACTGGGGTGGCAGGGGTGGCCGCAGCGGTGAATCTGAATGCAGTGAGGGAGACCATGGATGTTCTGCTTGAGATTTCAAGAATTTTGAATACTGGCTTAGATATGGAAACACTGTCTGTGTGTGGCTTTGTGAACAAGGAATTACCCATAAGCTTTATCATTAGTTAATAAGGAGCTTTGTGAGGCTGCTGAAGCACTTAAGACTGCTGAAAATATGACAAGCCGACTTTCTGGAGAAATCCTGATGAGATATGTCAAGCTCTGCAAGAAGACTTGAATACTGCATTGTAGTCAAAAATGAACAGCAAAATTATTGCGTGCAATGGTGTAGGAAAATTTCCCTTTTTAAAGAATTATAAAACCTGGCTTTATAAATCAATGGAAAGTAGCTTACAGAAAGAACTATGAGATGTGTTTACATCTCATCTCATTCACTTTTTTAAACTATCCTAACGCTTGGCCATTGTAATGTTCATATTTATGTATTCCTTATTTATAGCTCTGATAAGCTTTAATTTTCTAAGCAGTCTATCAGATATACATAGCTGCTGTGCCTGATTGTAGTGGAATCCATCAGTAGGGATGTGTAGTAGTTATGACTTATTGACATTTCTATTATAAATTTTGATTTTGAATTGCTTATGTGAATAATTGGATTTATGTTGTATTGAGCTAAAAGTTGACAGGATTTCAGCCACTATTTGTGACTTTTGATTTAGAATCATTATGTATATCAGAATCTTGTTTTTTAAAATAAGAGCATGGAAAACATTTCTTGTAATCTGCTCTTTAACAATACTTACTTTTTAAAACAGTTTTTGAGCAGATAATAGTGTGAACAGACCGTTTTTGTATTGATTGACAAAATTTTTAGAAACAGGTTTTAAAAATAATACTGCATAGCTTAGTATTATTTATAGTTTGAATCATTTAACTCTAATGAGAATTTTAGTTAAGAATTTTTTTTCTAGATTTTAGCCATAAATGAAGTTATCCTATAAATTATGGTCTAAAAAAAAAACTATATGAAGCAAAATATAGCCAGCATGCAAAATTCCTTTTTACTTTTATTGCATAAAAGTAATTGGAATGTTTACTGAATAAATCTTGAGTGGTTATTTAATAGATCACTAGGTGGGTGGCATGTTTCAACAGATATTTAATACTTTCAGAAGATTAAAGATTTCTAGTCATTAAATAGAAAACTAATCAAGTGTTCTTCATCAGGAGTTACACATATTACTTCCTAAAATCATTTTGTGTCATTATTTTTACCCTTAAAGTTTTTTTTTAATTCAACAGCAAGCTGTACTCTTCTTTTATTTAGATTTTATTTATTTATTTGACTGCTAGAGTTACAGACAGTGAGAGGGAGAGACAGAAAGGTCTCCCATTTGCTGGCTCATGCCCCTAATGGCCTCACAACAGCCACAACTACGCCGATCTGAAACCATGAGCCAGGAGCCCCTTCCAGGTCTCCCACGTAGGTGCAGGGGCCCAAGAACCTGGGCCATTCTCCACTGCTTTTCCAGGCCACAGCAGAGAGTTGGATTGGAAGAGGAGTAGCCGGGACTAGAACCAGCGTCCATATGAGATGTCAGTGCCGCAGGCAGAGGATTAACCTACTGCACTACAGTGCCGGCCCCTACCCTTAAAATTTTAACCAATGAAAGTGATTATTCAAAAGTGAATTTTAAGAAATTTATCATTGTGTTGGTTCTGTTCCTGTAACAGAATTTCAAAAGTTTTTTGCAAGACTTAATACAATTGAATCTGATTTTATCGTTTCCCAAATTTTATATTTTGTTAGATACCATTTAAATGATAGTACAAGCATTCACCCTTTGTTACCTTTTTTCTGTTGTTCAGACAAGCTGAAATGGATTTAATAAGACTTCATAATTAAACAGCAACTTTCTCTTAATGTAGGCATTTGACTATTTTAACTTTTTAAATGCATAGCATCTTTATCAATTACACTGAATGGTCTGTCATTGACAGAACAGTTTGGGAGACAATAAGAACTTGTGAGAAATCATTTGATTGATAATAAACACTATCAAAGAGAACACCTTTGTCCTACTCAAAAATTTGTATATACTTCTAGGCTGTAAGAATTGATAGTTTTATTATGACTTTGTAGATTAAGTTCTTCATGTGTGAAATAATAGTAGGAAAATGTATTGAGGAATTATATTCACAGAGGAATTCTTTAAGGTGTCACAAATCTTAAATGTAAACATATTTTAATGCATACTTAAGATTTAAAAAACTGAGCAAAATTATGATACAATTGCAGTGTTGTACATGTTGTCAGAGACAAAAATAAAACCATTTTGGTGATACTGGAAAAAAAAAAACTACTTAGGATTCTACTCACCTTCCATTGATAGCACCCTGAAGTAACTCCAGTTGATGCCAATCCATAACCTTTTCCTCCACTGCCATGAGTTAAAATCTGCCCACTTTCCACCAGGCAACACTGAGCTTTCTCTGGATCAAAAGATACTTCCTGTATAGGAAGATTCTCATCTTCTTCTTCCAGCTCTCCTTGCTTCTACCAGAAAAGGGGCTGAATCAGCATTTTTGGAATAACCTAGATCTCAGGTAATATGTATCCTGAGGCTTCTTGGTTTTATTTCCCAAGTATTTGCTAAGTAACTACTATGTATCAGCTACTGTGCAAGAAAAACATAAACACAATGATAAACAGGGCAAGATTCTTACCCATAAAAACTTATAATTCAATTAGGGGATAAAAAGACAGATACATAATGCCAGTATTACAGCAAGATAAATAAAGTTACATGATAGGTATAGCAGAAACAAAAGTCCAAGTGTCTAATCATGCTTAAGAAGCACAAACTAAGCATTTTAAAAAGAGGGTGACTTCTGAGGTGATTTCTGAATGATGACAAGGTATTAAGGAATTTGTCAAAGAAGAGAAACTGCACACACCAAGGTGTGGAGTTGCAATAGTGCTTTAAAGCAGGTGCTAATACATAAGTGTCTAGAAAATCAGAATACCAGAAAGTGAGCACAGAAAGAAAAGAAGGAATACAATTATGGAAGGCCTTGAAAATCACATTAAGTCAGAACTTATTTATTATTTATTTTTTTTATTTATTTGACAGGTAGAGCTATAGACAGTGAGAGAGAGACAGAGAGAAAGGTCCTCCTTCCATTGGTTCACCACTCCCCAAATGGCTGCTATGGCCGGCGATGCGCCGATCTGAAGCCAGGAGGCAGGTGCTTCTTCCTGGTCTCCCGTGCGGGTGCAGGGACCCAAGCACTTGGGCCATCCTCCACTGCCCTCCTAGGCCACACAGAGTGCTGGACTGGAAGAGGAGCAACCAGGACTAGAACCCAGTGCCCATATGGAATGCCGGTGTCACAGGTGGAGGATTAACCAAGTGAGCCACGGTGCCAGCCCCCAAGTCAGAACTTTTTATAATTTACACAGGGGATCTGTGGCCAGATTTGCATTTTGTAAATATCATTTTACTACAGGTATAAAGGACGACAACAGAGAGGCTAATCAGGAGATTGCTAGAGTTCAGGTAAGAATTCATTCACTCACTTACTCATTCATTCATTCAAGGAGCATTTATCAAGCATCTTTGCCCTGCCAGGTACTCTGACACATCCTCTATAATTAGCAGTGATGGGTAAGATCTCTGCTGTCACAGAATTTGTATCTTGGAAGATGGGGACAGAAATTAAATAAATAAAAAACACAGGTAATAAGTGGCATACTGAAATGAAATCAGGTGTTATGACAAACTATGTGACAACTGCTCTAGATTGGTTAGGGAAGAACTCTCTGAAGAAATAATAATTAAGTTGAGGCCTGAATAAGAAGTCTCTGAGAGCAGCACGGTTTTCATGCAGTTGCTTAGTTTCCCGTTTGGGAAACCTGCATCTGGTATCAGAGGCCTGGTTTGAGTTCTAGCTACTCTACTTCCAATCTAGCTTTCTGCTAATGTGTGAGGCAGCTTGAGTACCTGGGCCCCTGCCACCCACGTGAGGGGCCCAAATGGAGTTCGAGGATCCTGGCTTTGGCTTGGCCTAGCCCTGGCTGTTGCAGGCATTTTAGTGAGTGAACCAGTGGATGGAAGACATGCTAGTTTCTCTTTCTCTCCCTCTCTTGTGTATATTCTGCCTTTCAAATAAAATAAAAATAAATAACAAAAATTAAAAAGAAGTCTCTGAGACACAAACTTACAGAGGACAGGCAGCTTAAAGCCCTAATAATAGGAAACAAGCTTGGCGTGTCTGAGAAACATAAAGAAGTCAAGTTGTTCAGAAAAATACGTTGAGCAAAGGGGAGGGGACAAGGAGCTCTAAGTTTTATCCCAAGAAATATGGAAACCAATGGAATGTATTTTAAGCAAGGAACAAATGTACTCTGATTTATAATATTAAAAAATCACTTTGGATCCTGTGGAGAGTGAACTACTGTGGGTAATGATGAAAGCTAAGACACCAGACAGGAGGCTATTATATAGTCTAGACCAGAGACAAAAATGGCTTAGAATAAATACAGGAGAAAAAGGGGAAAGCAAATTCAAGTTAAGTTTTACAGAGGAGCCAGGAGAACTTGGAGATTGTACAGATGAAGAAAATGGAGGATGACAGAAGAATCAAGAATGACTCCTGAGCTTTTTGCTTGAGTAACTAACCAGGAGGGAATCAGTCTGAAAAATACGCATACCAGAAAAGGACTGGGGTTGATAGCTGAGAAAAAAGAAGCAATGTTGGGACTAAGCCTCAGGATACTCCAACACTGGGACTGAATAGGAGAGGAAGAACTGACACAGAAGTATGAGAAGTACCACTGTACCTAAGGAGGACAAAAACTAGAAGTGTGTAACCACGAAAACTGAAAGGTTTAGGGTAAATGAATGGATGGATTCAAGGAGTGAAACCAATAGAGCCTAGTGACAACATGGATAGAGACTTAGGACAGTCTAGAATTCTCAAAACCTTGGTTTTGAAAAATGAGGTAAATGGTGGTGCTGGCAATCAAAAGTGGGATAGGAAGAAAAGGAGAAAGATTTAGGAGGCAGACATTCAGATTAGCATTTCAGTTTGGAAGTGGTCATGAGTAAGGATGCTGGAATTCTGAGGAATACCAACATTTTGGGATGGAAGCAAGGTGAAAGTGGTACCAAAGAACTGTTTCTGGAGGGAACTGAGGAATGGTAGAAGGGACACAGAAATCCAGGAGAGAGTAATACTTTGAAAACAACAGAAGACTGCAGTTTCCAAAGGTCAAGTAAGATGAGGACAAAAAAGTGTACACTGTATTTAGCAATGAACACCTTTGTCATTTAATTTCAGTGGAACATAAACAGTTGGGCTGAAAGTCTAACAAGCAAGAAATGACTGTAGATTAATCACTCTTAAGAAGCTTGGTAGTAAAGGACAAGAGAGGTGGCTTCCTGCATTCAGAATGTGATTCGGGAAGGCGGGAATGTAACCAGGGAAAGGAACCACTGCAGGGGGTACAAAATGCAGACACAGAAGGTGGGACAACTGATAGAACAAGATCCTTCAGAGCAGCAGGCATCCATAGGCAGGTGACGGATATTCACTTGTGCTGTCTTTAAAATATCTTCTTGGAAGAATCACTTACCTGTAGTTTTATTTCTTGTTCTTTTTCCTTTATCTGAATAGCATGTTTGGCCTGAGCAATCGGAGTCTCCCACATACAATCCGACAGAAGGGAAAATAAGCGTTCGACAACCTGTTTTATTGAAGGAAAAAGAATGATGAAATTTGTGAAGAGCAATTTTAACTATTTTTAGAAAAGATATATCATGTACTATTAAGTCATCTGTGAAGCTTGATTACACCAGTGTCCAAGAGCTACTTTTGGTGGTTCTGAGTTAAACATGTTTGTTCAGGAGATCATTAACCCACTAGAAAATGGATTCAGGGCTGGTGCTGTGGCATAGTGGGTAAAGCCGCCACCTGCAATGCTAGCATCCCATATGGGCGCCAGTTCAAGTCCTGGCTGCTCCACTTCCAATCCAGCTCTCTGTTGTGGCCTGGGAAAGCCGTGGAAGATGGCACAAGTGCTTGGGCACCTGCATCAGCATGGGAGATCCGGAGGAAGCTCCTGGCTCCTGGCTTCAGATTGGCACAGCTCTGGCCGTTGCAGCCAACTGGGGAGTAAGCCAGTGGATGGATGACTCTCTCTCTCCTCTCCTTCTCTCTCTGTGTAACTCTGACTTTTAAATAAATAAATAAATCTTTTAAAAAAGAAGAAAGAAAGAAAATGGATTCCATTGCCCTCATGCCCCTTACTAAACAGACCTTTGATAGGGCCATTCAACTACATATGTTTCTCTCCCCTCTACAGACCCACATATAGTAAGGAATTTCTCATATTTCTTTTCCTTTTGACCTTGCAAGTCCCTTATCCCTCTACTTGATACAACCCATAACTTAATTTTTCTTTCTCCTTCCTTGAAGAGGAATAAAGAAAATAATCTCAAAAGTGGAAGTTACGTTACTAAGTGACACATTCACCACTGAAAAGACTGCAAGCTTAGCTTCTGAGTGAATCATACTGCAGATGTGGAAAACATCTTCTAATAACTTTAAAAATAGAAACCTGGGCCATCTGATCATCTTCTACACCAGATTCACAAGCTGGTAGCACAGCTTCAAGGACATGAAGTGCAAGGAGCCTTGTTCTTAAGTTACCAACTAGAGGAATACCTGGGGGGAAAAAGACATTTTCTTTTTATCAATGTGACTTAAATTCAAAGTGAAAATGAGCTTCTTTCAAAAAAATCTCTGAGGCCGCTAAGCATGGATAATTGGAATGGACTTCATTTCAGCTTATTTTCATAATTCTGGACCCATCTTGTATCCACTAATGCATATGAATATTCATATTTATGCCTCAGTTTCTATATGATGGGAAAAACACTATAATAAATGTGCCAGGTACTATGCAGTACATCTCACAAACACTAACTCTGTTGAGCCTCATAAACTTTAGCAGCAGCCCTACTTTACTGATAAGAAAAATAAAGCTCAGAGAAATTAAATAACTAGACCAAAATCACACAGCTTACTAGAGGTAGAATTTTTAAACAGGTCTGCTAATTTCTAAAACTCATGCTTATTCTACCCTCTCATGGCTGATCCCCAGAGCATGCCCTGGCTGTCTCACAGGGATTGTTATGGGTAATGGGGAATAGGAAGTTTGTACTTTGTTAAAGGAAGCAAAGACAGGACAGAATACTAATGAATAAATATACACTCTTTTTTATATACATAGCTAAAATAAAACCAATTGAAAATAGATGAATATCTGATGTTTGTTATCTTCGAAGTACTTAATATTACATAAATCCCATCTTATTAAAGGAAAGACAGCTGTTATAAGTCATACTAGCTAAGAAAAACTGTTAGAGTATATTGAGAATATAAACACACAAAATAATACACACCGTGGAGGATTATATTATGTTTTAGCATACTTAAAATAGACTTGAGGTAATAGAAAAGTTCTGGAACTGTTGTTCAGTGTTGACAGCTGAATAACATCGTAAACATGCTTAATGTCACTGAACTGTGTATGTAAATGGTTAAAATGGTAAATTGTATGTTATGTCCATTTTACCACAATTTTTAAAAAACTGACTAGAAGAGGACTGATGGTACGTTATGTAAACACACACTAGATTTTTAGGCCAAAAACCAGATATTAAGCTTATTACTGAGAACTGTCATAGTTAACACACAATCAGAACTCACAAGGCAAATCACATCATAATAATAGGGAATGGATAAATTCAGATCTATATCTTGATAATTCAAGTACTGAGGGCAAATCTGGTGCTAAATAATCACACCAAACAGGATGTTCTCTGTTTTTAATCTATACTATAATGTGAACAAACAGAATCACTATATCTAACTAAATCCATGATCTTCTCCAGTGCTACTTTTCTATTATTAATTTTTCTGTCAATTTCATACATATAAATTTCTTTGAATCAAATAAGCACTCAGAAAACAAGAAAGAAAAGCCTTGAAACCAAAGTCAAATGTCCAACATTGGTTAAGTCTGACATCATCTTAATAAAATAGGAGAGATATGTAAAAATGCTCTAAAACAAAGGCAATGGACACATACCTGAAGAACACTTCTGAGATGCTATATTTAGAAGCACCTCTGTCCACTTTGGGGAAGCCATTTTTGACTGAATTGCTTTTGAAGACACAACTCTGCGAAGAAAAACTAAAAAATCCCCTAAATGGAGTTCGGCTGCATGTTGTTTCCTGAGAGCAGCTGAGGAGTAAAAAAACAAGTTTATGTTACAACTGGAAGCCAGCAGGAAATAACTTACACACAGGTTGCAGTGAACACAAATCTATTCACCTCTAGATGGTCAATTAGCTACTGACTAGAAAACCTAAAGAACAGAAAGAGAAAGGGCCAAAAAACAAAGCCAAACTTGAAACATCTTTTATGTCTCTATAGTAAAATAGTGTGCATACTTATTTTGTGCATTTTAAAAATTGCTATTTAAAAAAAAGCAGTGGTTCCCTACCCAAGTCTAGGGTTCTACTGAATAGAATTTTGAGAGGCTGGTGCAGTGGCTCACTTGGCTAATCCTCCACCTGTGGCACTGGCACTCCAGATTCTAGTCCCTGTTGGGGCGCCGGGTACTAGTCCCGGTTGCTCTTCTTCCAGTCCAGCTCTCCTCTGTGGCCTGGGAGGGCAGTGGAGGACAACCCAAGTGCTTGGGTCCCTGCACCTGCATGGGAGACCAGGAGGAAGCACCTGGCTCCTGACCATTAGGGGAGTGAACCAACAGAAAGAAGACCTTTCTCTCTGTCTCTAACTCTACCTGTCAAATTAAAAAAAAAATTTTTTTTTGAGGAAGACAGTCTGTGAACTTACAATTGTATGGAAAATTGTACATGCGTGTATATTTGCTAGGAAGAAAGTTCATGACTTTTATCACATTTTCAAAAAATTCATGAACTCCCTTCACCAAATAAATTAAGAATCACATCTCTTGGGCCAGCACTGTGGCACAACAGGTTAACCTACCTCCTGCAATACCACGATCTCATATGAGCACCACACGGCCCTCTCTCAAGGACAACCCAAGGAAGATGAATGACACTAAGTGTGTTGTTACACATGCCCAGATTCAGCTACAGAACTGTTTCTCTCTACTGCACATGGAAGGATCTAGTTTTTTCAGAGACCAATAGGCTAAGAAGTATCTTTGCAACTTCTTCCCTATCATTCATATATTTAGAACTTAGCTCAGATTGGTGAACTGTTAAATTCACTGACCCTGTACCTACACTGGATCTCAAGAAAGTAGAAAGCGGCATGAAAACTTTATTTTCATTTTATTATGCCTTGTGAATCTCCCTAAGCCCTTCCTATAAGGACCAGATTCTGTATATAAACAAGGAAAAAGAGCTTGCCCCTGGTTTAATGTCTAAAACTGAAAGATTATATCTTAGTCAGGCTCATCTATCTTCTTAAAAGTCTGACTTAAGAGATTTGGATATTTCTTCTGAGCTTTTTGTAATATGCTCTAATTACTCATTTACCAGTCTGCTTCCCCATTGCTATATAGAATGGTCTCTGAGGGCAGGGACAATGCTTTATCATTCTGTATTCCTGGGGTGTTTCCTCTGTCTACCTGTCAATAAGAATATTAATATTTAAAAGTATCTTACTGAATTTTTATTATTTCAATATTAACATTCACTAAACTTTCACTATGTGCTTTCACTATGTACTGCTCAAAGTGTTTTACATGGATTAATTATTTAATCCTCACAATGATCTCTGCAGGTTGGTTCTATTATTACCCTTAGTATATTGGGGCACAGAATGGTTAAGTAACTTGCCCTCTTCCTTTATATATCTAATTCAGAAAGGACTTAAGGGCTCCCAGAGTTTATTACGCTAATGGGACAAGGTAAGTTCACAATCTTTTTTGAATAAATGACTAACCTAAGTCCTTTATTCTTTAATTATGTAAAAGATATATGTAGCAGTTATGCTATTCAGAAATACAGTGCTCACTATAAAGTCATTAGGAAATGATAGTACAGCAACCAAGAATTATGCTAACTAAGTATAATGAAGACTTCTGTTAGTGACTAGAGAACATAATAGCCTAGGAAGAAGCTGAGCTCCTCTAATTATAATCCAGGTCCCAAAGATCAGAACCCTTGGTTCTGGGGGAACATGCAGGCCAGGGCTATGGTTTCAGTCAGTTTGTCAGGACCAAATGCTAAGAAAACATCCAAACCTCACATAGGTAATACAGCTTGAAGGAAATCAGTCACCCAAAATCTAGGTCCTAGAGCTCAAACATCCAAGGAGAGACTGAACCTACAAAATAGGTAGTGTGGTCATAGCACTAGTGTTAATAAAGGAAAGGAGGTTTGGTCACAGCTCATCCAAAATATATTTGGAGAGAAAAGGTGTTTATAAATTAAAAAAAAAATCCTTTCATGTCTCACAACAGTCTACATTCTAATCATATACACACAATGGGGAATCATTAAATGCTCTGTGAGTAACTAACAGAGAAAAGAAGGTTATGATACCTCTGAAATCTTTCTTCTCAGTTTCTCCACTGGAGTCTGCTTTTTTCATTTCTTCTTCCCCATCTTCTTCCCCTTCTCCAAAGGAGGCTATAAGTAGTACACCAGTTTGGGACAACAAATTCTTCAACTGACTACAGAGTAGATCCAATAGGGATTGAACTACCTTGGGACTCAGTTTATCAGCATAAGTCCTATGTGAAATAAGAAGGAAAAGATAAACAGTAAAAATATAAAAGGGCTAACATTATGCTCAAATACACACAGTAAATTAGAGGGAAATGGAGATTATTAAAATGAGGAAAGATGGGGTCCCATATAGTTCAACCAAAACATTCATAATACTTACCCCGTAGTGATGGCTAAAATCTGGAGCAACCTTGTACTGGCCACTTTCAAAGCTGTGCTAAGCTGAGAAACACCTGTCTTTGGCAACAATTGCAGGGGCTGTCCTAACATGGTGTCTGTGCCACATAACTGTGACAGAACATTTAGGAGACCAGTGGAAATTGCCAAAGAAACATCCACTGGTTGATAATGAACACTCAGGGCGAAAACTGTAACCAAAAGGAGACGTTGCTGGGCTTCTAAGGAAAAAGAGACAGAGACAGTTCAGAATCTTCTTTGAGGTTACAAAAACATTTACTAAAATGAATTAATTTCCAAAATATAAATAGTAATATGGAACATAACTACATTTTCAAGTATTTATTCTTTATCTGCAAATTTATCTAACCATAAATGCAAAATATAGAATGTCACTATCAACCGAAACATCAGGCCAAAATGTAGCCTGCATCCTACATGTGCTGGGATAGTCACTCACCAATGTGATGTTTGTTTGCTTGCAAGGCTCTCTCTAGCGTGGCAGATAACTGTTGATAAATCTTATGCACAGCCACCTGGATTTCAATCTGAATATTTCGCTTAGCTGCTCTGATCCCATCCTGAATTATACAGAAAGATTTATTTTTTAGATTAGCAGCAATTATACTTTCTCACAAAAAGAAGCAATAAAATTTTGTCCTTGGTCTATGCTAAAGCCCTATGGTGGTTTTTACTTATTTACTGTGTATCAGTAGATACTAGTATGAAAGCTTAATTTAAATGCTTAATAATTCTTGATTGTATATAATCTCTCTCCTTCATTACAAAATAATCTTTCCTCTCTAAATACAGAAGCCATAAAGAGCTTTTTCTTTAATGAATGAAGAAAAACCATAAAATGATCAAATCTAAAATGTAAATTCTTAAAACCTATCCTCCCAAATTCTAATTCCCATTCAGAGTTATCTAATCTGGCTAAGGATTAATAACGCTGAACCAGCAAGGGTTCTAAAAGTACAATAGTACCACAGCTCACCCAGTCCTAACCATACTACTTAGGAAACTAGACCAATGAGATATCTTACTAAATAATTTAAAAGCTTTTATATTTCTAAATCTCAATCATAAATATCAAAGAGTTTCATGTCATGATACTGGCTTTGTAAAAGGAGAGTTAAAATTTGAATATATGAAAGGTGTCATCTACCTGATAGTGATGCAAACGGCCACTCTCTCCTTTGGTTCCTGAGTGTCCAACAGTGCCTAAACCAAAACACCCTGCTAGAAACTGCAGTCTCACAGATGTGAGCAGTGTGGATGACTGGAAGCCTGATCCTGACCTGCTTCCTGCCAGTGAGATGCTTCCTTTTTCCTCCATTCCAGACAACAGAACAAGGATCTGGTGAAGTGCCTCTAAACGAAGCTTGAGGGAAGAAAACACATTTTAGATTTCTTCACTGAATTCAAAGAAACTCTGTGTATCACAGATAACATATTACTTAGCACAAAGAAAATTCTGACATTTCCTAGGAATCTACTGTTAAGATAAACATTTTATTATTATTTTATCAAGATATCTCTAAAACCTGTATTAGCACTCTCATAGAGTTAAAAGAGGCAGCAAGGGAGCCAGCGCTGTGGCATAGCAGGTAAAGCCACCGCCTGCAGTGCTGGCATCCCATATGGGCGCTGGTTTGAGTCCCAGCTGTTCTACTTCTGATCCAGCTCTCTGCTATGGTCTGAGAAAGCAGTAGAAGATGGCTCAAGTCCTTGGGCCCCTGCACCTGCATGGGAGACCAGGAAGAAGCTCCTGGCTCCTGGCTCCAGATCAGTACATCTCTGGCTGTTGCAGGCATCTGGGGAGTGAATCAATGGATGGAGGACCTACTGTCTCTCTCTCTCTCTGCCTCTGCCTCTCTGTAACTCTTTCAAATAAAACAAATGAATCTTTAAAAAAAGAAAAAAAAAAGAGGCTGCAAGGTACAATGGGAAAACTAGTATATCTGGATGTAGTAGACATGGTTTCAAGGCCAGACTATTCTACTTTCTGTGTGACTGTGGGAAAGTCATTTAACTTTTTAAGTCTCAATTTCTTTGTGTGCAAAATGAGAACAACAGTACTTTACCCTAACCTATTTACAGGAAAGATTTGTGAAAGTTTCACAACCATAAGGTGGTATTATTACTACTTCCTTTATTCATAAAAAGGCTATGTATAAAATGAATACTCTTTAGCACAAGCATTAGAAGAACTAATGCAAACCCTGGAAGGTAACAGAATATGGCTCAAGTAGTTGGGTCACCGTCACTCAGTGGGAGACCCAGAATCAGTTCCAGGCTCCTATCTTCGGCCTGGTTCAGTCCTGTCTTGCTACGGGCATCTGAGAAGTGAAACAGCAGACAGAAGATTGATGTTCTCTCATTCATTCATAATCTCTCTCTGTCTCTGTCTCTCTCAGTAGGCAATTAGCCTAGTGGATAAGATGCCTACCCACACTGGAGTGCCTGTTAGATTACTGGTTCTAGCTCCTGACTCCAGCTTTCTGCCAATGCAGATCCTGGAAGGCAGTAGTGCTGGCTCAGGTAATTGGGCTCCTGCCACTCACACAGCAGATCTGGATTGCATGCTTGACTTCCACCTTTAGCCCATATCATTAAATCCCAGCAGCTGAAGGTTACTGGGGAGTGAATCAGTGGATGGGAGCTGTCTCTCTCTGCCTCTATAATAAAAACACTTAAAAAAAAAAAAAAGTGGGGCCAGCACTGTGATGTAGCGGGTAAAGCCCCCACCTGCAGTGCTGCATCCCATATGGGTGCTGGTTTGAGTCCTGGCTGTTCCACTTCCAATCCAGCTCTCTGTTATGGCCTGTGGAAGCAGTAGAGGATGGCCCAAGTCCTTGGGTCCCTGCATCTGCGTGGGAGACCCAGAAGAAGCTCTTGGCTCCTGGCTCCTGGATTCAGATCACTGTAGCTCCGGCCATTGCAGCCATGTGCGGAGTGAACTTGTGGATGGAAGATCTCTCTCTCTCTGCCTCTGTCTTTGCATCTGCCTCTCTGTAACTCTGCCTTTCAAATAAATTAATAATTTTTTTTTAAACAAAGTATCAGAAGTACTTGTAAATGGCTTTCTCTGTGGTTCTCTAACTTTGTACCTCTCTTTCCTAGGAGGATACTACCCATCACTGCAGTTGATCAGCATATCCATCTTCTTAAAGAAAAGTTCTGATTTTTAAATAGCTTTATATCTACAGAAGAGTTATAAAGATGCTATGAAAGAGTTCCAATACACCTGTCCCCTAACTTCCTCTAATGTTAATGTCTTCTGTATCTATGACACATTTACCAAAACTAAGAAATTTTTTTTTCAAAACTAAGAAATTAACATTGGCTCAATACCATTAACAAAAAGCCACAAACTTTTTAAAAAGAAACCCTTTTTTGCTCCAGGATACAATCCTGAATACCACATTGTATTAGGTTGTCATGTCTTTTGAGTCCCCATCAGTTTGTGACAGTTCCTCAATCTTTATTTTTCAAGATTTTGACACTTTGGAAGAGCTATTCTTCTATTAAATAGAATGTCCCTAAATTTGGTTTTGCCTAATTTTTTTTCTTAAGCCTAAACAGGAGTTACAGATTTGGATGAAAAATACCATTAAGTTAAAGTATTCTCATTGTATAGTATCAAGGACTCATGATATCAGCATGACTTATTACTGGTGATGCTAATCCTGGTCACTAAGCTAAGGTGATATCTGTCAGGTTTCTGCAATATTAAGTCACTATTCCTTCCTTTCCTGCACTCTATATGTTAGAAGCAAGTCACTAAGCCTAACCCACCCTTATGGGAGGAGAATTACTTTACCTCTTAAAGGAATAACCTACGTACATGTCAAAACCACAGTAACTAATACTTGGGAGGAGATGATTTGAGGTTATACAACATTCTGCGCTTGACATTCATCAGTGGGTCTTACCTGTAGCAACTATTACTGTGGGGTTCTAGGCTAAGCTAGGTATACAGTTTATACTGAATTACATGCATCAAAAATGGAAACAGTTTCACTCCAGCTTCCAGGAGCAAGGGGAGATTTATTATTAAGGTATCTTGCTCTAAAAGAGGACAATTTAAAAATGCACTTCTTCCCATTAAGATACCCACATCCCCTATCAAAATACCTGGGTTCAACATCCAGATCTGTCACCCACATAGGCGACCTGGATTGAGTTCCCTGTTCCCAGTGTCGGCCCCAGCCCTGTGGGCTTTTGGAGAGTGAACCAGTGGTTGGGAGTGTTTCTTTATCTGTCCCTTTGTCTCTCATATTATTATTTTTTTTAAATGTTTAATGTGCTTTTTCCAAGTTTGAATAAGATATGCTGTTCTGGTTAATAAAGTAATGTCAAAAAACTTAGGTGGATGAAAGGAATAGAAGAAAGGGAGCTCTTTCCATTATTGTACATTTAGTGGTTCAGCTTCAAGTTTCTCACAAAGAATAAACATCAAAGACTTACTTCTGCTCTTAACTGCTGCTGTTCCATTGCAATGATGGATGCCTGGGGACTCGTAGACATACTTTCCTCTGGCTCTTTAAAACCGGGGGCATTCCCCACATCTCCACTCACAAAGCTTACAACATTTTCAATCAAAGTGTGAACTCCCAAAGACTTTGTAAGATCAAAATCAGACTCAAAGGAGTAAGAAGAGTTACACAGCCAGTCTCTGCTGTATTTCAGGCGAGTCCAAGAGTCACTCAGGGATTCCAACTGACTGTGCACAGGACCTATATACAAACAGAACAAACGTGCCTCAATGGTAAGGAAGCAGGACACACACTCTTGAAATCAGATGAGAGCTGAGCGCTGCTACCATACCAACCGGTGAGAAATGGATACTCATGTTTGAATACATGCATGCATTAAGTGAATCTGAGCAAAATGCTTTGGTAAAACAAACAAACAAAACAAAAACTAGAGCAATGAAGGAAAATAAAGGGAAAGGCCTGTTACATGTACCAGTGTCTTTGTAAGCGCTTTAGCAACACACTGCTGCAGACAAAGAAAGGCAGAAGCTGCTCTCAAAATGCTTAGCTTAAAATGCTCTGCAGTATTAAACCAGATTATCATTTACAAACAAAAAGGAACTAGGCACTTGGGACACTGCTGGTAGGACCTACTGAAAACAAAAAGATTTCATCTGATTTAACATTATCATTGAAAAAGGTAAGTTAAGACTGCACAAAGTGTCTACATATCTGCAATGAAACATTATCAAAAAATGAATATAGAAGGGCAAGTAAACTTACACAAAAAGGAGACACAAAAATCACCCTTTGGGTTTCATTAATATAAGGAACACATTCACTGTCATGTGCATATTTACTGCAAGTTGTTTAACTCCTATATAGAGGAAGCAAAGTTTCACAAACAAGAATATGTGAGATTTACTGTAAAGTGACACATAAAATTACTAAGTGGCATCACAATAGTTGCTAAATGGGTTTTTAGTTTCCTTGGCCAGTATTTTTAAGCTAAAATCTTTATATTATGTTGTAATATAATATAATATATGTAATATGTTATATATTAACACATTTGACTACAGGAGCAACTGTCCAACTCATATTAACTTTAAATAAATACAGATACATTCAATTCTTGTAGTTTTGTCTTTAATTGATCTCAGGTACATAAATTTGATTAATTATAATCTTTGGTTCAATGAAATAGTCTCATCATTGATTCACCAATGGCCCACTTTTATATTTATATGTTTATTTATAACACATACATGTGAACAAACCTGACAATATAACTTGAATTCATCTACTTGTCCTGCCTCCAATCCATCTCTTCCTGTCTCCTCCTATCTAAGGTTTTATTATCTTGAAGTCTGGGTTTATCACTCTCCAGCTTTTACAGCTATTAAATATTGTTTTATACATGTTCCTAAGATGAATACTATTTAGTATTAGTTGTTTTTGATTTACTAATCAAACAGTATCATCTAAGTAATCTTTTTGGATATACTTTTTATTTAATATAACATTGCTAATATTCATCCACATTACAATGTGTAGCCATGGTTTATTTGTTTGTTGTACAATATCCTATCACGTGAATACACTAAAATTCTCTATTAGGGATACATTAAGGTACCCAATAAAATATCCACAAAAAATTATATACTGTTATATAAATGGATGGGAAACTTTAGGAAGGTAATGACTTTAACACTTCTGTCCACAGAGAAGATGAACACAATATTAAATATTTTATTGTTAAACTACTACACATTGGTGTTGCTTAAACCCTATGACTTCAAAACCAGACACTGAGAATCATTACAAGGGCCTCATATTATTAAGTAACTATGAAATAACCTATATGCATCCTAGTAAAAAATTTAGAATGATATACATGGTTTATCTGCATTCCATGTTTCAGCAAGAATTCTTCAGATAAAAAAGTTTAATTTTCAGTGTTATTGAATTAAAAAATAAAAACCAACTGAAAATTTCCCCCAATACTCTAGCTGACTATTCTTTCATATAACGTAGAAAAGTATTTAAAAATAATATCACAGGTGCATAATGTATTAAAGTTAAAATATTTAAAGAACAAAGCAGAGGCTTATTGTTTTAAAAAGATACAAAATATTTTTCATTTCATTAAGCTTCTAAAATTCAGAATCCAAATTTAGCCTTATTTTAAAAATGATTGAACACTGTTTCAATAATAAAACTGTAGAATAAAAGATTCTTCTGTTTTCCAATACTTATAAATTACTCTTCAAAATGAAAATAAAATGTGCAATGAGCTAGTATTAGAACCACAGAAGTAAGAGATTTTAAATATCACCTAGTCCAATTTTCTCAACTGAGGAGAAAGAAGCTCAAAGGAATTTATTTGTCAAATTAATAATACAATTGATTAATTTTATGGAAGTAATCATATATTCCTATTACTAACCAACCCACAAATCTGTGACCCAATGGAAATTTCAATTGCCTGCCTATATAAAGGTTCAGTCATGAATCTGCCAAGAATGTACTGCCTTCATACATACAAATATTCTAGGGAAGGCTAGTCAAGCCCCATACTAAATCTTCTCTGCACTTAAAGTGGGAGGCATCAAACTGTTTTCTATGAAGTGTTATACATAGCATATATTTTAGGCTTTTCAGGCCATAAGGTATCCGTCACAACTATTAACTCTGCCCTGATAGTGTGAAAGCAGCCAGGCAATATATAAATAAATAAATGCAGCTACATTTCAATAAAACTCAATATACAAAACAAGCAGCAGGCAAGACTTGGCCTGCAAGCTGAACTTTGCCAATTTCTAATTTCAAAGATGAAATTTACTAGATGTATCACCCAAATAAAATTTTTTTAAGATTTATTTAATTTATTTGAAAGGCAGAGTTTCAGAGACAGAGGGAGAGACAGATCCTTCATCTGCTGGTTCACTCCCTGAATGGCCACAATGGCTGGGGCTGGACCAGACTGGAGCCAAGAGCGTGGGACTCTTCCATCTGGTTCTCCCATAAGGGTAGCAGGGGCCCAGGCACTTGGGCCATCTTCCATTGCTTTCCCAGGCATATTAGCAAGGAGCTGGATCAGAAATAGAATAGCTGGGACTCAAACTGATGCCCAAAGGGGCTACAGGCGTTGCAGGGGGCAGCCTAATTTACTGTACCACAACACTGGCCCTCTAAACAAACTTGAATAAAATATAAGAAAGAACAAAGGTAGGCATTTGACATGGCAGTTAAAATACTGCTTGGGTTAGAGTCTCAGGTCCCATCATGGCTTCCTACTAATGTGTACTCTGGGAGGCAGCAGGTGATGGTTCAAGTGCTTGCGTCTCTACCACTCACGTGGGAGACCTGGATTAAGCTCCTGGCTACTGGCCTTAGACAAGGCTCAGCCCCACTGGTGAAGGCATTTGAGCAGTGAACCAATAAATGGGAACTCTATCTTTGCTTCTCTGCTTTTAAATATTTACTAGATAATTTTTCTTAAAAAAAGAAAACAATGAAGGCACTATACGCAAGTATTTGGATCAACAAATAAAATAATTTGGGCCAAAGTATTTAGTCTGCCATCAAAAATACTTGGAGCATGAAATTTTATAGTAGAAATGGAAGATGAAAACTTTAATTTAAAAAATTATAATAATTCAATAACTTCAGTTTCACTTGGTATTGTTTTCTCTCAATACAGAAAATCTTGTATCTAAAAAGCGTATCAAAAGCTTCTTCATAGTAACTGAGACTAAGCCCAATTCTTATTTAATAAGAATTCAGTTACCTACTATATAAAGAAAATATAAAATCCAATAAGACAGTTTTGAGACTGTTTAC
The DNA here is from genome assembly GCF_964237555.1 of Oryctolagus cuniculus. NCBI lineage: Eukaryota > Metazoa > Chordata > Mammalia > Lagomorpha > Leporidae > Oryctolagus > Oryctolagus cuniculus. The sequence continues at coordinate 86,760,403 of NC_091443.1, forward strand.
TTGTCCTTACAACTCTGGTTCTTAAATGGAATTTTCAAAATGAACATGGCAGAGCTGCAATACATACTTTATAAACCATAAAATATGTAGGCAAGCTAAAAGGGAAAAAAATTAAACATGCCATCATGTACTTGCTTGAAGCTCTTCTTTTTTCTGGGGCTCAACTGGCCAAAAAGGAGTAAATACACTACCACACAAGAATCAGAAGACAAAAGGAGAAATTTGATACAGGAGACAACATTTACATTTGTTTTTCTTTATATAATCTACTTTGAAATGCATAGATAAATAGCATTTCACCCGTACATGTTATACCATAATATACACATGTTGATAAATGTTCACAGTATTAATGTTAGCAGTAAAACCCTAACATATAAAGACCTGGAGTTAGGGGGAGGAATAAAATCATATTTTTAATTACTAAGATCCCTGATGTTGCTTCCTAAATTATTGCTTTGACAGCCTACCATATTTAACCATATCATGTTCAACTTAAGAAAATTTGAACAAAATGTCTGCAGGAGTATTGTCATTGTCATTCTGTGAAAAACCAACTCAGTTCTGCACAATCACAGCAAATCTCTGAAGTGCTCATCAGTATGCTAACATATTTTGACAGTTTTTATCCAGAATTATAACAGTATGTTATGAAAACTAAATATGTTCATATTTGTGAAGTGCTTAGAACCACAACTGGCATATACTAAGCAGTTTGTAAGTGTTTAATAAATGCAAATTTCATATTGTCTCTGAGATACTAAGCACAAGAAATCCTGGTTTCATCTGCCTCTTTTTAAAGTAATTTATGACACATTTTTGGTTTTAGAATTTAGCTTTGATGTCTCTGAAAAGCAGAGCAAGGTGGCTGAGCTAAAGGGACTTGCCTACAGGACTCTGCCCTTTTCTACCAAATGTGCTTGCTTGGACTAAGGGCTGGATCAACTATGAAACAGTAACTGAAGTGGGAGAGAAAAAGGAGCAATCATGGTTCAAGAGCATGAATCTTACTATCCTCAAACCCAAACACTGAGATTATAGGCAATAAATCCTTGAAAGGAAGAGTCTCTAGAGGTATGACAACAGTAGCTGAAATCATGTGTACACCATTAGTTGTAACTTATACATCCCTTTAATTTCAGCCAACAGAATATAATTAAACATTGTTATTTTTCTCCTATTCCTCTTATCAGCTGTTTAGGAACTTAGGACCATTAATAATGCAATAATGCATTATTAATAATATTATTCCAATTACATTCCAATAATGCATTATTAATAATAATTGCATGAAGGAGAAAATGTTACATTTCCTCCTCAAAACTGTGGAATACAATAATAAAGAACATAGAAGAATTCTCACTTAAGCAGACATTTGCTTGTCCTTCATGGCTCAAGTCAGAAACAGAACACCTAATGGTTTTTATGGCCCCAAATGATGCACATAACTTGGCAGGTTTGTCTGCCCAATTGAAGATAGACATATTAAATACAGCCCATGGCATCTGGTCCATAATGATAGCAGATAAGGAGGAAATGTAAGGTTTATTTTGCCATCAATTAAAAGAAACAAAATAACTCAATTGGTCTAGGGTAATCACTAAATATATAAGATTTTTAAAAATCTTCATCAAAACAGAATGTCCTAAATGTATTTTCAAAGTTAATTTCTTTTGAAGAAAGACACTCGTTATAGGGGCAGAGCGTTTGTTGCAACAGTTAAGCTGTCATTTGGGATGCCTGTATCTCATATTAGAGTGCCTGGGTTTGAGACCCAGCTCTACTCTCCATCCCAGCTTCCTGCTTGTGCACACTTGGGAGGCAGCAGGTGATGGCTCAAGACCTTACCACCTACATGGGGGACCCCAACTGAGCTACTGGTTCCTGGCTTTGGCTTAGCTCAGCCCTGGCTCTTGGAGGCATTTAGAAGTGAACTGATAGATGGGACATCTTTCTCCGTCTTTCAAAGAATACATAAAACATTTGAAGACATTAAGTATACTAAGTGTACATTTTAATAGTTTATAAAATCTAGGACTCAAGAAATTCAAAAGTAGTTATTTTGACTACTCTTTCAAATATAATAAGTTTTAACTTTAGAGTCATTTGTCCTAGAGAAAAATAAGCAAATATTTCCTTGGGAACATTAAAATGAAATGATTACCAGCATAACGGTACACCACATTAAGTGACATGATGAAAATTTATGTAACTAGTTTGCCTTCCTATTCTAACTTCTATAGTGAGGAATTAAAAAAAGAAAATTATTTTTCCATGAGGTCTAAAATTTGCTCTTTTGTTTTCAACAAAATAAAATACAGTAAGTTCATGGGTGCTGGTACTACCCTGAGCTCTTTGGAAGAGACAGTTTATTCATAGACAACATTTGGATTAATGACAATTCATTTATATCTATTTAGATCCAAAACTACAGGAAATTTACATGTAGTTGAAGGACAGTTGGTTAAAAATTATAGGCTACTCTTAATACAAAGATAAAGATGCCACTTTGCTTTATTCCAAAGATAGTACTTTGCTAATGCTGACATGGTTAACAGAGACTGAAACTCAAATTCATATTTCTATACATATGACAAAGACTTGGAAGAAAATAATTATTATATCCTACAGAGCTATCACTTCTAAGTATAAATACAATTAGTATAATAAGACACTCTCACTACAGCTAGGTTGGATCTTGCATGCTACTCACTAAGTCTGGTGTCATTTTCTCTCTAGCATCAAATGATAGACATTTATTAATATAATATGGAACTTCTGGCAAAAATATCCACCTAAGCCAAACAAAAATTAGAAAGAGTGAGCTTGTTCCAAAAATTCAATTCACAAGTGAACTGCCAATTTTTGAAGTATTATAAAATAATAAAATGTATTAGAAACCCTGCATCTGTGGTATATTACAGTCTCAAAAGATTGTTCAGTAAAGAAAGTCACAGCTCTTGTCCTCATTACTTGTAATACTTCAGTAAAATCATTCTGTCTTCCAATTATAATGAAATGATAAAATATCACCAAATTTTATTTTATAGAAGTAACAACGCTTCTTCTGAGTTACATACATGAAAAAAAGTGTGCGTTTCTTTCCCTCTTCAGTTTTCCCTCATTTCTCAGTGTTCTCCTATAGAGGAGAAAGCTAACATTCTACCAAGGAATATATCAAGAGACAGGTTTGATTTTGAAATATAAAATATCTAACATCACAGGAAAAATGTTTTCCAAAGACTTCTAGAAAAGTTCCAGTAGTGGCAATTTTAACATTTTCACAAACACAGCATAATTTTAAGTAAAAGAGCCAGTTAATAGAGAATAATACTTAAGAAAGTTTCCACTAGTCCTTGAATTTATATCATCTAAAACTGTTCTATTCCTCTATTTATACATACAACCACAAGCTAATGTATTTCACATATATTATTAAGACAGAGCTTCTAATAAAATATCTTAATTCTTGATGACACTCTAAAGCTGTCCTACATGAAAATTTTTTTAAAAAAATTATCATATGCTTTAAAAAACCGAGAGGAAAGCACAAAAAATACAAACTTTCAGATTGTTTGTGTGTGTGTAGGATATGAACAGGGTAAAGAGACACCTCCCCCTAACACCACTTAGGGTATAGCAACTCTATCAGAGAGCTAAAACATGGAAACTCATGCACATAATACCATTCCCATAACAGAATGCATTTGTTGAAATTCTACAGAATTTTTAAAAAGTTAAAATATATCACGAATGAGAAGCAGAATTGATCATTAACTCCTACACTTGCCAGATTTTAAAAAGCATTATTTTAAAAAATGGTCTTATTTTTAACTATGTTGATAAAATTATCTTTTGGAATTACGTTTCAATGACAATAATATGCAAGAACATGAAACACAAAAATAACTTAATTTAACCAGATATTTAATATCTTCTTAATATTTACCTCTCTTTCTGTGAGATGATGCCAAATCCAAATCAACATTCCGTCTGCCACTCTATTAAAAGCAAAAATATTCAGGGGTGAAAAGTATTTTAAAATTTAATAGAATAATAGAATGAAAATAATTATGCAATTCTAGCAATGCCCTATTAATACACCAATTAATTCAGATTAACAACAAAAGTTGCAAAACCCACTGACATCTGCTAAAAGAAGACAAAGCACATTAACTCTGATACAAGCCAAGGTGTACATTAACATTGTAAAGTACCTAAAGGTTTTCTTTCTTTCTTTTTTTTTTTTTTTTTGACAGGCAGAGTGGACAGTGAGAGAGAGAGACAGAGAGAAAGGTCTTCCTTTTGCCGTTGGTTCACCCTCCAATGGCCGCCGCGGCTGGCGCGCTGCGGCCGGCGCACCGCGCTGATCCGATGGCAGGAGCCAGGAGCCAGGTGCTTTTCCTGGTCTCCCATGGGGTGCAGGGCCCAAGCACCTGGGCCATCCTCCACTGCACTCCCTGGCCACAGCAGAGGGCTGGCCTGGAAGAGGGGCAACCGGGACAGAATCCGGCGCCCCGACCGGGACTAGAACCCGGTGTGCCGGCGCCGCTAGGCGGAGGATTAGCCTAGTGAGCCGCGGCGCCGGCCTTAAAGGTTTTCTTTATTGTTACCTTTTCTTTGGAATCTTTATTTTTTATTACCCAGACACAATATGATCTCCATATCCCATTAAGTCCCAAGTTTTCAATTCTGTGACATAATATTTATTTCAAAGTTACTAGAAGTCTTAATAGGCCCTAGATATAGGATGATGAGACATAATGGGTTTAATACCCTACAGATGCCAGAAGCTCCTGCATCAAAGTCTCATTTCCCCAAGTTACTACTTCTTCCTTTATGTTTACTATCCTTTCTTTTCAAAATTCCCACTTGTCTTGTCTAGATATTTACAATAAGAAGATCATCTGATGAATATCTAGTAACAGAAAAAAGACATACTCCTTTTGATAGAATTTTCAAAGATCTTAAAGTGTTTTACAAACTTGTTCAAACAAAGAAATCTCAAACTGGTAAAATTCCAGGCATTTTAATAAAACAGTAAAGGCTCTGAGGAAGAAGAAAAGTATATTTTTGTGGGGTCTGTGTTCAGGGGGTAGGAGGGAATGTTGTAGACAGTCATTTGCTCTGTCCATATATATAGCCAACCAGGCACATTGACATGACATTATGGTCTTCAATTGTACTCTATCACACAATTTAAAAGTCTGCAAAGTAAGACTCTAGAAGTGATCAAATAGATTCATGTGGGACATGTTATTGTAGAACATCTTTCCTTGATCACACACAGACACATGTACCCACAATGTAGATAAACATATTTTGTCTTCCAACTACCTATCCATACACCAATAGAAATAAGTATATTCTCAGGTCATTTGGTGTGGATAAAACATCAAATAGTCATCACATTAGCTCAGGAAGGCATCACTGTGTGATTCAATAAAACATTTTCATCACATAGTACCTTTGCTGTGAAGGTTTAAGGAAGAAGTTTACCTCAGGTCATAAATTTACCAAAAATATTTGTGTTTTTCTTAAATAATTATTTTTGTCCATTTTCCAGTGTTTTAAAGCTGTCGATCCTGTAACTTCACAGTATGCCTTTCCTGTTCAGTGGCCTTCTCTAGCAGAACACCACAGGATATGCACTGAAATGCGTAGACCTGGGCCAGTGCTGCCGAGGATCCGGCAAAGCCACTATCTGTGATGCTGCCATCCCATATGGGTGCCAGTTCATGTCCTGTCTGCTGCACTTCCAATCCAGCTCCCTCCTAATGGCCTGGGAAAGCAGTGGAAGAAGGCCCTAATACTTGGGTCCCTGCCATCACATGGGAGACCAGGAAGAAGCTCCTGGCTGCAGGCTTCATTGCGGACTTCCGGGGAGTGAACCAGCAGATAGAAGATCTCTCTGTCCCTTCCCCTCTCTCTGCAACTCTTAATAAATAATCTTAAAAAAAAGTGTAAATCTTACACAGGTCTTTCTTTTCTTCCTTTTCTTTTTTGAGCCCTAATCAATTCACCTAATGTGTCTTTTTGTAAACTATTTACATTTGTATGCTAATTCAAATCCTTTGAGATATGAGGGATCAAGAAAATAGAAGTGTATAGTAAGAAAAGTCAAAAAGGATGGCAACTACTCATCAGGCTGTTTCATTTAGTTTGGTACTTTCTGCTTATTAAGGCAAAAATAGATAATATCACATAACACACTTATGAAAGATTAAAACAAGGATTTGGCAGTGAAATGGTTAACTTCACTCATTTTAAAAAATACATTTCATGGGGCCTGCACTGTGGCTGTAACTGGTAAAACCACAGACTACAGTACCAGCATCCCATAGGGGCACCAGTTCGAATCTGGCTGCTCCACTTCTGATGTAGCTCTCTGCTATGTACTGGGAAAGCAGCAACGATGGCCCAAGTCCTTGGGCCCCTGCACCCGTGTGGGAGACCCAGAAGAGGCTCCTGGCTCCTGGCTTTGGATTGGCGCAGCTCCAGCCGTTGCCGCCCATCTGGGGAGTGAACCAGCAAATGGAAAACCTCTCTCTCTCTCTCTCTCTACCTCTGCTCTCTGTAATTCTGCCTTTCAAATAAATAAAAAAATCCTTTTTTAAATAAATAAATCTTAAAAAAAAAATGGGGTTTCTTTAAAAAATACGTTTCATTCACTAACAACTTAAAGGAGACACTACTGGTTATCAAAATACGAATGGTAATCTAAAGTAACAAATTCAGAATAAAAAGGCAACCTATTTCAGCTCAAAGAACCAAGCTGCTCCCAACGCCTGGTTCTCTTCATCTGCACCTCAGGGCTCTCTGAAGCAGAAGGCTGAAGGCTCAGCCCAGATCTCTGTGTATCTGCAATGGAATCTGCTCTCCTTCTAGTACTTGTCTTCTCCATCTTTTATGACTCTATTGTTCTAAATATTCCATTAGAAAAGATTATCATTTATTTTAATTATCCTCTTATTTTGTAAAAATTAAGTAATCAAAAAACCCTAAATGAACACTCTTAGCTCTAAATGATCTTTTCTCCTCATTTATAATTTTCAAAATGTTTTAAATTGTGTTGCTGTATTTGTTCTTCACAACATCACAGTTGAGGCAAGTATAACAAATTGTGTTAGTTCTTATTTCAAAGATACAGAAACTAGGACTCAGAAAGGTTAAATGTCTTATCCAAGTCAAAGACCACAGTGAGCTTCCTGCCTATTCTAAATCATTTCATGGTTTCCAAAAAGTAGGCTGTTCTAACTATACCTATTCTGGCTCCTTATGCTTTCATTTCCACTGAAATGAATTATCAATATTTATAATATGTGGCCGGCGCCGCGGCTCACTAGGCTAATCCTCCGCCTTGCAGCGCCAGCACACCGGGTTCTAGTCCCAGTCGGGGCGCTGGATTCTGTCCCGGTTGCCCCTCTTCCAGGCCAGCTCTCTGCTGTGGCCAGGGAGTGCAGTGGAGGATGGCCCAGGTGCTTGGGCCCTGCACCCCATGGGAGACCAGGAGAAGCACCTGGCTCCTGCCATCGGATCAGCGCGGTGTGCCGGCCGCAGCGCGCCAGCTGCGGCGGCCATTGGAGGGTGAACCAATGGCAAAGGAAGACCTTTCTCTCTCTCTCTCTCTCACTGTCCACTCTGCCTGTCAAAAAAATAAAAAATAAAAAATAAATAAAATATTTATAATATGTAAAGTATTGTGAAGAAAACATCAAGGACATATAGAAAAAAACATAATAGCAAAAAACTCTAGGAAACTTTTTGGAAGGATATACTAACAATATTTAACTAAGTCCAACAGAGATAAACTGTTAATGGTCTATTAGAGGTCCTGACAAATTCTAAGAAGATAACAGGAAGTCACCATGAGCAAATAATGGGTAAGTTTTCTGGAAGAGGTAACATTTTATCCAGCACTTAGCAGAGAACTAGGACTTTAGTAAAGAAGCCTAGGTGACATTTAAGGCAAACAGTGCTTGAGCAGAATCTCAAGTATGTTCAGGGTCCGGCAGACAGACTGCTATGGTAAAAATGTTGATTACTGCAGGGAAAAACTGATTCCAAAAGCAAACAGGTGATAATTTCCAGATCTTTAACTTCTGGGTAGGCAGTTCAGAGTTTTCTGAGTAGGTAGGTAGCAGGTGTTTTGCTGTTGTTCTTGTTGATGGTGTGTGTGTGTTTTCAAGAATTCTAACTGTGGAAATAGTACCTAAGGAATAAAATTGGAAAAAGTACGGAGATCCATCTGAAAACTCTAGTCCAGGTAAAGGTAATGAGGGCCTGAACTGAAAAATGGAAAGTCCTGAATGGACATAGAAATTCTGCCACAGGGGTGGGCATTTTGCCTAGCAATTAAGATGTTACAGAAACCTGGGGTGGGAAAACTTCCTTCATTCAAACAGGCACCAGAGACACTGGAGGATTGAAAGCAGTTTTTTAACGCCAGCAGGCTCAGCAGGAATCATTTCCTGAGAACTGAGTACTAAATCCAAGTTTCTTAGAATATTTATAGGTTCATCAGTGTCATACCTTAACCATTACAGCACTCATGGGGTTAAACTGCAGCCCTGACTTAGGACCATTTATGGGGAACTGGCTACGTGACTCCAGACCACTCTTGCAGTGGTTGGTGGGCCTGGTATGTTTATAAAAGAGATATCTGGAGCAGATTTATCACTGGAGTTACAGAAAGCAGAGAGGAGGACATCTTCCTTCCCTGGACAACATGACTGTGGGCATCTGCTTCACCAGATGATTGTGAGCAGCCACTTTTCAAGGTCAGTACCGGGGGTCCACTTTCCTTCCGGTGTCTCCAGTTGTGGCTTTATTTCTTCTACAAAGACATCAGTATCCCATATTGGAATGCCTACATTTGATGTTCCTTTTCTGGCTTCTGATTCCAGCTGCCTACTAATGCAGAGTCTGGGAGGAAGCAGTGAGTACTGGCTCACATAATTAGGCTCCTGCCACCCACACAGAAGACATGGATTGAGTTTCTAGCTCCTGATTTTAGATTGCCCCAGTCCCAGCAATTTAGGAATAAACAAATGGATGGACTTCTCTCTGTGTGTGTCTATATCTCTCTGAGTGTCTGTCTCTTAAATCAATTTTGCCAAAACAAATGACTATTTATAAATTAAAAAAATGCTTCCTGGGGCTAGCACTGTGGCATAGTAGGCTAAGCCTCTGCCTACAGTGCCAGCATTCCATATGGGTGCTGGTTCATGTCCTGGCTGCTCCTTTTCTGATCCAGCTCTCTGCTTATGGCCTGGGAAAGCAGTGGAAGGTGGCCCAAGTGTTTGGGCCTCTGCACCTGCATGGGAGACCCAGAAGAAGCTCCTGGCTCCTGGCTTTGGACTGGCTCAGTTCCAACTGCTGCGGCCATTTGGGGAGTAAACAGCGGATGGAAGATCTTTCTCTCTGTCTCTCCCTCTCTAACTCTACCTCTCAAACAAATAAATAAAATCTTAAAAAAAAATGTTTCCTGACCGCCTACCATATGCCACGAACTATTATAGGTGCTTGGGATAGATCAGTACAAAAAACAGCAAAAACAACTGATGTCTTTAAAGAGTTTATACATTAGTATAAGATCAAAGAAACTGATCCATGAATATATAAGTAAATCACATGATAATTGACAGATACTATGAAAAAAAAAAACCAGTAAGGCAAAGGAGATTGTGCAATTGGATGGGAAGGAAGACTGCCATCTTATTATTATTTTTATTTATTTATGAGAGGCATAGAGACACACAGACGGAGCTCCTATCCCACTGGTTCACTCCCTAAATGACCATGATGGCCAGGACTAAAGCTGGGCAGAGACTGAAGCCAGAAGCCAGGATTGCAATACAGATCTTGTCACAAGGAAGGACAAGGCTCAACCACTTGAATCATCACCAGTGGCCCCCAGAGTCTGCACTGGCAGGAAGCTGCAATAGGGAACCAGAGCTGGGCTTCAAACCCAAGTACTCCAATGTGAGACATGAATATCTTAGCTGCTGAGCTAAATCTCTCCTCCAAAAATTGCCATTTTAATTAGAGTGACCAGGGTAGGCTTCAACAAAAAAGAAGAAATATCAGAATGAAAACTTGAAGAGGGAGGGAATTAGCCTTAAAGATAACAGTACTCCCATCAAAGAAACCGTCACATCAAGGCCCTAAGGGAATCTTGTATAGTACGTTCATGGAACAGCCAAGGGTCCAGGGTGGCAAAAGAGGGTCATCAGGAAGGAAAGCAGCAGAAAAGGAGATCACAGGGAGGAGGTGACAGAGCCCGTAGAGCCTTGCAGATCCCTTCCATAAGGAGTTGGGCTTCTATCCTGAGAAAAAGTGAAGTCATCACAGCTTTTTGAGCAGATAAGTGAGATGATCTGTTTTAAAACTATCACAGGTTAGAATACTAGATCAGACTGACTAGATTAGAAAAGCAAATGGACAGAGAGTGGAGGGCATGGGTGATTAGCCCAACTAGTTAAATGTTCATGTCTCCTATTGCAGAGTCTAGGTCTGATTCCTAGTTCCTGACTCTAGCTTCCTGCTAAGGCACATTCTGGAAGACAGCAGAGATGACTCAAGTAATTGGGTTCCTGCTGCTCCTATGGGAGACCTGGACTGAGTTCCCAGTTCCTAACTTTAGCCCAGGTTAGGCCTGGTCTGCTTCTCATCATTGCAGGCATTTGGGGGAATAAATGAGAGGACTGGGGAGTTGGCACGTGCACCCTCTCTTTTTCTCTCTCTTTTCAACATCCCACTCCTTGCCATGTGCGTGTGCGCACACACACGTGCGCACACACACACACACACACCTCAAAGAAATAAACAGGGACAGAGAAAACTTCCCTAGATTGTAAAACTAGGAGTATGAAGTAGGGGCAGAGATACTAATGAGGATGAAGAATAAAAAGAGGATGTCTAAACAATAATATGGTACAATGAAACTTTGCCTGAAGACACTGTTCAACTTTACTCAGATGAGTAATATTTATGCTTAGAAGTTTCCTTTCAAAAATAGCTTTTTGTTTATATAGCACTTGACCCTTCACAAAAATATTTTAAGAACTAAAAGTGGAGTTTATTGATCATTCAATTCCAAACGACTAGTGTTTTTATTTCAGCTATCACATGACACAACCAAAGCCTCACAGCACTTCAACAGCAGAAACAGCCGGAAGCCAAGTCTGACAGACTGCTGAATACACAACAGGCACTATCTTCACATCACACAATGGGACACAAAAGCAAAGAGAGGTCACAGGACACAGAGTCACACGTAAAGCAAAGGAAAAGCCAAATGAAAACAGCCATCAACTTCAAGTCTGAAGCTCTTCAAATAGTAGTGATCTTTTAAATAGTTGGCACTGTATTTTTTACTGGTCACACTATAGCACACCTTTATGTTTTCCTTTTTCTATAAATTGGCATTTTATTTGATTTTTACCCTAAATTCTTGTAGTTCAAGGCATTTTTTGATAGATACTTAGAACTTATAAAAGATTTTAAGTAGAGGAGACAGATTTGCATTTTAGATATGTTATTCTACTGAAATATGGAAAGTAGGCACAAAACGAGGAGTAAGTCACCAAATTTGATGGCTTCTGCATGAGAGAAGCAACTCTGGGAAAAAGATGAGTTCGGTTAGTGTAAGACTGGGGTAACTCAAAACATTCAGATGGAATCTATCAAGGAGTCAGATATGTGAATTTAGTGTTTAAGAAGAAATCAGGACTAAAGACAGAAACCATTAACATGCAATATAATTATCTATGCAATACAGTCATCTCATTTCTGCTCAACCTCTTTAAAAATATTCTTTAATATGTTAAACACACTGCTTATTCTAACTAAATCTATACCTTATATCTATACCTTAAAAATAAAAATCCTTCTTTACTCAACCTAGGTTTACCTACCAGGGTATAACCTTCTTCATCTGATTCAGGCTGAGACAAGTCAGATTCACTCCTTGATTTGATCAGTCTATAACTGGGACTTGCGTGGACTAGTCGGCTCTCTGCAGTAAGACTTTCACTCCTGTCTCACATGCACAAAAAAACAATTTTTTATTTCAGACTGTTAATAAACATAAAATTGAATGGAACTAGTAGCATAATATACATAGTGAGAGAAGTCATTATGTCTCTGGATGGGAAATTTGGACTCTTGTCTAAGCACAAAGCCTTTCTCAATTATATTGAAATAACTTGCATGCCACCCACTTATACAGATGCAAATAACTTCACATGTTTTTCAACTACTGTTATTTATGCATATGAAAAATTACACCTCTTCATTTAATCAGAAATTCATACTTCATGTTCAGTGAGTACCACTTTTAAATTAATTTGCATTTCCATTTCTATGTTGGTGTTAATTTCAGAAGAACAAAGTAACCTTGAGAAGAAACCATTTCAATGCATACAGTAAAAGGGAGACAGGTAATGTTTTAAGTTTCTAGTCAGGCGTACCTGGTCATAAGTCCACCCCCTTCAGAGGCACTTGTTGAAGGCTGTTGTAACTGTCCTTCTTCCCTTCGCTTCTGAAGTTCATCAATCACAGGACTTACTCCTAATATTAACAGGGCACACCGATGGATCACAGAGTTGCAGGCAGCGGTATACACATCCTGACCCTCAGGAAGGTCTGTGCTGACCCTTCGCTCTTGCTGAGACTGAGGAGGTGGATCATCAGCTCGAGCCCCAGACCCAGCCCCACTGTTCATTCTATCTCGGTCTCGGCTACGAGCTACTTCACGGGCTGAGAGGAAACACTGAAAGATTTCTGTAACATGCAACACAAAAACAAGGTCTTAACACATGGGGAGACAAGAGCAAAGAAAATAATAATAAAAATAGTCAAAAAGTTTGGATCAAAAACTTAACAGAGGGAAAAATTAGTTTTTAGACATTAAATACAACATAATTATTTAGTAAAAATTAAAATATATTTTAAAACATTGTATTTTTCATAAAATTATAATAGGAAATATTCAATATGCCTTTATGGAATTTAGATTCAGCTAATTCTATTTCAAATCTTTTTTTTTATTTGAAAGATAGAGTTATAGAGAGAGATAGAGGTCTTCTATCTGCTGGTTCACTCCCCAAATGGCTGCAACGGCCAGAGCTGAGCAGATCCAAAGCCAGAAGTCCAGGCTGCTCCACTTCCCATTCAGCTCTCTGATAATGTGCCTGGAAAATCAACGGAAGATGGCCCAAGTGCTTGGGCTGCTGCACCCACAGGCAATACCTGGATGAGGCTTTGGCCTGGCGCAGCCCTGGTATTTGTAGCCATCTGGGGAGTAAACCAGCAGATAGAAGATCTCTCTCCTTTCTGTCTCTGCCTCCTGCCTCCCTCCCTCCCTCCCTACTTCCTTCTCTCTGTCTCTCTCTTTTTAAATACATAAATCTTTTTTAAAAATCCACTAAAGCCTGTGAAGCTCTAGCCTGGAAATAAATAACTGCTTATTTCCAAAATATTTAGAATCTTGCTATGAAAAATGTCAGGTTACAAAAGAAACACAAAATTTACTTAAGTTACATTAGTTAAGATGAATAGCTCCCTTTCTCCTTCAAAAGTCCATATAATTCCTAATACTTCTACTTTACTGAATCTTAAACACATTAAGCAAGTGCAATACCAAGGGTCTTTGTGGAAAGAGAATCTGGTTATAAAATGAACAAGACTGCCTGCAGGCTTAAAGCAACACCAGCAGGGCCCACTTGATGGCAACCCTTCCCCACTTCACAAGTCTAAGAAGTCAGTGTAGTTAACAAGGTCTGATGCGATGGAAGATATTTCACAATAGCTAATGAATTTTGGCTCAAATTTGGAGCAAAGACAGAATTCTTCATGGGAAACTCAGGCAGCACAGTGGGAAAAATACTAGGTTCATCTGTTAATATGAAAATATAAACTTTAAAAATAGATCTATGTATTTTATAGAATTATTATTCATTATGCTGCTGAAAGTCCCTAATTTTGTAAAAATCAAAGCAACAAACAACCTACTCTCTCAGAGTCCAGAGCAAGAAATCAATGAAAGTAGTAAACGGAATGGTCACTGGAGTTTTCAGCAGACATACTTCCAATTCTAGCTGCTACCAATTGTGGCCCCAGGTACATAATTTTGCCTCCTTAAACCTCAATTAATACATGTTTAGAATAGGGTGATCCTAGAATTTATCTCAAAAGATTGTTGTAAGAATTAAACTAACCTATGTGAAGCACTTGGTCCAGTGTCTGGCACATAATTTAAGGTGCTGCAAAATCATAACTGGTCTAAATTATTCCCCAGATGACTATTATGCTTTCCTTTTCTGAAACTGAGAGCTAAATTTTGTACTATGTTTTTCTCTTCAGCCTTTGCTTCCAGGAATTTCTAGACCCTCTTTTAAGTTCAACTGCAAAAGTTTCCCAGCCTAAGTTTTTAAAATACAAGGGTACTTCAGAAAGTTTGTGGGAAAATGGAATTAAAAGGTGAATGTGGGGTGGGTGTTGGGCTCAGTAGTTAAGATGCCCACATGCCAAGTCAAAGTACCTGGGTTTGATACTTGATTGTAACTCCTGTCTGCAGCTTCCTCTTAATGCAGACACTGGAAGGCAGCAGTGGTAGCTCAAGTAATTGGATTCTCGCTACCCATATGGGAGATCTGGATTGAGCTCCCAACTCAAGGCTTTGCTCAGTCCAAGCCCCAGGATTTGGGAAGTGAACCAGCAGATGGGAGTGTTACAACCCACCCACCCACCCCCATAAGTAAATTTTTGAAAAGATGTTTATTTTGATGCAAAAAATGTTCAAACTTCATTCATAGTTGTTATGCATTTTCCATGAACTTTCTGAATACTCCACATGCAATTATCCTCCCTTCTCATCTCCAATCGCCTCTTTTCTATTTGGATATCATCATTTTCCTTTGGTTTAATTGGTTTTTAGTCTCGATTTGAGCCTCTGCTCAATCTGAAGTATGAAAACACAAATAAATTGATGTTAAAGTAAATGTCAAGCTGATTGATATACGCAGGCAATCTCAACATCAAATGCATAGTTGGCCAAAATGTTCTAGGTTACAGATTGAATATACACTTTAAACTGAAATAGCCAAATCAATCAAAAGATACTGATAAATGTTTAAATGGCTTTGTCTCTTCTCTTTAAATATTTAAATAATTACCTTTTAAAACTGTCTATAGGGGGCTGACGCTATGGTGTAGTAGGCTAAGCCTCTGCCTGTAGCGCCAGCATAGGTGCTAGTTCATGTCCCAGCTGCTCCACTTCTAATCCAGCTCCCTGTTTATGGCCTTGGAAAGCAGTGGAAGATGGTCCAAGTGCTTGAGCTCCTGCACCCACATTGCAGACCTGGAAGAAGCTCCTGGCTCCTGGCTCCTGGCTCCTGGCTCCTGGCTCCTGGCTCCTGGCTTTGGATTGGCTCAGCTCCGGCCATTGTAGTCATTTGGGGAGTGAACCAGCGGATGGAAGATCTCTCTCTCTAACTCTAACTTTCAAATAAATAACTAAAATCTTTTTTAAAGAATAACTGCCTATAACCTTGGTATGAGCATTTTATTCAACTAGCCAACAGAATTCTTTTTTTTTTTAAAGATGTATTTATTTATTTATTTATTTGAAAGTCAGAGTTACGCAGAGAGAGAAGGAGAGGCAGAGGGACAAAGAGAGGTCTTCCATCCACTGGATCACTCTCCAGATGGCTGCAGTAGCTGGAGTTGTGCCGATCCAAAGCCAGGAGCCAGGAGCTTCTTCCAGGTCTTCCCACGCAGGTGCAGGGTCCCAAGGACTTGGGCCATCTACTTCTTTCCCAGGCCATAGCAGAGAGCTGGATCAGAAGTGGAGCAGCCTGGACTTGAACCAATGCCCACATGGGATGCCAGCACTGCAGGTGGCAGCTTTATCAGCTATGCCACAGCGCCGGCCCCAACAGTATTCTAATATATACTCTTATCCCCACTGAAACAGCAATGCAGTTGAAATTTACAACTGCAGAAGCTCCACACATGGACAAAAACCTGGCTCTCCTAATAGGCAAAGAAAATAATTCTCTTCCTCAACACACAAAAGTCTGCCAAGCTGGACAACTTGGGAACTCCCAGAGGACACACTTTTAATGACCTTATCTAAGACTCATGATTGTCAGTTTATACATGAGGCCAGTCTGACAGGTGTCAAAGTACCTGCCTGCAAAGCTTTTCAGCCCTGAACTTGCAATCCAAAAGCATCATAAAGTCACTGGCACAGCAAATTCAGATCACCATCAGAATATTAAATCCTTTAAGAAAAACCACAGAGAAGCTTTACCTTTCTCTTTAAAGTCAGTTTCCCTTCATAAATATTAAAATAAAATCACACTGCATTATCCATAAATAAGGAGGATGTACTCACTGCCAGCTGTCATCACTTCATGTTCCCGTTCTTCTTCCTCATCCTCTGGCTCTGGATGACCCTCTTCCCGATCTCTCTCAGCCTGTTCTTCCATTTCGGCTTCTTCATCAATGGTCCGGGTAAATGAATGCTCTTGAGGATCAGCGTCTGCAGAGTCCTGGTTGTCTGAAATCTTAAATAAGTTATCAGAAACTACATTGAATACAATTTTCAAAAAGAAAAAAAATTAAAGCTTCATAAAACATTAGTTTTCTATAATGGAAAACACTGCTGACGGCAATAACACATGAATTTTACAACAGAAACCCAAGAGATGTACTGGATAAATCTTAAAATTCAGAAAGAATGTATGCAAGGGGCTGGCGTTATGGTGCAGTGGGTTAAAGCCCTGGCCTGAAGCGCCAGCATCCCATACTGGAGCCGATTCGAGTCCTGGCTGCTCCTCTTCCGATCCAGCTCTCTGCTATGGCCTGGGAAAGCAGTGGAAGCATGTGGAAGATGGCCCAAGTCCTTGGGCCCCTGCACCCACGTGGGAGACCTGGAAGAAGCTCCTGGCTCCTGGCTTTGGATTGGTGCAGCTCCGGCCATTGTGGCCATCTGGGGAGTGAACCAGCGGATGGAAGACCTCTCTCTCTGTCTCTACCTCTGTAACTCTGTCTTTCAAATGAATAAAATAAATCTTTTTAAAAAAGAATGTATGCAAATAAAATACATACACAGACATACATATACTCTCTCTTCCTTGGCATTTGTTATTAAAATGTCATACTGATTCATATTTATGCCATTATTCAAATGTAACTCCTACAGTGCTGCAACTTATGTTAAGCATGATACCAAGCATAAAAGGTAATTAAAGAACACAATATTTTTATTCCATTTAGTTTTGTTCAAGTTGTGTATGTTATTACTCTGTATAAATAATGTTTAATAATTCTAAACCTAAAACAAAATATTGCTTTAGATTTTGTTTAACTTTGCCCCTGAAAAAAACAATTAGATATCTAGTTAAGAAAAACGTTAATTATATTTTCCACATTGGTTATGCTACTTAGCAGTCAGCTAAGTAGATATAGAAAAGAGTCCTTAAAACAAGTGCCCAGTGAGTCATGAATACCATAACAATTATGTAATTCTTCTCACAAAATTTCAGTATAAAGCACAAATTTAAAAATTAAATTATATCCTCAGGCTATCAAAGCTATTTTAAGAATCATGGCCAGTCAATAAGTTAGAATTCCACAGAGATGGGGATACTGAGCAGATTCACATACTATTTATTTTTTAAGTGATTTATCTTCTTAATTTGTGAGCCTGAAACAATGAGCCTCACCAAAATGGCAAATTAATACATTATTTCATGGACTTTCAAGGTCAGCCTCAGTCAGAACCGCAGATACTAGGTCAGTGCCTGCCAGAAGCCTATTAGAACACAAATGTTGATACACAATTTGTTTTTGTTTTTTTTTTTAATCTAAGGACTAAATAATGGAGTACAAAGTATCTGATGGGTCAAGTTTCAAAGTAAACACTCTGAAGATGATGTATTATCCAGACTTACATTTATAATTATAGGATGCTATCAGGATTACCAGGCACTTTAGAGATCATCTGGATTTAATTTTAGACTGTCCTTAATAAATGGCTTCAATCATTAGAAGGCCAATTTTCCTGATAACACAGCTAATACTAAAACTTCATTCACATGTTAACCCTTTGGTCCTAAGCAGTGCCTTCTGGAATAAGAAAGAATACATTTATTTCCTCTACTACACAGAAACTATTTCTAAGGCAGATAGCATATGACCGACCTCCCTTATTTTCACTTCTGTAGAACATCTTTGCTAGCTCCCAGTTTCTTGTGTAAGATAATTTTTTAATCTTTTTTATCATCCTGAGGTATTTGTCCATGCCCTGCACAAATTATGGCATCCCAAGATAAAAGAAGAAAACACAAAAGTGATCTGGTCATCACAAAAAAGATTTCCTATGATTTGTATAATTCAATTTGATTTTATTACTATTACTTATGCAGTCTAAGGCTATATATAAAGTTTCATAGCAACCATATCACTTGATAAAAGTGAACTTAAATGACCCCCAAATCATTTACTCTTCCATGTGTTTTTTTCCCCTACTGGAAAATGAATTACTTGACATTTATTGAATGTCTGCAACAATCAAGGCACATTTTTTTTCCTCACATAAACAAATATGAAGCTATCTCCCAGAGCCTGCAGAAAAACACAGAAATTGATTTCCAACTTTACCCATCTGTCTCGTGACGATGACCTGGTCTGAATAAGTTCAAGGTTCTTGCAAGCAAGTAAACGACTTCGAACTTTGTAAACACAACGGTACACTTCTGATAAGCTTTTACCAGGTTGATATCTAAATAAAGAACCAAAATAGGAAAGTTACCTAAATTCTAACATCATGAGAGAAAATACTTGTCTGAAGATAGTTTTAAGTTACTTGCCGGCTTTCTCCACATGCTTGACTAAGTAAATTTGTGTGTTTCAGAAGGGCTGCAAGAACAAATCTAGACACAGTGTCCAAGAGTGACTCAGTACTTAGAGTTGCACTGTCCCAATCTGAAAACAAAAATGATGCACTGACATTTAAAAGGGCTCAAAAACAGTACAGAGGTAATTTTAATAGGTTTACTCATCCAACATCTGAATTTTAACATCTTTCCAGTTAACAAAGCCATGTATTGTTCCACATGCTAGGGTTAGAGCTGTGAACAGAACTAAGTCTCTGAGCTCACAGAGCATATATTCTTGTTAGTGGGAAAAAGTGGGAGACAGTATATAAAAACAACAACATAACAGGTAAGTGCTAAGGAGGAAAGTAAAGCAGAGTAAGGAAAAAAGGACATACTGAGAGTCACTACTTAGTGTGGTCTGAGAAAGTTTCTGATAAGGATACATATTTGAGCAGAGATCTAAACAAAGTAGGAGAAGAAACCATGTGGAAACAGCATCCCCTCAGGAAAAGTAAGTAAGCTGTGTTCAAGGGGTCAGTGTGGCTGGAGCAGAAAGTGTAAGCACACAGGGAGCCAAGCAGGATTAACACTGGCCTTCCCAGTCAGTGCAAACCCCCAGATTTTACTCAAAGGAAATGGTACATGGCATTAGACATTTTGAACAGACATGGTATGATCTGACTTGTGTTTTAAAAAGCTCATTGTGACTGCAACGGTAGAAGTAACTACTGTATTAACCCAAGTCAAAAATTATGCAGACTCAGCGCATGGCAGGAACAGTGAAGGCAGTGAGTAGTAGTCAGAGTCCATACGAAGGCAGAATTAACCAAATTTGTTGATGGATCACAAGTGTGATACGAGAATCTGAGAGAATTAAGAGTTGACTCTGAATGTACTTAAAATGCAATTAAAGTTTACTGAGAAAGGAAGACCACAGGAAGACGTTTTGAAAGAGCTAATAGAATCAGGAAGTTGGTTTTAAATACTACTAGGTTTCCTAGTGGAACAATGAGTAAACTAGTCAAGTATGTATATATGCAGTATTTGAAGCCATGAAAGTAGATACTGTGAATACACACATTTGAGTAAGTAATGAAACAATTATATAGAAATGAGTACATGCAATTGAAAACCCAAATCATAGCATTAGATGAAAGGACTACTCAGGTGCTTTTAAAAATTATTTAATCCTATGTCTGCACACCAGAATTGTATTTTTAAAATGCAATATGTTCAATATATTTCAAATGAGGGTAAACTCCCCAGAGTTACAGCTACACTCTGTTCATTTGACAGATCTACTGAATATCTGTGATACTTAACAAACAGCTTTGGAAATTCTTAAAACCCCAAATTAATTTTATTTATTCTTAATCCCTAAAACTTCTACCTCAGGAGATAAAAGGTTAAATCTTGGTTTTCCATTTCATTTCTGTATGCCTCCGTCAAAATCTTAGTTCAGACAACCACTTTATGAATGAAAAAAAATGGCAATACAAATATGTCAAATTTTAAGAAGATCATACAGCCCACAGAGGATCTTAGAATCAGTCGGTATTACATACAAAATTTTTCCAAATCAGGTTCTTGAGAAATCCTCTGTGCCATGTGACAGCTTACTATTCTGAGAACTGTTATGACTTAAATAGGTTCATTTCAAGTAGGCTATTACAACTGAAAAAATCAAACTGGCATAACAACCTTTCCTGTGTTTTAAATTTAGCAAGGATTCTGATCCTATATTTTTTTAAATTAATAGGTTCTCCAAAGATACTTTCATCAAAGTTATATTCTTTCACATCAAGCTTTATAGAATCTTACCATTATTCCAGTATAAAATTTATGCTATGGTGTACAGGCAATACTGCAAATTTAAGGTTTTGTTCACCATATATATATATATATATATATATACATATATATATTTTTTTTTTTTGGACAGGCAGAGTGGACAGTGAGAGAGAGAGACAGAGAGAAAGGTCTTCCTTTACCATTGGTTCACCCTCCAATGGCCACCACGGCCGGCGCACTGCGCTGATCCGAAGCCAGGAGCCAGGTACTTATCCTGGTCTCCCATGTGAGTGCAGGGCCCAAGCACTTGGGCCATCCTCCACTGCACTCCCAGGCCACAGCAGAGAGCTGGCCTGGAAGAGGGGCAACCGGGACAGAATCCGGTGCCCAGACCGGGACTAGAACCCGTGGTGCCAGCGCCGCAGGCGGCGGATTAGCCTATCGAGTCATGGCGCTGGCCTGTTCACCTTATATTTTACCAACGTTTTACAAGTTCTCATGGCAATGTAATAAATGATGTGATATAAAAGAAACTGAATTGCACATTCTAAGAAAATGATACAATATAAGAATACAAGAAAATACAACTTAGAAAATAAACTTCTTTCTCCTCTGGTAAAAAGTCATTACAGTAGAATGAATGAATGAATTATTAAGAAGCAAACAAGGGGCCCTGTGGCACAGTGGTTAAAGCCCTGGCCTGAAGCGCCAGCATCCCATATGGGAGCGGGTTCTAGTCCCAGCTGGTCCTCTTCTGATCCAGCTCTCTGCTATGGCCTGGGAAAGCAGTAGAAGATGGCCTAAGTCCTTGGGCCCCCAGCACCCTGTGGGAGACCCAGAAGAAGCTCCTGGCTCCTGGCTTCAGATCGGCCCAGCTCCTGCCGTTGCAGCCAACTGGGGAGTGAACCAGCGGGTGGAAGACGTCTCTCTCTGTCTCACCTCTCTCTGTAATTCTTTCAAAAAATTAAAATAAATCTTAAAAAAAAGCAAACAAAACACAAAATTAAATTCTGAAAGATATCTTACCACTGATGTGTTAAAAATCTCAATATGACATCTTACTACATTTTATTTATAAAAACTGAAAGCCAATAAAAATTGAAAATGTAAGGGCCAGAATTGTGGTACAGTGGGTTAAGCTACCACTTACAATGCTGGCATCCCATATTGGAGCCCTGGTTCGATTCCTAGCTGCTACACTTCTGATCCAGCTCCCTGTTAATATACCTAGGAAAGCAGTGGAAGATGACTCAAGTATCTGGCCTCTTATCACCCACGTGGGAGACCCAGATAGAGTCCTGGGCTCCTGGCTTTTGGCCTGGCCCAGACCTGGCATTTGCGGCTATTTAGGGAGTGAATTGGTGGATAGAAGTTCACTTTCTCATTCTCTGTCATCTGCCTTTCAAATAAATAAACCTTTTGGGGTCAGCACTGTGGTGTAGCAGGTAAAGCCGCCGCCTGCAGTGCCAGAATCCCATATGGGTGCCGGTTCAAGACCCGGCTGACTCCACTTACTATCCAGCTCTCCGCTATGGCCTGGGAAAGCAGTAGAAGATGGCCCAAGGCCTTAGTCCCCTGCACCTATGTGGGAGACCCAGAAGAAGCTCCTAGCTCCTGGCTTCAGATTAGTGCAGCTCTGGCCATTGTGGCCCTCTGGGGAGTGAACCAACGGATGGAAGACCCCTCTCTCTCTCTGCCTCTCTTCTCTCTGTGTGACTCTGACTTTCAAACAAATAAATATTTTAAAAATAAATAATAATTTTTTTAAAAGTTCAAATTTATATACCTTTAGCATTTTTATAAGAGAAAGAAGAAAATCCAAATAAATGGGAGAAAACTAAAGATAGGATGAAACAGAGTAACACAGAGATAGACACTTGGATATGTGTGATTCTGAACCAACCCAGGTCATTGCTAAAAGAACATGGAGGCTAAAAAGCACTCAGGTACATCATCTGAAAGCTTATACACACAATTAATTTTACTGATAAAATACTACGAGAAACTAAAATATCACCACTTACTTGCATAGTACTTTACTACTATACTTAATAATATACCTTGTCTCAAGCTGGTATGGGGTTGGTGTTGTGACCTAGTGGGTCAGGCCACCACCTGCAGTGCCAGCATCCCACATGGGTTCCAGTTCAATTCCTGGCTGCTCCACTTGCATTTCAGCTCCCTGCTAATGTTCCTGGGAAGGCAGTGGAAGATGGCCCAAGTGCTTGAGCCCCTGCACTCATGTGGGAGACCCAGAAGAAGCTTCTGGCTCCCGGCTCCTCTTTGAATCAGCTCAGCTCTGGCCATTGCAGCCATTTGGAGAGTGAACCAGTGGACAGATCTCTCTGACTGTCCCTCTCCTTCTCTCTCTAACTCTGCCTTTCAAATAAATAAATAATAAAGAAAAAAAAAAAAACTCACAAATGTCAAAAAAAAAAAATCTGATATCTTTACCAGCACTCTCAGTGGGCAAGTGTTTGATAGAGGAAGAAATGCTATGAGGCCTGTAGTCTGGACTTCTAAGTACACATTCTTTCAGTTATTAAACCAGGGCTTGCAAAGGGACGAGACTCATAAAACAGACTCTTATACCAGATTCATTTACGTGGCATGGAAAACTTTAGTAAAATAACTGATATGCATTTATTACATAAATCCAGTTTTTACAGCGTGTTTGCTTCAAGTAGGATACAGATACATAAAAAATTCATCAAGTATTTTCCACAAAGGGACAAACATATTATTTTCAGATGTTACTTATAAAACCTCTTTTCCAACAAAAAAAGTAATACAATGATTCCTGTGATTTCCTATGTAGATAACCACATATGTATTAGTCAGTTTTATGAGCTAACTATGTATTTACCACTTTATCTTCTTTATCTTACCTTTACTAACAGCATAATCCTGCATGTTGATCCAAAGGCTTCGTGCTGGCTCTTTAGAGCAGCCCAATGCCAAGTCTACATAGACAGCAATTTCAGGCCGTAACTTATAATCAAAAGGCTTCTGCTCTTCATTTCCTGAAAGAGCTACTTCTAATAGGCAACTCATACATTTATCTAAAAAAAGAAAACAATATTCAAATTACTAATTTTAAATTTCATAGATTTTGATGCTACTTTTAGCACATCATTTGTACATATGAAAATACAAACTTCAAATCATTTTAAGCAGATACTACCATTGTAAACACTTTAATGTGTTTCAGTTGGAGGCTGCTTCTCCCATCTCACTCCCTTCAGAAGGATGTGACATGCCACCAAATGTGACACTCTAGAGAGAAGTTCTGGCATTTTGGCAGGTAGATGCCAGAGATAATCAATATCCTACACATGCAACACACATTTTTCTACAAAACAGTCTTGTTCAAAATGGAATGGTATTCTCTGGGAGAAACATGGGACCACTGGGAAAAAGACTAGATAAAATTTTGTCTAGACTTAAGGGAAAATAATCAGATAAGAATTAGCCAGGAAAGATCCAAGAAACCATCAAAAATTTTTCTACTGATATTTATACTTGTATAGTTAATTTCTAACTTTTCAATGGGACATTTGCCATTCAAAATTCGTTTCACATTTTTAAAATAATGCTCTAATGACAGTCAGGTTCTTGGGCTAATATCAAAGTCAATACCCATAATGTAATTGAATTACTATATAATTGCAATTTTATAAAGGACAATACCTTCTAACTATAATATATACAATTATTTAAGCAAAAAGTAACATTTTAATAGTTTCATGTCATAATTTTAAAACTGAAAAACAAAAACTGAAATTGACCTTATTCATATGAAAGGATATTCATTGAGTAAATACAAGAATATGAAGAAGATAGACACAGATACTTCTGTTCTCAGGAGGTCAGCTGGGACTGTCAGAGTTATTAAAAACTGGTAGTATTGGGATTATCTTCTTCTTGTTAATTATACCTTGAAAATCTATGTCTTTACTTTCTTTGATACAAATACATCACAAAACACCATGCTAGCATTCGTCAGCCATGGCCAAAATCACTTTCTGATTCATAAATGAAATGATGAATATATACTCTTACCTGGAAAAGGAGGAAAAACTTCAACCTCCTCCCTCGCTCCCATTCTCAAATTACAACCCCTCATTTTGTCTTCCTTCCTTTTCTATCTTTTCTTTCTTTTCTTCTCCCTCTTTCCCTCTCACTCACTTCCTCTCCTGGTCCTCCCTCTCTCCCTTTCTCGTTCCCCCTGTCTTTCCCTCCCTTTTCTTTCTTTTTCCCTTTCCTCTCGTTTTTTCTTCTCTTTCAGTATCTCTTAGACTCTGCTTAGTAGACACTCTGAATCTCTCTTATCAGAGAAATAATGAACTTTAATAAAATCATATAGGCTATCTAACCCAACTCATTACTCTACAGCCTCAAAATTAGAACCCAAGAGAGATTAAAGGACCAATCCTAGATAAAATTAGTTCATTTGTTGGGGCACTAGATTAAATCCTCATATTCCATGATAGCTAAACTGCCAGCAAATGGGAGATGAAGCAGGAAAGCGAAACCCCAAAGGCACCAAATGGGGAGGCAAAAATAGGGAATCTCACAAGGTAGCATCATCATGAAAGCAGGAGAGGCTGGGAGGAAGACAGACTGCCACATCACTGAAAACTGGGCACAGGTAATAACAGCGCCTTTACAGTGCTTTACACTCTACGAAGTGGTTTCATAACCTCCAAGCCTAGAACATATGTAATCAGGTACTTTCCCCCCTTTACGAGTTAGATGACTTGCCAAAATGAGTGATAAACCGTGCAATCGGACCCCCATTTTCCTTTGAATTGTACCATGCTGCAGGACTCACTGTTTTTGTGAGGGCTTCAAGTTAGTCTCAGATCCCCTAAGCTGAGAATGTTCCAAGTGTGGTCTATCAGTTCTCCATTCAGCAAGAGAATAAGGACATCTCCAACAAAGGTACAAGGAAGCAAATATTTGAAATATTACAGAAATACACATTACCTAACTGAGGGGTGTCCATTTCTACACCATCACTGAAAAGTGGTGTTTTCATCCAATATGCAGTGTCCTGTTCCTCTGGAGACACTGGGGAGCCCTGAAGCATGCCACCAAGACACCGCCCAATAAGGAGAGCAATCGTTCTTTCCAGATCCACAAGCCACACCCAGGACTGAGCAGGCTGAGGTAATGGCACACCAGCAGGATCGATCAGTTCTGGTCCTCCTAAAGACAAAATCATTAGTAACTGTGTCTTTATGTGCTCCTTCTAAAACTCAAAAGCATTCTTACAGTCTCCACTCTATTGCACTACAATAAGATATTAAAGCATAATATTTAAAAACTAGGGGCCAGCGCAGTGGTGCAGGGGGTCCCAGTTAACAGTGCCAGCATCCCATATGGCTGCCAGTTCGAGTCCCAGCTGCTCCACTACCAATCCAGCTCCCTGCTAATGCGCCTGGGAAAGCAGAGGAGGATAACCCAAGTCCTTGGACCCCTGCAACCACATAGGAGATCCAGAAGAAGCTCCTGGCTTTGGATTGGCTTAGCTCCACCCACTGCAGTCATTTTGAGAGTGAACCAGTGGATGAAAGACTTGTCTCTTTCTCTGTCTCTATTTCTCTTTGTAACTCTGTCTTTCAAATAAATAAAATAAATATTAAAAAAAAAAAAGCTGGAAGAGAATAATCACTAAAATAAATTAATTCTCAGTCATTCATAAGTATATTCCCCTAAAACTTGAGGAGTGGAGGGTCTTAGTCCATCCGAACAAGGATGGACTGGGTCCGAAGGAAGGTAAGTGCACCGCCCGCCCGTTCCCCAGCCTCCTGATCCCGGAGACAGTCAGACGCAGCGGGGAGTCAAGTCAAGCAAGCAAGAACTTATTGAGCGCGTAGCAAAGCCTTTTAAAGCACAAGACCGTAGGATTACTGGGGCAGGGCATAAGGACCAACCAATTACTTAAAAGGTCATTTTATGGGCCGATTTTCTACAGGACCAGCCACATGTCTGTACACTCATCATCAGTTGTCACCTCCCCTGATGCTGTGTGGCCAATCAGCTTTAGTGGTAAACGACTTGGGGTACTGCCCACCTTACTTCCTTTGGGCACCCTCTTTAAATTGCCACGTGTGCCTAATTTACCCACAGAGGCGAAGATGACTCCAATCGTGCACAAATTATTTCAGAGAAAAGATAAGAAGTGGGACAATTTCAAATATATGCTATGAGATTAGTATAATTTTGGAAATAGAAAATAAGCAAGGAAAGCATAAAAAAAGGAAAATTTATAGAAAAATCTCAGTTATTAATACAGATTCAGAAATTTAAAAATGATACTTAAGTCACTGACACTGATTGAAGCATAGAAAGTTCTAAGACCCTTTTAGAAAACCAATACTAAGCCTGGAGCAGTTCCATATAATGCCTACATTCTGATAATTCTGTAAACTTGACACTTGGATATCATCTAAATCCAGGGGTCACAGAACTATACAATGTTAAAGTAAAACAGGCCCTCAAGGTTACCTTGCCCAACTTAATACTTTCTAGGAGAAAAAAAAAATCAAGGCTCTAAAAAGTGTTGACTTCCTCAAGATCATACAGCAAGTTATTAGCAGAGCTAAGACCAAAAATCTACATCTTTTTTTGCTCCAGTCCAGGATTCTTCCCAAAAAACAGTAAGTCTCATTCAAACATGAGAGTTTTTTTTAACATATCAGGGATGAAGTTCCTTTAATACCCTTATGATGGACCAATTTCACTGGAAAAACAGTGTTCTTCTTGACATAATATTTTAAGCTCTATGCAACTGTCTAGAATCAGTAAGATTGTATAAATCAAGAGTGAATTCCAGTGTCAGGTCTAAAATTAGAATGCTTTCTATAAAATACCTAAAAAGAAAAGCAATGAAAGCTAGCTTCCCAATTCCTATCTTCATTCAACAAGTTAGATTTAAGCATACATGCAACCAAAACAACAAAATTTTTACTGCCAGAGATTTAAAACCAAAA
The DNA here is from genome assembly GCF_964237555.1 of Oryctolagus cuniculus. Classification (NCBI taxonomy): domain Eukaryota; kingdom Metazoa; phylum Chordata; class Mammalia; order Lagomorpha; family Leporidae; genus Oryctolagus; species Oryctolagus cuniculus. The sequence goes on from NC_091443.1 coordinate 86,788,082, forward strand.
CCATGGGGCTGGTGTTGTGGCATAGCAGGTTAAGCCCCTGCTTGCAAGGCAAGAATCCCATATACAAGTGCCAATTCGAGTACCAGCTACTCTGCTTCCAGTACCGCTTCCTGCTACTGTGCTTGGGAAGATAGGGGAAGATAACCCAATTACCTGCCACTCATATGGGAAGACCAGGATGGAGGTCTTTGCTCCTAGCTTCAGCCCCAGTGCAGCCCTAACTGTTAGCAGGCATTTGAGGAGTGAACCAGCAGATAGAAGACCTCTCTCTATCTCTCCCTCTCCCTCCCTCTTTCTCTCTACCTTTCAAATAAATAAATCTTTAAAATAAAAAACATCTGTACCTAAGATATGAAACCTTTTAAGTGAACCCAACAAACTGATAGCAAAATGCATCATTGCTTTAAGTACCTCTAAGAAAAAAAATACTAAATTATAACAGTGCTTTCCTATCATCCATTGTAAAATGCATCTCAATTTCAATCATGTCAAAATTTGAAAAAAGTCTTAGAATCAACAAAATACTCAAAACTGATGACCATGAAGACCCTTTTCATGATTCAGCTTTATGAACAACTGTCTTAAGTTGTCCCATCTCAGTTGCCCACTATATAGACTGAAAGCTTATAGAAGATAACCTTATCTTCTCTATCACACAAAACACCTAGGTGTCAGATATGATTTACCTGGCATATAAGAAAACAATCTTTCTCAAAAGCATTACTTGCCCTTTTACTGTCCTTACTTACCATGAAGAGGCCACTGTAACTCTTGGTCTTCTAAAAGAGCAGCAGCTGGCAAGAGTCTATTAAGGCAATCAAGAGGAGGCAACAGGTCGAGGAGGTAACTTAATAAAGGCCGAGCCACTGACACGGGGAGTAACAGCAGGGAGTTAACAATCTGGCAGAGCATACTGCCTGCAGCTGAGACGTATATCACATCTATGAAGGACAAGAAAAATAATCTGGATATACAGTTTCAAACAAACTTAAAAAAAAATCTAAGAAATAGTACTTTAGCTTGGAACTGGAGTAGACAAATTCAGAAACTTGTTGAACATCTACCTGGTAACTGGTTTTGTATTATACAGAGGCCTTTAAAACATTCATGGAAAAATGCATATCATGAAAAAGCTATTCACAGATTTCAATTTTTTTTTAATTCATAGACTTAATGACTGCAGAAGCCTAAGTCAGGACAGTGTGGGGTGGTAAAAATGCCTTGCAGCTGGTTCCCAGGTAGCACGACCTTTCAATGAACCTCAAGCAACCACATATTTACTGTACCTTAAGGAGTAAGATTTACCTCTTAGGGCCTTTGTCAGAAGAGTGATTAGCACCCCCACTGTTTGCCTTCTCCTTTGCAAATAGCTAACATCCTGTATGGGAATGTAATGTACCTCCTTAATCAAAAATCAAATCTTCTAGCTAAGGTATTCTTCCATTTTCAAGGAAGAATTCTTCAATTTTCAATGTTATTGATAACCACACACAAATCTGTATTGTTTTAAACCTGACTCAATATATGTTCTCATCCTGTTAAGAAAAGTGTAAAACCTATAACCAAACTCAGGCTTGCAGAAAAGCCAACTCAGGCAATTGACGAGTTGCTTTGGGGTTTAAATGCTCAGATTAAGCAGTTGAATAAACTTCAATTTTGATTTTTTCAACCAGACTCTAATTATTTCAATTAGCACACTAAAATAAAATTATCTTTTACTTAATTTTTTTAAAAAAAGCTTGTTTATTTATGTGAAAGGCAGAGTTACAGGGAGAGAGGGAGAGCCAGAAAGAGAGATCTTCCATGCATTGGTTCATTCACCTGATGGCTGCATCGGCCAGGGCTGAGCCAGGAGACAGGAACTACGCTGGGGTCTCCCATGTGAGTGGCAGGGGCCCAAGTACGTGGACCATCCTCTGTTGCTTTCACAGGTGCATTAGCAATGAGCAGAAAAACATGATTCAGTGCTCATATAGGATGCTGGTGCTACAGAGGGAGGCTTAACCATCTGTGCCACAATGTTGACCCCAATAAAATTATCTTTTAATACCAGTTTTCTACTAACTTTTGAAGCCCTCTTGGATACTATCAACAGACACTTTGTGAAAAATACTGAACCCTCCATGCCAACAAATTCAAAGGATAATAATTATTTCCTTAAAATGTATTATGAATTTCTAAATCATTAATTTATCTTCATTTTAACATTTACTCCACAATTTATTGAGCATCTACAACAGAACTGGCAGTGTTCTAGGTGAAGAGGCATTAACTATGAACAAGGCAACTAAATGCTCCTGCGCTCATGGTGCTTACATTATAGTGGGAAAAATCTTTTTGTATTTTTAAACCAAACTTTTAAAGTAAAGGTTACCTTCAAATATCTTTTTATTATTTGTACTGGTTTTAAATTAATTTTGTTTCAGTATTTCAATATATGTGGAGAGGACTATTCAGAGATGAGCTCAATTTGAACATATTAAATTTCAGTTGCTTGTGGAATAACTAAATGGAGATGTTTAATAAGCAATGGCTTCTACTCTGTTTGTTTCAGTGGAATTCTTCAGAAACAAGTTGGTTTCAGACAAACATACTGAATTTAGTTGCCATTGGGTCAACCACGGAAAGACACCCAGTAGGCAAACAGAGAAAGGCCCCAGTGCTCAGGAAAGGAATTCTCAGCTAAATACAGAATTAAGAGTCATTTACATACACCTGGCAGTTAAAGACACTGGGACTACATAAGACCAATCAAGAAGAAAAGAAAGCTTAAGGCAAAATTCAGAGGATCCTCAACATTTAAGAGCATATTTGGGGGCCAGTGCCATGGCGCAGTAGACTACTAATCCTCTGCTTGCGTTGCTGGCACCCCATGTGGGCACTAGTTCTAGTCCCAGCTGCTCCTCTTCCAATCCAGCTCTCCGCTGTGGCCCAGGAGGGCAGTGGAGGATGGCCCAAGTGCTTGGGCCCCTGTACCCGCATGGGAGATCGGGAAGAAGCACCTGGCGCCTGGCTTCGGATTGGCACAGCTCCAGCCCTTGCAGCCATCTGGGGAGTAAACCAACAGAAGGAAGACCTTTCAATCTGTCTCTCTCTCTCTGTAACTCTACCTCTCAAATAAATAAATAAATAAAATCTTAAAAAATAAAAAAAAGAGCATATCTGAAGATGACAGAGAGTGGTTAGAGAGAGATCAGAAAAAACAGGCCTATGACAACACATAAGCCTGCAGAAGAATGCACTTCAAGGCCAGCATTGTGGTATAGCAAGTAAAGCTGCCACCTGCAATGCCAGCATCCAAAATGGGTCCACACTGCTCCACTTCCAACACTCTGCTATGGCCTAGGAAAGCAGTGGAAGATGGCCCAGGTCCTTGGGCCCCTGCACCCTAATGGGAGACCCAGAAGAAGCTCCAGGCTCCTGGCTTTGGATCAGCACAGCTCCAGCTGTTGAGGCCATTTGGGGTGTGAACCAGTGGATGGGAGACCTCTCTCTCTCTCTCTCTCTGCCTCTGTGCCTCTCTTTAACACTTTCAAATAAATATTTTTTTCTCTCTATGCATTATCTTTTTTTAACTTAAATTTCCAAAGTACAGTTTATGGATTACAATGGCTTTTTTCCCCCCATAACTTCCCTCTCACCCGCAATCCTCCCATCTCCGGCTCCCTCTCCCATTCCATTCACATCAAGATTCATTTTCAATTCTCTTTATATACAGAAGATCAATTTAGCATATATTAAGTAAAGATTTCATCAGTTTGCCCACACACAGAACACAAAGTGCAAAATACTGTTTGAGCACTAGTCATATCATTAATTCACAGTGAACTACACATTAAGGACAGAGATCCTACATAAGGAATAAGTACACAGTGACTCCTATTGTTAACTTAACAAAGTGACACTCTTGTTTAAGGTGTTAGCAATCTCTCCAGGCTCTAGTCATGAGCTGTCAAGGCCATGGGAAGCCCCCTGAGCTCGCCGACTTTGATCTTATTTCGACAAGGCCATAGTCAAAGTGGAAGTTCTCTCCTCCCTTCAGAGAAAGGTACCTCCTTCTTTGATGGCCTGTTCTTTCCACTGGGATCTCACTCAGAGACCTTTCATTTAGGTGTTTTTTTTTTTTTTTTTTTTTTTTTTTGCCAGAGTGTCTTGGCTTTCCATGCCTGAAATACTCTCATGGGCTCTTCAGCCGGATACGCATGCCTTAAGGGCCGATTCTGAGGCCAGAGTGCTGTTTAGGACATCTGCCATTCTATGAGTCTGCTGTGTATCCCGCTTCCCATGTTGGATCGTTCTCTCCCTTTTTTATTCTATCAGTTAGTATTAGCAGACACTAGTCTTGTTTATGTGATCCCTTTGACTCTTAGACCTATCAGTATGATCAATTGTGAACCGAAATTGATCACTTGGACTAGTGAGAAGGCACTGGTACATGCAACCTTGATGGGATTGTATTGGAATCCCCCGGCACATTTCTAACTCCACCACTTGGGACAAGTCAGCTTGAGCATGTCCCAAATTGTACATCCCCTCCCTCTCTTATTCCCACTCTTATATTTAACAGAGATCACTTTTCAGTTAACCTTAAACACCTAAGAATAATTGTGTGTTAATTACATAGCTCAACCAATAGTATTAAGTAGAACAAAAAAATACTAAAAGGGATAAAGTATTAAATTGTACATTTAAAAAAAAAGAGTCTTTTAAGATAAATCACTGCTACTATTACCTGCAAACCAAGATAAAAGGGATCTCAAATCATTCTCATTATACTCAGAGGCTTCAGGCCCTCTGGAGGCTTGGGACAGGACAAAGATTCACCATTTTGAAGACTGATTAAGTATGAAACCCAATACCAAACATACCTCTTAATTTTTCTCCAACACTGCCATTCCAAGGACTTTCTTTGAGCAAATTTGCAGAACGTGAATAAATATCTGTGGCATGAGGCAACAAGAGCTGCAGATGCTTATGAAGCAATGCCACACTGCTCGAGTTCTGGGGAGAAAATGTTCCCAATTACTACTTTGATTCAGTACAAAAATATCATGGCATACTCAACTGACTGAGCTTCAGGGTCTGAGAGATCACTACAAAAGGCAAAGAATCACATACTTCACTAATGTTATTAATATGGCAAAACGCCAACAGTTGTTTCTGCAGAGAGCACAGCAGTTCATGCAGATGAGCAGGCTGACTGTTCTCTGAGGACGATGTTCCAAGTAGGAATTTATCACTATTCTTTTCTAGTTCTCCAAATGCTTGATCCTAAAATGACACATAAATGAAAATCACATGTGAAATGTTTGAGAATGAAAATAATATTCAACCATACATGTTTCACTATACAAACACTGAAAATACAGAAAACAAGGATAATAACACAACTACCCAAAGATAATATATTTCAACACCTTGATGCTTTTGCCTTTCAGATCTTCTATGTAAATATTTTGTTTTTCATATGCTTTCTTTCAAACAGATTTTTTTGTTTTCATATGGATTCCTTTTTTAAAAAAATAACCTAGTAGTGTTTTCTTTTAAGTAGTTAATTATCTTCCTTCAGAGATACACACACAGAAAGAAGCAAATAGAAAGATCCCATCTGCTGGTTCACCCCCCAAATACCCACAACAGCGGGAACTGAGGCAGACCAAAGCCAGGAGTCGAGAACTCAGTCCAGGTCTCCCACGTGGGTGGCAGATATTCAATCACTTAAGCCATTACTGCTGCCTCTCAGAATCTGCATAGCAGGAAGATGGTATTGTGAGCAGGAGCCAGGAATGGAACCCAAGCTCTCTGATATGAGATGTGGATGTCTTAACTACTAGGCCAAACACTCACATCAATAATGGATTTCTTAAGCAGTACTTTGGAAATTTATATTCATTAAATAAAAGTTAAAAAAAAAAAAAAGGGAGAGAACGATCCAACATGGGAAGCGGGATACACAGCAGACTCATAGAATGGCAGATGTCCTAAACAGCACTCTGGCCTCAGAATCGGCCCTTAAGGCATGCGTATCCGGCTGAAGAGCCCATGAGAGTATTTCAGGCATGGAAAGCCAAGACACTCTGGCAAAAAAAAAAAAAAAAAAAAAAAAACACCTAAATGAAAGGTCTCTGAGTGAGATCCCAGTGGAAAGAATGGGTCAAAGAAGGAGGTACCTTTCTCTGAAGGGAGGAGAGAACTTCCACTCTGACTACGACCTTGTCTAAATATGATCAGAGTCAGTGAACTCAAAAGGCTTCCATAGCCTTGGCAGCTCATGACAAGAGCCCAGGGTGATACTGATGCCATAAACAAGAGTGTCAATTTGTTAAGTCAACAACAGGAGTCACTGTGCACTTACTCCTCATGTAGGATCTCTGTCCTTAGTGTGCTGTACATTGTGATTTAATGCTATAACGAGTACTCAAACAGTATTTTTCACTTTGTGTTTCTATGTGGGTGCAAACTGTTGAAATCTTCACTTAATATATGCTAAACTGATCTTCTGTATATAAAGAGAATTGAAAATGAATCTTGATGTGAATGGAAGGGGTGAGGGAGTGGGAAAGGGGAGGGTTGTGGGTGGGAGGGAAGTTACGGGGTGGAGGAAGCCTTTGGAAACTTAAATTCATTAAATAAAAGTTAGAAAAAAGAAAAAAAATGGATTTCTAAGAACATTAATTCTTGAAAGTCAAATTGTTTTCTCATTATAAAAGAAATAAATGCACTAATGAGACATGACAACATAATTATAATGTGTGCTTCAACCAGATCCTAAACTAGGAGGGAATTTGCTACAAAGGACATTAGTACAAAGGACTGTAAAAATGTAAATACGGACCATATATTAAATAACAGTTCTATATTCATGTTAAATTCCCCAAATTCAATAACTGTTATGTTGTCGTGTAAGGAAATGTCCTTGTTCTTAAGAAATACAGACTTAGTAGATGCTTAAGTAAAGGGATAATCAATATGACATCTGCAGCTTAGCCTCATATGATTTAAAATTTAAAAAGATTGATGGAGCAGGCATTTGGTGCAGCAGTAATGTTGCTGGTATCCTATATCTGAATGCCTGGTCCTGGCTACTCCACTTCGATCCAGCATCCTGCCAATGTGCATCTGGAGAGTGCCTGGTCTCCTGCCACCCACAAGGGAAGCCAGGATTGAATTCCTGGGTCTCCGCTTTAGCTTCACCTAGCATTGGCTATTTTAGGTATCTGGGGAATGAATCAGCTGATGGAAAATCTCTCCATCTGTCTCTCCGTTGCTATCTCTCTGTCTCTCAAATAAAATAAACATAGTAATAACAAAAAAAAGATAAAGCAAACTTGGTTAAAGGGTACAGAAGAGTTCTTTGAATGATCTTGTAACCTTTCTGTTTTAAATTATTTCAAGCAGAAAACATATTTTAAAATGAAATGCTCAGGAGCTGGCATTGTGATACTAAGGAACAAGCCACCACTTGCAACACAGGCATCCCAAATCATAGTGCCAGTTCCAGTCCCACTCCTCTGCTTCTGATTCAGCTTCCCGCTAACACACCTGGAAAGGCAGTGAAGAATGGACCAAGTACTTGGACCCCCACTGACCACCACATGGGAGACCTGGAAAGTGTTTCAGGTTCCTGGCTTTGGCCTTGGCTCAGCTCCAGCTGTTGCAGCCACTTGGGAAGTGGGTCAGCAAAAGGAAGATCTCTGTCTATCTGTGTGTATAACTCTCTCTCTGTCTCTCCTTCCTTGTCTCTGTTGCTCTCCCTTTCAAATAAATAAGTGAATAAATTTTTAAAATGTTCAATGAAAAAAATTTAGAAAACATAAAAACTGTAACAAGTTAATATCACTATTTAGCTAGCGACCTAAAGAAAATGACTACTAACATCTTTTGATGTACTTTTTACTAATTCTTATTATAAATACTGTATATTTTATCTTTATTGTTTTTTCCAACAAATTTATAAATGTTTCTCACATTTGCATAAAAATGTGTATAAAAATTTAACTCTTTAGGTATTGCACATATAAAATCATAACTTAGCCATTGCTCTAATTTTTTTAAAAGATTTATTTATTTATGTGAAAGGCAGAGTTACAGAGAGAGGGACAGACAGAGGCCTTCCATCTGCTGGTTCTCTCCTCAAATGGCATCAATGGTTGGAGCTGGGCCAGGAGCCAGAAGCTTCTTCCGAGTCTCCCACATGGGTACAGGGACTTGGGTCATCTTCTACTGCTTTCCCAGGCCATAGCAGAGAGCTGGATTAGAAGTGGAGCAGCCGGGTCTCGAATCCGTGCCCTTATGAGATGCCAACGCTGCCAGTAGAGGCTTAATCTACTATGCTACAGCACTGGCCCCTCTCTATTTTCACATAGCTTAGTTATTTCCAATTTTATTTCTTATAAATAAAATGTGATGAATATCTTTATGCATAAAATTTAGTCTATTTACAATATACATGATAGAGACGGAGTACATTTTAAAGCCCTATCCATAAGCTGCCCAACAGCAACATTAAATCTTAGAACATAATAAGCTTACTTTAAATCATATCAGAAAGAATAATTTATAATTTAATTCAAAAGTAGTATTTTGGGCCGGCGCCGTGGCTCAATAGGCTAATCCTCCACCTTGCGGCGCCGGCACACCGGGTTCTAGTCCCGGTTGGGGCGCTGGATTCTGTCCCGGTTGCCCCTCTTCCAGGCCAGCTCTCTGCTATGGCCAGGGAGTGCAGTGGAGGATGGCCCAGGTGCTTGGGCCCTGCACCCCATGGGAGACCAGGAAAAGCACCTAGATCCTGGCTCCTGCCATCGGATCAGCGCGGTGCGCCGGCTGCAGCGGCGGCCATTGGAGGGTGAACCAACGGCAAAGGAAGACCTTTCTCTCTCTGTCTCTCTCTCTCACTGTCCACTCTGCCTGTCAAAAAAAAAAAAAAAAAAAAGTAGTATTTTATCTCCATTTCCATCAAATGCAAGTGTCTACTATAGCCCAAGTGACATAAGAAAGCCACTGCTTTTTATACAGCAAAAATGTTCCTTACAAATTTGAGAAAAAACTTCTGTCATAAACAAATGGATATACCATAACATTATTTCCATTCCATTTGTAGCCATTACTGGTTGCAGCTACCAAATATCAGACCAAATTTACATGTTTAAGTCTGAAATAAAAGAATTCTAAAGGAACAATTTTAGCTCTGACTTATCAGTCATTTAATGTGAAAAGAACAGAGCACTAAGATTTGTACAGAAAATAAAATATATAAATCCAGGGCCAGCACTGTGGCATAGCAGGTAAAGCCACTGCCTGCAGTGCCAGCATCCCATATGGGCACCAGTTCAAGGCTTGGCTGTTCCACTTCCGATCCAGCTCTGCTAGGGCCTGGGAAAGCAGCAGCAGATGGCCCAAGTCCTTGGGCCCCTGCACCCACGTGGGAGACCCAGAAGAAACTTCTGACTCTTGGCTTCAGATCTGCGCAGCTCCGGCCACTGTGGCCAATTGGGGAGTGAACCAGCAGATGAAAGACCTCTCTCTCTCTCTGCCTCTTCTTTTCTCTCTGTGTAACTCTTTCAATAATAATAATAATAATAAATAAAAAATATAACCCCAGCCTTGCAGAAGTATAGAAGATAGCCTGAAATAATACACAAACAATTGAGTCATACAATACACTCTGATCCTAAAAGTGCTGAGTAGTGCAGGAGTGTGCAGCAATAACCACATGGTTAGATTATCTGGCCAAGTGTTTCTAGAATAGCCAAGTTTTAAAGAAGCCATAGATTCACAGAAAAGAAAAACAAGCAAAGATGAAAACAAGCAAAAGTGTGTGATGTGCAATTTTGAGAAAACAGGAAGTTCAGATGAAAACGATGTGTGAGCCAAAGACAAAGGGTATGAGGGAGTTTTACTTTAACATGAAGAGAGTACTACAGCAGTGAGATGCTGAGAGGAAACCAGCGATAGTGACAATAACTTAGAATACTACTAGTAGAACTGCATCAGGATAGCCTAGGTTAGAACTCAAAGCAACAGAAAAGGAAAAAGGGATGGATTTCAGAAATACCACAGGGTAAGAATTACTGGTATCCCAAAACTCGGAAATCTATAGGATTCTTCGTCTTGTCTTCAAATAACCAGCGTATTCTTAGTTGGTACCAATCATGTTGTTTAATTGTTAAGATTGTATCTGGTAAGATTAATCTCTTGCTCATTATTCTCTTTAAAAATGCTGTTGAGGGGTCGGCTCTGTGGCACAGAGGGTAAAGCCGCTGCCTGCAGTGCCAGAATCCCATTTAGACGCCAATTCAAGTCCCGGCTGCTCCACTTCAATCCAGCTCTCTGCTGTGGCCTGGGAAAGCAGAGGAAGATGGCCCAAATCTTTGGGCCCCTGCACCCACCTGGAAGAAGCTCCTGGCTCCTGGCTTCAGATTGGTACAGCTCTGACCACTGCGGAATTGGGGAGTGAACCAGTGGATGGGAGACCTCCCCCGCTCCCTCCCTCCCTCTCTCTATCTCTCTCTCTCCGCCTCTCCTTCTATCTCTGTGTAACTCTGACTTTCAAATAAATAAATATTTTTTTAAAAATGCTGTTGACTATTTTTACCTGTTTTTTTCTTCTACATTAACATCAGAAAAATTTGGTAAAATTCTAATATAAATCTCTTTGGATTTCTGAATTACACACATTTGGTGCCCACAATATATTTCAGGAGTTCCAATCTGCTTTCCCCCTTGGAGGAAGGGGAGGCTGCAGTTTTTTTTATAAGTGTTTAAATATCAAAATACTTTGACCTGAAGAAATGACTACCTCTTGATTCTTTTTTTTAGTATAATGAAAAAACTTACTGTGTAAAATCCTAAATTTCTTAAGAGAGTCTTCATCAAAATTTCAGCCAGATGGGTGTCTGGATGGCAGCTCTGAGTGCCATAAGGTTGATCTGACAGGTTGCCATAACCAGTACACACAGAAGAGAGGTCAGCAGCATCAGAGGGTGAGCTGTAGCCAAGTAGGGAGGCTACATGGGTATGATCTTGCAAACTTGTTAGAATTATATCCAGTTGCATTCGCTAAAGGACAGTAAAATATAAACATGTAAATAACTAGCTTTAAATGCACTCGAAGGTGGAAGCAGATCTTATGAATAAACTGTATAAATGCTGCTAATTAATTCATTTAATAGTCTGATAAACAATAATCTTTAAGTATGTAATTATAAGAAAACTACAAATTAATACCATTCAGGAAAATGCAAGCTATAGGTTTTTATTTCATCCTTTATTATAATACCTAAAACTAAGCTAAAAATGGCATATTGCATAATAATTTTAGTACTAAGTAGACAGGAACAGGAAATACCAAAAGATAAATTACAGTACAATGACAATTACTAACTTTATGTTTAAAATATGGCACTTGGAATCTAAATAATGCAAAATATTCACTGGAATATATCTGTGGATACATTGCCAATAAGTGCCACTTTCCCCCCTCAAGTCTACAGCTGTACAATAGTTTCCTCTACTTGATCTAGCAAAATGTACATATTTAATATACATAAGATAAAAGTGAAAAAATACACTCTTATTATCAAATACTTTTCCCAACAGTTATCTTTTATTTTTCATATCAACAATTTCAGACAATGTTCTGGACAAGAAACCAACAGTAGGAGAACGTGCCCTTGATTTCAACTCAGCACACTACAAATAAACCACAGTCTCTGGTTCAACACTGTAACACTGGAAAACAAGTTATTATTCTAATAATTAACTCCTAATAATTAAATAAATTTCTTCACCAGTGGACACTAGATCTGGGAATTCTTTCAGCATATAATATTATTTCAGCATATTAATATTTATCTAGCAAGTTAAGTACTATTCCATGAATACATGTAATTGATTAGCTTTATTTTTCTCTCAGTCCAATTTTTTGAGATACTACTGGCTTACTCGATACCGTGCAAAGCCTTACCTGTCCTTTAGACAAGCTTTCCCATCTATCAGGTCCTTGGGGTAAAAGAGAATGAAGTAATTCCATCCGTTCTCGTAATGGAGGTAATAGCATGGTAGCTCCCACTGAAAGAGTTTCAATTACCACCTAATTTAAAAATAGAAAAAAGAATTGATTTGACTAGCTCTTGTCTTTTTAACAAAAACATGAAAAGTGAACCCACTATTGGCATTGTGAAAATATAAAGAAAATGGTTTAGATGTCTTTTTTAACATTCTTATAAAATTTATTTGAAAGAAAGAGTTACAGTGAGATTAAGCAGTGAGAGAATCAGTCTTCCATCCACTGGTTCACTCCTCAAATGCTATCAATGTTGGGGACTTAGCAAAGCTGAAGCCAGGAGGCTTGGAACTCCATCCAGGTTTCCCACGTGGGTGGCAAGGGCCAAGTACTTGGACCATCTTCTGCTGCTTTCTCAGGTGCATTAGCAGGGAGCTGAATCAGAAGTCTAGCAGCTGGGTCCTGAATCAGTGCTCATATGACATGCCAGCAACACGGGCAGTGGCTTAACCCTCTATGCCACAATGCCGGCCCTCTAGATGTTTTTAAGAAGACCAGAATATGTATTTTGGATTTGCTATTAAATAGCTAAACATCACACAACAAATATTTAGTGTTGCATCTATAGCATTGGGCTGGGTAAGGATCTGTGCAAAGTTACATTTATACAGGCCCTGTTTTCACAAGCATAATATCTAATGGGAAAGACTAAGAGCAAGTAATTTAAAGTATGAAAGTAACACAGACTAAGTAAAAAGAAACAGGAACTTGAGTGAGTACAGACACTCAGAGGCAAGTAACATGGCCTTTGGGGCTTATGGAAGGTCGACCTGAGGATGAGGCATTTAAGAACTAAAGAATTAGCAGGACTTAGACAAAGGCAAAGTGGGAGCAGCATAAGGAAAAGCTACCTAGCTGCAATATCTTAGGCCTCACAATTTCTCCAGATCATGACTTCTTCATTGCAAAATTCAAGTGTTAGACTAGATAAACTCAACAGTGTTTTTAAGTTCTAATACTCAATTTTTCTATAAGTCAACGTTCCTAATTCTTTGAATTAGTATAATGATTGAAAAATCCAGGGGCCAGCACTGTGGTGTAGCAGGTAAGGCCACCGCCTACAGTGTCAGCACCCCATGTGGGTGCCAGTTCGAGTGCCGGCTGCTCCACTTCCAATACAGCTCTCCGCTATGGCCCAGGAAAGCAGCAGATGATGGTCCAGATCCTTGGGTCCCTGCACCCATGTGGGAGACCCAGAAGCAGCTCCTGGATCCTGGCTTCGGATCAGCACAACTCCAGCTGTTGCAATCATTTAGGCAGTGAACCAGCAGATGGAAGACTCTCTGCCTCTGCCTCTGCCTCTGTAACTCTTTCAAATAAATAAATCTTTAAAAAAATCCAAAAGTATAAAAAGAATTAATAAACTTTCCATCTAAATCCATCTAAAAGAATGGAAAGGGCATAACAAGCCCTGAGTTCATTAGCAATTTTTTTAAAAAGATTTATTTATTTATTTGAAAGTCAGAGTTACACAGAGAGAGGAGAGGCAGAGAGAGGTCTTCCATCCGATGGTTCACTCCCCAGATGGCTGCAACGGCCGGAGCTGTGCCAATCCGAAGCCGGGAGCTTCTTCCAGGTCTCCCACGTGGGTGCAGAAACCTAAGGACTTGGGTCATTTTCTACTGCTATCCCAGGCCATAGCAGAGAGCTGGACAGGAAGTGGAGCAGCTGGCGCTCCAGGACAGGGCGTTAACCCACTGTGCCACAGCGCCGCCCCCTGAGTTCATTAGAAATTTTAAAGAAATTTATGAAAGCGATAAAAACTAACAGATAAGGTTCCATTAAAAAAAAAAAAAAAAAAAAAAACAGCAACCACAAGGGGAGAAAAAAATCTTAAAAAAAAAAATCTTAAAAACAAAAATTACGGGGCTGGCATTGTGGCTTAGTGGGTAAGGCTGCTACCACTTGTGATGTCGGCATCCCATATGGGCACAGGCTCGAGTCCTTTTTGCTTTACTTCTGATCCAGCTCTTTTCTATGGCCTGGGAAAGCAGTAGAAGATGGCCCAAATCCTTGGAACTTTGCACCCACATGGGAGACCTGGAAGAGGTTCCTGGCTCCTGGTCCAGTAGTCCAATAATAAGAAGTTCCAAAAAGAAGAGAAAACAACGAAGAGGAAATTAACAAACTCCTGGAAGATAATTTCTTAAAAGTAAGGTTCTAACTTTTGAAGAGTCCACCCAAATATACACAACAATGGATAAAATTGTACCCATATCAGTTCATATCATTTTGAAATTTGAAAATGCATGACAACTAGAATTTGCTAGTACTCCAAGTACATACAAATGGCCAAAAACTTGAACAACACTGATTTTTCTAAGTAACAGTGAAAGCTAGAAAAAAGTAAAGCAATGACTTCTTCACAATTCGGATACAAAAATTATTTGCAATATAGAATTCTATTCCCAAACTATTCATGAAGATATTCAATTCTCAAAATATTTTAAGTTTCAAAAAATATATTTCCTTTTGCCCCACTCTCAGAAGCTACTGATGGATGCAGAAACCCAGCAAAAACTACTTTAGCCAAATGATCAAGGTCAACATTGTCTGTAATAAAATATATCAATATCATGAAGCCTCTGTTATTTATTAAGGAAACAGCATTTCTGCATCATTGACAAAAACACAAAATTTAATCTAATCATCAAAAAAGAACAGAGAACTGTTCAGTAAAATGACTGACCAGCAGTCATTTCAGAGTCAGGAATATAAAAGACAAGCAAAAACCAAGGAATTGTTAGAGGAGGCTAAAGAAGAAATGTAGTATGGGACCCTACAACAGAACAAGAACAATAAGTGGAAACTGATAAAATTTCTTTTTCTATTTTTGTGAGATTTATTTCATTATTTGAAAGACAGAGTGAACAAGAAGAGGGAGAGACTGAGAGATGGATCTTCCATCCACTGAGTTATTACTCAAATGTCTACAATGGCTGAGGCTGATCCAGGCCAAAGCCAGGGGTCCAGAACTCCATCCAGGGCCTGATTATTTGGGACATTCTCCACTGCCTTCTCCAGCACATTAGCAGGGAGCTGGATCATAGGCATAGTAGCAAGGATTCAAACAAGCACTCCAATATGGGATACCAGTGGCACAGGTGGTGGCTTAACCAGATGGCACCACACACTATCAGCCCCAAGTTTAATTATTAGTAAACCAACATAATTTCTTGGTTTTGGTCATTATACTATGCAAGACATTAATGTTAGGGGATCTGGGTAAGAGATAAATGAAAATTATGTTATTTATGCAACTTTTCCTAAGGTCAACAATTGGTTCAAAATAAAAAACTAAAAGAAATTCAGACAAAGGAAGGAAAGTGGGAAAGCACACAAGAAACAACACGAACAGTGGCAAATGACTAGTAGCTTCACGGATAAGGAAGGAGAAAACAAAATAGCCATTAACAGGAACAACCCTACACACATTGTGGGAAAACCCATCTCTAAATTCTCTTCTAAAATGAGGTGGCTACCACGGAGAGCCAAGGAACAGACAAATCCAAAGATAAATGTTTATTAAAAATTTACTTATTTATTTGAAAGGCAGAGTTGCAAAGAGAGGGAGCAAGACAGAAAGAGAGATCTTCCATCCTGCTGGTTCACTCCCCAGATGGCCACAATGGCCAGAGCTAATGTGCCTGGGAAAGCAGCAACAGATGGCCCAAGTCCTCGGGGCCCTGCACCTGAGTGAGAAACCCAGAAGCGCCTGGCCCCTGGCTTCCAACTGGCACAGCTCCAGCCATTGCCAACCATTTGGGGAGTGATCCTGTGGACAGAAGACTCTCCCCCTCCAATAAATAAATCTTTAAAAAATAAAAATGAAAAATGAAAAACTGGCATAAAATGCAATAAAAATCACTCTTTTAATGTTTAAAATTTAGCTGTTCTTAGTATTCAACAAAGTTGTACCACCATCATTAGCAAATTTTAGAATATTTTCATCACCTCAGAAAAAAATCTCTGTACCCATTTGCAGTTATTCCCCATCTCCCCATGCCACCCCCCTGACAACCACTGATATATCTTCTGTCTCTATGGAATCATATAATATGTTGCCTTTTGTGTCTGGCTTCTTCCACTTAGCATAATTTTAATAAGGTTCAGTGGTATTACAGCATGTATCTTCGCATCATTCCTTTTTACGGCTCAATAATGTTATATCCTATGGGTATAACATGCTTCACCCATCTGTTGACAGACATTTGTGCTGGTTGCATCTTTTGACTATTATGAATAATGCTGCTATAAACATTCATGTACAAGTTTTTATGTGGACATACATTTTAATTCTATTGGATACAGACCTAGTAGTGGAACTGCTGGGTCATATGGTAACTCTGTTTAACTATGTAAGGGACTGCTTAATTGTTTTCCAAAGCAGCTGCACCATGGTGTATTCTTATTAGTGATGTAGAAGGGTTCTAATTTATCCATCTCCTCCAACACTTGCTACTGCCTTTCTGACTTTCACCATTTAGTCGATGTTAACAGTATATCATTGTGATTTTCATTTGCATTTGCCTAATAACTAATGTGATTATGGACCATTTGTATATCTTATTAGGAGATTGGTCTACTCAGATTCTTGACCCATTTTTTAAACTGAGTTGGTTTTTAAATTGTTGAGTTGTAAGGGTCTTTATATGTTCTAGAAACTAGAACCTTATCAGATAGACAACTTGCAAATATTTCTCCCATTCTGAGAACTACTTTCAATTTCTTGATAGGTCTTTTGAAGCACAAATTTATAAAAACTTTGATGAATCTCAATTTAATTTTTCCTTTGGTTGCTTGTGTTTTGATGTCATATCTAAGAAGCCTAATCCTTGGTCATAAAGATTCATACCTGTTTTATTCTTTGAATTTTATAGTTGTAGCTCTTTCATTTAGGTATTTCATCACTTTTGAGTTAATTTTTTTTATATACTAAATAAGGTAAGGGCCCCATGTCATTCTTTTGCAGCACCATTTGTTGAAAAGATTATTCTTTTTCCCAATGAACTGTTTTGGTACTTATGTAGAAAATCAATAAACTGGAAATATGGGTTTACTTCTGGGCTCTCAATTGTATTCCACTGACCTACATGTCTAACCTTCTGTCAGCATTGCTCTGTTTTGATTACTGCAGCTAGAAAGCACTAAGTTTTTTGTTTTGTTTTGTTTTTTTGTACTAAGTTTTCAAGTTAGGGAATTGTGACTCTTCCAACCTTGTTCCTTAAGATTGCTTTCACTATTCTGGCTCCCCTGAATTATCACACAAATTTTTTAAAAAAAATATTTATTTGTTTTAAAGGTAGAGTTACAGATAGAAAGAGGGAGAGACAAAGGTCTTCCATCTGCTGGTTCACTCCACAAATGGTTGCAATGGCTGGAGCTGAGACGATCCGGAACCAAGATCCAAGAGCTTCTTCCGGGTCTCACACATGGGTGCAGGGTCCCATTTGGGCCATATTCCACTGTTCTCCCAAGTCATACCAGAGAGCTAGATTGAAAGAGGAGCTGCCAGGACATGAAACGGTGCCCAAATGGGATGCTTACACTGCAGGCGGAGGCTTAGCCTACTATGCAACACTGCCAGCCCCTCCAATTGATTTTTTTTTTTTTTTTGGACAGGCAGTTAGACAGTGAGAGAGATAGAGACATAGAGAAAGGTCTTCCTTCCATTAGTTTACCCCCTCAAATGGCCGTCACGGCCGGCACCCTGCAGCCAGCGCTGCGCTGATGCAAAGCCAGGAGCCAGTTGCTTCCTCCTGGTCTCCACGCGGGTGCAGGCAGGGCCCAAGCACTTGGGCCATCCTCCACTGCCTTACCGGGTTCCAGCAGAGAGCTGGACTGGAAGAGGAGCAGCCGGGACAGAATCTGGCGCTCTGACCAGGACTAGAACCTGGGGTGCCGGCACCGCAGGCGGAGGATTAGCTTAGTGAGCTGCAGCGCCAGCCTCCAATTGAATTTTAAGATCAATTTTTGCCAAACAAAGGCAGTTGGCATTTTGATAGTGATTCCAGTGAATCTACAAATCAATCTGGGGAGTAAAGACATCTTTAGAATATTGTCAACAAGCCAAGAACAACAGATTTCTTTATTGATTTATATCTTCCATAATTTCATTCAATAATGTTTTATATTTTGGCATATATATCTTCCACCGATTTTGTTAAATTTATTCCTAAATATTCTATTCTTTTTGATGCTTTTGTATGTAAATTTAAATTTCGTTTTTAGATTATGCATTGCTCATTTGTAGACATACAACTGATTACTGTATATTGAACCTATATCGTGCAATCTTTCTGATTCATTCATTAGCACTACTAGGTGTTTTGTTTTTTATCTGTGGAATCTTTAGGATTTTTTTTTTAAGGTTTATTTTATTTATTTGAAAGGTAGAATTACAAAGCAAGGGAGAAAGAAAAAGATCTTCCATCTGCTGTTTTACTCCCCAAGTGGCCACAATGTTCGCGGCTGTACCAGGTCAAAGCCAGGAGCCAGAAGCTTCTTCCAGGTCTCTCACGTTGGTGCAAGGGCCAAGCACTTGAGCCACCTTCTGCTGCTTTCCCAGGCCTGCCAGCAGGGAGCTGGATCAGAAGTGGAGCAGCAGGACTGGAATTGCCACACAAATGGGATGCCAGCATCGCAGGTGGCAGCTTTACCTACTATACCATGACACTGGCCCTAGGATTTTCTCTGAGCAAAATCGTATCATCTACAAATAGAAATATTTTTATTTCACCCTTTCCAATCTGGAAGTATTTTATTTCTTTATCTTGCATAACCGCCCTGGATTGAACTAAAATGACAAGAGTAGAAATTCTCTTATTTCTGATTGAACAGGAAAAGCCGTAAATCTTTCTCCATTGAGACAATATAAGCTGTGAATTTTTAATAGATGTCCTCTATCAGGTTAAGAAAGTTCTCGTCTACTCCTGGTTTGCTAAATGTATTAATCTTGAAAGGATACTGAATTTTGTCAGATACTTTTTCTACATCTATTGAGACAATCATATGATCTTTGTTCTTTATTCTTTTAACATAATCAGTTACAACAATAAATCTTCATATTTTGAAACAACCTAGTATTCCTGGTTTGTATATCACTTGTTTTTGGTACATAATATATCAGATAAGTTGTCAGATTTGGTTTGCCTATAGTTTGTTGAGGACTTTATATCTACATTCACAAAGGATACAACTTATACTTTACTTTTTTTTTTTTTTTTGCAACATTTTTGTCCAATGTGGTTTTTGTTGTTGTTGTTTTGAAAGAGGTAGAGATGGAGGGAGACAGATAGGGAGAGAGCTCCTGCCCACAGGTTCGATCCCCAAATGCCCACAATGGCTGGGGCTAGAACCAGAAGCTACTTGCAATCCAGGTCTCCATGTGGGTGGCAAGGACCCAAAAATTACAGCCATCTCCACTGTTTCCAAGGGTCTCATTGGCAGGAAGCTGGAGTCAAGGAGCCAGAGCTAGGAATCAAACCTAGGCCCTCTAATGTAGGATACAGAATTATTAATCACAAGGCTAAATTCCCAATATAATCTCATTCTGATCACAGGGTAATATTGGTCTCAAAGAGCATAGTCCAGAAGTATTTACTCCTCTTCTATCTAGAAGAGTTTGTAAAGAAGTGGTGTGGATCCTTCTTCTAAACATTTAGAACTCACTAGTGTAGCCATTTTGGCTTGGGTTTCTCTCTACAGGAATTCTTTCTATTTTTTAGGAATTCAATTTCTCATTATAGGTCCATTCAGGTTTTATATTTCTTCTTGAGTTAGCTATGGCAGTTTGTTTCTAGGAATTTGTTCATCTAGGTTATCTAATCCGTTGGCATACAATCATTATAATCTTTTTGATATCTACAGAGTTGGTGGTAATTTCTCTTTTGTTCATTCCTAGTTATTTTCTTTCTTTTGTTCCCAGTCTAACTAGAGAATTGTCAATTTTGTTGATCTTTTCAAACAATCAATACTTGGTTCCCCTGATTTTCTCAACTGTTTTTTTTATTCTTTAAAGTGACTCTAATCCACATTCTTCTTATTATATCTTCTTATTATTTACTTGCTTTGGGTTAACTTGGCCCTCTTAATTTCTTAATGTGGAAGATTAAATTACTGATTTGAGATCTTTTTTAGTATAGGCACTTACAGATAAAAACTGTCTTCTAAGTACAGTTTTTTGCTGTATTTTCTAAGTTTTGGAGGGTTGTGTTTCTATTTTAATGCATCTCCAAATATTGCTTAATTTCCCTTGTGATCTATTTTTTGATCCATTGGTTACTGAGTATATTACTTAAAACTTACTTTACTGAGGCAAGCATTTAGCCTAGCAGTTAAGACAGGTAAGAAGCCTGCATGCCATCTCTGAGTATCCAGATTACTGTCAATAGTAAACCCAGGTCCTGACCCTTGCTTTCTGCTGATGGAGATGCTGGGAGGTGGTGGTGATGGCTCAAGTAACTGGGTTCCTGCCAGCTATGTGACAGACATGGCTTGGGTTCCTAGCTTCCAGAATCAGCCAGGCCCAGTCCCGGCTGCATTTGCACAGACAGGATCACACTCTCTCTTGCTCTCTTTCCTTCTCTCCCTCTCGTTCTTTCTCCAAAAGTAAATTTTAAAAATTTTGAATTATTGTACATTTTATCCTTACTTATGAAAAAGTTTATTTTTATTTTTGTGTTTTGTATTACAAAAAAGATACTGGGTCCGGTGCTGTAGCATAGCAGGTAAAGCTGCTGCCTGCAGTGCCGGCATCCCATATAGGTGCCAGTTCAAGTCCTGGATGCTCCACTTCCAATCCAGCTCTCTGTTACAACCTGGGAAAGCAGCAGAGATGGCCCAAGTCCTTGGGCTCCTGCACTTGCACGGGAGACCCAGATGAAGCTCCTAGCTCCTGGCTTCAGATTAGTGCAGCTCCAGGCAGTGTGGCCAATTGGGGAGTGAACCAATGGATGGAAGACCTCTCTCTCTGCTTCTGCTCTCTCTGTGTAACTCTGACTTTCAAATAAATAAGGCTGGCGCCGTGGCTCAATAGGCTAATCCTCCGCCTATGGCGCCGGCACCCCGGGTTCTAGTACTGGTCAGAGAGCTGGATTCTGTCCCAGTTGCCCCACTTCCAGGCCAGCTCTCTGCTGTGGCCCGGGAGTGCTGTGGAGGATGGCCCAAGTGCTTGGGCGTTGCACTCGCATGGGAGACCAGGGAAGCACCTGGCTCCTGGCTTCAGATCAGCACAGTGCACCAGCTGCAGCGCACTGGCAGCAGCAGCCATTGTGGGGTGAACCAACAGAAAAAGGAAGACCTTTCTCTCTGTCTCTCTCTCTCACACTCCACTCTGCCTGTCAAAATAAATAAATAAATAAATACATAAAAATAAATAAAGCTTTAAAAAAGAAGAATTTAAGGTCCTCCAAATTAGTATTGTATTATAATACCAAATAAGCTTTAAAAACTACACTCTCCTTGTTTATAATCATTAGTCTATTCCAGACCACTTATTCTTCTCAAGCCAACCTTTCTCTCCTAGCTCTGAATGACCTAGTCCACTTACTCAGGTACTATTTTTAACCAAATTATCATGCACTTGGCACTGAACACAACAAAATACATAAAAACAGGTCCTTGCCTTCAGAAATTCACCTAGGGGAAAAGATACACACGTTTGTAAATAGGTAACTATAATACAATGTGATACAGTCAGACTACAAACATGAGAAACCTACCTGGTGGGAGGGCAGGAAGTTAAAGGTTTCTCAGAGATAGTACATGTGATTGCTCTCTTAAAGGATGAGTTAGCCAAAATATCTACTGCCACCAAAGAAATAGATAAGGGGAAGAAACATCCAACTGAAATTGTCCAGTGTACAGTTTATGTTGTATAGCTATACTCTCCAGGAAAGATGTGACTTACGATACAGAGTTACAAGTCCTATTCTCTTACTTCTTGGATTTCATCAGGGACAGTTGAGTCCATCAGCCTGAAGAGCAAATTCCGAAGTGGACCTGCCTGTCTTCCAAGAATACTGGTAGCTACACCTCCCGCAAGTGCGAGAGCTAGGTGATTTGAAAGCAGCTTCAGGCAGAGCTTGAGGAAATTGTGGTGTTCCCTGAAACAAAATACACTGTTAAAAATTTCTGAAACATAAAAGTGCATGTGCTATCCAGTTTGGGCAACATCTTTTTTCTTTAGAACTCTTGTCAAGGTATGACCAACAACAAATTTTAAAACATGATTTGTGAAATCATGAATAACTTTTCCTAGAGGTTATTATCAACAACAATTTTAACCCATTTCTAGCTGATAAAAAGGCTTCATATTATTTGGAGACAGGAAGCAAAAAATAGTAAGTCAAAACTCAAAAGGAGTAATTAACGTATGTGTGCACACATATAATACACATACATATCTACAACATACCTTGATGAAGGGAAAGGGAGTGGGGGAATCTCACTGTTTATTTTATCACAGTATCTCTCAAGAAAAGAACGCAGATGTGAAAAGGTACTCTCTTCAAGATCTACACAATAAGGTCGGTGCCATGCAACAACTTGTCTAGGACAAAGCATAAGAAAAAAATCATAAAATAGCCTTAAAGTATAATTTTCATACATGATCAAAAATTAAAACATTAAGGCTAAGAGATTTCAACAAGATATACAGAACTTGTTGATTATTAAGATGACCAAAGGCTTCATTGTAGCAAAAGAGGAAAACCAGATTTCACCAACTTCAAGAAGAAAACAGGTAATCATCATGTCTTTTGGAAGGCTTGAACATCAACTCACCTGTAGGCAGACAGCTGAACTACACAATCTACAAAAGAGTCTATAAAATGTGAGGCCAGTGCCGTGGCACAGATTAATCCTCTGCCTGCAGCGCTGGCATCCCATATGGGCGCCAGTTCTAGTCCCAGCTGCTCCACTCCCAATCCAGCTCTCTGCTATGGCCTGGGAAAGCAGAAGATGGCCCAAGTGCTTGGGCCCCTGTACCCACGTGGGAGATCAGAAATAAGCACCTGGCTCCTGGCTTTGGATCAGCACAGCGCCAGCAGTAGTGGCCATTTGGGGAGTGACCCAACAGAGCAAAGAACTTTCTCTGTCTCTCTCTCTCACTGTCTATAACTCTACCTCTCAAATAAATAAATAAAATCTTTAAAAATAAAAGTCTATAAAATGTATAATTCATATAAAGAACACATTCTGACTCTATAGTACAGTGACATTTATTTTTTTAAGATTTATTTATGGCCAGCGCCGTGGCTCAATAGGCTAATCCTCCGCCTTGCGCCACTGGCACACCGGGTTCTAGTCCCGGTTGGGGCGCTGGATTCTGTCCCGGTTGCCCCTCTTCCAGGCCAGCTCTCTGCTGTGGCCCTGGAAGGCAGTGGAGGATGGCCCAAGTACTTGGGCCCTGCAACTCATGGGAGACTAGAAGAAGCACCTGGCTCCTGGCTTTGGATCAGCGTGATGCGCAGGCCGCAGCGCGCCGGCCGCAGCGCACCAGCCTCGGCAGCCATTGGAGGGTGAACCAACGGTAAAGGAATACCTTTCTCTCTGTCTCTCACTATCCACTCTCCCTGTCAAAAAAAAAAAAAAAAAAAAGATTTATTTATTTGAAAGGCAGAGTTACAGAGAGAGAGGGAGAAAAAGTCAGAGAGAGATCTTCCATCTGCTGGTTCACTCCCCAAATGGCTGCAACAGCCTGAGCTGAGCCAATTCAAAGCCAGGAGCCAGGAGCTTCTTCCAGGTCTCCCACGCGGTTGCAAGGCCCAAAGAACTTGGGCCATTTTCCACTACTTTCCCAGGCACATTAGCAGGCAGCTGGATCTGAAATGGAGCAGCTGGGACTTGAAGGGGCACCCATATGGGATGCCAGCACTGCAGGTGGCAGCTCAACCGCTACGCCAGAGCTTCGGCCCTGACATTTATTTTTTTAAAACACCCTAAAATCTCTTGTGAGGAATTTCAAGATCCTGGCCCTCAATTATCTACACATAAAGTAGGGTTGCAGATTTAATACCAACAGAAAATTATTTCTAGTCAACTTATTTATTCTTGGCTTTTGTTTCAGAAGGAAAATTACCTATGCACAACTTTAACTGGTTAGATAGAATGCCATATAAACTCCTTCCAAATCAAAGGTCTAGAATGCAAATATAATATGCTCTTAAATTGTAAACTGGCTAAGATGAATGCATAAATATTTGAAACAACCAAACATTCCTTAAAATTCAGTCTCCTAATAGTGACTATTCCGTGTTCTTACTTCATTGTTCACTGGAAAATGCTACTGGATATCACTTTGACAAGTTTACAAGATCATACCCATGTAGTCTCCCTACTTAGCTATAGCTTACCTTCTGATACTTATCAATTTTGGAAAAAGTAAAAGTTCTTCAAAAAATAATTTCCTTAATTAAAAATTATGGCCACTGTTTTTTGTTTTTCCAAAAACACCAGCCAAAAAGGACAGGCATTTAGCCTAGCAGTTAAGACACATCTCAGCCGGCGCCGCGGCTCAACAGGCTAATCCTCCGCCTGTGGCGCCGGCATACAGGGTTCTAGTCCCGGTCGGGGTGCCAGATTCTGTCCTGGTTTCCCCTCTTGCAGTCCAGCTCTCTGCTATGGGCCCGGAGTGCCGTGGAGGATGGCCCAGGTCCTTGGGCCCTGCACCCTCATGGGAGACCAGGAGAAGCACCTGGCTCCTGGCTTTAGATCAGCGCGGTGCGCCGGCCGCAGCAGCCATGGCAGGGTGAACCAACGGCAAGGGAAGACCTTTCTCTCTGTCTCTCTCTCTCACTGTCCACTCTGCCTGTCAAAAAAAAAAAAAAAAAAAAAAAAAAGAAGACATCTCACAGCAGAGTACCTGGGTTCAGCTCCTGACTCCAACCTCCTGCTAATGCAGACTGTGGGAGACAGCAGTGATAGCTCAAATACTTGGGTCCTTGCCACTTATGTGGGAAAACTGGATTGTGCTACCTCTTGGCTGTTGTAGGTATTTGGGATGAAAATCAAGAATTAGGAACTCTCTGTCTCTGTTTCTCAAATAAAATCATTTAAAAAAAAAAAAAGATTAACAGCATTAAGGTAAATAACTTTTTAAATCAATAAAGCCTAGCTTTAACTTTAATTTCCTCTTGATATATGGACATTTAATCTGTGAAATCAGTATGCAGAGATAAAGAGGAAATTCAAAATGTTTAGAAGACACTTAGATAAAGAAAATGTCCTAAATACAGGGTATATAACTTCTTGCTTATAAAACACAACTAGCCTCAATATTCAACTTGAAACAAATCAAGATGTAATTTCTAAACAAATACACACACACACACACACACACACAGAATCAATCAATCAATACTTGAAATGTTCAGAAGGACATTTTATGAGCAAAGCATAGTTATTTCTGGTTTTACTGATATTTATACAGTTATTGAAACACAAAAATTTTAAAATATAGGCACTCTTACCTGTCCCTCGGAAGAGCAGTCCACGCTAAACTATGGGATGTTCCTGCTGAGATCTGCTGAATAGCTATGCCATCCAAGCCACTCACTTTCTTTGGTTTAGTAATAGGACCTGTGGAATTTCCTTGGCCACACTGCCCCATTGAGTTATTGCCCCAGGCATAAACTTCATTATCTAAAGCCAAAAAAAAAAAAAAAAAAACCCACAAAATAAATGTAATATATTTTGGAATATAATAATTAACGTTATTTCTTTAAAACAAATAACTTTACCATGAGAAAGAGCCAAACAATGACTGTCTCCAATTGAAATATCAACTATTCTTGTGGCAGCCAATTCTTCGATTAGCTTAGGTCTCAAAGCAGTAGCTTCTGAAGAACCACAACCTAGACAAGCTCCACAGCCCCAAGCATAGACCTAAAAAAAAATAAGGAAATATACTAAACATAATTTATTGAGACAATCAGGTCGCTTAGGACTTGTTAAGGAATAGATATAATCATCTTTTTATTTGAAACTCAGAGTTAGAGAGAGAGAAGGAGAAACAGAGAGAGACAGAGACAGAGAGAGAGAATGTCTTCCATTTGCTGACTAACTCCCCCAAGTAGCTAAAACAGCTAGGGCTGAGACAGGCTGAAGACAGGAGCCAGGAGCTTCTTTCAGGTCTCCCACATGGGTGGGAGGGGACCAAGCCCTTGGGTTTTCTTTTGCTGCTTTTTCCAGGCCATTGGCAGGAAGCTGGATCAGAAGTGGAGCAGCAGGACGTGAACCAATGCCCATATGGGATGCATACATCACAGGCAGCGGCTTTACCCACTATGCCACAATGCCAGCCCAGATATCATCTTTCAAACAAAAGTGTGATTTGATACTAAATAACTTTCTAATGTTAAAATAATATTTACCATTTTGATCATTTTAGAAGTTGCTGTAGTGAATCATTATTCTGTTTTAAAACATTCATAGGCACAGGCATTTAAAACATTCATTTGCACAGGTAAACAAGCAGCTGAGCTAAAACAAAAATAATTGATCACATAAAAAATGGAAATATCTGAGAGATTCTGCTAAAGCTACTAATTGGGTTGCATTTTGTTTATTTGTCCAATTTTAGCAGCTCTAGAAATACTGTCTTAAAACTCCTCATTTACATGTTTCTCACTCTGCAGGTGAGATCAAGATTAGACCAAGGTGTGATCATATAAAACAGATTATATAAATTCCCAAATTGATGTTTAAGAATTAGTTTAAAAACTGTCACTCCCCCACTCGCAGAGGAATGACACCGGACCCTGCGCTGTTCTTTTTCCCGGGCCCTTCCTGGGTTTGCTGCTGTTCCCCCCCACCCCCGCTGCCTCTGCGGAGGGGTGGCACACCACTGGCCGGTTCTCTCAGGGGTTCCTCAGATGTTCCTCCTGCATGTTGTCTCTCTCTTCCTTTATAGTCCTCTTCCACCAATCCCAACTCTGCTGGCGTTCTCTCCTCACGCGATGAGCACACTGCTCTCCTCCAATCAGGGGCAGGATCAGCTCCTGCAGCTTCTTAGTCGAATTGGTGAGGCAGCTGTGTGGAAGTTGTTTACTCCCTCTCAGCGCCATATTGTGGGGGCCGGGCCCTGCTCCCCACAAAAACTACCTCCCCAGGGCTGGCGCTGTGGCTCAGTAGGTTAATCATCAGCCTGTGGTGCCAGCATCCCATATGGGCACCGATTCTAGTACCAGCTGCTCATCTTCTGATCCAGCTCTCTGTTATGGCCTGGGAAGGCAGTAGAAGTTGGCCCAGATCCTTGGGCCCCTGCACCCACGTAGGAGACCCAGAAGAAGCTCTTGGCTCCTGGCTTTCGAATCAGCTCAGCTCGGGCCATTGCAGCCATTTGGGGAATGAACCAGTGGATGAAGACCTTTCTCTCTGTCTTTCCCTCTCACTGTCTATAACTCTAGCTCTCAAATAAATAAACAAAATCCTTAAAAAAAAAAAAAAAAAACTACCTCACCTCATGGTTGAAACAATTTTAACTATTACTTACAAAGAGGGCCATGGGAAGCAGTAGCCAATGTAGTTCCCCTGGAACATCTTCATTTTTAACTAATATCAAAATAACCTCTAACTGACTTTAAAGTACTTGGGAAAGAAAATAGGAAGATAAAATGATGAATGATTACTATTTTGGCAACCCAAAATCAACGAAATCAAAATAAAAAGCAAACTGAATGATTCTTTTTTTCCCTTCAGCAGGTTCTGCTAAGATGATAGATTTTCTAGGACACAAGGCATTCTAGTTTTTCAAAGAGTAATTCAGTTATAGGCCAGTTTCAGCTTTGGGCTCATCTACTTGTGAATCAGGCAAAAAACATTTTTATATAATTATGCCTGCACATAATATGCCCCTGTATGTGAAAGAATATGTAGCCAGCTCACTTTTTCATTGCCATCACTGATGGATACAAGGGAGTGAAAACTGTCAATCTAACACCATACCCAGGGACCCTTCATGTAAGCAAAAAATAGGGGAAGAGTCAAATATGTATGTAAAGTGCAAACACAGGTGATGGTGTTGTGGCACAGCGGGTTAAGTTGCTGCCTGCAATACTGGCACCCCATAAGGGCACTGGTTCATATCACAGCTGCTCCACTTCTGATCCAGCTCCATGTTAATGCTCCTGGGAAGGCAGCAGAAGATGTTCCAAGTGCCTGGGGCCCTGACCCCAACATGGGAGGCCTGCATAGAGTTCTGGGCTCTTGGCTTTAGCTTGGCCCAGCCCCAGCTACTATGACCATTTGGAGAGTGAACCAACAGATAGAAGACCCCCCCCCCCCACCCCGTAACTCTTTCAAATAAATAAATAAATCTTGGAAAGAAAAAAAAAGTTCAAACGCTGTCTTAAGCCAAACTAACCTTGTTTCTCAGAAACAGCTAACCCCTCAATTATTTTCCACATGGAAGTGTTCTCTCTACCCTCGTTTGATCACCTTCCTACCTTCTTCGTTCATATCACTGTTTCCATCAAGAGCTAACCATGCTTTTTCCTACTATCCAAAATTTTTAGGAAAAGGTTTAAGGGGTATTGAGTGCTCAAGGATTTCATAAAATCATATTAATACAAAGAACTGGAAGCTGAGCGAAAGTTTATCTGTGTCACATAGGCCAAGTCAGAAAATCTGGTTCCTTCTCAGATACTCTACTTCAAACAGGAGAACATTAATACAGTTCCATATGCTGCTTAAAAATGTAATGATTTTCATTTTAAAATGTACACGCGAGCCGGCGCCGTGGCTCACTAGGCTAATCCTCCGCCTAGCAGCGCCGGCACACCGGGTTCTAGTCCCGGTCGGGGCACCAGATTCTGTCCCGGTTGCCCCTCTTCCATGCCAGCTCTCTGCTGTGGCCCGGGAGTGCTGTGGAGGATGGCCCAAGTGCTTGGGCCCTGCACCCCATGGGAGACCAGGATAAGTACCTGGCTCCTGCCATCAGATCAGCGCGGTGCGCCGGCCGCAGCAGCCATTGGAGGGTGAACCAAGGGCAAAGGAAGACCTTTCTCTCTGTCTCTCTCTCTCACTGTCCACTCTGCCTGTCCAAAAAAAAAAAAAAAAAATACATGCAATCATTAGTTTTTAGTTATTTGTACTATTAAATACTCTCTTTTCTGTTTGTTCTTAGTCCCACCTGCCCTGTTGACGTCAAAGCAAGTGAAGACTGGCTCCCAGCACAAACTTTGCGAATGAACATTCCTTGTAAAGCTTCAATAACTTTAGGTTTATATACTCTGTTGGTATCACCATGGCCAAGTTTGCCTAAGAAAACAAACACATTCAAGTTAAACAACTTACTTGTTTTAAAGAGCCTCTGTTCTTTAAGCACTAAAGTTGATAAAGTGCTCTATTCTCTCCATCACTAACCTGACAGATGTAGAAAGCTGTTTCTGACAGCAGAGGACGTTAACAATTGAGCTTTTTGATTACAAGAAAATTAACACTCAATAATCAATAGCCTTTTGCACTTTAATGTCACAGAGACACAGAAAATTATTTTTCTTTCTCTCCCCTAATGGCTGCATTTCTAACTTTAAATTTGTTGATGTAATATACAGTACCTGGATAAGAATGTATATCCATATAATCTTTACAAGTATAAAAAATATGGCATAAATAGAAAATACAGAAAAACCTAAGAATCAAGGAAATACAAATTAAATAATACCATTTTCACTACTGAAATTACTTTTTAAATGACCTTAATTATTATACCTAGTGTGTTGACAATATGGGGAAGTGAGCATTAACACTGCTGGAAGGAGTGACTAAAGTAGACAAAGATTCAGTCATTGATTGTGGTGTTTTTAACACTAGAAAAAACTTAGAAACTATCTACTCAACGATGAAAAAATGCTTTTATAAAACACCCTACCATCACTTGAAAGAATACACTGAGCTATTTCAAAGAATGACAATAATATACAGTAATGTTTGTTGACACAATAAAGACACTCAAAATACTATTAGATTAAAACCAGCAGAATAGAACAATATCTACAATATGTGTAGGTCTAATTGGGTTTTCAAAAATAACCCACGTAGGGGCCGGCACTGTGGTATAGTAGGCTAAGTCTCCAACTGTGGTGCCGGCATCCCATCTGGGTCCTGGTTCATATCCTGGCTGCTCCTCTTCCGATCCAGCTCTCTGCTTATGGCTTGGGAAAGCAGCAGAAGATGGTCCAAGTGCTTGGGCCCCTGCAACCGCATTGGAGACCTGGAAGAAGCTCCTGGCTCCTGGCTTCAGATTGGCCCAGCTCCGGCCATTGCAGCCATTTGTGGAGTCAACCAGCAGATGGAAGACCTTCCTCTCTGCCTTTCCTTCTCTGTCTGTACCTCTACCTTCCAAATAAATAAATAAAACTGCTTTTTTTAAAAAAAAAAAAAGCAAAAATAACCCATGTAGAAATACATATATATGTGTAACTACTTATTTATATTATTTATTTGTTGATAATTTTTAAATATTTAGAAGTCTATAAATTGAAGTGGTAATAATGGTTAAAGAAACATTTGTGGCAATACAATTTATTTTTACTTTTATTTCTGTTCATCTGTATTTGAATTTTTCTACAATAGGCATGTATCACTCAAAAATAAGTACAATTTTTTTCAAGAAAAAAAGATCAAAGGTACTGGATAAGTTTTTTTACATACCATTGTCTCCTCCTCCAAAAGACCATACAGTTCTCCCATCTTTGGATAAAGCAATAGTATGTGAACTGCCACAAGAAACCTCTCCTACATTGCTGATGTCTTTTACTAATGTTGGAATGTTACGACTATTACTATCACCATGACCTTGGATAAAACAAACACAACAACGTTAACTCTTTCTCTACATCATTACTTCACAAATGGAATAGATATTACAAATAATAGAACTGATAATAAAACTGACATATTTTCTAAGTGTAATTAAGTATGAAAAACAGCATCAGTTTTAACATCTTCTCCATCAATTTTCCAGGTTACTCCCAATTTAGGGCTTCCAGTCACTTCAGTGAACCATTGGAACACTTAATTATGCTCCTCCTACAGCACTTTCCTTGTGCTGTTTCCTATCATGCTCATACTGACTTCTTGTCACTGCCCACGAGATTATCAATTTTCAGGATCAGAAGAGTATTTTCTTATTCATGAAACCCTGTAGTGCTTGGTCATAATAGGTACACTCAGGAAATACTTGCCAGATTAAATTACAACTTAAATATCAGCACCAGAACCCAGATACACCAATACAAAATTATCTTCCTCCAAGTTTAAAACAAATCAAATAAATGGACTATTAGATCTGCTCTCACTGCTTCTCAGTATCCATAATCAGTTCTATTTTTCTGTGAGAATAACTTCAATCTTCAAAAAACTCTTACCTAATCGTCCAAAGTCTCCTTCACCCCATGTATATAATTCACCATCTTCTGTGACAGCAGCACTATGTCTGTATCCAGCTGACACACAAACAACTACCTGGATTGCACACAAGTGAATCTGATGAGTACACAGTTGCTAAAAACTGCAGTCCATATTTGATCCTATACACAAAGACTTCAGAGATATCACAGTTTACCCAAGAGTTGTCCTCTACAACTGTGAAGGCTTTACTCAGGACAAAGGCAACTGGCTACATTGTCAAGCAAAGGCTGAAATACAGTCTCTGCCCTGTGTGCCAAGCCACAGGCCTGTCCTCCACCCACAGGAGAAGAGAGCTTTCCCTAATTCACATAAAGACACTGCTGAAAAGGTTAACAGGGGTGTTGAATGCATCAATCCAATCACTTGCAGAAAACACTTCATCACTAGTCAAATTTTTACTCAAAGAACTAGTGGCAGCAGAACACTCATGGGACAATAATTTTTAAAAAGTTAACAAAACCACCATTCTTGATTGGTCAAGAAAAACTCACTATATAGATGACTATGACAGTACAGAAAGATCTAAATAGTACATAAGCTTACATTAAACCCTGACAATACCTCAAGTAACTTACAGAATTATTGAGTGGAATCAGGAGAATACAGATATATAGCAAGATAATTTGGGGATCACTCATACCTTTAAACAATAATCAAAAATCATTGGCTACTGGGGAAAAAAATGTCTGTCCTAATAGCTCCACATATTTTTAACCTTTAAAAATTAACTACTTCAAGAATTTCAACTCAAGATTAATTAAAAACACTAAGTATCAGCCGGCACCGCAGCTCACTAGGCTAATCCTCCGCTTTGTGGCACCGGCACACCGGGTTCTAGTCCCGGTCGGGGCACTGGATTCTGTCCTGACTGCCCCTCTTCCAGGCCAGCTCTCTGCTGTGGCCCGGGAGTGCAGTGGAGGATGGCCCAAGTACTTGGGCCCTGCACCCCATGGGAGACCAGGAGAAGCACCTGGCTCCTGCCATCGGATCAGCGCGGTGCGCCGGCCGCAGTGCGCCAGCCGCGGTAGCCATTGGAGGGTGAACCAATGGCAAAAAAGGAAGACCTTTCTCTCTGTCTCTCTCTGTCACTGTCCACTCTGCCTGTCAAAAAATAAAAACAAAAAACAAAAAAACTAAGTATCTAATACAGTCTAGATACTATGCTAAAAGACTTTGAAGTTTTAAATTGAAAATTATTAACTTAAAAATTTGGGACAATTTTCCTTTATGATACTCAACATTATGTTGCTTTCAATTGGCAATGTTTCCATTGCCATAAAAATGAATGATCAAAAGCATACAAGAAGTAGAATTAAGGAAGAAACGTGCTCAAAAGATCAGAGAAGTTCCATATTCAACATTGTATCAAGTATCCATTAGTTTTCAAAATGGAATGTTCCAAAGCCTGTTACCTTGGGATTGACAATATAAATCAAAATACCCCAGGTAATAACAGAGTAAAATTAATATGAATAGCCAACTTTGTCAGGCAACTTAACATGATGGAAAAAACATCCATTTATTCTAGCTAAAACTAAAATTTAGATTTTATAAAGATTGTTATATGAGAAAATTTTCATGGAAGAAACTTATGGAAGAAGAAGCTACATAATTACATAAAAGCTCAGGAAAATGTATTTACCTCTTTAAAGAAAGTAAAATGAAATAAAAAGGGAAGCTCTAGGTTCACCTTAATTTCCTTTTCTTTTTATTTATTTGAAAGGCAGAGAGACAGAGCTAAAACGGAACAAGACAGAGAAATTTCCCATTTGCCAGTTTACTCCCCAAATGCTCACAACAGCCAGGACTGTGCCAGGCCAAAGTGAGGAGTCCAGAGTTCAATCTGGGTCTCATGTGGGTGGCAGAAACCCAAGTACTTGAGGCATCATCTGCCGCCTCCCAGGATACTCATTAGCAGGACGGTAGAATTGTAGCAGAGCCAGGACTTGAACTCGGCACCCAGATATGGATGTAGGTATCCTGATGTAGGTATCTTAACCACTGTGCCTAATACCCATCTCTGGTTTGGGTTTCTAATAGTTTTTAACCTTTCCAATTATCTGTGTAGGATCCTGAGCAATCAGTTAACCACTAACTGCTTCACCATTCAGATCTGATAAAATGCTACCCCCTTAGTGCTGGCATTATGGCACAGGAGGTTAAGCCACCACCTGCAATGCAATCTCCAGAAGAGCACCGGTTCAAATCCTAGCTGCTCCGCTTCTGATCCAACTCCCTGCTGATGTACCTGGAAAAGCAGCAGAGGATGCCCCAAGTTCTTGGACCCCTGAACCCAACAGATACAGTTTGAGGCTCCTGCCTCAGCTACAGGGCCATTGCAGTCATCTGGAGAGTGAACCAGAGAATGGAAGATCTCAGGTTATCCCTGTCTCTGTCTCCCTCTCTCTCTAACTCTTTCAAATAAATAAACAAATCTTAAAAAAAAAAAAAAAAATGCTACCTCCTTTGCTCCAAGAGCATTCTGACTTCATCATCTAATATCCTGCCAAGTTTCTATTATGCTCTTCAATTTTTTCTTATTATTATTATCTGAAATAATTTTATTTGCTAACACAATTATCTCTAAGAGATTTTTTTAAAGCTCCATGAGAACTGAGAAATTATCTAGTCTGTTTATAGCTAATGCCTAAAACAATACCTGACATTTTAGGAAGTGCTAAATAAATATTTGTTGAGTTATTCTCAATTTATCTGTGAAACAGGGATAATAACTACTTCATAAGTAAGGATTATTCCTATAAAAATTGAATAATGTATGTGAAAACTTCTGTAAACTGTAAAGCTGATATACAAAAGATAAACAAAGGGATTGAAGGCTAGCTCAAATTCTGAATGACAGTATCAATTATAATACCACTAATTATTTATAAATCCAAGAAGAAAGCACATACCTTTCCCTGAAGAGGGCCCTGAATAAGCTTGGGATATTTCTGGGTTGAACTATTTCCATGTCCCAGCTTCCCATAATCACCATCTCCCCAACTGAAGACTTCTCCTTCTGTTGTAAAAGCTAAAGTGTGACCGTCAGATCCTTTAGAAGAGGAAACCTTTTTAATGGACCTGTGTGGCTCAAACGTCAACTTTTTTAAAGTAGATTGATTATTGGAATCTCCAAGGCCCAGTCTCCCATAGCTGCCTTTACCGCAAGCTCTGACAGAACCATCCGTAGAAATGACAAAAGTGCAGTACTGTCCAGCTTCAATCTACACACAAGCAGAAATGTAAATATAAATATAAAATGTTTCTGTAAGAATCATAATTCAATATTTAAGGTTGGTTTTATCAAAGAGACTCAAAGAAAGTCTTTCAAAACAGAGTAGGACATGACTCTCCGAGAGATGAAGGAATAAATGGAGAACTAAGAAAACAACAAAGTCATGCTGACCTCATCATTGAGCTCAGGTCATCTACCAGGAAATAACTGAATGAAACAAAGTAAAATATTGTAGCCTCCTCTTAAAGTTGAGGAAAAGAAATAAATAAAATTATTCTATAGATTATTTTGGGTCTATTATAGCAAGAACTATACAAAATGTATTCTAAACCCAAAATAATAAAACATAAAGTTCTAGCTTGGCTACAAATGTAAAAAGAAGGTTGATCATAAAAAGAAGTAAGAAAAAGAATTGTCTGTCAATCTGGAAAAAGCAAAAAAATCAATTTTCATTTAGTCTTCTTTGTCATTTGTGTTATATATAATAGCAAGTATACTACCATTCATAATGCTTTTAAAAAATCCAAATCCAATTTAGTGTTTGAAACTTGGAAATGCTCTCAGGATACAAGAGATAAAAATCATGTTTTTCTATTATAATGGGGGAAAAAAAACCTGAAGTAATGTGGTATAAAACAATATATATAAGCAATCAGCCAAGAATTTTGACCCATTTAAAAAACACTCAACATTATTTAAAGCAAATAAGCATGAATATGATACCCCCATTATCTACCAATTTTTAAGGTATATAGAGAACTTACGGTCTGAGCATCAGAGAAACTAGGAGCCAACTTGGGTTGTAATATTTTCTCCTGTGTGCCTTCTACCAGCTGATGGCTGCTGTTACTCCCCCAAACGTAAACCTCACAGGTTTCTGAGACAATGGGAGCATCACCAGTCTGAATGCTATCTGGGCTAGCACATGTTCTTGAGTAATCAGAAGCCATTCTACAAACCTATTAAAGTTTAAAAATTTGTAAACATTTTTAGTTTAGGCATTTCATTATATAATTTCTGAAATTACTATTTCTTTTCCTTCCAATACTCTCAACTATTCAACTACCTCAGAAACAACACACTCAATCTTACACAAAGATAGGTGAACCATTTCTTTCCACAGAATAAACCAGTAAAAGATACTGATAATGGTGGTAAATACAGGAAGGAGAAGGCACACAAAACTTTTTTTTTATTAAAAACTTTATTATTTCACATATCATTGCAGAAAACCAAGATTAAAAAGCAAAGTAAAAAAACCCATCACTGGTAATCTTATCACCTTAATACAGCGTTATCTTCTTTATTTGTCCTTCCAAAATTTTCCATATACATGTTCTTTAACAGTTATCAAGTGGATATCTAAAAGTGACCAATTTCATGAAAAATCTTCCATGTCTACCTATTCTTCATGACTAAACAGATAATATTCCATCTAGTAAAAAAAGCACAATTTACTTTAACCATTTTGATAGGACATTTAGGTTCTTTTTGCTTATTTGCTATAAAGGCTGCTCTACTTCTGATCTAACTCTCTGTTATGGCCTGGGAATGCAGTGAAAGATGGCCCAAGTCTTTGGGCCCCTGCACCCATGTGGGAGACCCAGAAGAAGCTCCAGGCTCCTGGCTTCGGATCAGCTCAGTTCTGACCATTGCAGTCATCTGGGGAGTGAACTAGCAGATGAAGACACCTCTCTCTCTCTCTCTCTCTCTCTGTAACTCTTTCAAATAAATAAAATAATAAAATAAAATGGTGCTATGTCATCAGCATTGTGCAAAAGGAGGTGCTATCCTTAGAACAGTGAAGGCCCAGAGCAATTCAACATTCAAACACATATATGTATATAAAAGGATAATCCAAAAGTTCAGGGAGAGATGGAATTCAAAGATAAGGTTATTTCAGTATAAAAACTGAAATTCATGTAAACAAGAAGTCTTCAAAAAGTTCATGGAAAATGTACTTTATGAAAAACCATGTACGGATTTCAAAACTCTACTGTGCCAAAATAAACTTATCTTTTAATTCTATTTTCCACAAACTTTTTGAAGTTTCCTTATATATAGAAATAAAAGTTATGGTTTATTTACCATTTGTGTTAAATACAATGGTAAAGTCTATTGACATTTATAACATTTTTTTTTAATTTTTTATTTTTTGACAGGCAGAGTGGACAGTGAGAGAGAGAGAGAGAGAAAGGTCTTCCTTTGCCCTTGGTTCACCCTCCAATGGCCGCCGCGGCCGGAACGCTGCGCCGATCCGATGGCAGGAGCCAGGTACTTATCCTGGTCTCCCATGGGGTGCAGGGCCCAAGCACTTGGGCCATCCTCCACTGCACTCCCTGGCCACAGCAGAGAGCTGGCCTGGAAGAGGGGCAACCGGGACAGAATCCGGCGCCCCGACCGGGACTAGAACCTGGTGTGCCGGTGCCGCTAGGCGGAGGATTAGCCTAGTAAGCCGTGGCGCTGGCCTATAACTTTTTTTTTTTTTAAATCTAGGCTCCTGGGGCCGGTGCTATGGTGCAGTCGGTTAACGCCGTGGCCTAAAGTGCCGGCATCCCATATGGGCACCGGTTCAGGACCCGGATGCTCCACTTCCAATCCAGCTCTCTGCTGTGGCCTGGGAAAGCCGTGGAAGATGGCCAAAGTCCTTGGGCCCCTGCACCCCGTGGGAGACCTGTAGGAGACTCCTGGCTCCTGGCTTTAGATTGGCGGGCTGTTGTTGCCAATTGGGGAGTGAACCATTGGATGGAAGACACCTCTCTCTCCCTCTTCCTCTCCTCTCTCTGTGTAACTCTGGCTTTCAAATAAATAAATAAATCCTAAAAAAAAAAAAAAAAGGCCGGCGCCGCGGCTCACTAGGCTAATCCTCCGCCTAGCGGCGCCGGCACACCGGGTTCTAGTCCCGGTCGGGGCACCGGATTCTGTCCCGGTTGCCCCTCTCCAGGCCAGCCCTCTGCTGTGGCCAGGGAGTGCAGTGGAGGATGGCCCAGGTGCTTGGGCCCTGCACCCCATGGGAGACCAGGAAAAGCACCTGGATCCTGGCTCCTGCCATCGGATCAGCGCAGTGCGCCGGCCGCAGCGCGCCGGCCGCGGCGGCCATTGGAGGGTGAACCAACGGCAAAAGGAAGACCTTTCTCTCTGTCTCTCTCTCACTGTCCACTCTGCCTGTCAAAAAAAAAAAAAAAAAAAAAAAAAAAAAAAAAAACCACAAGGCTCCTACCAAAAGCACAGTTCCTAGGATAGCCATTCCAGTTGCTCTAACCAAAGAATAAATTTATATGATTTATATGAGAGCACTGGTTTCACAGTATCCATACAAGTAATGGGTATTAGACTTTTAAATTTTTATGCAAATGTAAGTGGGGAAATAGAAGGATGCCATTATTTTAACACCCAGGTTTCCTAATTATCAGCAGAGAAAATTTTTCTATGTATTTGTTTACCACACCTTGTTATGTACACTAACTTCTGTCCACTTATTTATTAGAGCATAATGGATTTTTATTGACTTGTATGAACCCAATAAAATAAAGATATTAACTCTGACTAGAGCTACTATCAATTTGTTGTCTGCCTTCTAGGATGTTTTTGCTGAATCAAACAAAACAATAAAAGGCAAATCTTAAAAAGTCAATATATTCATTTGTCAGCACATCAAATAGAAGAAGATAAAATAAGTTTACTCAGAATCTTTAAATAGTATGCACAACAGAATAATATGTGTGTTAGATAAATATTTTCTAGTGAACATGAGGATAATTTTCAGGACATTTTAACATTAGTATTGTCACTTTTTCTTGAATACTTTCTATGTCTATTTTAGTTTCTTTTATTTCTAAAAATTTCTTCTTTTCCATCCTTTGTTACTCTTAGAGCACTATCAACTATACAATGATACTTTTAAAAGTTCATGGCAAAACACAGTTAAAAGATGTTTATTTTATTGTAAATAAATTTTGAAATTCAAAATTTCAAAAATTCATTTAAAAAGTATTAAAAACCAATCCATATATTTCAAAAAATTTTATACCCAAAATAAGCATCTTTTAATTCCACTTTTCACAAACTGTTTGAAGTCTTCTTGTACATGCTATATGATTTTAAGACAATCATTTTTAATGTAAAAGCCACGATAATTACATACCTCTTCAAAGAGACATAATGCTGCCTCATAGAGTGAGCACAAGCCATCAGACGTTCTGGTTGGTTCTCTCCACTGACTTCGATCAGCAGATGAACCCTATAATTCAAACATTGTGGGATACAGCATGGAAAGGAAAGAGACAATGTATTAATATCACTTAGTCTATAAAAACATCTATTTGAAGATATGTTCAGTAATGTGTATAACAATTTGATACACTGAGATCAAATCTTAAGAACATGGAACCAATATCCACACAGAAGTGTTACTAATGACCTAGAAGTGAGGGTGGTGGGGGCACTGTGGTGAAGCAGTTAAAAGATCGCTTGGGACTGCCCTATACCAAACAGGAATCCTTGGGTTGGAGTCCCTGCTGTGTTTCTAATACTGCTTCTTGCTAATGCACACCCTGTGAGGCAGCAGATGATAGCTCAAGTACTTGGGTCCCCCTCACATAGGAGACACGGATGGGTTCTGGGCTCTTGGCTTCAGTCTGGCCTGGCCCAGCACCAGCTACCGCAGGCATTTGAGGAATGAACCAGTAGAGGAAAGATTTCTCTTTCTTTCTCTTTCGTTCTCATTCAGCCTTTCTTAAAAATAAAGATTAGCAATTGAATCAATAGGTAAATTAAGCAACAATGCTTCACTTATTGCCTTATTAAAAATGTTTCATTCCAAGCATCACGAGACTCCAAAAACAGTCAAAGCAGAATGTTGCCAGTTACATACTCCTTCAGTAAATGAGTCCCAAGAAACATTCTATTCCAAAGATACTGCCTTGTCTGCCTGCCCCTATGGATACAGGAAAACAGAATATAGCTAGCTTGAGTCATGATCCTGACCAGAGCTACACAAAGTCTGCTCTCTGCTAATGTGCCTGGAAAGGCAGCAGAAGATACCAAGAACTTGGGATCCTGCCACCCTTGAGGGAGACCCAGATGAAACTCTGGATTCCTTGAGTCCTGGCCATGAGGCCATTTGGGGAGTGAACCAGTGGATGGAAGATTTTTTTTTCATTCTGCTTTTCAAATAAATAAACATATCTTTTAGAAATTTTTGGGCCAGCGCCGCGGCTCAATAGGCTAATCCTCCACCTAGCGGCGCCAGCACACCGGGTTCTAGTCCCGGTCGGGACGCCGGATTCTTTCCCGGTTGCCCCTCTTCCCTGCTGTGGCCAGGAAAGGCAGTGGAGGATGGCCCAAGTGCTTGGGCCCTGCACCCCATGGGAGACCAGGAGGAGCACCTGGCTCCTGCCTTCAGATCAGCGTGCTGCACCAGCCGCAGCGCGCCAGCCGTGGTGGCCATTGGAGGGTAAACCAACGGCAAAAGGAAGACCTTTCTCTCTCTCTCTCTCACACTGTCCACTCTGCCTGTCAAAAAAAAATTTTTTTTGGTTTGGTTTAAAAAAAAAACTATAAAACCAACTTTTTTTAAAGTGAAATATTCCTCATATTTCCACATTCTTAAATCTTTAAACCACAAATACCAAATTCTTTCTATGATTTATCAAACTTGTAACAATAAAATTTTCATTGATAGCTTTATTTCAAAAGATAACTGAAGGGGTAGGAGTTTGGCCTAGCAGTTAAGATACTGTTTAAGACACTTGCATCCGTATCAGAGTCCCTGGTTTGAGTCCCAGCTCAGCTTCCAATTCCAGCTTCCTGCTAATGCAGATCTAGGAAGGCAGCAGGTAATCACTCAAGTAGTCCAGTCCTTGCCAGCCATGTGGGAGAACTGACTTTATTTCCTAGTTCTTAGTTTTGGCCTGGCCCAGTCTCAGCCATTGTGGGCATTTGGGGAGTGAACCAGTGGTTGAGAGCTCTCATCTGTCTCTATGGCTCTCAAATTAAAGGGGGGGGGGGGAAGATAACTGAATTGTAAAAATATTTATATTTTAGATTATCACTGGCAAATGGATATACCACAGACAAGCAAGTCACCTACTGTGGAGGGAAGGCTGACCTAGGTGTCCAGAAGATCCCACACAACTCTAAAGGGTCTAATTTTATTAATTCAAACTATTTTGATTAACATGATTCCTAAGTAATATATATTTAAACAAAATATAAAATCCCAATGAATGCCTTCAAATAGCATGGCAAATATATTTAAATCTAGCTTTTATATTAATAAAAT
Source organism: Oryctolagus cuniculus (assembly GCF_964237555.1). NCBI lineage: Eukaryota > Metazoa > Chordata > Mammalia > Lagomorpha > Leporidae > Oryctolagus > Oryctolagus cuniculus. Next base: position 86,829,080 of record NC_091443.1, read on the forward strand.
TTAGTTAGAATTTCTTCTAAGTCTCATAATATACTAAAGCTTTGTAGATTTTTTTTTTTTTTTTTTTGACAGGCAGAGTGGACAGTGACAGAGAGAGACAGAGAGAAAGGTCTTCATTTTCCATTGGTTCACCCTTCAATGGCCGCCGCGGCTGGCGCGCTGCAGCCAGCGCACCGCGCTGATCCGATGGCAGGAGCCAGGTGCTTCTCCTGGTCTCCCATGGGGTGCAGGGCCCAAGTACTTGGGCCATCCTCCACTGCACTCCCTGGCCACAGCAGAGAGCTGGCCTGGAAGAAGGGCAACCGGGACAGAATCTGGCGCCCTGACCGGGACTAGAACCCGGTGTGCCGGCGCCGCAAGGTGGAGGATTAGCCTAGTGAGCCACGGCGCCGGCCTAGCTTTGTAGATTTTTAAAAGTTGTTCTATATATTCAGCTGACCTCTTTCTATCCCACCAAATAAATAAAATAATGATGAAATTTTCATCATCCCATATCTACTGGGAAAATATATAATAAGGAAGTCAGCACTGTGGCATAGAGCGCTGGAACTGGCATCCCACATTTGTCTGCTTAACATCTTTGATAATGACTTAAGACTGGAACATATTTCCTTGTGTTCATGATATTTACTTTTACTCAAAAAGCCTATGGGATCAAGTCCCAAAGCTCCACGGAATGGAATACAGAGCTCTAGTTGCAGTCTCATCTCATCCCATCCCAACCCAAATGTCCTGGAGCTTGCTCCCCCATACTTTACTCATTTCATTAATTTTGGTCTTCCAATCCAAAAACTCTTCTAGCTCTTCTCATTCATATACTTCACGTTTGCAGAAAAACTGCTCCTACTTTTCAATTATCTTTTAGGACTCCTTCCTCCATAATATTCTCTTCCTCTTCCCCTGCAGCCCTCTTTTTGTGTCTCACCCACCTTCTCCCAATGCAGATCTCTACTACAGGTTATTAACTTCACATTGTGTATCCCACCTTCATTAAACTGTGAACTGCATGGGCCGGCGTTGTGGCATAGCCAGTTAAGCCAGCTTCGAGACACTGGCATTCCAAATGAGCACCAGTTTAAGTATCAGCTGCTCCACTTCTGATACAGCTCCCTCCTAATGTGCCTGGGAAAGCAGCAGAAGATGGCCAAAGTACTTGGGCCCCTGCCATCCATGTGGAACAGAATTTCAGGCTCCTGGCTTCAGCCTGGGGCCTTTGTGGCCATTTGGAGAGTAAACTACCAGATAAAAGATTTCTCTCTCTTAGCCGGCGCCGTGGCTCAATAGGCTAATCCTCCACCTAGCGGCGCCGGCACACCGGGTTCTAGTCCCGGTTGGGGCGCCGGATTCTGTCCCGGTTGCCCCTCTTCCAGGCCAGCTCTCTGCTATGGCCAGGGAGTGCAGTGGAGGATGGCCCAGGTGCTTGGGCCCTGCACCCCATGGGAGACCAGGAGAAGCACCTGGCTCCTGGCTCCTGCCAGGATCAGCGCGGTGCGCCGGCTGCAGCGGCGGCCATTGGAGGGTGAACCAACGGCAAAGGAAGACCTTTCTCTCTCTGTCTCTCTCTCTCACTGTCCACTCTGCCTGTCAAAAAAATAAATAAATAAATAAATAAAAATATTAAAAAAAAAAAAAAAAAAAAAAAAAAAAGATTTCTCTCTCTCTCTCTCTCTGTCTCTCCCTCTCTCTATAATTCTGCCTTTCAGGTAAATAAAATCCTAAAAAAGAGCAACTGTGAACTGCCTAAAAACATGGATGCCACAAAGCTTATTCATCTTTTTAGTCCAGGATTTAATAATATCCAGCACACGGTAATCAGTAAGCACCTACTGGCATCAAAGGCCAAAAAAGTTTATATTACTAATTTTTTTAGAATTTGAAGCTATAAACTGTTATTACTTCCTTATTCATTTTTTTCAATATTCTAACTTTTCCCCTCCTCCTATTTAAGTATTCTGTGTGCTCCCACTCAAACAAAATTAATTATATGTATGTGGGTAGTAGCCATCGAGTATCAAACAAGTCAGGAAGCACAGCAACGTAGCAGCTAAGACAGACATGCCAACCACTATTTCCCCACAGAAACACCAATTTGATCAGCTATTCACATACCAAGCCACCTTCACAAGAGCTCAGTGCCTGGTTTTCATATAATTACAAGAAAAGACACATTGAAGAATGCAGGAATGAAAGAGATGACACGTCACCCCTCCCCCAGCTCCAAGAGAGGAAATTAAGTACAGACCCTAGACTTGAAAATCAAAACAAGGCCTATCACTGTAAAACCTAGTGCCAGATGGGCCCCATGGCTCCTGTTGGTAGGCTAGCAACTGCAGACTGAGCCTTTGGACCCTCCTTAGCCAAATAGCCAAGGAAATGCCTCCACTCACTCTCTCCCAACCTGTAGCAGACAGTGGAACAAGACCCCAACGGCTGAAGAGTAGGGTGGGAAAGTCAGCATAGGACTTTGCATTGGACATCAATGCTGGGCTGCCACTGCTGAGACCCAGCACCAGATAAAGCCCAAAGGCCTCTATGCTCAGGTCAACGTTTGCAGATGCAGCCTCCAGTAGTGTATTCAGAACAGCATTCCAACTGCAGATCTGAAACAAGTCAGGATGAGGGTACCCACTAGACTGAAACAGAGACAAACTCCAATAACACCACTTGCAAGAGACCTCAACTCAGGGTGCCATGTAATGCTGAAATAGCAGAAATATTAACAGGTTCAGAGAAAATATGCAAACTGTTCAAAATCTCAATTTCCTAATCCTTGAAAGTCTAGACCACACTGTATGCTAACAAGTATCAAGAATTTTCAGGGAACCACAGTGTCACCTGATGAACAAGATATGCTGTTAGAAACTGACCAGAGAACAACTGATACATGAAAATTTTCAGATGCAGAATTTAAAATAGCTATTTTAAGGAAACTCAGTGAGTTTCAGAAAAACACAGAAAAAAATGACTCAATACTCTAACAGAGAAACTTAACAGAGAAATGGTATTTAAAATATCAAAAAGAAATCCTTGAGCTGAAAAGTACATTAAGTGAAATTAAAAACACAACAGAGGGTATCAACAGCAGACTAGATCACACACAAAAAAAGAATTAGTGAGCTCAAAGATAAGTTATTCGGGGCCAGAGCCATGGTTTACTTGGTTAATCCTCTGCCTCCAGCACCAGCATCCCATATGGGCAACGGGGTTCTAGTCCCGGCTGCTCCTCTTCCATTCCAGCTCTCTGTTGTGGCCCGGGAGAGCAGTGGAGGATGGCCCAGGTGCTTGGGCCCCTACACCCACATGGGAGACGAGGAAGGAGCACCTGGCTCCTGGCTTTGGATCGGTGCAGCGCCGGCCATGGCGGCCATTTGGGGAATGAACCAACAGAAGGAAGACCTTTCCCTCTATCTCTCTCTCTCACTGTCTAGCTCTGTCAAATAAAAAAAAAAAAAAAAAAAAAAAGATAAGTTATTAGAAAATACAGTCAGATGAGGTGGGCATCTGGTACGTTAGTAAGGACACTGCTCTAATATGGGATATGCTTGTCCATGTCCCATATTAGAGTGCCTCAGTTTGAGTCCCAGCTCCACTCCCAATTCCAGCTTCCCACTAAGGAGCACCCTGGAGCAGCAGGTAATGACTGAAGTATTTGGGTCCCTGTCATCCATGTGGGAGACCCTGATCAAATCTCTACAGGTTACAGCTGTTGCAGGTATTTGGGAAGTGAACCAGAAGATTGAAGCTCTCTTAACCTATCTGTTTCTGTCTCTCTGCCTTTCATAAAAAGTTGGGACAGCATTAAGAGAGACAATATCGGAGTTACTGAGGTTCAAGAGGGACTTCAGAAGGTCAGAGAGGCAGAAAGCATATTCAAAGAGACAGTAACAGAAAATACTCCAAACCTAGAGAAGGATACAACTATCTGGGTACAGCAAAGCCAGAGTGCACCAGTCACGTTTAGCTCAACCAAAACATATAATCATACTCTCCAAGGTTAAGTATAAAGAGAAGATTCTCAAAGCTGCAAGAGAAAAGAAACATATTACACAAGGCTGGCACGGCGGCGCAGTAGGTTAATCTTCTGCCTACAGCGCCGGCATCCCATATAGGCGCCAGTTCTAGTCCCGGCTGCTCCTCTTCCCGTCTGGCTCTCTGCTATGGCCTGGGATAGCAGCAGAGGATGGCCCAGGCCCCTGGGCCCTAACACCCGCATGGGAGACCAGAAGGAAGCTCCTGGTTCCTGGCTTCAGATCTGCTCAGCTCTGGCCGTTGCGGCCAACTGGGGAGTGAACCAATGGAAAGAAGACCTTTCTCTCTGTTTCTCTCTCTCACAGTCTGTAACTCGGTCAAATAAATAAATAAAATCTTTAAAAAAAGAAAGAAACATATTACACATAAGGGTGCCACAGCTCTCCTGACTGCAGACTTCTCAGCAGAAGCGTTACAGAACAGGAGAGGACAGGGTGAGATTTTTCACAGTACTGAAGGGAAAAAAAAAAAAACTGCCAACCAAGGAAACTATACCCAGAAAAGCTATCCTTTAGACATGAGAGAGATAAAGACATTTCCAGACAAACCAAAGTTGAGAAAACTTAATCTGTACAAGATCTGTCTTATAAGACATGTCAAAGGCAATTCTTCAAACTGAAAGAGACCCTAAAAAGTAAAAAGAAATATTAGAAGGTAGAAAAGTCATTAACTAGAGAGACTAGATGTAAACCCAAGCATCTAAAGTCAACTGATCAAAAAGTACAATCTTTTCAATAAATGGTTCTGGGAAAATTGATTATCAACATGCAGAAGAATGAAACTAGACCCCTATCACCATATTAAAAGAATCAACTAAAAATGGATAAAAGGTTAAATTTAACATCTGAAACAACGAAACTATCAGAAGAAACTATGAGAAAAATCAGGACATTGTAATGGACAAGGACTTTATGGACAAGACCCCAAAAGCACAGCAATCAAAAGCAAAAATAGACATACTAGGTTTCATCAAACTAAAAAGCTCTATACAGCTAAGGAAACAAACAGATTGAAGAGACATGCTAAGGATGGGAGGAAATATTTCAAGTTATGTATCTGACAAGGGGTTAAAAACTAGAATATTTAAGTAGAGCTCAACTCAATAACACAGGAATGAATCCAACTTAAAAATGGGCAACAGATTTTGAATAGCAATTTTCTTTATTTTTAAAATTTTTTTGAAAAGACTTACGTATTTACTTTGAAAGCCAGAGTTATAGAAAGAGAGGGAGAAACAGAGAGATCGTCAATCTGCTGGTTTACTCCCCAGATGCCGCAATGGCCAGCATTAGGCCAGGCCAAAGCCAGAAGCTTCTTCTGGGTCTCCAATGTGGGTCAAAGGGGCCCATGCCCCTAGGCCAACTTCCACAGCTTTTTCCAGGCCTTTAGCAGGGAGCTGGATCCAAAATGCAGCAACTGGAACACAAACTCGTGCCCAACTGGGATATCAGCATTGCAGGCAGTGGGCTTTACCCATTATTCCACAACACTGGCCCTACTGAATAGATGTGTTTCCAAGGAAAAGATAAAGAAGGCCAACAAACACATGGGAAAAAATGTTAAACATCACTAATCATCAGGTAAATGCAAATCAAAACTATAATGAGGGGTTGGTATTGTGGTGTAGCAGGTGAAGCTGCCATTTGCAACATCAGCATCTCACATGAGCACTGGTTCAAGTCATGGCTGCTCCACTTCCCATCTAGCCCCCTGCTAACAGGCCTGGGAAAGCAATGGCATATGGCTCAAGTGCTTAGGCCCCTGCACCCATGTGGGAGACCTGGAAGGAGTTCCTAGCTCCTGGCTCTGGCCTGGCCCAGCCCAGGTCATTGAGCCAACTGGAAAGTGAACCAGCGGATGAAAGACTCCTTTTTCTCTCCATCTCTACCTCTCTCTGTAATTCTGCCTTTCAAATAAAGAAAATAAATCTTTTTTTTAAGAGAGAGACATCTGCACTCTCATGTTTATTGCAGCACTATTCACAATAGCCAAGCTGCGCTGCTAATCACCTGATGAATAAAGAAAATGTAACACACACACACACACACACACACAAAGGAACATTATTCAACCACAAAAAAATGCTGAAATCCTGTCATTTAAGACAACATGGAGACCATCATTTTAAATGAAATCAGCCAAGAAAAGTAAAACAAGTACTGTATGACTCACTCATGTGGAAAACTAAAAAAGTTGAGAGTGGAAGAGCGGTTACCAGAGGCTAGGGAGAGTGGTGGGTATAGAGGGGGAGGAAATAAACTAAAATATAGTTACAAAGGAGAAAGAAGTTCCGGTGTTCTATTGCACAGGAAGGTGACTATAATAATAAACTATATGATGTATATATACTATATTATGTATATAATAATTTATTATACATGTTTTTATTTTTTATTTTTTTGACAGGCAGAGTAGACAGTGAGAGAGAGAGACAGAGAGAAAAGTCTTCCTTTTCCGTTGGTTCACCCCACAATGGTCGCTGCGGCTGGCGCACTGCACTGATCCGAAGCCAGGAGCTTCTCCTGGTTTCCCATGCAGGTGCAGGGCCCAAGCACTTGGGCCATCCTCCACTGCACTCCCGGGCCACAGCAGAGAGCTAGACAGGAAGGGAGCAACCGGGACAGAATCCGGCGCCCCAACCGGGACTAGAACCCAGGGTGCCGGCGCCACAGGCAGAGGATTAGCCTATTGGGCCACGGCACTGGCCAACATGTGTGTGTGTGTGTGTGTCTGTATGTGTGAAGATATTTTCTTTTTAAAGCTAGAAGATAGGATTTGAAATATTTTCCCCAAAATGAGATTATAAATGTTGAATGAGACCTGAATAGACCATTGCATAATGGATACCTAAACTGAGACATACCTATATACTATATACACACACCTATACCTATACTGAGACATCATATGCTACCCTATAAATATGTATCATTCAAAAGCATCTATTTTTTAAATCACACAAGCAAATAAAATTCATAAATTGAATGTATTTGTTAGGCCTTGTGCCAGATATTCAATTGATGGTTACATTTCTCTTCCTCTAACTTCCAGCTTGGAGATGAATTTTGTTGCAAACCTGAGATAGGAAGATACAGGCCAAGCCAGGACAGTGCTACATATTTCCTGAGTTTTCAGACAACAAAGTGAAGGGTAGGAAACCCAAGTTCTGAATGCCAGGAGCATTACACGATCACTTACAATGTAAGGAGAAATAACAAACATAAAATTCAATGAAATAATCATGCCTTCCCTAAAACCAATCTGAGATTTCATTAAAATTCAATCTAACATGGATCTGAGGTGACTTTGAGGGAGCCAAACTAAATCAAACATATAAGATTCTTCCCCAGAGTAGGTCCAGATTTCTGAGGAAAACAATCTGGTACTCTGGGACAACCTGGCCTGAAGCACTGGCATCCTATGTGGGCACCAGTTCTGGTCCCAGCTGCTCCTATTCCAATCCAGCTCTCTGCTGTGGCCTGGGAAAGTGGTAGAGGATGGCACAAGTGCTTGGGCCCCTGAACCTGCATGGGAGACCAGCCAGGAGGAATCACCTGGCTCCTGGCTTTGGATCGGTGTAGCTCCAGCCGTAGCGGCCATTTGGGGGGTGAACCAATGAAAGGAAGATCTTTCTCTGTCTCTCTCTCTCTCTCATTGTCTAACTCTGCCTGTCAAAAAAAAAAAAAAAAACTTTAAAAAATTTTTAAAAATATGTATACAAGCCTATCTCAAATATGCTACAAGACAATGATCCCTCTCAAATAGTGAGGAAGAAGTCTAGATTTCTAGGGTTCTCCATCCCCAACTAAGAAGTAACAATAAGAAGCCACCAAACTAAAACTGTGGGCAGAGGTGGCTGGAAAAGAGGTTCTTGTCTTCCTGTAAAAAGAATTTCAGACGTGAGACAGAGGATAGTGGTAAGCAAAGTAGCAAGGTTTAATGAAGAGAATACACATGAGAGGCCAGGCAGGCGTCTCAGCAAAGGACTGAGTCCAGTTTGCATTCAGAATGGTGCTACAAGGGTATGGGGTCCAGTTCTTTCCACCGGTTCTCCTTTCCCCCACCCTCTTCTTCTAGACAAGCAGTTTCCTGGATATGAAAGAGGTGAAATTTCTCCCAAGGTTTTGTTACCCAATGTTAGCTGATTGGGTAGCTGCCACAGAGGTGTCTCCTGGGGTGTTTATCTTGAGGAGAACTCTGGGATCACCTATACAGTTAAGGGGCATGGGCAGGGCTCTGTGGTGTAAAATACTGGGCTGTTTCCAAGGCATGCCTCCTTTCCACAGGCACTGTTGTCCTTAGGCCCCTTTCATTCACATGGGTTAATCTATCTTCCCACCTAACCTGATCCAGTGAGGTCTTAACACACTGTCCCAACAGGCCTGTCACAATGTATCAACATGTACAAAAGATTCTTCACTCAATGTTCCTAAAATATTTAACTAACTTAACAGTCATCAGAAAGACTCTCAAATCATTCACTTTTGCCACCAATTCATTAAAAGCTGGACTTACTTTTAAAAAATTGTCAGTTATGAATTTTAAAGTTGAGATTCATAATACATACCAAAGAACGTCTCATCTGCATTAATATAGTCATAAAGCAATCAAAGCTGATCATTCCTTCCTGGCTTGATAGTAGTTTACTCTTCTCCATGGTATTTACAACTGCAGAAGCCCCCAAAGCCATTTCTATCCATTCAAGAAGATACCTCAAGGAGCCTCGCTGAGCTGCTAAACCAAGCAGCAACTCGGAAGCTAATCTGCGACCCAAAGTGTCTGCCCCAGAATTGGGAATAGTTACTCCTTTAAGAAACGTTGTTACTTGTGATAAGCAGTCCAAGCCCATAGGAGGAATTTTGCTCTCATTTGCTAAAGACAATGGAGGCAAAGAGCTCACAACTTCAATTGCAGTATGGATAACGTCGTTGCAAAGACTGAGGCCAGGTCCCGACACAGGCATCATCCAACTTTGTCTGAGAAGTGCAAATAATAAACTTAGACCAGTTCGAACACCCATTTCTATAAGTGCATCAGTGCTTGACCGGGGTCGTTCACTAACAGAATGGACATCTGCTGAACCAGAGCTGCTTTCGGGAGAGTGCTGCTGCTGTTTCACTTTGCCTTTGTCATGGTATTTGTTAGAAAGTGCATAGAAGACACGCTGAAGTACAAGCAGTCGTTTTCGAAGTGCCCCAGCAAATGGAGAATCTGAACACACCATCTTTGCTAGTGCTAACTGACTACTAAGAAGAGCATCCAAATAGTGGTCCTGCTCATCACTTGAAAGAGATTCACGTTCAAAGTCAGGCAACTGTGGTCCTTTGAGACATAAAACTTGTTGAGGTAAAGGTACTACTTCCTTATTGCTGACCAGTTTAGAGTACAAGACAGCAACTCCCTCTCTTGTAGCAATGGATTCACTGTCTTCTGTAATCCAGGAGCTGTTCAAGTGTTCAAGCCATTTCAGTTTCACTGGTGGAACCATAGTTGCCATGTTGGTTTAGTCTTCAGCCATGAGTTCTGTAAAGGAAAAAACAGTCAAAAACTTATACGGAAGATTCATAAAGTGTTTCTAAACTTCCATCCAGCCTACATTACAATTAATGATTTCAAATTGGTAAAATGCAAATGAAGTCTGGAGTTTAGCTCATGGTATTGTACCAGTGGTAGTTTTCCAGCTTTAGTAAGTATACTATGATTACACAAAATCTTTTTTTTTAATTAATTTATTTATTTTTGACAGGCAGAGTTAGACAGTGAGAGACAGAAAGGTCTTCCTTCCATTGGTTCACCCCCACAAATGGCTACTACGGCTGGTGTGCTGCACCAATCCAAAGCCAGGAGCCAGGTGCTTCCTCCTGGTCTCCCATGTGGGTGCAGGGCCTAAGCACCTGGGCCATCCTCCACTGCCTTCCTGGGTCACAGCAGAGAGCTGGACTGGAAGAGGAGAAACTGGGACAGAATCTGGCACCCCGACCGAAACTAGAACCTGGGGTACCAGCGCTGCAGGCGGAGGATTAGCACAGTGAGCCACAGCGCTGGCCGATTATACAAGATCTTAACATCAAGAAAAATAACTGAAGACATACAGAAACTCACTGTAACATCTTGGTAGCAACATTTCTGTGATCCAAAATTCTAAATAAAAACTTAATTTAAAAAATAGTAATTTAGGGGGCCAGCGCTGTGGCATAGTAGGTAAAGCCACTGCCTGCAGTGGCTTATGGTATCAGGTTCAAGTCTCAGCTGCTCTGCTTCCAGTCCACCTCTCTGCTATGGCTTGGGAAAGCAGCAGAAGATGGCCCAAGTCTTTGGGCCCCTGCACCCACATGGGAGACCTGGAGGAAGCTCCTGGTTCCTGGCTTCGGATTGGCGCAGCTCCGGCCATTGCAGCCAACTGGGGAGTGAACCAGTGGATGGAAGACCTCTCTCTCTCTCTCTGCCACTCCTCTCTTTGTGTAACTCTTTCAAATAAATAAATAAACCTTTTTTTTTTTTTTAAATAGTGATTTAGGGTCCTGTGCCATGGCGCAGGTTAATCATCAGCCTGTGGTGCCGGCATCCCATATGGGTGCCAGTTCTAGTCCCAGCTGCTCCTCTTCCAATCCAGCTCTCTGCTGTGGTTTGGGAAAGCAGTATAAGATGGCCCAAGTGCTTGGGCCCCTGCAACCACATGGGAGACTGGGAAGAAGCACCTGGCTCCTGGCTTTAGATTGGTGCAGCTCCAGTCATTGCGGCCATTTGGGGAGTAAACGAAAGGAAGACCTTTCTGTCTCTCCCTCTCACTGTCTGTTACTCTAGCTCTCAAATAAATAAATAAAAATCTTTAACAAAAATAGTGATTTCTTCAGATGTACTTTTTAATCCCATTGTCAGCATAACAGTGGGTTCTAGATGCTTGATGATTCTCAAATTCTATCTCCAATCCAGACCTCTTCCTAGAACTGCAAACTCACATTATAATTACCCACTTTACCTTTCCACATAAGTAAAAGGCATCTCAAATTTAACATATCCAAAACAGAACTCCAAACACCACCATCACCCAAACCCCAAACCCATTCACTTCCAGCAGATTGCTACATCTCAGGAAACAGCAACTCTATCCTTCTAGGTTAGGGTTGGAGAATATCTAGCTCATGGGCCCTACAAAGCTTGCAAAATCATTTGGTCTGGGGGCCGGCACTGTGGCATAGCGGGTAAAGCCACTGCCTACAGTGCCAGCAGAAAGAAACTACAGAGCAGAAGAAACTACAGAGAAGTAAGCTGAAATTCTGAAGATGTTTTTTCCCTGGGGATATTTGCCAGGTCTGAGCATACGGCAAGAGACTGAGAATCAGAGTTTACCTACAAAGAAGGTCACTGATTGAAGACAGAGAAACCAGCACAGTTTATGTCTGTACTGAAGAGCTAACAAGATATAACTGAAGCCCCACAATTTGAATTTGAAAATTATACCACCTAATGTACTTGCTGAATCCTAAAGCTACCTAAGACATATGGTTAAGGAACTAAGCAGAAAATCTCTTAAGAGCACAGTGGAGTTTTCTTCCATGTTAAAGAAATGTGGATTAAAGTTCAGGATCTACCAGGAAATAGCCCCCAGTGAACATACCAGGTTCCCAGTTGGAAGTTCTGAAGGGCTAGAACCTACTTGCCAAACAAACCAAGGGTAGTCTGAGTCTTAACAAAATCACAAACCAATGTTGATTTAACTCTCCCTCTAATGCCTAGTGGCAGAAAAAGCATTTAACTGACCACTGACTCAACAGCTACCAGGCACACATGGAGGTTAATATCACACTAAAAATCAAGAAAACAAATAGGCAGATCCAAAGATGATCCAGATAATGAGACAAAAACTTTAAAATCATCAGAACTAGCATGTTCCCAAAAAAGACATGATGGAGAACGCAGATGAAAAATTTAACAAGAAAATTACAAAATATAAAAAATATTCTAGAACTGAAAAATAAAATAACTGAAATGAATGTCATAATTTCTTCTACTTAAAAACTTTCAAAGGCTTTTATTTTTAAAGATTTTATTTATTTGAGAGGTAGAGTTATAGACAGAGAAAAGGGGAGACAGAGAAAGGTCTTCCATACATTGACTCATTCCCCAAATGGCTGCAGCAGCTGGAGCTGAACAGATCTAAAGCCAGGAGCTTCCTCTGGGTCTCCCACACAGGAACAGAGGTCCAAGCACTTGGGCCATCCTCTACTGCCTTCTCAGGTCATAAGCAAAGAGCTGGCTTGGAAGAAAAGCATCTGGGACAAGATCCAGCGCCCACATGGGATGTCAGCACCACAGACAGAAGCTTAGCCTACTATGCCACAGCACCAGCCCCAAAGGCTTTCTCTCACCTATAATAAAAGATGCAACCCTTTACAATTCATCAAGAGGGCAGGCATTTGGCACAGCAGTTAAGCCACCACTTGGGATGCAGACATCCTATATCAAAGTGCCTAGGTTTGAGTCCCAGATCTATTCTCCATTCCAGCGTCCTGCTAATGCACACCTGGAAGGCAGTTGGTGATGGCTCCAGTAGTTGGGTCCCTGCTATCCCCATGGGAAACCTAGACAGAGTTCCTGCCTCCTAGCTTTGGCCTGGCCCAAATACGTTTTATAGAATATTTATTAGTCTCTTGAACTAGAAATCTCTTTCCTAGGATAACTATATGACTTACTCTCTCATCTGCTTGAATCTGTGTTCAAATGTCACTATCTCAAATGAGATCTTTTCAGACACTCAATTAAAAAGTAAAACCCGGGCCGGCGCCATGGCTCACTAGGCTAATCCTCCACCTAGCGGCGCCGGCACACCAGGTTCTAGTCCCGGTCAGGGCGCTGGATTCTTTCCTGGTTGCCCCTCTCCCAGGCCAGCTCTCTGCTGTAGCCAGGGAAGGCAGTGGAGGATGGCCCAAGTGTTTGGGCCCTGCACCCCATGGGAGACCAGGAGAAGCACCTGGCTCCTGCCTTCGGATTAGCGCGGTGCGCCAGCCGCAGCTCGCCAGCTGTGGCGGTCATTGGAGGGTGAACCAACGGCAAAAGGAAGACCTTCCTCTCTGTCTCTCTCTCACTATTCACTCCGCCTGTCAAAAAAAAAAAAAAAAGTATAACCCTAACTCAACCAGACATTCACATTCTCCCTTCTCTTGGTTTTCTGTATAGCACTGATCACCATCTGAAACTCCACAAACATTCTGAAATGCTATCAAATATCCCACAAAGGACTAGAATCCAGAATATATGAAAAATCTCCCATAACTCAGCAAAAGAAAGACAACCATATTTTTAGTGGGCAAAAGATGTGAAAAAAAAACTTCACAGAAGATCAATAGCCAAATAAAGTGTTCAACATCATTACTTATTAGAAAAATGCAAATAAAAAAAAACCAGATACTTATTGTTAGATAGGAAGTTAGAAATTAGCCTATGTGTGTATGAGAGGGGCCTGAGGAAAATTGCATCTACAGAGCCCACTTTGGAAGCAGCCAGGCATCTACACTTCCAAGTCTTTACCAGACTCTGATAATCTTACAGGTAGTCCTAGCCGTTCCCCCAAGGAAAACTCCAGGAGAATTCTCTCTCCCCAGGACCAAATGGGTTACCTGGCCTGATAACACTGAGCAATAAAACCATTGTAAAGCTCCTTTGCCTGGCACCAGGGCTCCCCAAACCAGGGAAGGAATTTTCTAATTTACACTCAGCAAACCCTTTGTCCTGGAGGAGAAGGGTGAAAGCAAAGAGAGAAGGTGGAAAAACTCCCTTAAAAACCAGAAGCCTCACTAGGCTAATCCTCTGCCTGAGGCACTAGTACCCTGGGTTCTAGTCCCGGTTGGGGCGCCAGGTTCTGTCCCGGTTTCTCCTCTTCCAGTCCAGCTCTCTGCTATGGCTAGGAAGGCAGTGGAGGATGGCCCAAGTCCTTGGGCCCTGCATCCGCATGGGAGACCAGGAGGAAGCACTTGGCTCCTGGCTTCAGATCGGCACAGCGCGCCAGCCATAGTGGCCATTTGGGGCGTGAACCAAGGGAAGGAAGACCTTTCTCTCTGTCTCTCTCTCACTGTCTAATTCTGCCTGTAAAAAAAAAAAAAAAAAAAAAAAAAAAAAAAAAACAGGAGCCTAAACAAAGCATTCAGCTCTCCATTGGACCACTCACCTGGTCAGCCAGGTGTATTCTCTCCATTCAACCATGTAACCTTGCTTTCACCCAGTCTGAGTGACTGGGCACTCTCTCTCTCTGTCCCCTCCATTTTGACAGATGCCCTGTTCCCAATAAAATCTTGCTACTCTGCTCTCTGTCTCATGCCTAAATTCCTTATTGAGCAAAGACAAGGACCCAATGTCTCTCCAGTGACACTACTACTTATCCATAAGTCATCTATCCAATTTGGAAAGTTCCCTGGAAGCTTTTCATAAAACTAAATATGTACTACATATCCTATGACCCAGCAATTTCTCTCCTAAGGAATCTACCCAAAATAAAACATGTGTCCATAAAAAGACTTAAGTCAAAATAGAGGTAGCCCCAGGGCTGACTCTGGTGCAATGGGTTAACCTGCTACTTGTAACACCAGCATCCAGCATCCCCAAATGTTACTGCCAGTTCAAGTCAGCTACTCTGCTTCCAATCCAGCTTCCTGCTAATGTGCCTAGGAAGGCAGCAAAAGATAGGCTAACCACTTGGGCCACTTCCACCCAAATGGGAAATATGGATGGAGTTCCTGGCTTGTATCTTCAGCCTGACCCAGACCCAGCTGTTGTGGCCATTTGGGCACAGAATCAGCAGATGGAAGATTTCTCTTTGTCTCTCCCTCTGTCACTCTGCCATTCAAATCAATAAATCTTTTAAAAATTATATATAGTGGTAATGTAGGCAGGCATACAGGTTAAAATTGATTATGTTTGTGAGCTGCAAGACCATACCTTCACCACGCCCCTGTGTGACCCCATGTCCCAACCTTGCCACACCTGTGCACCCACTGGCCAATCAGGCTAATTAACAACTTCCCTTTGATAGTGTTTAAAAGCTTGGGACACAGTGTGTCCGCCCCCAAAGGTAATTTTATACAACATTTTTAGTGTGCCTTCATGTTGACTATGACCCATCACATGAGGTCAAGTTTGGAATTTTCCACTTGTGGTACCATGTTGGTGCTCAACATATCTCATATTTTGGAGCACTTCAGATTTCAAATCTTCACGTGTAGATACTTGGTACAATGGTTAAGTCACCAGTTAGGGCACCTGCATTCCATATAGAGTCCCAGCTCTGCTCTCAATGTGAGCTGCTTCCCAGGGTATGCATTAGCTGGAAGTTGGATCAGAAGTGGAGACAGGACTCAAATCCAGGCAGTCTTGATACGGGATTTGGTCATCCCAAACAGCATCTTAACCACTGAGCCAAATGCCAATACCCACCATCTGTGAATTTCTGAAGTAACCTTGCAGTGGTAAAAAGTGTGTACTCTTGGGCCAGTGCTGTGGCATAGAGGGTAAAGCCACAGTCTGCAGTGCCAACATCCCACGTGGGCACTGGTTCAAGACATGGCTGCTCCATGTCTAATCTGCTATGGCCTGGGAAAGCAGTAGAAGGTGGCCCAAGTCCTTGGGCCCCTGCACCCATGTGGGAAACCAGGAAGAGGCTCCTGGCTCCAGGCTTAGGATCAGCTCAGCTCCAGCCATTGTGGTCAGTTGGGGAGTGAACCAGCAGATGGAAAACCTCTCTCTCTCTCTCTCTCTCCCCTTCTTTGCATAACTCTTTCAAATAAATAAATAAATCTTTAAAAGAAAATATGTGTGCACTCTTATCTTTTACTCGGCTCTAGGTGCCAGTTTTGTGTGTGTGTGTGTGTGTGCGCGCTATATGATCTTAAATAACTTTTTATTTATTTTTATTAACATAAAGAACAGGTTTCATGTAGTTCACAGATACAATTCTAAGAATATAATGACTAAATCATTTTGAGAAGAAAATCTTTATAGTTATCTGGGAAAGCATATGGCTCTACACGTGGTCCTTGATACCCACATGGGAAATCCAGATAGGGTTCCTGATTCCTGGCTCCCCGGCCTCAGCCTGGCTCAGTCCCAGCTGCTGAAGCCATCTGTCGGGGAGGGGAACCAATGGATGGAAGTGAGCATAGCTAGTATGCTCACTTTCTCTTCCACCTCACCTCTCAAATAAAAACGAAAACTGTATTTAAAAGTTCATCGAGGGGTATGCATTTGGTCTAGCAGTTGAGATGCCAATCCCATACTAGAGTAGCCGGGTCAAAGTCCCATTTCCCTGGGATGCTGGTGTTACAAATAGCAGGTTAACCCATGCCCTGTTCATTTCCCCATCTGCTCCTGATTCCAGCTTCCTGCTAACACACCCTGAAATGTGATGGTTCAAATAAATGGGTCCCTGCCACCCACACAGGAGACTTGAATTGGGTTCCCAGCTCCTGGCTTCAGCCTAGTCCAGCCCTGGCTGTTACAGGTATTTGGGAGGAAACCAGCAGATGGGGGCTCTCCCTATCTCTCAAGTATAAATAAACAAACAAGTGACTGTTTAAAGTCCATGGAAAAGTGGAAGTAAAATTTAAGTTTAGGGGCTGGTACTGTGGCTCAGCAGGTTAAGACATGGTTTGTAATGCCAGTATACCATATCAGAGTGCCAGGTTGAGTTCTACCTCTCTGCTTCCAGTTTTCTGTTAACACACTTTGGAAGGCAACAAAAGTACTTCAGTCCCTGCCACCAACAAAGGACTCCAATAAATATTCGCTGAATTAAGTTGAGCAACCTAGCTCTATGCAGTTCATTATTCATATCAAATTTAATTGAGAGGGGCTGGCGCTGTGGAGCAGAGGGTTAACGCCCAGGCCTGAAGCGCTGGCATCCCATATGGGTGCCGGTTCAAGTCCTGACTGCTCTCCATCTGATCCAGCTCTCTGCTGTGGCCTGGGAAAGCAGTGGAAGATGGCCCAAGTCCTTGGGCCCCTGCTCTCGTGTGGGAGACCCAGAAGAAGCTCCTGGCTTCAGATGGGCGCAGCTCTGGCCATTGTGTCCAATTGGGAAGTGAATTAGCGGATGGAAGACCTCCCTCTCTCTCTGCCTCTCCTTCTCTCTCTGTGTAACTCTTTCAAATAAATAGTAATAAAATAAAACAAAAAAAATTGAGAGACATATGATCTGAACTGATACAATGGAAGCAAGTCCAAGTTTGGTGGTACCATAGTGGATGTCCCCCATGGATTCTGTCTTTAGAATCATTCTATCTCCTCCCCTCAATGCACACAAATTTTTGGATCCAAGCCACTCCCAAGAATTTTACTTACCTCATATGCTAAGGACTCCAGTCCAAATTTTTCTCTCCTAAGCTCCAGACCTGAATATGCACTGCTAACATAGTATACCCACTCAAATATTCTAAAGGATCTCAAATTTAACATGTTTAAAACTGAGTTCATCAACTAACACCTCATGCTCCTCCACAGACATGGTGATGAGAGATTTATAAAAGATGTAATAAAGCATACTTATTAAGGGTACTTCTGGAATCCCAGAAGGGAGAGACCACGTGCAAAGTTGTACAAGTGAAACTTAATAGCATTTTGTTATCCAGCCTTTCCCACTCCTGCCACAAATTCTCCCCTTCTAACGCATTTCATTAGGCTGACTGATTGACTTTGGCACTCTAAAACCATACAAATCATTAAACACTAATTTACAGGAGGTCATAAACCAAGTTGAAATGGAATTACTCATGCCAAAGTTTTAGATCACCAACCCAAAACTAAGTTGTTTACTTGACCTCCAAAGAAAGACACAACAGCCAAATTCTCAAACAGGTCAGTTTTATCTGACATAATAAATAAGTCCCCTCTGCTTTAACCTTTACAAGAAAATAACTTTAAAGTCATCAACCACATTTTATTCTGTTTCTGCTTTCTTCGGCCATTTTCTGCCTATAAAGTCAAACTCCTTTGCTCAGTTCATCATAATACTCCTTCCATTTTATAGAATGGAGCATTGCATGGGGCAGGCGCTGTGGCACAGCAGGTTAACGTCCTGGCCTGAGGCACCGGCATCCCATATGGGAGCTGGTTTGAGATCCAGCTGCTCCACTTCCGATCCAGCTCTCTGCTGTGACCTGGGATAGCAGTGGAAGATGGCCCAGGTCCTTGGGCCCCTGCACCCAAGTGGAAGACCTGGAAGAGGCTCCTGGCTCCTGGCTTCAGATCGGCACAGCTCCGGCCATTGCGGCCAATTGGGGAGTGAACCAGAGGATGGAAGACCTCTCTCTCTGTTTCTACCTCTCTCTGTAACTCTGTCTTTCAAATAAATAAATCTTAAAAAAAAAAAATGGAGTATTGCCCAATTTATGAACTGAGAATAAAAGCTAATTAGATCTATAAATTTGGTGTAATTTCGTCTTATGACAAAATTATCAGTGTTTGGCTGGACAAAAGTAAACACCTGATAAAAAGGAATAAGCTTTTTTTGTTGTTGTTATTACACTATTTAGAAAGGAGGTACTTGCTGAGTTTGCTGGCAAATTGTTTTGCTACATCAATAATCAGAACTAGGCAAATAAACCAGGAAGCGATGTGCTTATCCAGCAAGTAAAGAACTATGGACAAAATTGAATCAAACTAATGGGTTTTCACTTGTATTCTAGAACCACCAATACATAATCCTGATGAACCAGCTAAATTCTGGCAAAGAAAAAAAACTGCTGTTGTTGTGTTTTTTTAACTTCAGTAATAACTGACACCAACAAAAGCCAACTGTCGTTTTCTCCCTCCTTGTCCAATGCATAAATTCAAATTTAATTCTATGTATATATAAAATTATTTATATACTATATATTATCATATAAATAACCATATTTACCAGTAAAAAATAGGGTTAGAAAAAACTACCAAGAGACTGAGAGGTAGAAGTGGGGGATGCAATTAATATTACTCCTATCTTTCTAAAACAGAAATAAATGAGAAAGGCTGAAAGATTTGAGCCAAAATATTCCTATAAGTGAGTTCTTAAAACAATTCCTATAAGTGAATTACCAGATTCTAAAGCTCTCTAGCATTTTCCAGGTGAACAAAATGATAATAGCAGCTAATATTCATTGGGTACTTTTTTTGTAACAGGAACTATTACTTAATCATCAGAACTCTAAGGAAATGGAGGCACAGGAAGGTGAAAACACACTACTAGTAATTAAGAGTAGGGATTCAAACCAGAGAAGTCTGACATTTAACCGCTTAACCACTAAACCAGCAAATGGAAGATCTGTCTCTCTGGGTGTGTGTCTCCTCCTCTCTCTGTAACTCTTTCAAATAAAATAAATACATCTTTAAAAAAAAAAAAAAGCTTGCTCTAATTGCACATCATATACAAAAATCAACTCAAGCGGTTGGCACTGTGGCATAGCAGATAAAGGTGCTGCCTGTGATGTTGACATCCCATAGGTGCTAGTTCATGTCCCAGCTGTTCCACTTTGAATATATCTCCCTACTAATGGCCTGGGAAAAGCAGCAGAAATGGCCCAAGTGTTTTGGGCCCCTGCCACCCACTGAGAGACCCAGATGAAGCTCCTGGCTTCAATCTGGCTCATCCCTGGCTATTGCAGCCATTTGGGAAGTGACCCAGCAGACGAAAGGCACGTTTGTGTGTGTGTATGTGTGTGTGTGTGTGTGTGTGTAATAAATAAATCTTTTTTAAAAAATCAACTCAAATTGGTACATAGTGGGTGAAGGGTGTGGTACACTGGGTTAAGCCAGCACCTAAGACTCCCACCACCTACATGGAAGTGTGGGTTGCAATCTAGCTCCCTGCTAATGAATCATGGGGGGGACAGCAGATGATGGCTCCAGTGCTTAGGGCCCTGCCCATACAAATGGGAGACCAGAAGGAGTTTTGGGCTCCTGGTTTTGGCCTGGCCTAGCCCTGCTACTCTGCCTTTCAAGTAGATGAAAATAAATATTTTTAAAAATTGGTTCATAGGCCTAAATGTAAGAGCTAAAACAAACAAATCTCTAGGAAAAAAATATAAAGTAACCCTGGGTTAAGTTAGCTTAACCCTGAGTTAAGTAAGCTTTCTTAAATGGGACACAAAAAATTGATGAACTAGAGTTGATCCAAATTAAAAACTTTTGTTCTTTAAAAAGCACTGTTAAAATAAAAAGGTGGGGCAGGGGACACTTTTGTCATTCTTGGCTTTAGCCTAGCCCAGCCATGGCCGTTGTAGGCATCTGAAGAGAAACCAGTAGACTTATATTCTCAATCTCTCTGTCTCTCTCTGTCTCTCTCTCTCTCTCTCTCTCTCTCTCTCTCTCTCCGTTGCTCTTTCAAATAAATTTTAAAAAGTACAAAAATTTTAAGGAAGAAAAGAAAATGAAAAGCTCCTAAAATTAAAGAAACTACTTGAAAAAAATATGTCCAATAAAGGACTTGTATAGATATATTTAAAAAAAAAAATTGAGAGGCAGTTCCAAGATGACAGAGTAGGGAGGGAGCTTACTGTTCTAGTCCAGGAAAAGATAGTTTAAAAAAAAGTGGAGAGTGTAGCCTCAGGGAAGAGTTAAGGAGAAAACAGCAGAGGAAACTCTACTGAAATTAGAGCAACATGGAGGACCTATGTGTAGAGGGTATATGCCCACAACTCGGAACTTCAGCAGCCGAGAGCCTACGCACCAGTGCTGGAAAGTGAAGTGAGAACAGACCACAGCAGCCCAAGCCACTGGCGATAAAGTTGCAACAAGAACGTACAGGGAACCCAGCTTGGAACCCCGTGGGGGATAGCATACCTGCCAAACTAGAGAAGAAAATAAAAAAGGATAGGATGGACACGTTTCTTCCCAATCACTTTACAATGGCGTCCGCTAATAAGCCAATTGAGCAGGAGCGATTTTGGACATATGTAACAGCTGTGCCAGCTCTTGCCCATGCCCAGCAACCAGCTGAGTGGAGACTCCTGACCCTGGTGGGGAGAACTAACAGGGAGCTAGGAGCTTGTGATTGAGGTAGGCTTCTGTACCAGGACTGTGGGGGAAAAAAAAAAAACACACACACACACACAAGGGTGTGTGGGAGGACTCAAAGTGTAGCTGGGACTTTGGGCAGTCACAGTAGGAGACTCCATATGCTCAGGGCTTCCTGGTTACCTGGTGAGACATTGCTGGGGAATCTGAACTTACACTGAGGACTGCACAGATCCTTTGTGTGGTCCTTGGGACAGAGCAGACGAATATTATACACACTGGGGCTAGCGCTCAGGCACTGGTCTCCTTTGAGAAGAGGAGCTCAGCTGAGCAGAATAAATGTCCTTTCTGATAAAGAGAGAGAGAGAGAGAGAGAGACTTACCTTGCCAAACCTGGGGGTGTCACCTTAGGCACACCATAAACCCTGGAGAACTGAAGTGAGCTCCCTGGCCACACCCACTACAACCCTCTAGATAGTCACTGAAAGCAGACATTCACTTATCTACAGAGTCATAGTACAAAGATAAAAGCTGGCACAGCAAAAAAAAAAAAAAAAAAAAAAAAAAAGAAGAAGAAGAAACCAAAGAGTATCTCCACAAATGCCAAACAACAAATGCGCCTATTCAAGAAACAAGAATAAATAAGACAACATGACACCCCCAAAAGAACATAACACTTCAATACTAAATTGTGAAGATGATGAGATGGAAGAAATGTAATTCAAAAAATTGATCTTAAGATTACATAGAAGCAATCAGAAACACATGCACGAACTACTGAAATCCATACATGACATGAAAGAAAATTTCTCCGATGAAATTGAGATCTTAAAGAAAAATCAAAATGAAATGAAGAATTCAATAGAATTAAAAATGAAGTGGAGAGGCCGGCGCCGCGGCTCACTAGGCTAATCCTCCGCCTAGCGGCGCCGGCACACCGGGTTCTAGTCCCGGTCGGGGCGCCGGATTCTGTCCCGGTTGCCCCTCTTCCAGGCCAGCCCTCTGCTGTGGCCCGGGAGTGCAGTGGAGGATGGCCCAGGTGCTTGGGCCCTGCACCCCATGGGAGACCAGGAAAAGCACCTGGCTCCTGGCTCCTGCCATCGGATCAGCGCGGTGCGCCGGCCGCAGCGCGCCGGCCGCGGCGGCCATTGGAGGGTGAACCAACGGCAAGGGAGGACCTTTCTCTCTGTCTCTCTCTCTCACTGTCCACTCTGCCTGTCAAAAAAAAAAAAAAAAAAAAAAAATGAAGTGGAGAGCCAGTGCCGTGGCTCAATAGGCTAATCCTCCACCTTGCGGCGCTGGCACACAGGGTTCTAGTCCCGGCTGGGGTGCCGGATTCTGTCCCGGTTGCCCCTCTTCCAGTCCAGCTCTCTGCTATGGCCCGGGAGTACAGTGGAGGATGGCCCAAGTGCTTGGGCCCTGCACCCCATGGGAGACCAGGAAAAGTACCTGGCTCCTGGCTTCGGATCAGCGCGATGCGCCAGCCGCAGCAGTCATTGGAGGGTGAACCAACGGCAAAAGCAAGACCTTTCTCTCTGTCTCTCTCTCTCACTGTCCACTCAGCCTGTCAAAAAAAAAAAAAAAAGAAAGAAAAAAAAAAGTGGAGATCCTTAACAGAATCGATGAAGCAGAAGAAAGAATTTTGGGCTTAAAAGACAAAGAACAGGAAATTATACAGTCAAACCAAGACAAGAAGAAGAAATTAGAAAACTAAAACACATTGTTGGGAATCTACAGAATACTATCAAACAACCCAACATATGGGTTCTAAGAGCTCCTGAAGGCGTGGAAAGAGAGAAAGAATTAGAAGGCCTTTTTAATGAAATAACAACAGAAAACTTCCCTAATTTGGAGAAATAAAGGAACATCCAAGTATAGGAAGCATATAGAACTCCCAATAGACATGACCAGAAAAGATCTTCACCACAACACACTGTAATCAAACTCACCACAGTAAAGAACATAAAAAGAAGATTCTATAATGTGCACGAAAGAAATGCCAGATTACTTTCAGAGAATCTCCAATTAGATTCACAGCAAATTTCTCAGCAGAAATCCTACAGGCTAGGAGAGAATGGCGAGATATAGTCCAACTCTTAAGAGAAAAAAACTGTCTAAGAATATCATAAGCTACAAAGCTCTCATTTATGAATGAAGGTGAAATAAAGACCTTCCATAACAAACAGAAATTGAAATAATTTGTAACCACTGGTCCAGCCCTTCAAAAGATGCTTAAGAATGTGTTGCACACAGAAACATGATTATCACTAAAAAGAAGGCAAAGGAAGAAAATCTCTCATTAAAAGTTCAAAGGAAATTCAAAGTAACAAATAGCAATATTTTTGGAAAAATGGCAGGGCAAAGTCATTAATTATCAATAGTCACCTTCAATGTAAATGACATCAACTCTCCAGTTAAAAGACACAGATTGGCTGAATGCTTTAAAAAAACAAAATCCACCTACTTGCTGCCTACAAGAAACACATCTCACCAACAAAGATACACAAATACTGAAAGTAAAAGGATGGATGGGGCCGACACCGTGGTGCAGCGGGTTAACGCCCTGGCCTGAAGCACCAGCATCCCATATGGGCACCGGTTTTAGTCCTGGCTGCTCCTCTTCCGATGCAGCTCTCTGCTATGGCCTGGAAAAGCAGTAGAAGATGGCCCAACCCTGCACCCATGCAGGAGACCTGGAAGAAGCTCCTGGGTTCTGGCTTCAGATCGGCGCAGCTCCGGCCATTGCGGCCAATTGGGGAGCGAACCATTGGATGGAAGATCTCCCCCCCGCCCCATCTGTGTACTGACTTTCAAATAAAGAAAGAAATATTTTAAAAAAAGAAAGTAAAAGGATGGAAAAAATATTCCATGCCAAAAGAAAAGAGCTGGTGTAGCCATTCTAATATCAGACAAAATAGACTTTAACTTTACAAAAACTATTAAAAGAGACAAAGAAGGGCACTATGCAATGATTACGGGATCAATTCAACAGGAAGATGTAACTATTATAAACATATCTGCACTTAACTACACAGGGCATCTGGCTATTTAAAAGAAATCTTAAGGGATTTTTTAAAATATTTATTTATTTATTTATTTGAAATACAAAGTTACAGGGAGGCAAACTATCCCTCTTTGCAGATGATATGATTCTTTATTTAGGGAATCCAAAGAACTCCACTAAGAGACTATTGGAACTCATAAAAGAGTTTGGCAAAGTAGCAGGATATAAAATAAATGCACAAAAATCAACAGCATTTGTATACACAGACAATACCATGGCTGAGAAAGAACTTCTAAGATCAATCCCATTCACAATAGCTACAAAAACAATCAAATACCTTGGAATAAATTTAACCAAGGATGTCAAAAATCTCTATGATGAGAATTACAAAACCTTAAAGAAACAGAAGAGGATACCAAAAAATGGAAAAATCTCCCATGTTCACGGATTGGAAGAATCAATATCATCAAAATGTCCATTCTCCCAAAAGCAATTTATAGATTCAGTGCAATACCAATCAAAATACCAAAGACATTCTTCTCAGATCTGGAAAAAATGATGCTGAAATTCATATGGAGGCATAGGAGACCTCGAATAGCTAAAGCAATCTTGTACAGCAAAAACAAAGCTGGAGGCATCACAATACCAGATTTCAAGACATACTACAGGGCAGTTATAATCAAAATAGCATGGTACTGGTACAGAAACAGATGGGTAGACCAATGGAACAGAATAGAAATACCTGAAATCAATCCAAACATCTACAACCAACATATATTTGATCAAGTGTCGCTCCCCCTCTTCGCGGAGGAACGACACAGGACCCTGTGTTGTTCTTTTGTCTGCTGGGCCCTCCCCGGGTTTGCTGCTGGTTCTTCCCGGGTTGGCTACCGTCCCTTCCACCTCTGTGGAAGGGCGGTTCCCCCTAGCCACTTTCCCCACTTCCGCAGGGGAGCGGCACACCGCTGGCCGGCTCTCTCGGGGGCTGCACAGGTGTTCCTTCAGATAGATGTTCCCGGTGCATGTTGTCTCTCTCCTCCTTTATAGTCCTTTTCCACCAATCCCAACTCTGCTACCCACCCGCCGAGTACGCTGCTCTCCTCCAATCAGGAGCAGGTCCTGCTGTTTATTGGTTGAACTGGAGGCAGCTGTGTAGAAGCTGTTTCCTCCTCTCCCAGCGCCATATTGTGGGAGAGCAGATGCATAGAATAAGTCTTAATTCCAGTAACAGTCTAGTCCGAGTTGCTCCCAGTTGCTCCCCACAATCAAGCATCTAAAACCAATTCCTGGAGCAAGGACAGTCTATTCAACAAATGGTTCTGGGAAAACTGATTTCCACATGCAGAAGCATGAAGACCCCTACCTTACACAAAAATCCACTCAACATGGATTAAAGATCTAAATCTACAACCCAACACCATCAAATTATTAGAGAACATCGGAGAAACCCTGCAAGATATAGGCACAGGCAAAGACTTCTTGGAAAAGACCCCAGAGGCACAGTCAAAGCCAGAATTAACAACTGGGATTACATCAAATAGAGAAGTTTCTGTACTGCAAAATCAACACTAAGGAAAGTGAAGTGGCAATCGAAAGAATGGGAAAAATTTTTGCAAATTATGCATCCGATGAAGGATTAATAACCAGGATCTACAAAGAGATCAAGAAACTCCACAACAACAAAACAAACAACCCACTTAAGAGATGAGCAAAGGACCTAAATAGACATTTTTCAAAAGAGGAAATCCAAACGGCTAACAGACACATGAAAAAATGTTCAGGATCACTAGCCATCAGGGAAATGCAAATCAAAACCACAATGAGGTTTCACCTCACCCCAGTTAGAATGGCTCACATTCAGAAATCAACTAACAATGGATGCTGGCAAGGATGTGGGGAGAAAGGCATACTAATCCACAGTTGGTAGGAATGCAAACTGGTAAAGCCACTATGGAAGACAATTTGGAGATTCCTCAGAAACCTGAATATAGCCCTAGACATGACCCAGCCATCTCACTCCTCAGAATTTACCCAAAGGAAATTAAATTGGCAAATAAAAAAGCTGTCTGTACCTCAATGTTTATTGCAGCTCAATTCACAATAGCTAAGACATGGAATCAACCTAAATACCCATCAGCAGAAGACTGGATAAAGAAATTATGGGATATGTACTCTATAGAATACTATACAGCATTAAAAAAAAATGAAATCCAGTCATTTGCAACAAAATGGAGGAATCTGGAAAACATCATGCTGAGTGAAATAAGCCAGTCCCAAAGGGACAAATATCCTATGTTCTCCCTGATGGGTGACAACTGAGCACCTAAAAGGAAACCTGTAGAAGTGAAACTGACACTATGAGAAATACTGACTTGATCAGCCCTTGTCCTGACTATCGAGGAACAACTTACTATTTTATTCTTTTTAGTATTTTCTTGTTCTACTTAATACCATTGGTTGAACTCTTTAATTAATACACAATTATTCTTAGGTGTTTAAAGTTAACTGAAAATTGATCCCTGTTAAAAAGAAGAGTGGGAATAAGAGAGGGAAGAGATGTACAGTTCAGCACATGCTCACTGGGACTTACCCCTAATGGTAGAGCTAGAAACTTGCCGTGGGACTCCAAATCCCATTAAGTTTGCATGTACCAATGCCATCTTACTAAAGTGATCAGTTTAAGTTCATAATTGATCATAATGATAGCATTAAGTGTCAAAGGGATCACATAAATAAGACCAGGGTCTGCTATTAATAATTGATTAAATTAAATTAAAGAGGAGAGAAAGATCCAACATAGGAAGTGAGACACACAGCAGACTCATAGAATGGCAGATGCCCTAAACAGCACTCTGGCCTCAGAATCAGCCCTTAAGGCATTTGGATCCGGCTAAA
The DNA here is from genome assembly GCF_964237555.1 of Oryctolagus cuniculus. Classification (NCBI taxonomy): domain Eukaryota; kingdom Metazoa; phylum Chordata; class Mammalia; order Lagomorpha; family Leporidae; genus Oryctolagus; species Oryctolagus cuniculus. The sequence continues at coordinate 86,855,985 of NC_091443.1, forward strand.
AAGCCAATGAGAATTTCTCAGGCATGGAAATCCATGACACTGGCAAAAAATGACCTAAATGAAAGATTTCTGTGAGTGAGATCCCAGAGGAAAGAACAGAGGAAAGAAGGAGGTACCTTTCTCCAAAGGGAGGAGAGAACGTCCACTTTGACTATGGCCTTGTCTAAATAAGTTCAGTGTTGGGCCGGCGCCGCGGCTCACTAGGCTAATCCTCCGCCTAGCAGCGCCGGCACACCGGGTTCTAGTCCCGGTCGGGGCGCCGGAATCTATCCCAGTTGCCCCTCTTCCAGGCCAGCTCTCTGCTGTGGCCCGGGAGTGCAGTGGAGGATGGCCCAGGTGCTTGGGCCCTGCACCCCATGGGAGACCAGGAAAAGCACCTGGCTCCTAGCTCCTGCCATCGGATCAGCGCGGTGCACCGGCCGCAGCGCGCCGGCCACGGCAGCCATTGGAGGGTGAACCAATGGCAAAGGAAGACCTTTCTCTCTGTCTCTCTCTCTCACTGTCCACTCTGCCTGTCAAAAAATAAAATAAATAAATAAATAAGTTCAGTGTTTGTGAACTCAAGAGGTTTCCATAGCCTTGGCAGCTCATGACAAGAGCCTCGGGTGATTACTGACCCCATAAATAAAGAGTGTCAATTGTTAAATCAACAACAGGAGTCACTGTGCACTTACTCCCCATGTAGCATCTCTGTCCTTAATGTGTTCTACTATGAGAATTAACAGTAAAACTAGTATTCAAACAGTACTTTATTTTTGTGTGTCTGTGTGGGTGCAAACTGTTGAAATTTTTACTTAGTATATACTAAGTTGATCTTCTTTACATAAAGATAATTAAAAATGAATCTTAATGAAGAATGGGATGGGAGAGGGAGTAGGAGATGGGATGGTTTGTGGGTGGAAGGGTGGTTATGGGGAGGGGGACCGCTATAATTCAAAAGTTGTACTTTTGAAATTAATATTTATTGGGGCCGGCGCTGTGGCACAGCAGGTTAACGTCCTGGCCTGAAACACTGGCGTCCCATATGGTCACCGGTTTGAGATCCAGCTGCTCCACTTCCGATCCAGCTCTCTGCTGTGACCTGGGAATGCAGTGGAAGATGGCCCAAGTCCTTGGGCCCCTGCACCTGCATGGGAGACCTGGCTCATGGCTTCAGATCGGTGCAGCTCCGGCCATTGTGGCCATCTGGGGATTGAACCAACAGATGGAAGACCTCTCTCTCTGCCTCTCCTCTCTCTGTGTAACTCTGACTTGCAAATAAATAAATAAATCTTAAAAAAAAAGAAATTTATATTTATTAAATAAAAGTTTAAAAAAACTTGCCATAAGACTCCAAATCCCATTAAACTTGTGGTAAAAATGCCACCTTAATTATTAAAGTGATGGGTCCAGCTCCGTGGTGCAGTTGGTTAATCCTCTGCCTGCAGCACCAGCATCCCATATGGGTGCCGGTTCTAGTTCTGGCTGCCCCTCTTTCAATCCAGCTCTCTACTGTGGCCTGGGAAGGATGGCCCAAGTGCTTGGGCCCCTGTACCCACATGGGAATAAGAAGCACCTGGCTCCTGGCTTCGGATCAGCTCAGCTCTGGCCATTACGGCCATCTGGAGTGAACCAACGGAAGGAAGACCTTTCTCTCTGTCTCTCCCTCTCGCTGTCTGTGACTCTACCTCTCAAATAAATAAATAAAATCTTTTTAAAAAATTGTTAAAGTGATCATATTAAGTGTTAAGTGAACATATAGAGAGGATTAAGTGTTAAAGAGATCATATAAATAGGATCAAGTGCCTGGTAATAATAATAGAATTAAAAAGGAGAGAATGTTCCAACATGGGAAGCAGTCCACACAGCAGACTCATAGAATATCAATCGCTTTAAGTAACACTAAGGCCTCAGAATCAGCCCCCTAAGGCTTCCTGATCTGACTGAAAAGTCTGTGAGAGCATTTCAGGTATGGAAAGCCAAGACTCTGTGGCAAAAATGTCCCACATGAAGGATATCTGTGAGACCCCAGTGGAAAGAAGTGGCCATCAAAGAAGGATGTACTTTTCTCTAAAGGGAGGAAAGAACTTCCACTTCGTTTATGGCCTTGTGAAATCTGGCCCCTGACTTCAGTTCAGCTCAGCTCTGGCCGTTTCAGCCATCTGAGGAGTGAATCAGCAAATGGAAGACCTCTCTGTCTCTACCTCTCTCTGTAACTCTGTCTTTCAAATAAATAAAAAATAAATCTTAAAAAAAATACTTAAACTGAATAAGATAATTCAATTTTTAAAATAAGCGAAGTATTTGAACAAACACTGCATCAAAGTCATAAAAATGGCCAAATATGCACATAAAAATATACTCAACCTTAGTCATTTGGGAAATGCAAATTAAAGTTACAATAAGACACTATTATAAACCCACTAAAATGACTGAATTGAAAGACACAGACACTATTTTCCCAGGCCATAGCAGAGAGCTGGATTGGAAGAGGGGCAGCTGGGACTAGAACCTGCCCCCATATAGAATGCTGGCGCAGCAGGTGGAGGATTAACCTACTGCACCATGGAACCAGATCCATCACTTTAATAATATCTGTGCCTTATGAAGTCCCTGTGAGCACATGGAGTAACTACATCTCTCATACACTGCTGATAGAAATGTAAAACACAAAAATGTTTGGCAGTTTATTATAAACATTTATTGTCCTTACTATATATACAATTCCTCATTTTATTATTTACCCAGAAAAAATAAGAACACAAGACTACATAAAGATTTGCACAAGGTTCCTAATAGTTTTATTATTAATAGCCAAAAATTAGAAACTGAAATGTCTGTAACTGATGAATGGATAAGTAAATTATAGAACACCCATGTACTAGCTTATTACTTAGTAACAAAAAGGAGTGAACTGCTAATACATGGATGAATCTCAAAATCATTACGCTAAGTGAAATAGGACAAACATAAAGACCACATCATTTCTACATACGTGAAACTCTAGAAGTGAAACTCCAGTGATAGAGAGTACAACAATGGTTGCCAGTGGCTTAGAACAGGTGAAGAAGATTAATAATAGCAAAGAGCTACAGGGAAATTTTGGGGGAATGGTAAAAATGGAGTGTATCATGATTGCCATAAAAATCTGTCAATTATTCACCATGGTGAATCTTATTATCTGTTAATTGTATCTCTTCAAAGCTGACTAAAAACAAAAAAATGATTTGCAGACACTTGCCTCCTTTTGTCTATTTATAAGTAGTAGTCCCAACTCTAGTAGGATTTTTAATTACCTAATTTTAGATTTTGATCTTGAGTAACTTAAAGTATTTATTTCTATTTTTGATGTTCACTCAGCTTTTAAACAATCTGATTCATGTAATACATTAAGTATGTCTATTATAGTGATATGTTTAAGAAGCTGGTTAACATATAATTATAAAACTAGAAACATATGCATAATATAGTCAACAGAGGATGTGTCCCAAGACCCCGAATGATGTCTGAAACCAGGGATAGTATTTTTTTTTTACTATACATGCCTACTTATGATAAAGTTTAATTAATAAATTAGGCATAAGATATTAGCAACAATAGCTAATAATAAAATAGAATTGCAACAGTGCTTTGTAATAGAAAAAAAAAAAATAAGTAGTAGTCCCAAAAGTTCTGCAATCTCCTAATCTCCTTGTTTTCTTCTCAGCACTGTTTTCTCCCGTTCCTCCCCTCCCCACCAACCATTTCTGTTCACTGCTAAACCTTAACCCATCATCACACCAAATCTGCATCTCTGACCTGCATTTCGGCAGAACAATCTATGTTTCCAAGTGCCTGATGACATCCACCACCTCAATGCTCCCCACTCCCAATCCACTAAATCCAAAATGAACTTCATCATTTCTTCCAGCTTCTCTACTTACTAACGCTCCCCTAACTTTCTTCCTACATCCTTAGAAAACTAGCTCCTTTTGTATATTACTCTTAATTACCCAGGGTCAAAGCGGTGGAGTTTTCTTTGACTCAAGCCTTTCTTTTACTACCCACTCCCCCTCCCCCTGCAGACTTCATAACCTGCCCTGGGAAACTACAATGGGCTCCTAAGCAGTATTCTCTTTCCAATGCATTCTACCTCCTTCAGTCAAATCTATCTTCTTAAAGCTTGGTTCTAACAAATTACACTTGCCCAACTATAAAAATGTTGATGGCTCTCCTTTTCCCATCAAGTTGAATACAGGCCATTATTGTGGATCTAAGTCCATCTAGAAGGAGCCAAACTTTCCTTCTAATTTCATCTCCTGCAACTTCCCTAAATGCCTCCTAATCCTTAGCAAATACTCCTGTCTCTGTCCCTTTGTTCATGCTATTCCCTGTAACTGACAGTCCTCACCTTCCTAACCTTTACCTGTCAAAATCTATACTTTTCTTTCAAATGCCATTTCAATGGTGACTTCCTCCATTAAGCCTTTCATGTTATAATCACCCAACACTCACCAATATTGATTTCATCACTTTATCTTCTAATCTTCATAACACTATGGCTTACACACATATGATATTTATCATACTCTACCCAGTTGTATTATTATTTGTGTACTTCATTATCATTGCTCCACCCACCCTTCAACCAGACACAAACTTTCCAAGGCTGGTACTCTGTTCCACTCTTTTGTTCCTTTCAACTGCTTGCACCCCACCTTTCTCACATTAAGGGCTCTGGAATTCTGTGAAAGATTAATTAATTCTGGTCTAAAGAGTCCACAGAGAAATAAAAATAGCCATGACGGAGGCTATCAGGATAAATCAGACAACAGACTGCATTTTGTCATTTGTTATATACATTGAACTTTCATGGAGAGACTTTTTTTTCTTTAAAGAATATTCAAAACCACTAAACCAAATGTTCCTATGAGAGCATTTTCTTTGGGACCAGCACTGTGGCATAGCAGGCTAAGCCTCCTCCATGGGTTCTGCTTCGTGTCCCAGCTGCTCCTCTTCTGATCCAACTCTATGCTTATGGCATGGGAAAGCAGTAGGTCCAACCGCTTGGGCCTCTGTACCCACATGGGATTCCCGGATGAAACTTCTGGCTCCTGGCTTCAGATCACCCCAGCTCCAGACATCGTGGCCATTTTGGGTATGAACCAGCGAATGGAAGACCTTTCTCTACCAATCTTCCTCTCTCTTTCTGTAACTCTGCCTCTCAAATAAATAATAAAAATCTTAAAAATAAAACAAGAGGGGCCAGCACTGTGGCACACCAAGGCCTGCATTGCCAGCCACTGCAGCCAACTGGGGAGTGAACCATCAAATGGAAGACCTCTCTCTCTCTCTTTCTCTCTGCCTCTCCCTCTCTCTCTCTCTCTCTGTGTAACTCTTTCAAATAAATAAATAAATCTTTTTTTTTAAAAAAGAGCATTTTCATTATAACATTCCCTAATTCACAAACTTAGAATAACAGGTCCAGAAGTAAGTATTCTCTATTTGCCCCCAAACTCTCCAAAGCAAGCATATTCTCTTTGAGGTTGATTTAGATCACATGGCCCAAGTTCCAATCTCACTTCCAGTTGTATTAGGTCAACAAGAGGCACTCCCAGAATCAGAAGATAAGAAAAGAAAGAAACTTGAGTTTTATTTCTATGGCTTCTTCCTCACTTCAGAAGTGAGGGCCACAAAACCTAACTGACTGGCTTGGCTTTATTACTCTAGCTCTCATCAGGCTCCAGTGTTTCTCACCAACATCGGGCATAGAAGTATTAATGGCTTCCCAATAATGACAGGACTTGAGAACTTCACAATCCTTTGTTATTTTCCTCAACCCTACTCAAACCTCTGGAACTAGTCCATTTATTTCCTGTGAGGTCTCTGACTAATATAGCTCCCTAGATTTAAAAATCCTCACTCTGCTCAATCCTCCCAATCAACTGTCCCCTGTTGTCTATCACCTATACTACGCAGCTTCTAGTCAGGCAAGCATCTCCTACCTCTGCACCCTTACTCATGCTAATAATTCTCACATTTCCACCCCTTCCCTCTCCACTTAACAAATCCTATACTTCTTTCAACTATCCCATGTTGTTTCCAATTAAATCTGTTTTAATAATCTTAATCCTTGATTATTTTTCTAATCTTGAAATGTCTATCTCTCTCTCACATAGAAGTACTATGAAAACCATAAAGATAAATATGAAGTATTGCCCTGTGTAGTTTATTTTTTTTTTTAAGAATTATTTTACTGGAGCCAGCGCTGTGGTGCAGCAGGTTAAAGCCCTGGCCTGAAGCGTCGACATCCCATATGAGCATCAGTTCTAGTCCAGGCTGCTCCTCTTCCCACCCAGCTCTCTGCTATGGCCTGGGAAAGCAGTAGAAGATGGCCCAAGTCCTTAGGCCCCTGCACCCATGTGGGAGACCCGAAGGCACAGCTCCTGCTGTTGCAGCCATCTGGGGAGTGAACCAACAGATGGAAGATCTCTCTCTGTAACTCTTTCAAATCTTTAAAAAAAAAAATTATTTTAATTATTTGAAAGTTACAGAGAGGTAGACCCAGAGAGAGAGAGAGAGAGAGAGATCTTCCATTCTGCTGGTTTACTCCCCAAATGATCGCAACAGCCAGAGATGAGCTGATCCAAAGCCGGAAGCCAGGAGCCAGGAGCTTCTTCCAGATCTCCCACGTGCATGTAGGGGCCCAAGGATTTGGGCCATCTTCTATTGCCTTCCTAGGCCATAGCAGAGAGCTGGGTGGGAAGAGGAGCAGCTGGGACTCGAACCAGCACCCATGTGGGATGTCGGCACTGCAGGCTGCTGCTTCACCCACTATACCACAGCACTGGCTCCCTCCCTGTGTAGTTTCTAACTCCCTCAATATATCCCCTAAAGAGAAGTACCAACAGCTCTTTTAAATCCTTTCTTTCCTATTCCTTCATAGAAGTTCCTGTAACATTAGAAACAAAGTAACTTTCATTGACAAAAAAAAAATAAGTAAAAATACATCATTACTATGCCCTAGTACAAAAAGTTCATGACAAGTATCTAAAAGCAAATATACTGTTTTTATGATTCTGTTTTCAATATAATGGTTCCAAACAATGGCTGCTGTCAAACCTGAGGTTTTTTTGTTTTTTTTTTTTTTTTTTTTTTTTGACAGGCAGAGTGGACAGTGAGAGAGAGAGACAGAGAGAAAGGTCTTCCTTTGCCGTTGGTTCACCCTCCAATGGCCGCCGCGGCCGGCGCGCTGCGGCCGGCGCACCACGCTGATCCGATGGCAGGAGCCAGGAGCCAGGTGCTTTTCCTGGTCTCCCATGGGGTGCAGGGCCCAAGCACCTGGGCCATCCTCCACTGCACTCCCTGGCCACAGCAGAGGGCTGGCCTGGAAGAGGGGCAACCGGGACAGAATCCGGCGCCCCGACCGGGACTAGAACCCGGTGTGCCGGCGCCGCAAGGCGGAGGATTAGCCTAGTGAGCCGCGGCGCCGGCCCCAAACCTGAGGTTTTTAAAAACATAAATGTGTTTTTAGATGGAAGAATCTTTGAGAATAAGAGCAAAATAATGGTCCATTTGTCAAGTCCAGCAACCTGTTAAACTAATAATACTCAATCCAGAATTTGCAACAGGCCAGTAGACATAAAATAGACACTAGACTTCAACCAAAATAAGATTTTTGAGAGAAATAAAACAGTCAGTTGGGTTGTAGAATAAAACCTCCCATTCTTTAGAATATCAATCTGCTAGCATCTATAGAACACAACCTGCAGCACAGTCAATATTATTGGTAAACTTTCTTCATCAAACTCCCAATGAATACTCATATATGCTTATATGTAAGCAATTACAACACAAAATAATGCTTTGTAACAACTTTACACAACAGGAGCTAGAAATAATACTAAAGGAACAAAGAGAAGGACAGAATGGCCAGGATACAAGAGATCAATCCAGGACCAACGAAGAAATTGAATTCAGAAATGAGGGCATAAAATAAAAGAGCAACGATATGTCATATTTTTAAGGATACTTACAAAATATGTTCAATAGGACTAGGGCAAATTAACATTTTCACATTCAAGATTTAATCAAGAAATAAAGCATCTCAAACTTAAACTGAGAAATATCCTATTCACCGCCTTGTTTGGAATAGCCCATCGCCCTCCCTCCCTCCCCCTCAAAATTAAAAAAAAAAAGGTTAAATAAATCACACACACACACAGTGAAATTCAAGGCAACTATTAAAATCAATGAGGAAGAGTTGCAATTATTTGGAATGTAATCATGATATAAAGTTAAAATAAATACATTAGGATGTAGACCAAGCAATTGCTCTGAAGTTTATATTCAAGGAATTAAAAGCATGGACTCAAACAGGTATTTGTACAATGTTCACAGCAGCATTATTTATAATAACTAAAAGGCAAAAACAAACTAATGTCCCCCAACAGATGAACAAAATGTGGAGTGTATACACACACATACACACACACACACAGAGGAATATTAACCACAAAAAGAAACAAAAATTTAATTTATGCTGCAACAAGGATCAACTCTGGATGCACTATGCTTTGTGAAATAAGATATTTGTGAAAAAAGGGAAATCACAGTCTGTGTGAGTATATGAAAGTATGACTAGAGAGGTTTAAAACCTCATAAAAAACTGACTAACAGTTAACTCTGGGGGAAAAAAAATGGGAAAATGAAGATATGGAACAAGGTGACATATGTTTTACACTATGTTGGTTTGTTACCATGTGCACATATTGCTTAAGGGTTTTTTAATTAAAAAAAAGAAAACAATTATTCAGGCAAGGAGACTAACTGTGAGAGGCAATTTTCACACAATCTCAAAATAGTGATGTGGGATAAACAGGCAGGAAGTTAGTTTAGGATCTGTGAGCTGGAAGTCACAACTATCCATGTATAATTCTATCCTACTTGCCCATCAAAATGCCCCTTTCCTGGGATTTATCTGCTTCATCTTTGGACTTAGAAGGGCAAAGATAATATGGATACTGAGTTCCATACTGAGGTACCATAAAATTACTAGGTGGCTTCACACCTGTAGAGGTGCCAACTCCTACCTCATAAAAAGGGCCAACAACCAGAAGGGCTCTCTTCTGCCTCCAGACCTCAGCTGAAGGGACTACTAGAAGCCCTCTCTGCCTCCCTCTCCCACCCTTTCTCCTATGAGACAAATCTTCTGACCCACTGTCCACTCGTGACAAGTATCTTTCTGTGTGGGGCTCACTTTCTCTTGTTTCCCTCTGTGCTCCTGTGTGTGTACTCACTTTCTCACGTTTTGAATAAAATGTGTTCTCACTTGGTGTACCTTATACATGCCTGCACTTAGAATACTTCACTAAGTGCAAGGCAAGAGCCTGGGGGGAGGGGGGAACTCTCACCCACAGTAATACCACTCCCTAGATTACTGATTAGTTATAAAGGAGGGGGTGCATTTAAAGTGATCTTGATGGTAGTTACCACCTTAAAAAAGTAGTCAAACTTATCATCACCACAAAGGAAGAAAAACAGTATTAAGTACCTCCTGATGCGATTCAAGGAGTAACAGAATATCACCGATACAGTGGTAATGCAAAAAAAAAAAAAAAAAAAAAAAAAAATTAAAGCTGTATATATAATCTTAAAGAAATAAGGAACACATTCAGATTATAGGACATTGTAAAGACAACTGGCCTAGATTATTCAATACAGGTTAACATCTTTTTTCCCAAAAAGCAGGTAATTTAAATAAACATAAGAACCAAAAGTAATACATGAATGTACCTGAATCAGAAAAAATCAAACAAAAAACAATTACAAAATATCTGTGGGAGATAAGAAAAATTTACTTTACATATTACACAACAATGACGAATTGATGTTATCTTCCTTAGATGTGAGAAAGGTATTGTGGGCATGCTGGAGGATGTCCTTATTTTTAGGAGACATATACCAAAGTATGGAGAATATTGTGATTAATACAACTTACCTTCACCTAAAGCAAAATATATGTTTAGAGAGGAGAAAAAAAGCAACTGCAGCAAAATGTTATAACTTGTGAAGCAAGACAAGAAGTACATGGTTGTTCACTGTACTATTAACACTTTCCTATACATTTGAGAAAGTTTCAAAATCAAAGTTTAGGGAGGAAAGTAGAAACACTGAATCAAGCATAGAGGTGCACACAATGATAAAAAAGGATAAAGATTATCTTTATGATAAAAGCACAAACAGGAGTTAAATAATAAGCATGGTTTTTCCGTTATTAACTGCGTTCTTCCAGACAGAACATGTTATAAATGCATTTATTCCCAGAAGTATCCATATTAAGCAAATTTCATTTTTAATTTCCTTGTGACATATCATTTTCCTGCAAATAATTACAGTGATATTATCTCTATAAATTCAGAGGTAGATTTATAATTCTCACTTAAAAAGGAGTTGGCAGAAAAATACTGTTCCTGTAAACAAAGACACTAAGTTATCTACCCTCCCTACAAATAAGATAAAAGCCAGATGGCAAGACAAGTTTACTTAAGCTTGTGCTTTGTACAAAATAAACCAGAAGGAAGTTAAAGGGCAGGGAATAGTTTGGTTCACCCAAAATGATGGGAGGCAGAACTTTCCATCTCTTAACACTGCATCCCACACCTTTATTTTAAAGTAGTCTGAATTCCTGTATCAGAGAAGACCTAGGCCTTCCTGCTAATGAGTACCCTGAGAGGCCATAGATGACTGGGTCCCCACAAGCTACATGGGAAAATCTGAGTTCTGGGCTTCTGGCATCAGCCTAGCCCAGTCCTGGATGTTGCAGGCAGCTGGGTAGTGAAGCAATGGATGGAAGACATCTATTTCACACTAGTTCTTCCTCTCTGCCTTTCAAAGAGGGAGGGAGGAAAAAGAAAAGATAAGGCAAGGCAAAGCAAAAGAAAAGACCTGAGCAAATCTGCCTTGTAACATGCAGGGAAAATCCAACTGGCAAAACTAATGTGGAAGTGTATAGATGTTTATCTTTCTTTGAATTACGTGCATTGCCTTAAGAATTCACTTTTTAAAAAAGATGCATCCTATTTATTTGAAAGGCAGAGTTACCACGGAGTTTTCTTCCATCTGCTGGTTCACTTCCCAAATGGTCACAACTGCTAGGGCTGGGCCAGGACAAAGCCAGAAGTTTGGAACTCCATCCAGGTCTCTCATATAGGTGGCAAGGGATCAAGCACTCAGGCCATCTTCCATTGCTTTCCCAGGCACATTAGAATGGAGCTAGAGCAGAAGTGGAGAAGCTAGGACTCAAACTGAACCAGCTCTCATATGGGATGCCAGCCTCACAGGCAGAGGCCCAACTTGCCCAACAATGCTGGCCCCAAGAATTCACTTATAAACAAAACAATTAAGACTCACTATGCAGAGAAAACAGGAAGCTTGTCTTGGTTTCTCATCTTTAACCCTTTAGAAATCTTTCAGGTTAACAGAAAATACAATTTGAAAATAAGCCTACTCCTGTGGAACTCATCAAGCTATGCATTGAATAATGTTTTTAAAACATGTTTTCATGAAATATCTACATAAAAAGTTAATAAAATATACAGATCTATGAGTATACGCTAAAAACTTACAAGATGCTTAAGAAGAAATCAAGGATCATCTAAATAAATGAGGTATCTTCAAAATGAAAATATATTATGAAAAAACAATATATACAGTTTTCATTTTGTTCACCAAAATATATTTTTAATTCCATTTTCCATGAACTTTTTGAAGTCTCCTCATATTATTTTTCACACCTAGGAAGGAGTTATTTCCATTTGTTAAAATGTAACTTTTTTCCTGACCCAAATTCTCATTTCAAAAGCATATACTACTTTCTTTCTTTCCTTTTTTTGTCAAAGTTTTTTCAACTTTAAACTAAAAAAGAAAATATCCTCATATATTATAGATTCAATGTTTGAGAAAATATTAAGTGGAAGGTCAAGAAAAATCAAACTCCAATTGATTAAAAAAAAATGCAGGGCTGGCACTGTGGCGTGGTAGGTTAAGCCTCCACCTGTGGAGCCAGCATCCTATATGGGTAAAGTTTGAGTTCCAGCTGCTCCACTTCAGATCCAGCTCCCTGCTAATGTGCCTGTGAAAGCAGTGGAAGATGGCCCAAGTCCTTGGGCCCTCGCACCCATATGGGAGACCCAGAACAAATTCCTGGCTCCTGCCTTCAGTTCGGCCCAGCTCCCACCATCGCAGATATTTAGAGAGTGAACCAGTTAATGGAAGATCTCTGTGTCCTCCTTCTCTCTCTCTCTGTAACTCTATCTCTCAAATAAATAAGCTTTTAGGACACAAAAAATTTCTAATTCAATACTTTGGAAAATATGGAACCTACCGACTGACCTTTCAGAGTTGTTAAGAAAATTAAGTGTGAAAGTATTTCAATGCAATGTACTTAAAATGAGTTTGTCCACAATCAAACTATATAACCTCAAATCTCATGTATAAAATGAGGGGGTCCTATTAAGTGAGCTCCAATTCATTTCTAAATCCAAAATTCTAGAATTAACAGTGTCCTCTTATCTATATCTCTATCTCCTCTGGAGGTATATTTGTTTATGGATAATAATTCCTAGATCTTCATATTTTCTGTCTTCACTAAGGACACAGTCAGCCCTCCACATATTAGGTTATGGCCCTAACTGCCTGAATGTTAATAAATATACATCTATTTCCTCCAAACAGATGCAGCCCTGCTGCTCCACTTCCAAGCCAGTTTTCTGCTACTGTGCTGGGAAAACAACAGAAGATAGACCAAGGACTACACCTACCTGGGAGACCTGGATGAAGTTCCTGGCTTCCATCTGGCCCGGCTCTGGCCATGGTGGCCATTTAGGGAGTGAAACAGCAGGTAAAAAAATCTTTCTCTCTCTCTCTCCCTTTCTCTCTGTAACTCTGCTTTTCAAATCAATCAATCAATCTTAAAAAAAAAAAAAAAAAAAAAAAAAAGACACCACTTGGGACACCTGCAAACCATGTGGGAGTGCCTGGTCTTAAATCCAGTCTCCACTTCTAACTTCCAGTCTCCACTTCCAGCTTCCTGCTAATGTGCACCCTGCGAGGCAGCAGATGATATCTCAAGTACTTCGGTCCTGGCCACCCATGCGGGAGACCAGGATTGAGTACAGCTCCTGACTTCAGCCTGGCCCAGCCCCAACTGTTAATGGGCTTTTGGGGAGTGAACCAACACATAGAAGATCTCTCTCCAGTATGCATATCTTTCTGCCTTTTAAATAAAATGAAAACTAATCAACTAAACCAAACTCTGTGTATGAATACTCATATATACTCTTCACTGTTGGACATCTTTCTTTATTGCGAATCTAATATTTCCCAAAATTTGTTCCTCAGATCACAAGATTCCTCAGGATAAGGGAGGAAAAGGTTCAGTGATCAAATGAATTAGGAAAACACTGAGTTAATTTTAAACAAGTTTCTTTACTATAGGTCTTTTACTTGTTAAATGTGTACTGCTACATTCCAAGAAAGGATAAAGTAAATAAAATATTGTTCCCTAAGTTTATTTGACCCTAAAACACTTTTGTCAAGGAGCCACACTGGGAGTTGCTGTTCCAATCCTTTAACAACCTTTAATACAAAATATATTGCTATGTAAACTCAATATTAGGCTCATTCCCGAAGTTATGCTGAGAAATCTGGCTCAAGAAACTAGTAAGTGCTGCCAATTCCAAATTACTTCTAAAATTTCTGAATATGAAATTTCTAACTTTGTAAAAAACAAATGCCAATGACCAGCTCTACATTCTAAATCACAGACTTTTTTTCATGATAAGAATTTAATCTATTTATTGGCCAATTATCCTTTGAACAAAATCTACTTATTCATTATTCTCAAATTTTCATTAATGACAGTTTGCACCCTTTCCTTAACAGAATCCACCACAGAACTTTGTCAAATCATCCCAGTACCACTACTACTATAAATACAGTGCCTGAAACATGCAATTTATGTATTAAAGAAATATCCAAAAGAATGCCATCGAACACAGGAAAGAGGAGTAACAGAATTTCACTACTTTAAAATCCCTGAGAGGGGCCAGTGCTGTGGCACAGAAAGATAAGCCTCCACCTGCATCCCTATGGGATGCTGGCACAAGTCCTGGCTACTCCACTTCCAATCCAGCTCCCAGCTAACGTGCCTGGGAAAGCAGTGGAAGATGACCCAAGTGCTTGGGCCCCTGCACTCGTGTGAGAGATCTGGAAGAAGCTCCTGGCACCTGGCTTTAGACTGGGGTCAGGCCGATACAGCCATTTGGTGAGTGAACCAGCAGATCTTGATCTCAATTTGTCTGTCTCTCCACCCCCCCCCCCCATTTCTGCCTTACAAACAAATAAATAAATCTTTAAAAAAAAAACTGAGAAATAAATCTAAGTAATAATGATCATGAATAGCTACTAAGATCACAAAGATATAATGAGACCTTATGAACCTCCTGATGGAAACACAAACCCCTTCTATAAAGTATTCTTACTAAAAACAAGACAAAAAACTGTCAATTTACCAGAAATTTACAAGACAGAACAAGATACAATTAACAAAATGAGATAACTGAAAACGTCAAGGAAAATAACCTGGTTTCTTAACAACAAACGTAAGTAAGGAAGAAGAAGTCCAAAGATTAAAAGTCATTTAATAAAATATGCCAAACAATTGCAAAGTACAGACTTTATTTAGATCCTATTTCAAGCAAAGAAGTTATATCTATAAATAAGAGAAAAATGAAACTTGATTACATATTTCTTCAAGATTTACTTATTTATTTTACTTGAAAGTCATAGTGACAGAGACTTTTTATCTGCTGGTTCGCTCCCCAAACGGCCACAAGAGCCAAGGTTGGGTCAGGCCAAAGGCGGGGGCTCAGCACTCCATCCAGATCTCCCATCCATGTTCATGGAAGAAACACAAGTACTTTTCTCTTTATTTACTTCCTGCCAGGGTGTGCATTAGCAGGATCAGAGGAGTAACGCCAGAGCAATGCCAGAGCAAAGCTAGAGCAAATGCTGGAGCCATTCCAGAGCTGGGACTTTAACCCTGGTACTCAGGCACTTGAGGGAGGGATAGGAGGTCTCTCCTTTGCCTTTCAATTAAACAAAATAAAAATTGTTAAATAAAAATTTTCAGCAAAATGTTGTCTGGCAATAGAATCATCTGCATATAGTCTTTACGTATTCCAAAAACAGATTAATCTACAATCAAGCATAAGTGAATGCATATTTACTAAGTTCAAATTTTATTTTTGTGTACTGTAAGCAGCTATTTGCCAAGAATTTCACCAGCAATCTATATGCTAAACTCTCCAATGTAATTACCCTTATTTACAAGTTTATTAACAGTATCTAGCCAATTCATAGCTTTCTGTGGGAAAAAAAAGTGCTTAAGTATGATTGACTTTAATTTTTAGTTATTAAATAAAGCATCAGTCAGAGAAAAAAACTTGCAGATAATATTGCAGAGTCATCACTATCTTGGTAGCCCTCTGGGCTTTGGTACTTCTGGAATTTATCAGCAGACTTACTGCATAAGCACTTCAGCTTACTGAGCTCCCAAACAGGACTAGTTTTATCTTATGCACAAAAACCCTTTCCTGCCTGCCTAATCCAAAATAAGGTGCCAAACCAACAGATGGCAGACAAAAAGGGAGGGGTGGTGATAAGGAGTCAGTACAAGACAGCACCATGAAAAAGGAAAATAATATTGAGAGAACTGTAAGACATCTTAAATAAGATTTTAAGAATAAAAACATATTCATCAATTCCTTAGATTTTTATAAAAACAAAGCCACATTTTGTCAATAAATTACTTTAAAGCTAAGTGATTTTGTGAATTTGCATTTAACTTTATTCCTTTATATAGCACACCTTAAGAATTTTGAAAGGTCCTTCGTATCTCAGAATAATTTAAATTAACAAAAGGAATTCAAATTATCTTCAAAATAAACAACAGAAACAGGTTGTACTATTATTAGCATTTCACGACTTCGGTGTATCACTGCTGCCTTTTCCCAAGCTCCCTACCTCTATACTAATCTACAATACAATCAAAAACCATCTCACTACCATCTCACGGTAGCTCAACTAGTAGAAAATTTTAATTAAAATACTAGTTTAAAAGATATTACAACAGATTTGCTACTAGAATTACAGCTTGAATTTAAATGACATTTCTTTATAACAAACCTTTTTTTAAGAATGTGCCAATTACAATAGTCTATCTTGGCCTATTTATCACAAATGCCTTCTGCTTACAGATTAAGTAACCTTCCAAACACTTATTTAAAAGATCAAACTTGTAACACAATACAATATAGAAGTCCATCATTCAGGCTCTGACAGTTTTACAAAAACATAGCAACTTCTAGGCTCTGGTTGCAGAATGAGAACCAGTTCATTTCTGTCGCATCATAAAAAAGGGCGACTAGAGGGTGATGTTATTCAGGGGTTCATCCCTTAGGCAGGCATCCCTCTCTACGTTCCTGTCTCAGAGAGGAGAGAAGTGTTAGGAAGGTCAGTTGAGAAAATGTTTACAAAAATATTTTGTAAATTAAAAAGGTATAAATGAATGCAAGCTATTATTTCACTATTTGTGTACCCTAAAAACAGTTTGCTTAACCTTGCTCCTTAACATCATTGAGTTTTAAGTTTTTCAAGGAAAACTCTGTATTTCAGGGCATAATGATTCACTAATACTCATTTTCAAATGGCAAACGCTGATCTTTTTTTTTTTTTTACAGGCAGAGTGGACAGTGAGAGAGAGAGAGACAGAGAGAAAAGTCTTCCTTTGCCGTTGGTTCACCCTCCAATGGCCGGCATGGCCGGCCGGCGCACCGCGCTGATCCGAAGGCAGGAGCCAGGTGCTTGTCCTGGTCTCCCATGTGGGTGCAGGGCTCAAGTACTTGGGCCATCCTCCACCGCACTCCCAGGCCATAGCAGAGAGCTGGACTGGAAGAGGGGCAACCGGGACAGAATCCGGCACCCCGGCCGGGACTAGAACCCGGTGTGCCGGCACCACTAGGCAGAGGATTAGCCTATTGAGCCGCGGTGCCAGCGAACAAAGGCTGATCTTTACACCAATTACTGTTCTAACATTTACTCCTCTTCTAACGTTCCTCTAAGGCAAAACAGACCTAAAAACATGCTTTAAGAAATCAAACCAGGGCTGGTGCTGTGGCATAGTAGGTTGTTACCAACTTCAATGTCGGCATCCTAAATGGCCACCAACTCGATTCCCAGCTGCTCCACTTCTGATCCAGCTCCCTGCTAATGTGCCTGGGAAAGCAGTGGAAAATGGCCCAAGTACTTGTGTCCCTGCTACCCACATGAGAGAGTTCCAGGCTCCTGGCTTCAGCCTGGCCCAGCCTTGGCTGTTGTGAGCATTTGGGGAGTAAACTAGCAGATGGAAGATCTCTCCCTCTCTTTTTATGTCAGTCTGCCTTTCAAATAAATAAATAAGCCTTAAAAATTTTTTTATCTACTTGAAAGGCAGAAGTAGAGAGAGACAGGGAGAAACAGAGACAGAGAGAGGTCTTCCTGCTGGTTCACTCCCCAAACAGCCTCAACAGCTAAAGCTGGGCAGATCTGAAGCCAGGAGCCAGGAGCTTCCCCTAGGTCTTCCATGAGGGTGCAGGAGCCCATGAGGGTGCAGGAGCCCAAGGCCATCTTCCACTGTTTTCTCAGGCCACAGCAGAGAGCTGGATCAGAAGTAGAGGAGCTGGGTCTCGAACCAGTGCCCACATGAGATGACAGCACTGCAGGCAGAGGCCTCACCTATCATGCCACAGCACCTGCCCCATAAATAAGCTTTTAAAAAAAGAAAAAAGAGGCCAGCGCTGCGGCTCACTTGGCTAATCCTCCACCTGCGACGCCGGTACCCCAGGTTCTAGTCCCGGTTGGGGCGCCAGGTTTTGTCCTGGTTGCTCCTCTTCCAGTCCAGCTCTCTGCTATGGCCCGGGAAGGCAGTGGAGGATGGCCGAAGTGCTTGGGCCCTGCACCCGCATGGGAGACCAAGAGGAAGCACCTGGCTCCTGGATTCGGATCAGTGCAGTGTGCTGGCTGTAGCGGCCATTTGGGGGGTGAACCAATGGAAGGAAGACCTTTCTCTGTCTCTCTCTCATTGTCTAACTCTGCCTGTCAAAAAAATAAAGAAATAAAAAGAAAGAAAGAAAGAAAGGAAGGAAGGAAGGAAGGAAGGAAGGAAGGAAGGAAGGAAGGAAGGAAGGAAGGAAGGAAGGAAGGAAGGAAGGAAAGAAAGAGAAACTAAGTAGAATCACTTTATCTAATTTAGAGACAAATTTTACTCAACAGACAGCTTCCTAGAGTTGTGCTCCTGGCTTCTTATGTGCCAGAAAATTTCCTAAGGTACTGGAATGAAGAAGACATAAAAAGTTTCTGCTTTCATGGAGTTTACATTCTAATGAAGAAGACAAATTATAAAAGGTAGACAGCTAAGTAATTAAATTTCAGGACATAGAAATGTCATAAAAAGTAAAAAAGAGGAGCTGGTGCTGTGGCACAGTGGGTTAAGCTACCTCCTGCAATCCCAGCATCCCATGTGGGTATGGTTTGAGTCCTGGGGTTCCACTTCCCATCCAGCACCACACTAACGCTCCTGGGAAAGCAGCAGAAGATGGTCCTAGCCATTGGGCTTCTCCCACCCACACAGGAAACCCAGATGGAGTTCCAGGACTCTGGCCTTGCCTTGGTCCAACTCAGGCTGCTGGGAGCATTTGGGGAATGAATCAGTGGATGGAAGATCTCTTTCTCTCTTTGCCTCTTCTCTCTCTGTCACTCTGCCTTTTGAATAAATAAATAAATCTTTTTAAAAAGTAAATAAAAGATAACAGGTGTAGGTAAGGATGTGAAGAAAAGGGAATACTTGCTCACTGTGAAAATGTTAATTGGAACAGCCATTAGGAAGACAGGATGGAAGATCCCAAAAACATTAAACCACCATATGATCCAGCAATCTCACTTCTGGGTATACAACTAAAGGAAATGAAATTAGCACCTTGGCAATTGTCCCGCCCACCCCATTCACCCCCAGTCTGCCCACTCTCCCTTTCTTGCATACTTTCACTTACAATAAATCTTGCTGGTTTCCTCTATTCAAAAAAAAAAAAAAAAAAAGATGATGACAAAGATGAAGAAAAGAAATCAGCACTTCATAGAGATATCTGCATTCCCATGGCAATGACAGCATTGCTCACAATAGCCAAGATACAATTACAAACGAAATGCCTCTTAAATAGATGACTGGATAAAGAAACTGTGAGTTACACACACACACACACACACACACACATACACACACAATGGAATATTATTCAGCTTTAAGAAAGAAGATCCTGTAATTCAGGACAACATAGTTGAGCCTACAAGACATTATGGTAAGTAAAATAAGCCAGACACACAAAGAAAAATACCACATGTTCTCTCTTAAAAGCAGAATCTAGAATATGGGGCCGGGAGAGAAACATATAGAGAGAACATTGGTTACCAAAAGGAGGAAGGAAGGGATGTAGGTCAAAGGGTACAAAGTTGCTGTTGTATAGGATGAATAAATCTAGACATCTAAAATATGGCATTTACACTATAATAATATTGCATACTGAAAATTTTCTGAAAGTAGATTTGTGTTTCCACCACAAACACACAAAAAATGTAACTGTTAAATTCTTATATGTAATAATCATTTCACTATGTACATGTACATTAGAACATCATGTTGTGTACCTTAAATTAAATAAGTAACAGCCTGAACTTCAAAATTAGTAAATAAATTGAGAGAGCAAAGACTGATAAACAACATAGGTCACCATTCTGTAAATTCATCAGCCTCTTTCTGAAACCAGTAAAATCAAGTGTTATCTGAGGTTTGTTTTTTATTTTAAACACCAACAGTGATTTTATTTTAGGTTTATACCAAACATCTACTGGTTCTATTCATAATCAATATTCAGCATCTGTTTTCCTGGGAACAACAAGAAAACCACTGAAATACAAGCTCCTCAAGTACAAGAAGCTTTGACATTTTATTAACATGTTCCAAACACCTAGAGTAGTGTCCTTTCTGGGAAAGAACCTAGATTGCCAGCCTCACTGGGCAGAACTTGTTAGCCAATAAGTTAGGAATTTTTCCATGGTGTGTTAGTTTCTTGGCAGCAATAAAATCTGATAGGATCATTCTAATCCAGAACTTCAAACTCTCAATTTCATCTTCTTTAGATTTGGCCTTCTACTATGGCCCAACTGCTTAGGCCCCTGTCACCCACATGACAGACTCAGAGGGACTTTCAGCCCTGACCATTGCAGCCATCTGGAGAGTAAACCAGCAGATAGAAGATCCTTCTCAGTCTGTCTCTCCCTCTCTCTATATATCTCTTTTCTTTTTTTTTTTTTTTTAAGATTTATTTATTTATTTATTTGAAACACAGAGTTACAGAGAGGCAGAGGCAGAGAGAGGTCTTCCAACCATTGGTTCTCTCCCTAAATGGCCGCAAAGGCTGCAGCTGAGCTGATCCAAAGCCAGGAACAGGAACCTCTTGCAGGTCTCCCACGCAGGTACAGGCGCCCAAGCACTTGGGCCATCTTCTCCTGCTATCCCAGGCCATAGCAGAAAGCTGGATCGGAAGCAGAGTAGCCAGGTCTCAAACCAGCACTCATATGGGATGCCAGCACTGCAAGCAGCAGCTTTACCCACTAAACCAAATAAAACAAATCTTGAAAAAGATTGGCCTTCTTCTCTATGAAACTAAGAGAGGTTCCAGATACTACCACTATTAATCAAAGTAACTACTAAACTATGGGTGTCAATCCACACTCTGTGTACTGTTCAAAGTAAGTAGCATACAATGGGAAGTAAGGCCTGTATCATGGAAATTCCAGAGAGAAATATCTGTACAACTTCAGCTCTCTGGGTAAACTCTGCAGGTATTTCAGAGCACAAGTATTATGAATCAATGCACTTCCTCCTTTAAATACGAAAAGCTTTCAAATGAGTAATCCTAGCTAGGCCAGAAATTGCATTTAATCAATTTTACCTGCATATAATAACATATACATATAAGCTATCAATACAATATTAGTGGATATCTTTCATTTTCTTTTTATTATTTATTTATTTTTATTAAAATTTTGACATATAAAAATTGTACATATTAGGCAGGCATTGTGGTGCAGCTGATAAGCTGCCACTTGAGACACCCATATTCCATATCAGATTGACAAGATTTGAGTCTCATTTTCATTTCCAATCCAGCTTCCTGCTAATGTGTATCCTGGGAGGCAAGTACTTAGGTACCTACCACCCAAGTGGGAGACCCTAATTGAGTTCTGGGTTCCTAGTCTCAGCCTGGCCCAACCCTGGCTATTTTGGGCATTTAGGGAATGAACTAACAGGATCATTATTTCTCTATTACTCTTTCAAATAAATTAATAATTTTTCATTGTACATACTTATGTGATGTTTCAGTACATGTTTACATTGTATAATATCCAATCAGGGTAAATATATTTATCTCTTCAAACATTTACCACTTCTTTATCATGAAAACACTTAAAATCCTATCTTATAGTTTTTTTTTTTTTTAACAGAGAAATGTGTATTAACATTATCTATAGTTACCCTACAGTGCAATAGAACTCCAGAACTTCTTACTCTCATCTAGCTATAACCTAGTACCCATCAGGAGTGGACGCTAAATCGAACTGCCTGGGATCAAGTACTGCTTATGCTTTAGATCCAGCTCTGCATCTGGAAGGTGGCAGATGATGGCCCAAATATTTGGGGTCCTACCATCCACATAGGAGACCTGGATGGAATTCCTGGCTCCTGGCTTTGGCCTGGCCCAGCCCCAGTCATTGCAGGCATTTGGGGAATGAACTAGTGGATAGGAAACCTCTGGCTTTTCCTCTGTCTCTGTCATGCTGCCTTTCAAATAAAATAAATAATTTTTTTTAAAAACCACCTATCAATCAACCCTTCCCCATTCTTCTGTACCTTCTTTGTTTTTTCTTTAAAAGACACAGAGATAGGCACAAAAAGCTAGCTCCCAGCTGTTGGTTCTCTCCCAATGCCAACAGCCAGGGTTGGGCTAGGCTGAAGCCAAGAGCCCTGAGCTCCATCAAGTATTTGAGCAATAACTTGCCACCTCCTAGGGTCTGTGTTAGCAGCAAGCTGGAGTCCAGAGCAGAGCCAGGACCACAACCAAATTGCTCTGATATGGGATGTGGGAGTCCCAAGCAGTGGATTAACCACTGTGCCAAATGCCCCTCTTTCATTTTCAAGCTATAAGAACCTGCCAACCACAAGCATTAAATGCCCTTCCACAAAGGGCCACTGGAATGACTACAAAGCATTTTTTCTCATCTCTTACCTCTGCCAAAATAAAAAGAATGACAACACATTCCATGGTTGAGCCTGTGGGAAAAATAGGTGATCTCATATATTACTAGTGGGAATGCAAATTGGTTCAATACTTTAGGAAGAAATTTTGGGAACAGCTAGAAAAACTACATGTGCACTTAACTTCTGACCCAGCAATCCCATATACCTCTAACAATATAAAAATACATATGCACAGGTCATTTATAGCAACATCAGTCATAAACGTAAAACACAGAAAACTACCTAACTGCCCACACATAGAAGAGTGGTTGAATAAGTTGAAATACATGTACACATTTGTTAGTACTGTGGAGTACAAATAGTTCTAAAGCAGAAGGGAAAATATGAAAAGAATATATTTTCAAAAGAATGAACTTAACTTGGGGGTCATTTTGACCACAATTTTCTAGTTTAAAAAAAGGCAATAGGAAAATAGGTGGCAGTTCCTCAAAAAGTTAAATACAGAGTAATCCTATGACCCAGGTACATGCCTAGGAGAATTGAAAACATATGTCCACACAAAAAATTGTACATGAATGTTCACAGCAGATTTATTCATAACAGCTAGTGAGCAGAAAACCAAATGTCCATCAATTGACACATGAGCAAAAAGTGGTATATTCATACAATGGAATATCAATGCACCATACGAAAGGAATGAAGTCATAATACATGCTACAACCTGGATGAACTTTGGAAAAAGTATGCCAAATGAAAGAAGTCAGACACAAAAAGCCACTTTTATATGATCCCATTTACACAAAATATCCAGAATAGGCAAATCCATACTGAAAGTAAATTAGGAAGGGGATACCAGAGGTGACTACTAATAGAGCATCTTTTTGGGGTGATGAAAATGTTCTGGGAGGTGCCACTATGGCACAGTAGACTAAGCCTCTGCCTGCAGTGCCAGCATCCTATTTAGGTGCTGGTCCAAGTCCCAGCTGCTCCTCTTCTGATCTAGCTCTTTGCTATGGCCTGGGAAAGCAGGAGAAGACAGCCCAAGTGCTTTGGCCCCTGCACCCACGTGGGAGACCTGGAAGAGGCTCCTGGCTCCTGGTTTCAGATCAGCTCAGCTCCAGCCATTGCAGCCATTTGGGGAGTGAACCAGCAGATGGAAGACCTTTCCTTTTCCCTCTCTCTGTAACTCTACCTTTGAAATAAAATAAATAAAATCTCAAAAAAAAAAAAAATGTTCTGGAATTAGTGGTGACAGTTAACATATTAAAAACCACTGAATTTTGCATTCTTCTTACATAAAAACATAACATTTTCCGCTATCACTTTCTTTTTTTCTCATACTTTTTAAAATTAATATACAATCAATGTGCCATAAAACTCATCTTTTTTCTTTTTAATTTTTTTTATTTATTTGAAAGGCAGAGTTAGAGAGAGAGAGGAGATTCAGAGAAAGATCTTTATTTGCTAGTTCAAAAAGGTGAGTTTTGGGGGCTACTGCTGTGGCATAGTGGTTAATGCACTGCCAGCATCCCATATTGGCTGGTTCTAGTCCCAACAGCTCTCTGTTATGGCCTGGGAAAGCAGTAGAAGATGGCCCAAGTGCTTGAGCCCCTGTCCCAGGTGGGAGATCTGGAAGAAGCTCCAGGCTCCCAGCTTCAGATTGGCCCAGCTCTGGCCATTGTAGCCATTTGAGGAGTGAACCAGCAGATGGAAGACCTCTCAACCTCTTTCAACTGCTCTGCCTCTGCAACTCTGCCTTTCAAGTAAGTTAATCAATTAAAGAAAAAATAAAATAAAGTGAGTTTTGGGGCCAGGGTCATAGTGTAGCACATTAAGCTTCCACCTGCAACATCAGAATCCCATATGGGCACAGTTCAAGTCCTGACTACTCCACTTCTGATCCAGTTCCCTGCTAATGCACCTGGGGAAGCAGGGGAAGACAGACCAAGTCCTTAGGCCCCTGCACCCATGTGGGAGACCTGGAAGAAGTTCCCGACTCCTGGTCTGGCCCAGTCCTGCCATTGCTGTCATTTGGGGAGTGAACCAGCAGACGAAGATCTCTCTCTGAATCTCCTCTCTCTAACTCTTTCAAATAAATTTTTAAAAGTTTAAAAAGAAAAAGGTGAGTTTTATGGTACATTAATTGTATATTAATTTTTAAAAGTATGAGAAGAAAGAAAGTGATAAGAAAATGTGTATATTCATTTATGTAAAATAAACGAAAGAAGGAGGGCTAGTGTTGAGGTACAGCAAGTTAAGTTGCCACCAGCATCTCATATAGCAGCACAGGTTCCAGTCCTGAATGCTCTGCTTTTGATCCAGCTCTCTGCTAATGTGCCTGTAAAGGCAGCAGAAGACTGCCCAAGTGCTTGGGCCCCTGTCACCCATATGGAAGACCAGGATGGAGTTCCTGGTTCCTGGCTTCAGCTTGGCACAGCCCCAGCTGTTGTGGCCATTTAGGGAGTGAACCTATGGATGGAACGTTGGTCTCTCTTTCCCTCTCTGTAATTGCCTTTCAAATAAACAAATCTTTAAAATAAAAGAAATAAAAGCAGAAATAAACTAAAGAGATGGGCTACCTATAGGGCATGGAAAGAGGTGGAGACAAAGGTAATGGATGGGAATGAGGCAGTAGAACAAAGAGTAACATCTCCTGGGGTATACCTTTCCATATAGTAGCATTTAGTAACTGTAGTGTTTTACATACCAAATAATAATAATTAATTAAAAGCAATCAGGATTGGGGGAAACTCCAAATGGATTACAAATAGTAACAAATAAACCTAACTGCATTACACATGAATAACATAACCACAGTAAAGGAAGCAAGGGGAAAAAAATAACTAACCTAGTTAACACTGCATAATAGTATTTTAGTTAGATGCTGTCAGGCTAAAGATAAAAATGACATTTGTATATTCACTTTAATTAATAAGTATACTTTTCATAGGGTTTTGGTTAGCAATCAGTAACTTATTGATACGGATGCTAGAACTATAAACAACAAGTGAGTATACTCACTTAAACAATAAATAATGACAGCCAAGTTATTGTCACAGAAAGAAGTTATAAATAAGGAAATGGGAAGGGTCAGATGAACCTTGTGGTGTTGGATATCCAGATCTTGATTTTAAATACTATTCTCCAATAAAAGATTTAGAGTCCCTTGGAGAAATGGTTGACTCTAGGACTGGGGCAGGGAGAAACAGAGGATGATCATGGATAGCCTGTGGAACCAGAATATAAGGAAGTTCTTGGAGTATAGTCCAACCTAAAAGAGCTCTCAAGGGCCAAAGCTGGAACAATGTGAGCAACAAAATACAGTATTGAGGGGCCAGTGCCGCTGTGGTGCAACAGATGAAGCCACCACCTGCAGCGCTGACATCCACTTCTGATCCAGCTCCCTGTCGATGGGCCTTGGAAAATGGCATAAGATGACCCAAATCCTTGGGCCTCTGCCACCCACATGGGAGACGGGGAAGAAACTCCTGCCTCCTGGCTTCGGCCTAGACCAGCCCTGGCCATTGAGGCTATTTAGGGAGTGAATCAGTGGATACAAGATCTCTCTGTTACTCTGCCTTTCAAATAAATAAATAAATCTTAAAGAGAGAACTGAATTATAAGCCACAGAATAAAATAAAATACCTCTAAAGATATACTGATATAAAGACTTGGAAAAAAAATAAATAAAAAGACTTGAATAAATAAATGACAATGAAAAGGATATCTCACCCTTACAGAAGAAATTCAATTAATAAGCATAGAAGAAATAAGAGAAATACAAAATCACCATAGGCAAATACCACAGTAATAATTGTTGCAGACAATATCCACCAATGAAGTTGCAATCAATGGGAGAAAGCGTGAGGTGAAACATGTAACTGTATAGTCTCAACGTATCTATTTCAAGGGGGGAGAACAGTAACTTTATAGTCAGAACCCAGCAGAAATCATTTTAACAAAGCGTCAAGGTTAAAATACCACTAGCAATAAGACATAACACCATGAACCCCCTAAAACCATGCATTGAGAGGGACATAT
Source organism: Oryctolagus cuniculus (assembly GCF_964237555.1). Taxonomy (NCBI): domain Eukaryota; kingdom Metazoa; phylum Chordata; class Mammalia; order Lagomorpha; family Leporidae; genus Oryctolagus; species Oryctolagus cuniculus. Next base: position 86,882,398 of record NC_091443.1, read on the forward strand.
CATTTCTGTAGTTTTCTTGAAAAATATGCATAACTTCAATCTAATCATGAGAAACACAGACAACCCCACAATGAGAAAAATTCTACAAAATAACCAACCTGTACTCATCAAAAACGTTAAGGTCATAAAAAATATAAAAAAGAGAAAACTGAGGAATTGTTAGAGATTGAAGAAGACTAAAAAAGACACAACAATTAAATGCAATCCTGGATTAAGTCCAGAAACCTAAAAAAAAAAAAAAAAGATGTGAGGTGGGGTGGAGATTGGTGAAATTCAAATAAAACTGGTTAACAGTAACATATCAAGGCTAATTTCTTTATTTTGATAACTGCACTCTGGTTATATAAGTTACAGACATTAGTGAATATGAGTAAAGGGTATACAAGAACTTTACCATGGGGCCAGTACTGTGCAGGTCAAGCAAACACCAGCAATGCTGGCATCCCATATGGACACTGGCTCAAGTCCCAGCTGCTCCACTTCTGATCTAGCTACCTGCAGATGTGCCTAGGAAAGCAGCACAAGATGGCCCAGGTGCTTGGGCCCCACACCCATGTAGGAGACCCAGAAAAGCCAAAGTTTTACTTACAATTAAAGAAATTATTGAGGCTGGTGCTGTGGCATAGTGGGTAAAACCGTCAGCTGCAGTGCCAGCATCCCATAAAGATGCCAATTCGAGACCTGGTTGCTCCACTTCCAATTCAGCTCTCTGCTGATGGCCTGGGAAAGGAGTGGAAGACGACCCAAGTCCTTGGGCCCCTGTACCCACGTGGGAGACCTGGAAGGGGCTCCAGGCTCCTGGCCTCAGATTGAGCCAGTTCTGGCCATTGAAGCCATCTGCAATGCCAGTAGATGGAAGACCTCTCTCTTTCTCTTTGCCTCTGCCTATCTGTAACTCTGCCTTTCAAATAAATAAATAAATCTTTTTAAAAAGAATCCCAAGTTGCATAAACAGAGAAATAACATATTAAAAAATTACCTTCAGTAGATTACAGTAAGTTTGGTACATGTTATTATATAATTGGCCAACTATAAAATTCAATTTTTGTTCCATAATCTGCTTGTATACTAACACAAGTTCTCCGCACACCCCAAACCACAATATAATATCATCATTTTAAGTTGTGCAAGTCTGAATTTTTAAAAATTAGCTGTTCAATGTATCCAGTCCCCCACTCCTTTTTTTCTATTTCAAATACTAAAAAGTAATTTAGACTTACTTTTTTGAGGGGGAAATGCTTAGGATATTAGAATTGTTCTACTATTTATTATGTGCATCCTCTACTAACCAACACAATTCAATCAACAACACATGCTCCAAAATCTTTCAAGGCAAACAGGATTTTCAGGAGAAGTTTATATTAGTAAGTAGACTAAGTGACCCATTTACATTTGCTTTCTCCTCCATGCACCACCAGGATGTCTTCACTAGGAATGGAAAACATGCCCAGCAAATGAACAAGCAAGAATCACATTCAAACAGCATGATGGGAAATTTAAGAAACAAAGTGATAGGAACCTTAGAGAAAGCAAAATTCATAGAAGTTTAGAATTACAAGAAGCCTAAATAGGCCATTCAATCCATTCCAATGACAGCAACCCCAGACAGATGACAATCTATCCTATTTTTAAAAGCCTCCAGATTTCCAACCTCCCTAGATGTCTCATTTTGCCATATAATCCTGCCATGTGATTTGGGGAAAATATTATGACCATTCTTTGCCCTACCTAAAATTGGGGTTTTTTTCTTCATATAATAACACATTTTAACTCACTTTCAAAATGTACAAATGTGTACAGGTGGATACATACGTGTTTATATGCATGTACAAATATGCATAAAACACCTAGGACACTCTTTTCCCTGTCTAAACACAAGCTATGGAAACACACCTAATCAAAGGCACATCCCCCTCCCACTCTAACCACAAGAAGCACTATGCAACAATGTCACGTAACATTTTGGGCCTAAAAATAACCAATGGAGATCAATTTTATAAAACCTTGAGGTTATCGGGTTTTTTCCCCACTAATCAGTTTCTTTGTTTTCCCTTTTCGAACACCCACCACAAGTAGAATTGTAAAAATATATATGCACTAGATGCACATAATTTGGGGGGTTCGATTTTTTTCAAATTTAGCTGACAATCATTCAGGAAGAGGAGCCAACGAACAAGACAGCGATGACAGAGTACAGCCAGTTATAATAAACAAGCAACTAGTTTTAATCAAGCAGGCCAAAGAAACAATTCAGCTAAAACAAATCATTTTTGGAACATATGTAGAAAGAGGAAGTCTCATTCAACGATGAGGCAGTACTACTGGGGTTGGGAATAAGTGTTTATTAGCAAATACATCAAAATGTTAACCACAAAATGCCATCCTTGGAGACAGAATGACAATGATGGGTTTGTTCGCATTTGTTATTCCTATTATTTGATTTTCCAGATTTTCCAATCATGAACTTTTTTTTTTAATTATTATTGAAGTAAGGTAAACCCTGTGGCTATTTCACAGCTCTCTAAGATGGACAGCATGTCTTTTACATAACCCCCTGGGAGAGACGGTACCGGCTCCAGTCCTCGTGTCTCCCAGGAATCCTCACCCCATCACAGAAAAGATTTCACCATGTTCCTCAGGACAGCTCCTGTCATCATCGTCGGCTTCATCCCACCCCGGAGACCCGAGAATGCGCCCGGGCTCCCCCACCCCACCCCCACCCCCGGCAAGGGGCTTTATAAATTGCTATCTGAACGCGGCGGGAGCTGGGGAGAAAGGTTTTTACCAGATGAAGAGCTGCCCCCGCCCCAAGGCAGGGGCGAGGAGAAGGCACGCCGTCCCCACCTCCACCCCTCAGAAGGCAGCCGGCGACTGGGGGCACCCGGGTGGCGGCCGTCCCCGGAGCCCCCGGCCCGAGCCCCGGCCAAGGGCGGGGCGCTCGTTAGCGGATAAAGGGGTAGGGGAGAGGGTCGGAGACGCGACCCCTGTGAAAGGGGCCCAGCGACTGGGCCGGCAATCTCCTGGAGGGGCGGGTCCCCCGGCCCTCTGTGGCCGTCGGCTCGGCTTCTCACGCGGCTCCGGAGACGCCCGAGAGACGAGAGGCCTCTGTAGCCAGGGGTCCACACGGCGCCACGGAGGTGCCCTCGGGCCTCCGTCTTGCCGCCCACCCGGGACCCCAGCAGCCCCGCGCGGCGACGGCGGCCCCGGAACGGCCCCAGCCGGCCTTGCCGGGCCGGCCGAGCGCGCACACACACACACACCGACCGGCAGAAGGGCAGAGACGAGGCGTTACCGTACGCGGCTCCTGAGCTGGCGGAGGTGGGGCGCGGCTCTGGCGACCCGAGCCCGGCTCGGCAGTGGCTGCGGCGGCCGTGTCCTTTATTTTTGCTGCAGCGGCGGCGACTTGTCAAAGGGAAAGACGTAAGAGGCGGCGGCGGCGGCAGCGGCAGGCGATTCTCGCGGGATTTGGGCGGAACTCTCGCGCAGTCTGGCGCCCTCTCCCCGCCGCGTAGGCTCGGTGCGAGAGGAGAGCGGAGAGCCTGGGTCGGCTGAAGCGAGCCTGCGGCGGAGGGACGTAGGGAAGGCGGTTCGGGGGCCGCCGACCCCAGACAGCCCCGCCGGGCCGCTGAGAGGGGGTACAGTCGCGGGCGGCTTACAGAGGCCGGCGCGCCCAGGCTTCCCCGTGCTCGGTCAGGAAGACCCCCGGCGCCCGGGGTGCCGGCGCTGTGGGACCGGACCGGGGACACGTGCGACCCGGCGGCCACACCCCTTTATCGCGGAGTGCCGGTGCACTCGGCGCCCTTTATCAACCCCGGCAGCCGGCCCCGGCCCCTGGCTGCTCGGGCAGACTCGCACGGAGGCGTCCACCTGGTGGTCCTTGCGGTCTTTGCGCGCGGCTTCTGGGTTTTCTGCTGAAGAGCGCTCAAGTAAATTGTCCCTTGGGTGATTCGTGCCCTCGGTCGTGACCTCTGCCCCTACAGTGGGTCCCCCTTGTAGGGAAAGACACTGACCGGCTAGTTATCTTCGCATCCACGCGTCTCACTCGGGTCCAGGGACCACCACGTCGCCGAATGGATGCCCCTGTCCCCATCCTACTCCTTCAGAGCCTGTTTTTAATCCTGGACTCCCACTTTTTAATCACCTTCGTGGTGGCCTCCAGACTATCCTACTGGGTGCCAGTTAATGCGTAGTTGACTCTGAAGACAAAAATAAAAAATGGTGCCTGCCACTTCCCTCCAGAAATTCGCAGTCTACTTGCAGAAATACACAACACATAAGCCATGTTTGTGTCATGGATGTAAAAAAAAAAAAATGTAGTATAGGCAGAAGAGGGAGCAGTTGCCCACCCGTTAAATAGTAGGAGATGTGTGTGTGTGTCCTGTGAGGCAGGTTAGCCCAATAGTTAGGAGTCATGAGCTCACTTAGCACACTTCGGTGGGAGTTCTGGAAACCCACCAACCATGTGTGTGACCTTGGGCAGGCTGTCTGACCTCTCTGGACCTCGGTTCCGTTTAGGAAATCCGAGTTTATCATCAGTGGTCCTCTAAGGAATAAAAATAGATATAGAGTTCCTGGCACATAGTGAACATGCCTCAGGTGGTAGGTCTTCTGTGTGTGACTTTGAAGTTTCTGTGTAGCTTTCTGGTAAGTTGGATGCAGGGAACGGCTCTGCGTGGCATGAGGCCATGGTTGCTACTGCTTTATGATCTGAGTGCTGTGTGTGCAGCTGACTCAACACCAACAAGCTCGCATGTCACCCGCATTGTAATTTGCCAGGCACAAACATCCATGACATTCCATTTTTCTTAGATATGTAAAATTACTGCTTTTGTCCTTTCTCTTTTAAGGAAAAGACTGCTTGCTTCCTAAGAGATTCCCTCCTTTGTCTTCTCCTTAACTTCCATCCTCAGGGATATGTGGAAAGGAGAATGGAATACAATTGAGTCCAGCTGCTTGCAATTATAAACTGCAGGGTACTTCAAAAAGTTCCTGGGAGATGGGTATTATGAAAAAACTACGCTTGGATTTTAATATATTTTTGCACCAAAGTAAGCAACTGTTAATTCCCTTTTCCCACAAGCTTTTTGAAGCCCTCTTGTACAGTTAGTGTCAGCAAGTATGCCATGACTACTTTCTCCCTCTTTTTTTTTTTTTTTTTTTTTTGACAGGCAGAGTGGCCAGTGAGAGAGAGAGACAGAGAGAAAGGTCTTCCTTTACCGTTGGTTCACCCTCCAATGGCCACTGTGGCCGGCACACTGCGCTGATCCGAAGGCAGGAGCCAGATGCTTCTCCTGGTCTCCCATGGGGTGCAGGGCCCAAGTACTTGGGCCATCCTCCACTGCACTCCCAGGCCACAGCAGAGAGCTGGCCTGGAAGAGGGGCAACCAGGACAGAATCCGGCGCCCTGACCGGGACTAGAACCCGGTGTGCCGGCGCCACAGGCAGAGGATTAGCCTAGTGAGCCTAGGCGCCAGCCTCCCCCTCATCTTGACTGAGTCACCTTTACCCAAAACACTTTCAGAGGTAAATCAACCTCTGCTGGTGCCTTGTCAGCAGCATTCTCCTGCCCCCAACCCGTTCATTTTATCCAGACATCTGTTGGAGATGGGAGGTGGGGTCTCAGCAGTGCAGGCCCTTGCCCTGATGGTCCCCTGAGCGGCACATGCAGGCCACACCAGTCAGCCACATCGTCCCCTCACATGTCACCCCCATCTCATGCCGCATTCCACAGTCACACCCTGCAAATGGGAGAGGCCAGGCAGACGAACTGAAGAATCCATGGAAAAAGATAACGTTTATCATATTTCATCTGCAAATAGGAAGGAATTGTATGGCTCTTAAGTAAAAGTTAGGCCTAAGTCAGAAGTGAAAGGAACCAGCAGAGTGATGTGTGGAGACCTGGCAGGGAGGGATATGAAGGGCTCATGGAATAAGTGGGTTTTGCCCTTGGCACTCGGCTCAGGTAACAAATAAAAAAAACAAGTTCTGAAGACAGAAAAGAACTCCAGAACAGGAATCCACAGAGGGGATTCCTGGTGTCTCCTAAAACTGCAGGCTGTTTGCCCTCAGGTTTTATACCTTATTTACCTTTCTTAGTCCCACCTCCATTTTTTTCATTTTTTTTAAAAGATCTATGTATTTATTTGAAAGGCAGAGTTACAGAGAAAGGAGGAAACAGAGAGAGAAAGGGAGATCAAGATCAAGATCTCCCATCTGCTGGTCCACTCTCCAAATGGCCGCAATGGCCAGAGCTGTGCCGATCCAGAGCCAGGAGCCAGGAGCTTCTTCTGGATCTCCCCACGTGGGTGCAGGGCCCCAAGCGTCTGGGCCATCTTGTGCTGCTTTCCCAGGCACCAGGGAGCTGGATCTGAAGTGGAACAGCCAGGATTCCAACGAACACTCATATGGGATGCCAGCATCCCAGGTGGTGGCTTTACCTGCTTTGCCATAACCCTGGCCTTAGTCTCAGTTCTATAAAAAGGGGTGATAATGGTCTCCTGCCTGTCTCACAGTATTATGAGAGTCAACATATGAAAGTACCTTGTAAGATTAAAGCAGGACAAGAATGTGAGACATCATTCATTTATTCACTTAGTAGATCTTTATTGAATGCCCATGATAAGCCAGGCTCTGTACAAGACACTGAGCATACTATTGAGTAGGCTTTACTACCTGCCCTCAAGGAGTTTATGGTCTAATGGGAGGAGATATGGAAGAAAATAGATAATTATAATACCATGTGAGGAGAGTGTAGGTGCTGAGGGCATGTGAGGAGGAAGTGAGCAAGAAGGGCAAAGAGAGTTGAAAAATGGCCGGCGCTGTAGCTTAACGGGCAGAGCCACTGCCTGGGACACTGGCATCCCATATTGGCCACGGTTCAAGACCCAGCTGCTCCACTTCTGACTCAGTTCCCTGCTAATGTGTCTGAGAAAGCAGCAGAAGATAGCCCAAGTGCTTGGGCCCCTGCACCCACATGGGAGACCCAGAAGAAGCTCCAGACCCTGGTTTTGGCCTGTCCCAGCCCCAGCTGATGCAGCCATTTGGGGAATGAACCAACAGATGGAAAATTAATCTCTCTCTCTCTCTCTCTCTCTCTCTCTCCTCCACTCTCTTCTCTCTCCTCTCACCTCTCTCCCCTCTCCCCTCTTTTTCCTCTCTCTCCTCTCTCTCTCTCTCTCTGTTTCTTCCCCTCTCTATGTAACTCTGACTTTCAGATAAAATAAATCTCAAAAAAAAACAAAAGAAAGGGCTGGGGCCACGGCTCAATAGACTAATCCTCCGCCTGCGGCACTGGCACCCCTGGTTCTAGTCCCAGTTGAGGCGCCAGATTCTGTCCTGGTTGCCCCTCTTCCAGCCCAGCTCTCTGCTGTGGCCCGGGAGTGCAGTGGAGGATGGCCCAAGTGCTTGGGCCCTGCACCCCATGGGAGACCAGGAGAAGCACCTGGCTCCTGGCTTCGGATCAGCGCGGTGCGCTGGCCGCAGCGTGCCATCCAGAGTGGCCATTGCGGGGTGAACCAACGGAAAAAGGAAGACCTTCCTCTCTGTCTCTCTCTCTCACTGTCCACTCTGCCTGTCAAAAAAATAAATAAAAGAAAACAAAAAAGAAAAAAAGAGCTGAAAGTCTTTTTGAAGAAGGTTTAGGGTAACACATACAAGAGGATCCAGCCCATTTTGTGCATAGTGATTCCTAAATCAACCCCAAAATAATTTCAACAAATTGCTCTGTTGTAGATTGTGAGTTCTGCTTTGTTCTAATAAAGCTCACATTTCCTGAACCATTAGAAAATAGTCTTTGATGTAGAATCATTATATACACTCATTAGCTTTGAAGAAAGAAGGAATGGAGGGGGAAATCAGTGGTATCTTAATTAGAAACATTTTGTTCTTACAGCTTGTCTTGAAACGCCAGAAAATGAGAATGCATCCTACCTCACCTACATGATCCCCAATATTCCCCTCAGCCAGTCTTTCTGATCCCAGCAATATCGCCAATCAGAGTCCAAAAGGTATTTCCAATGCATGATAACATACCTTGTTTTTATGTATGGTTTATTTATATTCTGATTCACAAAAAGGCATTGAGGGAGCAGTCATTCAGCCTAGCAGTTAAGACCAGTTAAGGGGCCAGCGCTGTGGCATAATGGGTAAAGCCGCAGCCTGCAGTGCCAGCATCCCAAATGGGCACCGATTTGAGTCTCAGCTGCTCCACTTCTGCTCCAGCTCTCTGCTATGGCCTGGGAAAGCAGTAGAAGGTGGCCCAAGTCCTTGGGCCCCTGCACCAACATGGGAGACCCAGAAGAAGCTCCTGGCTCCTGGCTTCAAATTGGCGCAGCTCTGGCTGTTGCTGCCAACTGGGGAGTGAACCAGTGTACGGAAGACCTCTCTCTCTCTCTCTCTCTTTCTGCCTCTCCTTCTCTCTCTGTGTGTGTAACTCTGCCTTTTAAATAAATAAATAAATCTTAAAAAAAAAAAAAAGTCAGTTAACACACCTGCATACCGTATCAGAGTGCCTGGGTTCAACTTCTGGCCCCAGCTCCTGACTGTAGCTTCCTGCTAATGCAGACTCTGGGAGACAGTGGTGATGGATGAAGGGACCTGGATGGATGAAGGGTGGACCGCCACCCACATAAGAGATCTGGATTGAGTTCCCAGCTCCCAACTTCAGTCTCCTGGGGCCATGATACGCATGGGGGTAGTAAACCAATACAGGGAGATCTCTCTCTCTCTCTCTCTCTCTCTCTCTCTCTCAAATAAATTAAAAATTTTTTAAAAGATATCAAGATCACTATTTCTTATCGTTCTTGATCTGTACCCCACAAAGAAACTTCAACAAAGTGTATGCATCAGATAATCACTTCTCACAAGTATTGAGTGCCTACTATGTTTAAGACATTGGGATGGGGCCTGCACTGTCACACAATGGGTAAAGCCTCCTCCCGCAGTGCCAGCAGCCCATCTGGGTGCAGGTTTGTGTTTCAGCTGCTCCACTTCCAATTCAGCTCCCTGCTAATGTGCCTGGGAAAGGAACAGAAGATGGTCCAAGTGCTTGGGCCCATTCACCCATGTGGGGGACACAGAAGAAGCTCTTGGCTCCTGGCTTCAGCCTGTCCCAGCCCTGGCTGTTGCAGTCATCTGGGGAGTGAACCAGCAAGATGGACGATCTCTCTCTCCTCCATCTCTGTAACTCTGCCTTTCAAAAAATTAAATAAAATCTTTAAAAAAGAAAAAGAAGACATAGGGGCACCAGCTAATGTCTCTAGAAGCTCAAAAGTCTCTATTGTGATTCACTTCTCCTTCAAGACCCTAATCCTTCAAAAGCACCTAGTATTCTTCTAAGCTGTTTTCCAGGTCTGTAAGTTACATTCGTGGGGCAATCATCATGGCAATCATCAGCCATCCTGAACTGGTCCAGACTCTACATCCAGGGGTAAGTGCCTGCACAGATGGGTCAAAAACTGCCCAAAAGTCACCCTTTGCTTCATTTCGCTCCTAAGATCTTTACCCCAGAAGGAGCCTAAGCCTATTGCTGTAACATGTGGTACATGTGTAGACTGCACCAGTGTGAGTTGGTGCCCACCCTTAGACTTGATAAAATCCTCCCCTTTAGCATACCTCATTTCCCCCTAACAAAAGCTGGCCCTTTCCCTTGCTTGGGGAGGCATGGCTTTAGAAATTATTCCCTGGGGGGCCGGCGCCGTGGCTCACTAGGCTAATCCTCCGCCTTGCGGCGCCGGCACACCAGGTTCTACTCCCGGTCAGGGCGCCGGATTCTGTCCCGGTTGCCCCTCTTCCAGGCCAGTTCTCTGCTGTGGCCCGGGAAGGCAGTGGAGGATGGCCAAGTCCTTGGGCCCTGCACCCGCATGGGAGACCAGGATAAGCACCTGGCTCTTGCCTTTGGATCAGCGCAGTGCGCCGCCCGCAGCGCGCCGGCCGCGGCAGCCATTGGAGTGTGAACGACCGGCAAAGGAAGACCTTTCTCTCTGTCTCTCTTTCTCACTGTCCACTCTGCCTGGGAAGGAAGGAAGGAAGGAAGGAAGGAAGGAAGGAAGGAAGGAAGGAAGGAAGGAAGGAAGGAAGGAAGGAAGGAAGGAAGGAAGGAATTATTCCCTGAGGCCTGCGCTGTGGCGCAGCAGGTTAACACCCTGGTCTGAAGCGCCAGAATCCCATGAGTGCTGGTTCAAGACTGGGCTGCTCCACTTCCGATCCAGCTTTCTGCTATGGCCTGGGAAAGCAGTAGAAGATGGCCCAAGTCCTTGGGCCCCTGCATCCGCGTGGGAGACGTGGAAGAAGCTCCTGGCTCCTGGCTTTGGATCGGTGCAGCTCCGGACGTTTCGGCCATCTGGGGAATGAACCAGTGGATGGAAGACCTCTCTCTCTCTCTGCCTCTCCTCTCTGTGTAACTCTGACTTTCAAATAAATAAATAAATCTCTTTTAAAAAAATTATTCCCTGTGGGGCAGGAGTTTGGCATAGCAGTTATGATGCCCCTTAGGACACTGCTCTCCCACACCGGAGGGCCTGGGTTTGAGTCCCTGCTTTGCTCCCAATGCTGGTTTCCTGCTAATACATACCTTGGGAGGAAGCAGGTGATGGTTCAGCTGCATGGGTCCCTGCCTCCCGTGCGGGAAACCAAAATTGAGTTCTGGGCTTCTGACTTCAACCTTGCCCAAGACCCTGGCTATTATGGACTTTTGGGGAGAGAACCAGCCAATGGAAAATTTCTTTCTGTTTCTGTCTCTCTGCTTTTAAAATAAAATTTCTTTTATAAAACGGTGGTTCTCTGTGAGCTCCTCATTTGCTGCAAATAAGGTTTGCTTAGCATGACCATTCCTTATAGTGCATTTCTTGATTAAACTTGACAAGAATAGGCTGACAATTTGGGGTGGACAAGAACTGTACTAGAACTGTGGGCTAAACAAAATGCCATACCCTTTAGAAATCTGAAAACCAAAGATGGAGACAGATAAACACGAGGAGGTAGATAAATAATCAACAGTTCTATCCCTCTATCTCTACAGTGGATTCTTTCACTCTATATTTATTATTGGCTGGATAAGCAAAATTGTAGACTTAGGCACCCAACTTCTGGAAATTTTTACAGTAATACTCCTCCTGAGACAAGATATCAAGGAAGAGAAAAATGTGTATTGCAATTTGATATTTATGGATAAATGACAGGAATTTTTGTAGGTCCTTTTAGGTATTTTAAGCATATCACAGTATTTTTACAACCATTACAATTTTCTCTTGGTACAAGTAAAATTTGAAATTGGCCAAATCCAAGGACCAATTAATTAATTTGGGGGAGGGGCGGTGCTGTGGTGCAGCAGGTTAAAGCCCTGGCCTGCAGTGCTGGCATCCCACATGGGGGCCAGTTCGAGTCCCAGCTGCTCCTCTTCCAATCCAGCTCTCTGCTATGGCCTTGGAAAGCAGTAGAAAATGGCCCAAGTCATTAGGCCTCTGCATCCATGTGGGAGACCTGGAAGAAGCTCCTGGCTTCGGATCAGCTCAACTCTGGCTGTTGCAGCTATTTGGGGAGTGATCCAGTAGATGGAAGACCTCTCTCTCTTTTGGATCTACCTGTCTCTGTAACTCTGTCTTTCAAATAAATAAAATAATTCATTAAAAAAATGTATTTTGCGGAATCAGCACTGTGGCATAATGAGTAAAGCCACTACCTGCAATGTCAGCATCCCATATGAGCACTAGTTTGGGTCCTGGCCACTCCACTTCCAGTTCAGCTCTCTGCTAATGTGCCTGGGAAAGCAACAGAAGATGGCCCAAGTACTTGGGCCCCTGGCTGTTATGGCCATTTGGGGAGCGAACCAGCAGATGGAAGATCTCTGTCTCTGTCTCTCCTCTCTCTCTAACTCTGCCTTTCAAATAAACTAAATATTTCAAAAAATTAATTTTGGATGACAAGAATGTGCACAATAATGTGCCATCAGTAAAAAGCAATGTGATACAAACTAAAAGAAGATGCAGAAAAAAATAGTATTACCAGAACACAGAAAAGAACCCAGCTGGTAGAGTGAGAGAGGGTTACTGACAGCAGAGTGGACAGTGAGAGAGAGAGAGACAGAGAGAAAGGTCTTCCTTTACCATTGGTTTACCCTCCAATGGCCGCCGCGGCCGGCTCACTGTGCTGATCCGAAGCCAGGAGCCAGGTGCTTCTCCTGGTCTCCCATGCGGGTGCAGGGCCCAAGCACTTGGGCCATCCTCCACTGCACTCCCGGGCTACAGCAGAGAGCTGGGCTGGAAGAGGGGCAACCGGGACAGAATCTGGCGCACCAACCGGGACTAGAACCCGGGGTGCCAGCACCGCAGGCGGAGGATTAGCCTAGTGAGCCAAGGCGCCGGCCAAAAGTTACATATTCTGATAACAGTGTATCCACAAAACACCAACCCCAACCACAGAAATTACTTATAATTTGTATTAAATGTGTTTACATTTTAGAACACATTCATGATCTCCTCTCTCACTAATGGATAATTGATCTGCTGAAGAGGTTTGAAGGGAAGCAGTAGTTTACTAAAAATAGGATAACAAAATTTGGCAGGTAGTTTTTTAGAAATATAATTCTTTCAGAGGGCCATCAAAGAAGGAGGTACCTTTCTCTAAAGGGAGGAGAGAACTTCCACTTTGATTATGGCCTTGTCTAAATAAGGTCAGGGTTTGTGGACTGGAGAGACTTCCATAGCCTTGGCAGCTCATTCATGACAAGAGCCTTGGGTGATTACTGACCCCATAAATAAAGAGTGTCAATTGTTAAATCAACAACAGGAGACACTGTGCACTTACTCCCCATGTAGCATCTCTGTCCTTAATGTGTTGTACTACGAGAGTTAACGGTACAACTAGTCTTCAAACAGTAGTTTATACTTTGTATGTCTGTGGGTGAAACTGTTAAAATCTTTACTTAGTATAGAGCTGATCTTCTGTATATAAAGATGATTAAAAATGAATCTTAATGAAGTTGGGATGGTCTGGGGGTGGGAGGGCAGGTATCAGGGGAAGAACCACTATTATCCAAAAGTTGTACTTATGAAATTTATATTTATTAAATAAAAGCTTTCTATTAAAAAAAGAAATATTCTTTCTTGCTAAATGGAAACTTTATATAAAATTCTTATCAGCAGCAGCAGCCATTGGAGGGTGAGCCAACGGTAAAGGAAGACCTTTCTCTCTGTCTCTCTCTCTCTCACTGTCCACTCTGCCTATCAACCAAAAAAAAAAAAAAAAAAAAAAAAAAAAAAAAAAAAAACAAAAACCTTCCTTTCCGGAGCTGGCACTGTGATGTAGCAGGTAAAGCCACTGCCTGCAGTGCAGGCATCCCATATGGACACAGGTTCACATCCTGGTTGCTCCACTTCCAATCTAGCTCTCTGCTATGGCCTGGGAAAGCAGTAGAAGATGGCCCAAGTCCTTAGACCCCTGCACCCACATGGGAGATCCGGGAGAAGCTCCTGGCTCCTGGCTTCAGATCAGCGCAGCTCTGTCGGTTGTGGCCATCTGGAGAATGAACCAGTGGATGGAAGACTTCTCTTTCTTTCTTTTTTTTTTTTTTTTTAAGATTTATTTATTTGAAAGGCAGAGTTACACACAGAGAGAAGGAGAGGTAGAAAGAGAGAGAGGTCTTCCATCCGCTGGTTCATTCCCCAGTTGGCCTTAACGGCCAGAGCTAAGCCAATCCGAAGCCAGGAGCCAGGCGCTTCTTCTGGGTCTCCCACATGGGTGCAGGGGCCTAAGGACTTGGGCCACCTTCTACTGCTTTCCCAGGCCACAGCAGAGAGTTGGATTGGAAGTGGAGCAGCCGCGACCTGAACCAGCGCTCATATGGGATGCTGGCATTGCAGGAGGTGGCTTTACCCACTACGCCACAGCACCAGCCCCAATCTCTACCCCACCCCCCGCCTCTGCCTCTCTGTAACTCTCCCTTTCAAATGAATAAATAAATCTTAAAAAAAAAAAAATCTTCCTTTCCTAGCTGCTCCTTAAACCTACAATTCACTTACCATTTTTAGATAAATTCTTTTTGCAACAGTTTGTTAGTGATGTTTCATCAAAGCAGGACTGCCTGGGGCAGACACAGATAAACATTCTCTCAGTCAGCAGCAGGGAATGAAACGTTGGTGCTGAGAAAAGAAAATGAAGCATCCAGGAGGAAAAGTGTGCCTACACGGGGAGGCGGGGAGGGAGACGGGAACTAACATTTGTGGAATGCTATCTGTGCCAGACACTGCGGTAGCACAGTGGGAAAAAGACAAACAAGGCCAATCTTTGTTCTGGAAAGAAAATAATAGAAAGGATGTATCTATACATAAATATAACACAAATTGGAAAGTTCTGAAACAATAGGAGAGGCATCCCTTTCCCATTGGGCATGAGGGAATAAGGGATATTCCAACCCAAGGAACAGCACGGACAGACGTGTGCTCAGGACTGGCAGGCAACTCAGTTTAGTTGTAGCTCAGTGATGCTCAGGTTATCTAGGGGTCTTGATTGCAAGCGACAGAAACTCAACTGGACCCCACCTGGGCAAGAGTAAAAGAAGAATCCAGAATAAGGTAGAACACTCACACTAGGGTAGAGAGCCACAAATCACACTCTCAAGAACTTCTGGAACCAGCAACTTTAGCACCACCGGGCCCCTCTGGCTTCTTTGCTTGCCTCGCGACGTTGGCTTTGGTTTCATCAGAGCAGACTAGACTGGCTTCCATTTTATGACTGGAAACCCCAAGTTTTACATCTTTCCACTTCCACCATGAGAGAGGAACTCTCTCAATTCAACTTTGAAAAGTCCTAGTGGGGCCGGGAGTTTGCGGGGAGCAGGTATTGTGGTGCAGCAGGTAAAGCTGCTGCTGGGGACCCCCACACCCCGAATCAGAGTGCCTGGGATTGAGTCCCTCCTCCGCTCTGATTCAGCTTCCTGCTAACGTGTGCCCTGGGAGACAGTAGTTGATGGCTCAGGACTTGGGTCCCTGCCACCCACACGGGAGTTCCAAATAGACTTGCTGTCTCCTGCTTCAGGCTGGCCCAGCTCTGGCTGTTGTGGGTATTTGGGGAGTGAACCAGTGGATGGAAGATTGATCCACCTATCTCTCTGCCTTTCAAATAAATTTAAGTGAAAAAAAAATAAACTGAAAAAATATGGGGTTGGGGGCTGGATCCTGAGGAGAAAAACGCTGATGGGGCAGAGTTGTGTCAGTGCCCATCCTTAGACCAATCCCAGGGACCCACAGAAGGGCTAGGACACACTTTAGACCCACACCGTAGTGCTCCAGGGGTACTTCTAATATGGGTATAAAAAAGCAGTCAATACTGGTGAGGCTGTGCTCCGGGAATTGTCATAGACTGAAGTTGACATCTGTATAAGATATCAACAAGGGGAGAAATGTGTTGGCCCCAAATTGTGGTAATATTTGCTGAACCACCAGATTAAAATTGTGTGACACTATTCATAGTTATTAATTTTTAAATTTTTAAAATGCATTTACTTGAAAGGCAGACAGAAACAGATGGAGAGAGAGAGAAAGAGAGATCTTACTCCCCCAAACACCTACAGTAGCCAGAGCTGCACCAAGCTAGGGTCAGGAACCCAGAACTCAATTGAGGTCTCCCAGCTGGGTGGCAAGGATCTGAGTTCTTTTTTTTTTTTTTTTAAGATTTATTTATTTATTTGAAAGGCAGAGTTGCACAGAAAGAGAAGGAGAGGCAGAGAGAGAGAGAAGTCTTCCATCTTCTGGTTCACTCCCCAATTGGCCACAGCGGCCAGAGCTGCGCCAATCCAAAGCCAGGAGCCAGGAGCTTCTTCCAGGTCTCCCACATGGGTGCAGGGGCCCAAGGACTTGGGCCATCTTCTGCTTTCCCAGGCCGTAGCAGAGAGCTGGATCGGAAGAGGAGCAGCTGGGACTAGAACCAGCGCCCATATGGGATGCTGGCACTTTAGGACAGGGCTTTAACCCGCTGCACCACAGCGCCAGCCCCCTAAGCTAATCTTGATGTTCAAACACTTCATTTAATCCTCTAAACAAACCTATAAGGCTCTATAAATCTGAGGAAATAATCCCCACTCACAGAGCTGTTGTAAAGATCAAAGCACTAATGTAAAATGCACAGCCCAATTGCCTGGCACTTGGCCAGCACGCAATACATCATTATTTTTAATTATCTGTTGCCCAGAAAAAGGAAACTCCCCACATTTCCTGACTGCCTAAGGCTCCAGAAGCTTTGAGAAAACAAAAACAATAAAGGGAAGAGAAGAACTCTGACATATAAGGGGGTGGTTAGAACGTGACTTAGCGACAAAAATGGACCAGGAAGAGAAATACTACTACACAATAAATAGGAAGAGGAAATTGAGAAATGTGATTATGAAATGTCAAGTAAATGAAAGTGGGCTAGGCTGTGGATTCTTTTTTCTTACAGGTTAGAACTTCCCCAAATGAGCCCTGTTCGGCCCTTTGAAAGCGTCTCATCTCTTTGTCCTAAATGCTGTCAACCAACTAGGATTATCCAACAAAAGACAGGAACTACAGGTCTCTGACAAAAACCGAGGCTTGGCTCTGGGCTGAGTTTTTGACATACATTAATACCTTCTACCCCGCCCCCACCCCCCACCCCCAATAAGGTGGATCCTTTGGGCATTACTGCAGGTAAGGAAACCAAGGCTGAGAATTCAGAAGTGACTTTGTGTCACCAGCCAGCAAGCGGCAAAACTCGGATTCAAACGCAGATCTGTCTCACTTCAAATTCTGGAATACTAAGTATGTCGGGGACAAGTATTCTAGGCATGCATGTTACAAAACCCAAGCCCTGACACCGGTCCTCCGAGAAGAGAGAGACTTTATTATCGGCCATGGAAGAGACAAGGGAGGATGACTCAGATCTGCCTCCTGGACCAGTCCTGAAAAGGAGTTTTTATGGTAACTGAGTGTGAAGGAGGGAAGGGGAAGATTGCAGGGCAAGTTTTGATGGGCAGAAATGAAGTAAATGCAGTTCATCTTCCTTTTAAGTCCATTCTGCAGCAAAACAGGGCACCCCTTGCTCTAAATAGTTTCTAATCACCATGCGCCATACTTGGATTCCACTGAGAGGTAGACTTTTGGTTCCAGCCTTGACTAGAGTCATCTTAAATTGACAATTGAACGTTCTCTGCCTGCTGGCCTAAGTCCCTAGCAACTCTCCTAAGAAAACAGGAACTTTTTTTTTTTTTTTTTTTGACAGGCAGAGTGGACAGTGAGAGAGAGAGACAGAGAGAAAGGCCTTCCTTTGCCGTTGGTTCACCCTCCAATGGCCGCTGCGGCCAGCACGCTGTGGCCAGCGCATCACGCTGATCCGAAGCCAGGAGCCATGTGCTTTTCCTGGTCTCCCATGGGATGCAGGGCCCAAGCACTTGGGCCATCCTCCACTGCACTCCCTGGCCACAGCAGAGAGCTGGCCTGGAAGAGGGGCAACCAGAACAGAATCCGGCGCCCCAACTGGGACTAGAACCTGGTGTGCCGGCGCCGAAGGTGGAGGATTAGCCTATTGAGCCACGGCACCGGCCAGAAAACAGGAACTTTTAAAAGATGTGATCTTTATGGCCAGAACCTACTGTAAAGCATGGGACAGGGAAGGAAGTGTGTGGGGGGTAGGGAGTGGGGGAGGGCAGCAGGAGGCCTTTGAACTTGGAGTGTGCCAGAAAGGGCAATCCAGGGGCAGAGAGACAGAGGCCAGAGTTGTGTTGCAGTGGGTTAAGCTGTTATGGGTAATGCCTATATCCCATATGAGCACTGGTCCAAGTTCTAGCTGCTCCACTTCTGATTGAGCTCCCAGCAAATGCACCTGGGTGGGAAAGCAGGCGAAGATGGCCCAATGGCTTGGGCCCCTGCCACTCACATGATGGAATTCCAGGCTCTGGCTTCTGCCTTAACCTGCTGAGCTATTGAGGCCACTTGTGGAGTAAACCAGCAGATAGAAGAATGATTATCTCTCTTGCTCTCTCTCTCTCTCTCTCTCTCTCTCTGTGTGTGTGTGTGTGTGTGTGTCCTCCTCTCTAAAACACTACCTTATAAATAAATAACTCAATCTTTAAAATGAAAGAAAAAGGTGGGGGAGGGGGCAATCCAGTTTCTTGGGTACTACCAAAATCTGAGAACACTGGTGAAATAGTAGGCGCGTCTCAGCTTCTCCTTCCCCTACCCTTTCTCCCATCTTCACGCCCCTGGACATCTCAGACACCATCTCCTGGTTGCCCAGGGTTGCAGACTTATCCCAAAATGTATCCTTCACTGTGGGGATATTATGGGCCTATACCTCTGATTAATACAGTTTTGCATGGTACAGTAGTTAATCCTCCACCTGCAGCACCAGCATCCCATATGGGCGCCGGTTGTAGTCCCGGCTACTCCTCTTCCAATCCAGCTCTCTGCTAGGGCCTGGGAAATCAGTAGAAGATGGCCCAAGTCCTTGGGCCCCTGCACCTGTGTTCCAGGAAAAAACTCCTGGCCCCTGGCTTCAGATTGGCACAGCTCTGGCCATTGCAGCTATTTGGGGAGTGAACCAACGGAAGGAAGATCTTTTCCTCTGTCTCTCTCTGACTGTAACTCTACCTCTCAAATAAATAAAATATTTTTTAAAAAATACAGTTTTGCATCCTAAACTGGACTTTTGGGAGGTGATAAACAATGTTATAAAGTGAGTCAAATTACGGAAGTTTTCGAGCCTGGAAGAGGGGAATGGAGCAGAACAGAGGTGTGTAGGGACGAACGGGTTTCAGAGTTTCCCAAGTTGTACTGTTAGGAGAAAATGGATCCCAGTTGCTATAATCCAAGTTCTTGCCCAGACATAGATAAGATTCAAAGCAGAAGCAGAAGCAAGGTGCACAAGTGAGTGCAAGATTTACGTCTAAGTGAGGGAGTGAATGCACACTCCCATGTGAGTGTGGGCAACCCCACACGGAGAGATTCTGTCATCAGCAGGCCAGAGAGCTGCCTAGGAGAAGAGAGCATGGGAAGAGGCCAGAGAAGGACCCAGAAGCAAGACCCAGAAGCCAAAAAAGCAAGAGGGGATGCTCCCATGTGTATCAGTGTCTTTTATGGAGGAGGGGGTGGTACCATAATTAAATATACAAATGGGGTGGAGTTTGGGTAAACTGTAGTGTGAGTGAGGCGCCACGGCACCTCTACAAGGAGCTTATCTTCCACATGGTCATCATGGCGTCTCCTTCCTGGTCCCACTTGAGACACACTATGGGAAAATATACCATGGGAAAGTGGAGATAAGCAGCAGAGTGCTGGCAGAAACTGTGATTCCAGCCGTGCTAGTTCTACCTCATTCTCCTGCCTAGTTCCCCAATAGCATTGGTAGCATTGAACAAAAAAATACCAAAAAAAAACCCACCTCAAATTAGGCAAATTTCAGCAGCTGGTTAGAGACAAGGAAGTTTCTGAGAGTTCCCCAGGTTGTATCACATAATCATTACACACCCACTTAGGACACACCACACCAAAGCATAACTGTAGAAGATAAGATATGACACCCAAAATATATTTCTTTGGCATATTTAGATCAGGTTATTTTGAGAAACTGCAAAAATAAAAGTAGCTCTAAAAGGCTGCCCTTGGGTAATAGAAATGTATATCTAAAAAGGAAATCTACATTAGTACAATTGGAGCAGGAAGAGGGCTGTTCCAGACAATTTTATTAGTCAGGAGACCTTTTATCTCTGTAACAAGACAACATTCACCATACACTTCCTTCCCTCCCCCTCCCATGGCCACATCCTCCCAGAAGATTTCAGTCTCTGTTCCTGTCTGTAGCTCAGGATGCTACCTAAGCTTTCATATCTGGTTTTCAGGCTTCATGTTTCGTGTGACTCCTGTGCCCACACAGGTAAATAAATAGGATCTTTCTCCTGTTAATCTGTCTTCTGTCAATTTAATTCATATCCCAGCTAAGGAACCTACAATGGTAGAGAAAAGCCACTGTCCCCACCACTGTACACCTCTCCTCCCTCCCCTGCACCTTGAGTACCAAGAACTGAGACTGGGACTAGCTTGCTCGGTGCCTGGAAACAATACAGGTACAACGAACGAATAATAGCAACTCCTACTTCCCCGGGGCCTCAGCTTAGCCCAACAAGTGTGCCAGTTCCACAGGGCAGGCTTGCAATGTGTTGTCAGCAAAACACTCCTGCCTATCTTCTCCCCCAGTGAGCTCTACTGACCCTCCCACAAGGTCAGGAAGACCCAAGCCTCTGCGAAGGACAATGAACCTCTTCATTAGGAATAACGTTTGCAAGGGCACTGACAGAATGAAGAGGGATTCTGCTTGTGTGTGGTGGTGAGCGTGAGTTGCTACAGTCAGAGCCATCACCAGAAACCCAGCAAGACCCGCGGGTCCTTGAGAAACGCTCACCAAAAACATTGTAGATCCTTTGGAGGATCTACAGATCCGTGAATGTGAATGGGTTCCTTTGGGTGCTAACCAAAGCAGCACTAGTAAAACGGGATTTTATTGGCTCATACAACTCAAAATTCTACAGTTAGGAGAGCACTTCAAGAAGTTTACGGAAAGGAAATTAAAAAAAAAAAATCTTGTGGGGAGCATTTGGCCTGGCGGTTATCAATGAATCAACAAGACCCTGGGTTAAGACGCCTGTTTCCCACACCACAATACCCAGGTTGGCCACTTGCCTGCAGCTCCTGATTTTAGCTTCCTGCTAATGCAGACCCTGTGAGGCACTGGGTGGCTCAAATAATTGGATTCCTGTCACCCACAAAGGAGACCTGGATTGAGTTCCTGCTCCCTGCTCCAATCGGGGGCCAGCCCCAGCTGTTGCAGGCATTTAGCGAGAGAAGCAGTAGAAGGGAGCACTCTCTCTGTCTCTATGCCTCTCAAATAATTTTTTTTAAAAGATAAGTGGGTTGTGGTGCAAAAATTTTTTGAAATCCACATACCTAAGAGCTCTTCAAAAAGTTCATGAGGGTCTGGCACTGTGGTGTAACAGGTAAAGGCACCACCTGCAGTGCCAGCATCCCATATGGGTGCCAATTCGAGTCCTGGCTGCTCCACTTTTGATCCAGCTCTCTGCTATGGCCTGGGAAGGCAGTGGAAGATGACCCAAGTCCTTGGGCCCCTGCAGCCACATGGGAAAACCTGGAGGAAACTCCTGGCTCCTGGCTTTGGATCGGCACAGGTCCAGCCGTTGCTGCCAATTGGGGAGTGAACCAGCAGATGGAAGACCTCTCTCTCTCTTTCTCTCTCTTTCTCACTCTGTTTCACTCTGCCCCTCTTACTCTCTGTGTATAGCTAACTCTGACTTTCAAATAAATAAAATAAATCTTTAAAAAAATTCATGAACAAAAGTGTATAATGAAAAATGATGCATGGATTTCAAAATTTTTGTGCTGAAATTAACAGCTTTTTTTTTTTTTTCACTGACACAAAGAGGGAGGGACAGAGAGAAATCTTCCATCTGCTGGTTTACTCCCCAAAAGGCCACAAAGATTGGAGATAGACCAATCCAAAGGCAGGAGCCAAGAGCTTCTTCCAGGTCTCCCACATGGGTGCAAGGGCCCAAGCACTTGGGCCATCTTCTACTGCTTTCCCAGGCCACCAGCAGGGAGCTGGATTGGAAGAGGAGCAGCTGGGACTAGAACTGGCACCCATGGCAGCAGATGATGGCTCAAGTACTGCGGGTTCCTGCCACCCATGTGGGAGAACAGGATGGCGTTCCTGGCCCCTGGTTTCAGCCTGGCCCAGCCCTGGCTGTTGCAGGCATTTGGGCAGTGAACCAGCAGATGGAAGATATCTGTCTGTCTGTCTCTGCCTCTCTATCACTCTTTCAAGTAAATGAATTAATTAAAAAAAAAAAAAACCTAGAATCTTGCCACCATCCCAGAAGCACCATCCATGGTCCTCTTCCCAATCACAACCCTCTTTAGATCCTAATTTTTATAATAATCGCTCAAATATACATCATCCCTGAACTGGGTTTCACTTTCCCACTTGCCGCCAAATTGGATACGCCCCGAAGCCTCTTTCTTTTCCTCCCTTATCCTTTTGCTTTATCCACTGTGTTGGGGAATGGTTGCCTTACACAGCTCCCCACATCTAGACTTTGCTGATTGCACCCTCCTGACACCATCAGCATGTTTCTCTGTCCACTGTGTTTCTTGCAAACTTGCAGCTGTATCAAGAGACTGGATTAGATTCAGGTTTGGTTCATTGGTGAGAGAATAAGAGGTATCAGGCAAGACCCTGCGAGGCACACAACACCAAAAAGGACAATGAGTGTAACAGCCACTGATGCCTAATGCCCGTATCTTTTCATTCAAGGAGGGTCGTTAAATGCTGATATAATTCAAGAGCAGACAAACTACAAGCTGAGGGCAAAATTTGTCAAACTCTCCCTGTTTCTATGAATAGTATTGCCAGGAAGTGACAGGTATGGAAAACCAGGATCTGAAGTCCAGTTTCTCTCACTGCACCAGGTCCTGCCATATCCCTGGGCCCAGCCAGGATAGGGTCCAGGTGACTAAAGTCTAGAATCCACAGAACTCGGTCCCCTTCCTATGTCACAGATTCTCCCTTCACTCTCACTGCTTCTATCCACTCCATCCTAGAACACTTATCCTCTCTCCACTTCCAAGTCTTCCACAATAACCAAAACAAAAAAACAACATCCCAATTTTCCTGCCTTACCTTATTGGCTATTAATGCAAAACAAAAGCTTATTCTGGAGGGCTGTATCTTCATGGAGCCTTTCCTTGTTAATAACAGAAAAATCACTCACACTTGCAGGAGGAAAATTTCAGGACCCAAGGATGGGAGTAGCATGGATGCGCCCATGAGGAGCGGGGACCAGGCCTGGGGAGCTGCTCTGAGCGCCCTGGGACTCCATGGGATCCTCACTCTGTTTCTTTTGTTTCACATTTGCTCTATTCTCCTTTCTCAGCAAACCATGGCTCACTGTTTCTCTGTACCCAAGACCATATTGTGACTCCCAGTTCTGCATCTACCCAGTTCAAAAACTCTGCAGGGGCATGTCGTCAAGATGCCATCTAGGATGCTTTCATCCTGTATCAGAGTGCCTGGGTTCAAGTCCCAGCTCTGCTCCAGATTCCAGGTTCCTGCTGATGCTCACTTGGCAAACAGCAGGTAATGGCTCAAATGCTTGGATCCTTGCCACCTGGATTGAGTTCTGAGTTCTTGGATTTGGCCTGGCCCAGCCATGGCCACTGTAGGTATTGGGGGAGTGAATCAGCAGATGGAAGAGCTCTCTCTCTCTCTCTCTTTCTCTATATCTCTTTTCAAATGAACTTTTTCTAAAAACCAGCAGATAGTCAGTAGTATCTGCCAAGGCCAAAATTTGCAGAACTCTGATTATTGCGTTCCTGGCAGTGCAGTCTTTCCACTCAGGCTCTAGCTGTTCACAGGGCTCCATCTACCAGGAAGGGACGCTGTTGTGTTGTTGTTGTTGTTTTTTGACAGGCAGAGTGGACAGTGAGAGAGAGAGACAGAGAGAAAGGTCTTCCTTTGCCGTTGGTTCACCCTCCAATGGCCGCCGCAGCCAGCACACCGCACTGATCTGATGGCAGGAGCCAGGTGCTTCTCCAGGTCTCCCATGGGGTGCAGGGCCCAAGCACTTGGGCCATCCTCCACTGCACTCCCTGGCCACAGCAGAGGGCTGGCCTGGAAGAGGGGCAACAGGGACAGAATCCGGCGCCCCGACCGGGACTAGAACCGGTGTGCTGGTGCCACAAGGTGGAGGATTAGCCTAGTGAGCCGCGGCGCCGGCCATGGGTTTTGTAGTCTCTAACTAGGTTGTTACAGCTTTATGGAAGCTAGTAGCAAAAGCAAGAAGAGTAAACTGGCTACTGGAGACAGCTGCTTCTGCCACAGTCCGTATCAAATGCTTAGTTCTTTAAGACAAGCTCCTAGAGATCAGGTCACAGTCACATGAGAGGGAGCTGCAATCTGTAAAGACAGAGAAACTGACACGGACAGGAAACAGACCTGACACCTTCTTTCTGCAGGATATATCCACACCCAGGGAGTTTCCACATCCAAAGCTATGTAGATTTTAAAGTTTAATTCCTGTGGCTGGATCACTTTCCCGCAAGGTCCCAAGGATTCCTGTTTCTATCAGGTGAGTTTAGGGTTTCTATTCCCCTTGTCAGGACAAAGGAAAGTTCTCCTTCTCTCTCTGAAGGAGAAACAAACTGACCAAGACTAAATAGGAGAACAAGCATACAAGTAATCACCGCACACGGTAAGATCAGAGGAAAGTGGTTATCCACGCGCTCGCCATCTGTGGGGAGGGGCAGAACAGGCAAGGTAGCAATTGTAAGAGGAACAGTGAGTGGATTGTAGGTGAGCTCAATGGGCTTGGAGAACCCAGAGTGATCGGGGACAAAGTCTGTGTGGCCCAAAGAGCAGGCAGGAGCTCATGAATGCTTCTCCCTGGAACCCAAGGAGAGGCTGGCACGTGACAAAAGTCTGCCCAGGCGCATTGACAGACAGTCTTCCTGCCAGACAAGTGTCGTTAATGATGGCCCAGGAAAGGGACCAGAGAAAGCTGCTTCTTCTCGGGCAGGCCTGGGCTTCAGGCAGACAAGGGAGCTCGGCGGGCAGCCTCTCCCTGAGCCGAGAGGGGCAGGAGGGGAAAGCCAGAGGGAGTTTGGCCCTGCGGTTGACCCTCAGGCCTCTCTGCTGGTCAGAGCACCAGGCTTTGGGGCATGGTTTTCTGAGTTCCACCACCACAGGCTTAACATTTGCATGTTGGCAGTCTTGCCAAGTTTCCCTAACAAGTGAGCTTGTATTTTATCTCAGTTGTTTCTCAAAGATTGATTGATTGATTTAAAAAGCAGTGTGACAGTGAGAGCAGGAGGCAGAGAGAGGGAGAGAGAAAGTTATTTTCCATCTGCTGGATCACTCCTCAAATGGCCACTATGACTGTGACAGGGGCTGGGCCAAACCAAAGCCAGGAACCAGGAATCCCATCTGGGTCTCCCACATGGGTGGCTGGGGACCAAGTACTTGGACCATCTTCTGTTGCTTTCTCAGGTGCATTAGCAGGGAGCTGGCTTGGAAACAGAGCAGCTAGACTTGAATCAGTGCTCCAATATTGGATGCCAGCATTGTTAGCAGCAGCTTAACACAAGGCCAGCCCTGGGCAGTATCCTCTCAACCCATCACAACTTGCAAAGCCTGATGGCACAATTCCATCTGCTCAGCTCAGCAGCCACTGAGCACTTCCTGTATGTCAGCAGAACCTTTTTTTTTTTTTTTTTTTTTTTTTTTTTTGACAGGCAGAGTGGACAGTGAGAGAGAGAGACAGAGAGAAAGGTCTTCCTTTGCCGTTGGTTCACCCTCCAATGGCCGCCACGGCTGGCGCACTGCAGCCGGCGCACCGCGCTGATCTGATGGCAGGAGCCAGGTGCTTCTCCTGGCCTCCCATGGGGTGCAGGGCCCAAGCACTTGGGCCATCCTCCACTGCACTCCCTGGCCACAGCAGAGAGCTGGCCTGGAAGAGGGGCAACCGGGACAGAATCCGGTGCCCTGACCGGGACTAGAACCCGGTGTGCCGGCGCCGCAAGGCGGAGGATTAGCCTATTGAGCCGTGGCACAGGCCTAGCAGAGCCCTTCTGGAAAGTGATTTGCCAGAATGAATCCTGGTCCTCACCTTTTACTCAGCAAACCCCCTTCTGGAAATCTATCTTAGAGAAATAACCCAAACTATAGAGAAAACTATGAGTATATGCACAAAGGTGTTTGTTACAACATTATTTACAACAGAAGGATTTTTAAAACAACCCAAGTAGCAAACATTGAACAAGCGTTATCAAGCAATGATATGATACCATGCTAAATCCATTAAAATGGTAATTAGGAAGACTACGTAGTGATGAGCAGACTATTCATAATCTAAAATATGGGTAGATAAGTTTGGGAGGTGATACAAATGGTAATTAGCTGGATTTAGCCCTTTGCCATGGTTTGAAAATGGTCTGTCCCCCAGAAGTTCACATGCTAGAGACTTGGGCAGTGTTGAGATTGTTAGCAAAATAGCGCAGTCTTATCTGTGGCACCATCTATGCCCCAGACACCATCTTAGGCTCTAGCCCCCTCTGCCATTGCTAGAAGCCAGGTGACCAGATGGCCCAACCACAGGTGTCAGCTCCACCCCTACCCTAATGGGATTCACTGTTCCTACTTCCCTACCTGCCCCCCAGCAAAGGTTTAACAGGACCTGTCCCCAAACACGTGCTCTCTCTCTTATACTCTCTTCCTCTTCCTCTTATCTCTTGTCCTCTTATTTATTTCTTTATTCGAAAGGCAGAATAACAGAGAGAGGGGCAGACAGACACACAGAGAGGTCTTCCATCCACTGGTTCATGCTCCAACAGCTGGGGTTAGGTAAGGCTGAAGTCAGAATCCAGGAATCCCATCCAGGCCTCCCAGGTGGGTGACAGGAACCCAAGTCCTTGGGCCATCATTTGCTGCTTCCTAGGCAGGAAGCCGGATCAGAAGTAACTCTACTTCTTTGACCTGGAAACTGAAACTCAAATCTGCGCTGATAGAGGATAAAGCAGCAGTTTAACTCACTGCACCACAATGCTGGCCCCAGGAATTTATTATAAAGCAAGTCTGGCTGTGCCCATTGTCTCTCTGGCTTGTTGTCTTGCTGTGTCATCTCTCCTTGTCACACGCACCCTGCCATGATGCCATCCTCTTATGTTGGGATGTAGCCAGAAGGCCCTCACCAGAGCCACAATGATGTTGGTGCCTCCAAGACTATGAGCTAAATAAACCTCTTCATACAGTACCAATGTCAGGTATTTTGTTACAACAGAAAGTGAATGAATACACCATTTCTTCACCCAAGGAGTGGGCATGTTACCTTTGAAAGGCCAAGGAGAGTGTAAGCATGGTATTAGATATATGGGGGCTTTGCTTTCCTCCAGGGTGAGGAGCTGTGAAGACCACAGAAGCTTTACCATGCTCTTGGCCTCCCTTCCCACCAGACAATGAGAGCCTTCTGGATAATGGAGCCACACGAGGAAAACAGAGACAAGACCAGCCAAGACATGAAGCTTCCATAACATCATTCGAGCTCTCCTACTATCTATCTCTTCCAAAAGCTCCCCCTATAGGGCCAGCACTGTGGCATAGCGGGTAAACCACCGCCTGCCGTGCAGTGCCAGCATCCCATATGGGCACCAGTTCGAGTCCTAGCTGCTCCACTTCCAATCCAGCTCTCTGCTACGGCCTGGGAAAGCAGTTGAGGATGGCCCAAGTCCTTGGGCCTCTGCACCCATGTGGGAGACCCTGAAGAAGCTCCTGTGGCCATCTGAGGAGTGAACCAGTGAGTGGAAGCTTCCTCTCTCTCTCTCTCTCTCTCTCTCTTTCTCTCTGACTCTGCCTCTCTGTAACTCTGCCTTTCAAATAAATCAATACATTTTTAAGAAAAAAAGCTTTTCATAGTTGTTAAACCGATGAATTTTTTTCACTTCAGCTACTTCGAGTTTTGGTTATCTGCAACCAAGAGTCCTGTCTGACACAATATGTATAGGGGGTGGGGGGGGGGAGGATGGGAAGGAAAGGGGCAAAAGATTTCTTGGTTTGGGTGAAGGAATTATGGGAGTTTTCATCCATCTATTTTATTCTGCTTCTGATGTTACATTAGTTTTATAATTTCAAAGAATCCATTTAAGAAAGAAAAGAGGCCCCTCCTGGGGACTGCTCCAGTTGAAATGTTCACATTTCAGGGTCTGCCTGTGTATGGACTTAGGTTTTCACACACAACCGACACCTAAGGGGCTGAGAGGCAGGCTCAGGTCTACCTCCTGAGTTGGCAATGCAAATGAATCCTCTTCCTTATCCAAAGGAAAAAATGTCAGAGTCCTGAGTGTAAGGAAAACATATATCAATCCAAGGCACTTGACAACACATGCTTGTCATGGCTGGCACTTTAGAAAAGTTTTTTTAAATACCTATCTTTATATTACTCATTTCAATTATATTATACATGACATTCATCTGATTTTACTGCTGTAACAAATTGCCACAAACATTTTAAAACAACACGTGGGCTGGCACAGTGGTGTAGCGGGTAAAGTCGCCGCCTGCAGTGCCAGCATCCTATATGGGCGCTGGTTCAAGTCCCAGCTGCTCCACTTCCAATCCAGCTCCCAGCTGATGGCCTGGGAAAGCAGTGGAAGACGGCCCAAGTCCTGGGGTCCCTGCACCCACGTGGGAGACCCGCAGGAAGCTCCAGGCTGCTGGCTTCAGATCAGCGCAGTTCGGGCCATTGCAGCAATTGGGGAATGGAAGATCTCTCTCTCTCTCTCTCTCTCTCTCCCTCTCTCTCTCTCTCTCTGCCTCTCCTTCTCTCTCTGGGTAACTCTGACTTTCAAATAAATCAGTAAATTTAAAAAAAAAAAAAAAAGAACAAACACGAGTTTATTATCTCACATCTCTGGGAGCCAGAAATGGGCCTCACTGGGCTAAAGTGCAGGTGGTGGCAGGGCTGTGCTCCTTCTGCAGGTTCTGGGCGAATCCAGCTTCCTTTTCAGTGTCTAGAGGTTGCCTGCTTTGCTGGGCTCACAGCTCCTTTATCTTCAAAGGCAGCACTACAGCACTCTCTGGCTCTTTCCCTCCTGCCTGCCACTTATCAGCACCCGTGTGGTTACACTGAGCCCACCTGGATAACCCAGGCTCATCCCCACCTGGAAAACCCTCCACTTAATCCCATCAGCCCAGTCCCCTTTGCTAGGTGAGGTAACATACTCACAGGTTCCGAAGATTAGGACACAGAGATCTTGGAGGGGCCCTGATTCTACTTACCACACATCACACGTATATAAATACAAAATTAATAACTCGGAATATGTACAAAAAAGTTACTTAAATTTCTTCCATTGTTCTAATATAACCACTAACAATATCTTTCAGCTTTAATCATTACCAGCATGATTGATGAATGTCAAAATCTTTCTTAACTTTTTCCGAAGAGTTAAAAAACTATAGGTTTGGGGGTCGGCACTGTGGCGTAGTAGGTTAAGCCTCTTCATGCAGTGCCGGCATCCCATAAAGGCGCCGGCTTGAATGCTGGCTTCTTTTTCTGATCCAGCTCTCTGCTATGGCCTGGGAAATCAGTGAAAGATGGCCCAAGTGCTTGGGTCTCTGCACCTACGTGGGAGACTTGGAAGAAGCTCCTGGCTCCTGGTCCAGCTCTGGCTGTTGCAGCTATTTGGGGAGTGAACCAGCTGATGGAAGATCTCTGTCTCTCGCTTTCTCTGTTTGTAACTCTGCCTTTCAAATAAGTAAATAAAATCTTTTTTAAAAAAATGCAACTATAGGTTAAAACTATTAAGTTTTTCATATAGTTAAAATTATACCATTTTGTTGGGACAGGGTTTGGCACAGTAGTTACGACACTGCCTGAGACGCCCACCTCTCATATCAGAGTGCCTGGGTTTGAGCCCTGACTCTGCTCCCAATTCTAGCTTCCTGATAATGTGGACCCCAGGAGACAGCAGATGTGACTAATTGCTTGGGTCTCTGCCACCTACACAAGCAACCCAGATGGAGTTCCTACAGTTGACTTTGGCCTGGCACAGCCCAGGCTGTTGTGGGCATTTGGGGAGTGAGCCAGCAGTTGGAAGATCTTCCTCTGTGTGTGTCTCTCTCTACCTTTCAAATAAAATGAAAGTAATAAAAATTTAATTATACCATTTGGTAACTGATATGTTCACCGCAAGCCTTTCCTGATGCCACTGATATGGGATACACAGGCAGGAAGTTAGTTCAGGATTGCTGAGCTGGAAGTCACAGAGCGTAATTCTATCCTCCTACTTGTCAATCAAAATGTCCCCTTTCCAGGATGCACCTGTTTCATCTGGGACCTAAGCGATGACTTCATGAAAATATGGATATTAAGCTCCACATGGAACAGGTGGAGGTGCCATATCATTCTCAGGTGGTTTCCCGCCTGTGCCGAGATCATAAACGAAACCAGCTGGAAGGGGGCTCTGCTGCGGCAGACCACGGCTGGAGGGGCACATCCTCTCCCCTCACTCACCCCTCCTCCTTTTGGGCACATCCTCTGGCCCACTCATGGTGGGTGTATCTTTGTGTGGGGCAACCTGTGCTCATATGTGTGTGTGTGTGTGTGTTTTCACTTTCTCACCTTTTAAATAAACTGTATCACTTTGTGCACCTTATTCATGTCAACACTTAGCACGTATGTCTTTGTGCATGACAAGAGCCTGGAGTAGAAAAACAATTACTACCCTCTCACCCACATCACAACTGCAAGTTCTTTGCAAAGCTCATAGCAGTGACTGTGTCACTTTCCTGGGAGTGGAGATGCTGCTGTCTCATCAACCAGTTCCCTGTGGCGAGAGCTCCAGGCTGGCATTTAGGGAGTTTCCATCTTTTCACTCTTATACACCATGAGACAATGAACAAACATACACAGAGAGCTCTTCCTAATTTGCAGAGTGTTTCTTTAGGGAAGCTTCTCAGAGGTGGTATTATCACGCCTAAAGAAATAAACAGTTTGACGGGAGCAGGCAAATTGCATTCCCAAAGGTCACAGTGGCTTTACTCCCAGCTGCGATGAGGGAGCACGCTGACCTCACTGCACCCCAGCCTCCACCCCTCCGTGCTGTTGCTGCAGGGGAGAGAGCGCTTCAAAGCCTTGCCAAATGTCACTGGGCTCACCCTTGCATCTTGTGTGTTCTCGGGGGACCCTTGTCCCTAGTGACTGCATTTGAGACAAACCCAGGTGTCAACATTTCCCAGCCACAACTGAATTAGATAGTGGACTAAGTCAACGCTTTTGTCCAAAGACACATGAAGTCCCAGGAATTTGTTTTAAAATTATTTTTATTTATTTACTTGTATTTGAAAGGCAGAGAGACAGAGAAAGAAAGAGCGAGACAGACAGATGGAGATCTTCTCTACATGGCTACAACAGCCAGGACTGAGCCAGACTGAAGCCAGGAATCAGAAACTCCATTGGGATCCCCTTTATAGGTGGCAGGGGCCCACATACTTGACTTTTCATCTGCTGCCATTCCAGGCACATTGGTAGGGAGCTGGATCACAAGTGGTGCAGCCCGGACGGGAAAACTGGTGCTCCAATATGCTGACGTTGAAAGCGGCAGCTTAACCCACTGCACCACAACGCTGGTCCCCCAGGAATAGTTTCGATATTTATATATTTTTAATGGTTTATTAGAATAAACAGCAGCAATCCTCACTACAACATCTGTAGAGCATGTCTGGAACATGGCAACATGTCTTCCTATGTCTCTTTTAAAAGTTTTAAATTGATTTATTTTCATTTTATTTGCAAGAGAGAGAGAGAGAGAGAGAGAGAGAGAGATCTTCCATTCACTGGTTCACTCCCCAAATGCCTGTAACAGCCAGGACTGGGCCAGGCTGAAGCCAGGAGGCCAGAACTCAGTGCAGGTCTCCCATGTGTCTGGCAGGAACCCAATACTCTGCCGTCAGCGGCTGCTTCCCAGGATGAAGATGATCAAGAAGTTGTATTGGAAGCTGAGTAGCTAGGACTCCATCTAGGCATGCCAATACGGGATGTGGGCATCTCAAGTAGTGACACACCTGCTGTGCCACACACCCTCGCTTTCCTTATCTCTCAGAGCCATGCCCAGCTACTCTCACCTCGGAGACCCTTGAGCTGCCAGCCCTCCTGAACCCTGGCGGAGAAAAGGCCTGACCTCCCAGTTCTTGCTGAGTGTGCAGTTGCAGGCTGCTGTGACAACAGAAAAAGACAAAGCCCATAGGGGCCAGTACTGTGGCATAGCAAGTAAAGCCGCCGCCTGCAATGTCAGCGTCCCATATAGGTGCCGGTTGCTCCACTTCCAATCCAGCTCCCTGGTAATGCACCTGGGAAAGCAGTGCAAGATGGCCCAAGTGCTTGGACCCCTGCACCCACATGGGAGACCCAGAAGAAGCTCCTGGCTCCTGGCTTGGTCTGGCCCAGACCTGGCTGTTATAGCTATTTGGGGAGTTAACCAGTTAACCAGTGGATGGAAGACCTCTCTCTCTCTCTCTTTCCCTATCTCTATTTCGTCCTCTTTCCCTGTAACTCTGCCTTTCAAATAAATAACATAAATCTCAAAAAAAAAAAAAAAAAAAAGACAAAGTCCATTGATGTGTAGACTCGTGGCTGCCTCTGGTCCTAAATTAAAGCTATGTTCTGAAAATGAAAACGTCACAATGATACTGGGAACAGTTACCCTCTAACTGCAAGCATCCAGGCAATGTGTTGAGCACTATATGTGGATCATCTCATTTCTCCTTACAAGAACGCTAGAAGGTATCTGCTGTTAAAACCATTTTAAAGGGACTGGCATTGTAGTGCAGTAAGCTAGGCTGCTCCCTGCGGTGCTGGCATCCCATATTGGATTTCAGTTCAAGTCCTGGCTGCTCTGCTTCTGATCCAGCCCCCTGCTAATGTACTTGGGAAGGGAGCAGAAGATGGCCCCAGGACTTGAGTCCCTGTCACCCTTATGGGAGGCCCAGATGGAGTTCTGGGCTCTTGGCTTCAGCCTGGACTAACCTGGATGTTCCAGCCTTTAGGGGAGTGAACTGGTGAATGGAAGATCTCTTTCAATCTGTCTCTAACACTCTGCCTTTCAAATAAATAAACCTTTAAAAAAGAAAATATTTTAAAGATAAGGGAATTAAAGTTCAGAGAAGTTAAGGCACTTGCCCAATGCCACACAGATAACAAGCAGTAAAGGATGTGAGGAAACATTTTATCTGACTCCAGAGGAAAATAATTCTCCTCCTTCTCTGCCTCCTCCTCCTCCTTTACATTTATTTATTTGAAAGGCAGAGTTACAGAGAGAAAAGTAGAGACAGAGCAAGGGGGCTCTTCCCTTGCCTAGTTCACTCCCCAAATGGCTGCAATGGCCAGAGCAGGCCAGGAACTCCATCCTGGTCTCTGATGTGTGTGGCAGGGGCCCACAGACTTAAGCCATCTTCTGCTGCTTTCCCATGGGCATTAGCAGGGAGTTGGATGGGAGGTGCAGCAGCCAGAACCCCAACCAGTGCTCAGATGGGATGCCAATATCACAGTGAGCTTAACCCACTGTGCCAAAAAGCTGGCTCCAGAGGGGAGATTCTTGACCAGCATATTAGGTGGTATTGCATATGCTAAAAACACCTACAACATATTGTCTTCATGTACTACTCATCTGAATTCCGTGTCTTAGGGAAGAGATTCTCTAATCAGTCATGGAGCCTTGGAAGAGAATCACAGACTTAATGGGGAGGGGAGGGGTTAATGCAGTCATTTTAAGACCTGTTGGACAACCAGCATCCCACATCAGAGGGGCTGAGTTCGAGTCTTGACTCACCCAGCTCTGCTTTCTGTTTATGCACACCTCGGGAGGCAAATAGCTGATGATGGCTCAGGTACTTGGGTTCCTGCCATCCACATGGGAGGCCTGGATTGAGTTTCAGGCTCCTGACTTCAGCTTGGGGTACTGGCTCCGCTGTTGCAGGCTTTGTGGGGAGTGAACCAGCAACCATGTCTTCCTCCGTCTGTCTCTTTGCCTTTCAAATACATTTAAATATTATTTTGTAAAAATAGAAATAGTGGTGAGGCTTTTGTACCTCTGCCACAGATTGTTTTGCTATCTGATTTGTTTTCTCAAGGGGAAAATATGAGAAAATGGATGTGTAGTTGGCTTCTGGGTCCTGGTTTTTTTTTTTGTTTTTTTTTTAATCTTCCAGAGCTAAGAGCCAGTACCTTGAATTCTAGACTCTGTCACAGCTTTGCATTTGTCCAGCATCCCACTGCCTCCCGGCCTGCCCAAGGAAAGCATGGTTGGAAGGCTCTGGCTGGTGATTCTGAGTCAAGGTTTCATGGACAGGAGGCTACATCCAAGACAGACGCTTGGCAAAGATGTTGGCAGGCAGATGCAGATGTCAACCTACTCAGTTTCAAGAGCCCTCAGACCAGGCTTCAGATTCAAAATCCCAACCAGCAGCTGGGAAGTTGTCACTTTCCCCCTCTGACCCTTTCTGATCCCATCTTCCCACAGTGTTTTTGCTATCCCTGGTGTTTTTTGTTTTTCAGATTCAATGTTATTTATTTGAAAGGCAGAGTGAGAGAGAGAAGGAAAGACGGAGAGAGATGGAGAGATCTTCCACCCACTGGTTCACTCCCCAAATGAATGTATCAGCTAGGGTTAGGCCAGACCAAAGCCTGGAGCCAGGAACTCCATCTGGGCCTCCAATGTCGGTGGCAGGGACCAAGTACTTGGGCCATCACCTACTGTTTTCCCAGGTGCATTGGCAGGGAGCTGAATCAGACGCAGAGCAGCTGTGGCTTGAACCAATGCTCCAGTATGGGGTGCTGGTGTTAAGCAGTTTAACCCGCTGCACCACAATGTTGGCCCTTGCTGTCCCTGGGGCAATTAGCCATTGATATTGTTGTTGTTAATAGGTAGTGGTAGTGGCTGGCGCCATGGCTCACTAGGCTAATCCACCGTCTTGCGGCGCCAGCACACCGGGTTCTAGTCCCGGTCGGGGCGCCGGATCCTGTCCCGGCTGCCCCTCTTCCAGGCCAGCTCTCTGCTGTGGCCCGGGAGGGCAGTGGAGGATGGCCCAAGTGCTTGGGCCCTGCATCCCATGGGAGACCAGGATAAGTACCTGGCTCCTGCCATCGGATCAGCACGGTGCGCCGGCCACAGCGCGCAGGCCGCGGCGGCCATTGGAGGGTGAACCAATGGCAAAGGAAGACCTTTCTTTCTGTCTCTCTCTCTCTCTCACTGTCCACTCTGCCTGTCAAAAAAAAAAAAAATAAGTAGTGGTAGTAATAGTAATAATGATAGTAATAGCAGCAGCAGCAGCAATAGCAGTAACATTAGCAGTAACTGTAGCAGGGGTAGCAAGCTGTTGGCCACCCACAGCATTCAGAGTTGGGTAGAGTTAGAAGTCATAAGAAGGTATTGGTTCCAGTTTACCCTCTTAGGCTCCTCCTCCACAACATTTTTGATAGACCCTTACCAGAATACCTCCGAGGGCAGAAAGCTCACTCCTTCACAAGTTTCTCTGCTGGCAGCTGGGGTTCTTGAAACTTCTTCCTTAACTGAAGCCCACCTCTTCAGAAAAGCACTCACTGCTCCCAGCCCTACTGAGGCTGGACAAGCCCCTCCCTTTTCTGGAGGGAAAGCCGGAGGTGTCATGAGGACTTGGAAGCCGATTTCTGCTAAAGCAAAGACATCAGCTGCACCCGGGGCACGTTCTGCCACCCCCCACTGCCCCCGTGGATACACTGGGTGCTATCAGACTCCCATGTGCCCATGGACAGTACCAGTCTGGTGCCTGCCACACACCAATGGGCTCTTAAAGGCAGTGCCCAGGATGAGTGTCTTGAAGGAGAGGGGCAGAAAAGATCGGAAACCCAGCCGGAAGTCCCAAGCTCCTCTTTTTAGAGCAGTTGCTAGAATTGAGAGACTGGAAATGTATTTTTTGGTATCTGCAGTCCCTGTGCCCTGGCTCCTTTCTCCCGCTGACCCTCTGACGGGGTAGAGGTGGTTGCCCACTGCTGCAAATGTCTGAGTTGCATGACACCTCCCAGTGTTTCCTCGATTCTCCCTTTGCTTGAGTGAGCTTCATTTGCATCTCTCCGTTTTAAATACTCCAGGTGGTATGTGTTTCCAGGCTAGACACAGCACATGTAGGTTCTGTTGCCTGTATTATGTTACCTATCACGCTGCCTTTTAGCTGTCGTCCTTCAAGCACTCCATAGCGTTCTGCAAGTCCCAAATTCCCTCCCTTGGGCCAGGTATTGATTTTTTCACCTAACAGCCTGGGTAAATGATTTAGAAAATTCCTGTTTTTTTTTTCCTTAAAATATCTGAAAAGGAAAATATAAGAGGGTACTTCAGAAAGTTCATGAAAAAAAGCGATCAAAAGATAATCCTATTTGGGGGCAAAAAAAAAAAAAAAAAAAAAAAAGAAACCTTGACATCCACCCATAGCTTTTTATTTGTTTGTTTTTTGTTGACAGGCAGAGTTAGACAGTGAGAGAGAGAGAGACAGAGAGAAAGGTCTTCCTTCCATTGGTTCACCCCCAAAATGGCCACTATGGCCAGCGTGGTGCGCCGATCCAAAGCCAGGAGCCAGGTGCTTCCTCCTGGTCTCCCATGCAGGTGCAGGGCCCAACCATTTGGGCCATCCTCCACTGCCTTCCCGGGCCACAGCAGAGAGCTGGACTGAAAGAGGAGCAACCGGGACAGAACCAGCGCCCCAACCGGGACTAGAACCCAGAGTACCAGTGCCACAGGCAGAGGATTAGCCTAGTGAGCCACGGTGCCGGCCTACACATAGCTTTTTTTTTTTTAAATATTTATTTTATTTATTTGAAAGAGAATTACAGAGAGAGGTAGAGAGAGAGAGAGGTCTTCCATCCGCTGGTTCACTGCCAAGATGGCCGCAATGGCCGGAGCTGAGCCAATCCAATGCCAGGAGCCAGGAGCTTCTTCCGGGTCTCCCACGTGGGTGCAGGGGCCCAAGGCTTTCCCAGGCCACAGCAGAGAGCTGGATTGGAAGAGGAGCAGCCGGGACTAGAACTGGCGCCCATATGGGATGCCAGCGCTTCAGGCCAGGGCTTCAACCCTCTGTGCCACAGCACCGGCCCCAACATAGCTTTTTGATAACATATATTTTCTACCAACCTTGTTTTAAGGACTCTACATATGATTGTATTTCAAAAGTTCTTTGCATTTAAATTTATCTTTTAATTCCATTTTTCCATGAACTTCTCAAGATGCTCTCATAGGTATGAGATCTGTACAAGTCAAGGGTGGGGGCCAGTTCCATTCAGTTCCACACATGCTCATTTGGTTCCCAGTATTCATTCATTCAACCAATACTTATTCAGTACCACTATTCCCTAGGCACTGCTGTAGGACCAAGGAATACAGCAGTGAGCAAGACAAAGTCTTTGCCTTTGTGGGGTTTATGTTCTTGTGGGAAGAGACAGACAGACAATGAACAAATAAATGAATCACTTTATCAGACTGTGCTAAGAGCTATAGAAAAAACACCAAGCTGGCCAGAGGGATGGGGAGTGACTTTGCTCTTTTCTAGGTGACCAGGAGGGACCCTCTGGCAAGGTGAAATTGGAGCAAAGATCAGAGGGCAATGAGAGAGTGAGCCATGTGTGTAGCTGACAGTATCCCAGGCAGAGGGAAGAGCAAGTCCAAGAGTAGGTCCCAGGATGGAGTAACCTTTGCATGTTCAAGAAGCAGCAAGGGAACAAGGACGGCTGGAGTAGAGTGTGTGGGGAGCAACTCGGACTATACTGTTACTGGAATTAAGACTTATTCTATGCATCTGCTCTCCCACAATATGGTGCTGGGAGAGAAGAAAACAGCTTCTACACAGCTGCCTCCAGTTCAGCCAATAAACTGTAGGACTTGCTCCTGATTGGAGGAGAGCAGCGTGCTCGGCGTGTGGGCAGCCGAGTTGGGATTGGCAGAGGAGGACTATAAAGGAGGAGAGAGACGGCATGCACCAGGAACATCTAAGGGGAACATCTAAGGGAACACCTGTGCAGCCCCCAAGAGAGCCGGCCTGCGGTGTGCCGCTCCCCTGCGGAAGTGGGGAATGTGGCCAGGGGGAACCGCCCTTCCACGGAGGTGGAAGGGATAGTAGCCAACCCGGGAAGAACCAGCAGCAAACCCGGGGAGGGCCGAGCAGACGAAGGAACAGCGCAGGGTTTAGTGTCGTTCCTCCATGAAGAGGGGGAGCGACAGAGTGGACGTGGGAGAGTGTGATGGGGATGAGGAAAGAGAGGGAGGAGTGGAGGGAAGACTCGCATGTGACCTGGGATGCCAAAGAACTCTGGCTTTTACTCTCAGATGGGGCCACTGGTAGGTTTTGAACAAATGAAACTGTTCTGACTTAGATTTTTGAGTGACCACTCTGGCTGCTGCATTGAGAACAGAACATGAGGGGGCAAGAATGGAAGCTAGGAGACCTCTGTTAACAACCTGGAGGGCTAGAGCGATAACCCAGAGTTGATGATGGCTTAGACCTGAGCGAAGGGGTGGAGATGGTCATCTAAGGCTGCATTCTGAGCACGTGGCACAGGTAGAGCATCCAGACTTGCTGATATATGGTGTGAAAGAAGGGATCACACAGCAACTTGGTGTTAGACGTGGGAAGCCAGCTGAATGCTCTTGTCACTGATTCAAATGAGGAAGACTTGGAGGAGGAGTTTGAGAGGATGAGTTAGACTTATGGCTTAGGCATGTGGATTGGAGATGCCTCTCAGCCAAGCGTGTGAACATGACAAGCAGGTAACCAGATAGGAGTGAGTCCAGAATTGAGGGGCCAAGTCCGGGATTAGAGATAAAGTTGAGTTATCAGAGAACTGATGGTGTTAAGTCATGAGGGGTGAGACCATCAAAGAGTGAGCACAAACAAGAGGAGAGAGGACTGAGCCCTAAGTCTTCCTTTGTTTGGAGGTCAGGAAATATGGAAACACCAGGGGAGGGGATGAAGAGGAGGAGAGGGAGGGAGACTGTGAGTACCCTGTGGGTAACTGCAGTACATGCCCTTGTCCACCTGCAGGTCCTGTAACTCTGGGTTTCTGTAGCTGAGGGAACCATGTGGACCTTGAGTCTTCAAGCAAAGTTCCAGACATGCAACAGGGGTTCAGTGACCTCCCCAAGATGTATCCATAAGCTGTGGTCATTGATCTCCCCAAGAAGCCCCCCAAGAACAACTTGTGTTCAATGCAGCCCCCAAGGATGTCCTGTTGCACTTGCATTTAGCAGTCTCCTTCGACATTGTCATGTTCAGACTCAGTACCTCTCCCAAGAAGCCCCTCTGCCTGGATTCACAGAGTCTCCTGGGAGCCCATGCAGCTCAAGTTCAGTGCATTTCCCCGAAAGGTCTAAGTCTCACTGAGTTCAGTGACTTTGCTAGGATGTCCCCAGCCCAGGATCTGAGTTCAAAGCACTCCAGGAGAAAATTCTTACAGCTCAAGTCCCTCTAAGTCCTACCCCTAGGGCACCCCTGCACCCTCAGTCTCCAGCCCGTCTCACTCCAGGCTCACTTTCAGGCTCTAAGTTACCAAGGCCCACACCCATTAAGGCAGCTGAAGCCAGAAGTATTTTTCTCCATGGAAGGAGGGAGCTGGGTCTCACTCCCTAATGCTTACTCTGCCCCTTGCTGGCAGCCTCGGGTCCCCACCTGAAACCCTCAGTGATAGCCATGGGTAGATCAGGGTGCATGATAGGAAAGAGGGATCCCAGTGAGATGGGACCCTCCTGCAGCGGGGTCTCTTTCCCACCATTCTTTCTCCCAGCTTTGCCGAACTGCTGAGAGTAACTGCCAGGCAAGGCTTCTTCAATGGGCTTCACAGAGTGGGAGGAACAAGGGGAGAGGAATGGGCAGTTGGAGGCGGCAGGGGGTGGTTGGGGCTGGTTAATCCAGGCCAGTATCTTTTCAAGGAGCTGGAGCTCCCTGATGTTGGAGAGTGCCACACCACCCTGCTAAGGAGAAAGTCTGTGGCTGGGTGAGCCATGGGCCCTGGCCCTCAGTCTGCTATGGTGGGAGGCATTTATTATAGAACTATTCTCTGGCCTCATGCATGCCAGAAAATGTGTCCTGATAACAACAAGAACTCTTGGAAGGACTTTAAACAGGTGATAGCAAGATCATATTGGAGTTTGAGAAAGAACCCACTAACCCGGTCCCCTGGGAATGGGGGATCAGAAGCAGAGAGACCAATAGGAGGCCACTGCATTGTCTAGGCAAGACACATGACTAGGGGAACAGCAGCATTGTTGGAGGAAGCAGAAGTACATGAGAGAATGTTTTAGGGGTACCAAAAACACAGTTGCAGGGCTTGGAATAGAGGCTAAAAACAAACACAAAAATAATGTGTTGCTGTGAAACATATATTTGATCTTTATCCCTGTTCCTGACATGCAACTCCTAAAATCGTTGGAATCTTAAAAGTCGTGTGTTCTGTGCTAACAAGCTGCAGCCCCAAGGTAGCATCAGGATGGGAGCTGATCACTGGAAAGATCAAGACAAGGTTAGAGGGTTGGGACTTTCAGTTCCTTCTCAACCTCCCTAACCCCAGGAGAGGAGTGAGGGATTGAAGGTCAATGTTTCAGTCAATCATGCCTACGTCATGAAGCCTCCATGAAAACCAACAAGGACAGGGCTCAGAGAGCTTCCGGGTAGCTGAACACGTGGAAGATGGAACCCTGAGAGAGCGCTGGAGCTCCCTGCCTTTCCTCCCATAACTTGCTTTATCATTTCTTCATGGAAATCCTTCATGACAGCTTTTGTCATAAACCAGTAGTCGCGTCCCCCCAAGTCCTGTAAGCCCATCTAGCAAATTAGCCAAACCTACGACAGAACTGTTGGAACCTCTGTGTGTTGCCAGTTGGTCAGAAGCACAGGTAAACAACCTGGCCAGCATAGCTGCCAAGGAAGGGGTCCATTGGCTTGGGTCACTGAGGCCACCATGTCACTGGTGGAGGTGGGGGTGGGGGCGCAGGAACTGTGTCAAAGGGGTGATGGAATGGGATCTCGATGGGTTAAGGAATAACAAGAGATGAGGAAGCAGAGAGAGTTGTGGATCCTTCTTTCAAAAAGTTTTCCAGGAAGAGGAGGAGAGGGGCCTGTTTGCACCATCTGAGGAAAACAAGTGACAGGGCACAGAGGACAGGAACTGTGGTTCTGAGTCCAGTGGGACGGATAAGGGAGGAGCCACAAGAGACCAAAGAATACGGCTTCCCCCGGCTGCTCTGGACACCGATGCCCACCTTGCGGATCCTGCAAGGAACCTTTCTGCCTCAGAGAAGGCACCGCAGAAGCCGAGCTCCCGTCCGCTATGCCTCTGCTGCAGATTTGGTCAGGCCCCAGCTTCCCTCCCTTAGCCTGCCTCTCCTCTGCCTTCCCCGGGTGGGGGGGGGATTACCCCCAACCCCTTACTAAAGATTAACTCATGCATTAAGGGGAGACTCAGAATTCAAGGATCGCCTCTGTCACCACCACAGCCAATGTCCTACTGCTAGGCTCTATTGTGAGATGTTTAACAGGAGTGTCAAGCCCTGACCAAAGTAACAATCAACCTACCTGAAGAGCCCAGACGGGCTGGAGCCCACTGTGTCATCACAGCATCTTCAGAAGACTATATGGGGGAGCTGGTGCTACAGTGTAGCAGGTAAAGTCACCACCTGCAGCACTGAAATTGCATATGGGCACCAGTTCGAGTCCTGGCTGCTCCACTTCTGATCCAGCTCCCTGATGAATGTGTCTGGGAAAGCAGTGGAAGATGGCCCGTAGTGCTGGGCCCCTGCTACCCACATGGGAGACCTGGATGAAGCTCCTAGCTCCTGGCTTCCATCTGGCCTGCACCTAACTGTTGTACCCATTTAGGGAGTGAACCAACAGATGGAAGATCTCTCTCTCTCTCTCTCTCTCTCTCTCTCTCTCAAATAAATAGATAAATAAATCTTTAAAAAAGAAAAAAAGAAGATGACGACGACATGGTCTCCTATCATTAACGAATGCAAGGGGAGTCACAGGCACTGTGACCTGCACAGGAGCTGACGATGCACTGCTCAATCCCAACTTTAATCTGTAAGAGTCACCACCCTGGATCCCTCAGGGAGTCTGGGAATTGAGCAATAGTTGTCTGGCTCCTTGCTGTGCACATTGCACAATCAGCTACTTCTTCAACCACTCTGCTGTCACTGATTAACTTGCTGTGTAACTGGCAAGCAGACACAGTAACAAATTGCTCTGACCAGGTTTGGGGATTCTATATTAACAGCAGGCACTGGGAAATGTTCAGTTTTCAGGGTTGAAAGATTTAGGCTTACAACTCTTCTTGGGGGTGGGCATTGTGGCACAGCAGGTTAATCCTCCACTTAGGATGTGTACATGTCATACTGGAGTGCCAGGTTCAAGTCCCAGCTACTCTGTTTTTCCAATCCAGTTCCTGCTAATGTGCCCAGGAGGCAGCAGATGATGGCCCAAGTACTCGAGTTCCTGCTGCCCAGATGGGAGACCTTGATGGACCTCTGGCTCTTGGCTTCAGCCTGGACTAGCCTTGGGTGATGTGTGCATTTGGGGAATTAGCCAGCAGATGGAAGATCTTTCTGCCTTTCAAATAAATAAATAAACAAATCTTTAAAAAAAAAAACACTTGGTCACATCCTAATTGAGTAACAATATATAAATTCATTTGTCTCAGGTTAAAATGGTAAAATTTATGACAAATATTTTATCACAATTTTAAAAGATTAACAATGTATTACACTAATGCCACTGAATTATACACTTTAAATGGGTACATTGTATGGTAAGCAAATAATATCTCAGTAAAGCTGTGAAAAATTAATAGTCACATTGAATTCCTTGAAAATAATCATTGCTTGCAAAGCGTTTTTTTTAGAAACTGTGCCAACTTACTGCAAGGTTAATTTTTATTTGTTGGTATTAATTAGCATTTCACACATAATGTTCACCATAAGCATTGTAGTTAAAGGGGCCAAGACTTCCAGGCAGAACTTCCAACAGTGAAGTTGTCAGAGTCTCTGGGCTCCGGGGTCTCATCCTCATCTGGTTGCCACCCATTCTCTGGTTCACTCCCCAAATGGTTAAAAGGACTGGGGCAGAAACAGCCCAAAGCCAGAAGCCTGGAACTCCATCCCAGTCTCCCATGGTGGCAGGAGTTCAAGGCCATCTTCTGCTGTTCTCCCAGGCACATTAACAGGAAAGCTGGGTCAGAAACAGAGCAGCCAGGACTCAAAAGGGCACTCTGATAAAAACGCAGGCATCATCACAGACAGTGGCCTAACTGGCTGCACCACAACACCAGCCCACTGGGGCAGACTTTTTTTTTTTTTTTTTTGTAAGATTTATTTTTATTTTACTTGAAAGTCAGAGTTACACAGAGAGAGGGAGAGACAGACAGAGAGATCTTTCATCCTCTGGTTCACTCCCCAGATGCCTGCAAAAGCCTGGGATGGGTCAGATCAAAGCCAAGAGCATTATCTGGGTCTCCCATGTAGGCACAGAGCCCCAAACACTTAGGCCGTCTTCACTGCTTTTCCCAGGAGCTGGACTGGAAGTGGAGCAGCTGGGACAGGAACCAGCGCCCATATGGATGTCAGCGGATGCTTTACCTGCCTGGCCACAACACCAGCCCAGGGAAGACTCTTGAGGAACTGATAAACAGGAATGCTCACTGATTCATTTAGCAATGGGGACACCTGGAGCCCTCCCAGTCTGCACAGAGAGGAAGAACAAAAGGTGCTACACCTTCCTGGCAGTGACATCAACTGTGCCTTTCATTGACGGGTCCCTGTAACCCAGATGGGAGACCTTGACTGTTTCACATTTGGTCTGGCCTGAGCCTAGTTGTTGAAGGATTTGGAAAATCTGTCTGCCTCTCTGTTTCTCAGACAACTTTTTAAAAATTCTTTTTGTATCCACCTCTTCCTGGTGTTTTTCAGATTAGAAAACAGTGTGTAGAAGTCCTGGGTGCAGAGCCCACTTTTCACGGTTGCTGTAACAGAAATTCACTATTGCCTCCTAACACTCAACCCCAACTAATGGTTTCATGTGCTCTACAGGTTGCACAGCATTGTGCACTACATGATACCTCATCTTCCTTTCTTTAAAAACTTATATTTTAATGGGGGTAAAATATACATAAAATTTACCATTTTAACCAATTCTGAGTGTGCAGTTCATGGCCTTACATACATTCACATCGTGTGCCACCATCACCACCATCCATCTCCAGAACTCTCATCATCCCAAACCAGAAACTCTGTATCCATTAAATAACTCTCATTCCTGTCCCACCCCCAAGAGGTTACTGCTATCCCACTTCCTGTCTGCGCGATTCGACTATCCTAAGTACATACCATCCACAAGTGGAATCATATGACGTTTGTCCTTTTGTGTTGGACTTAGGTCACTTAGCATAATGTTCTCAGGGTTTACATTGTGGCATGTTATTAAAATTTCATTTCTCTCTTAGGCTAAAGTGTGTTCTATTGTATTAATACACACAGCTTTCCTTATGTACTCATCCACAGATAGACATTTGGGTTGCTTCGCCCTTTGGGTTATTGTAAACAATGGGGTACAGATATCTGTTTGAGCTCTTGATTTCAGTTCTTTGGGGTATATAAAGAAGTAGAATTCTGGATCACCTGGTAAGTCTGTGTTTAATTCTTTGAGGAATCTATGGCCTCTGTCAGTTTTATGACAGAGGCAAGGTAGGATCTAACACAACTAATCCCATTAACAAGACAGGACACGTGGTTGTCAGAAGGTAGAGCTAGGGTTTGAACCTAGGGTTTCTGCTTCTTCG
This sequence comes from Oryctolagus cuniculus, assembly GCF_964237555.1. Classification (NCBI taxonomy): domain Eukaryota; kingdom Metazoa; phylum Chordata; class Mammalia; order Lagomorpha; family Leporidae; genus Oryctolagus; species Oryctolagus cuniculus. The sequence goes on from NC_091443.1 coordinate 86,926,799, forward strand.
TGCAGCGTCCTCTTCTCCACCTGCTGCCTCCCTATTGTATCGGCCTTCTTCAGCCCACAGCACCGTCTGGAGATCTCACATAGGCGCTCCTCCTCTAGAGCATGTAGACGACTCTTCATTTATGCAGCTCACCCTCCCTTGCTTGCAGTCATCATCGGCATTTGTCACCAGCACACGACTGGCCTATTATGGCCCTCAAACAAGAACTCACCTCACCTTAGTTCTGGATTCACTCGTGATGGGGCGTGGGAGTCTCATCAGCACGTTGCAAAGAAGAAGGTGCCTTTGCAAAATTCCTGTCTGCCTCTGTGCATCCTCAGATCCCCAGGGGGACCCAAACCTCGGGCCTCTTCTATCCTGGAGCCGCTGCTCCAAACATTACTTGTGGAGTCAAGGAGTGGGGCTTTGCATGCATCATCTCATTTAATCTGCTCATACAGCCCCAAGAAGTGAGGAGCAGCTCTCTGTTTTTCCAGATAAAGGAGAAAAGGCCAGAAGCTTGCTCAGGATCTGTCAGGTGCCAATGCTGGTGCCTCTACTTCTCCCCTTCACAACGCCTCCATCCAAGGACACAGCTCTACAACCTACTTTGCCACTGTGTAAAACACTTTCTTCTAAAGTTTATTAAATTAATGGGGACAGGGGGTTTTTTGAATCGGTGATTTTTTTCTCTTTTCCTTCTACATGTTCAGATTTGATTTCTAATTCTAGAATTCCTACAAGACCAGTTACCCTCTATCTGCATACTCGTTATTTGTCCCTTCCTTTTTCTTTTTTTTTAAGATTTATTTATTTAAGCTGGTGCCGCAGCTCACTAGGCTAATCCTCTGCCTAGCGGCACTGGCACACCGGGTTCTAGTCCCGGTCGGGGTGCCGGATTCTGTCCCGGTTGCCCCTCTTCCAGGCCAGCTCTCTGCTGTGGCCAGGGAGTGCAGTGGAGGATGGCCCAAGTACTTGGGCCCTGCACCAGCATGGGAGACCAGTATAAAGTACCTGGCTCCTGCCATCAGATCAGCCGGCCGCGGTGGCCATTGGAGGGTGAACCAAGGGCAAAGGAAGACCTTTCTCTCTGTGTCTCTCTCTCACTGTCCACTATGCCTGTCAAAAAATAAAAATAAATAAATAAATAAAAATATTTATTTATTTAAATGGCAGAGTGACAGAGAAAAGAGGAGAAGAGATATTCCATCTACTGGTTCACTCCCCAGATACCTGCAACAGCCAAGCCTGGGCCAGGACAAAATCAGAAGCCCAGAACTGATCCACGTCTCCCACATGGGTGGCAGGAATCCAGAGACTTGAGCCATCACCTGCTGCCTCCCAGGATGCACACCAGCAGGAAGGTGGATCAGAAGCAGGGTAGCCCAGGACTTGAACCAGAAATGTCAGCGCCCCAAGGGGCAGTTTACCTCACTCCATCACAACACCCACCCCACATGTGCTCCTCCTTATTCTCCCTTCTTCAGGATGGGAGCAGAATGGTGCTGAGCCTCCATGGATCCTGGCATGTAACAGGTGGCCATGGTCTTTCTTTGGGTCCCTCTTTTGATCTGTGTTGAAAGAAAGAATGAAAAATATGAACCTGGACACAACCCTTCTCTGGCCTCACCAATCAAACCCTAGCTGTCCCCAGTGTCCTTTGCTTCAAAATAGGAGGGCAGGCACGAAGGCTACAGTGGGAGAGGAGCTAAAGAGGTGAGAGAAAGTCAGTCTGTGCAGATCAGAAGTTCAAGGACATAACTAGAAATCCGGCCAAGTGTGTGGCCCTGAGCAAGTCATTAACCTCCCAGAGTCACATTTTCCTCTGGGAAGAGGAATGATACGGCCTGCCTCACTGAGACGGTTGTGAGCGTTAAATGAAATGCAAGTGAGAGCTCAGTTTCCAGCATGCAGGGGACACTGAAGGAACACGGTGGGGGCACAGATGCAGGAGTGGCCTAACAAAAAGTGTGCAATAGCAGAGCTGTCTGAAGAAGCACAGCTTTGACAAATTCCTGCCATGCGTATTATCATTTGGGGCTATAAATAGCATTGGGTAATAAAATGAGATATGTCAATGAACAATTATGACTCACAGTGGAAATGCCAAGCCTTTAAAACCCGGGAACTAATGACTAGCTCTAACATCAAAGACACACTGAAGGACTTTTAAAATAATCCCCGAAGTCTAGGATGTGACAGAATTGCTGTATGTGGGGTACAGCACTTGATTGCTAATGAGATTCCGAACATTCACAGTGGAAAATTTTTCTGCTGCACAGGATGAAGTGAGAATTCTATATCCCTTACCTGGTTTAGGGCCAATGATGACACAAGGGTTTACATGATTTCTGGATGATCTTGGCCCTATAGCTTATAGACAGACCCTGACAGCCAGACTCCATGAACTCCTTCACCAACAGCCTAGAGCCTGCCCAGTGCCCCTTGCCTCCCTTCTGAAGCATCGGAACTCCTCACTGCTGGTGCCTGACTCCTCGTCCACACCCTACCCAGTCGCTCCAGGCCTGGGGTCTGTTGGGGGCCTCAGCTGTCCTGGCTTGAGGTGCTGTCCAGGTGCTGAGAGTCTCTGCTGCCCCCAGAAATAGCATGGGAGCTGTCCAGCCTGGGAAGCCAGCACTGAGGAAGGGCGCAAGGCACGGCCATTGCCTTCTGCAGCCCAGGACACAGAGCTAGCTTCTCTCGGAGGGCCAGTGAGGCCATGCCTGGTTGTACAGAGGAGGAAAGTGAGGCGCAGAGAGAACATAGGTTGGCTCAGGACAAATGGCCTAGTCGCAGCAGAGACAGGTCTTTCCCATGTCCCCATACAGCATTCATCACATGCTCGGTGACCAGTGTCTGTTGGATGCGTGTCTACCACTGTCCATGACACCTGCTCCTTATAAGGTGCTTTTATTGCTATCTCATTTTAATTCTTACCATTATACTCTGATTAGCTATGATGATATCATCATTGTCACCCTCATTTGTCAGAAACAGAGGCACAGAGAGGCAGAGTGGCATAGGACACTGGAGCCAGTAGTGAGAGCAGTGGGCCAGGGAGGCTGCCCAGGGACAGGACAGCTGAGCTGGACTGGGAAGAAGGCATTCACTAGTGGGTGAGGGAAGGGCCAGGACGTTGTGGGGAGAGGGATCAGCAGGAACAAAGGTGGATTCACAGTGTGGAGAGAGAGAGAGAGAGAGAAAGAGCATGGCAGGTGCATAGGACCTACGGAGAAAGGCAGAGGGTAAGGTTGAAATAGTGGGTAAGATAGGGACTGGAGACTGCCCTACCCAGCCATGCCCCAGTGCTCCCTGTCAGGGAAGACATCCAGTAGTCCTTGGGTAGCAGATGGTCAGAATGTTTAGGGGCAGAGCTCGCCTGAGAGCCTTCCCTGAGTGCATTCCCCAAGAAGTCTGGTTCATTGCCAAACCACACACTCCAGGGCCTGCCTCCTCCCCACCCCAATGCCCAGCCATGTCCAGAGCTCCGTATCATCTACGATAAAGGCTAAAGGCATGGTTCCCAGGGCACAAGCCCTCGTACTGTGGCCTCTGGGGCACACGTGCCTTCCCCCTCAGGTGAATAACTGCAGAGTGGGAGGACGGGCTAGAGGGACAGAGGTTACATCAGTGTGCCTCACACCCTCAGGACAGGGAGCAACAAGATAATGGGTGAAAATTACATTCACTGAATGACTCCCTTCCACCCACTTTGCATATGTTATAGCTGTCCCCCTTTATCCATGGTTCTCTTCACATGCTTTCAGTCCCCTGTGGTCGACCACAGTCTGAGAGTATTACATAGAACATGCCAGAAGTACACAACTTGTAAATTGCACGATGTTCCAAGTAGCGTGATGAAGTCTTGCCTCAGCCTGCTCTATGCAACCTGGAAAGTGCCTCAGCCCGTTGTCTGCCATAGCCACACTCTGTAGACTACCCGCCCGTTAGCAGCTGTCTCGGTTCCACATAGCGCTGAGTTCAATCTGCAGTGTCAGGCCAAAATGGGCTCAGAACATGCGCCCCATGAATAAGGGGTGGGCTACGTTATTTACTCCTCCCAAGAAGCTCCACTCTCCAGGCGACTAAGCTGACTCAGAGAGGGGAGGTAACTTGTCTGAGGCCCTTGTGCTAAGGTTGTACTTCCGACAGGCTGCTCCCTGTGGGGCTGCTGAGGCAGGCCCAGAAGTCAGGGGACTCCTCACCCTTACCCCCACCACCAGTGGCCTCGCTGGCCTTTGTGCAATGCTTTGACCTGACCTTCCTCCCTCCCCTCCCCCTCACATGGGGCAGACCCACATCAAAGTCCGACGGCTTTCCCCGCCTCCTGAGCTCCCTCCCCATTCTTGCACACAGGCATTTGCCTAATAATCTTCCCTCTACACACTGATCCCATCTTGGTGTCCGTCTCAGAGGATCTGGGCTAGCATAGCACACAGCTGACGGTAGCCAGCTGGGCACAGGCTTCCCCTCTCCCACTCACTCCTCTACATCACGTGCCACCTGCCACGACCTGGTTAGAAGCATCCAGGACTAACATGGGGTGGCTGCCGGGCTTTCTGCCAACGTGCCTGTGCCAGCACTCCTGCTGCCTTCCTCCTGCAGCTCGTTCACTTCCCTCCAGAAGGAGGGACTGGCTGGCTGCCTCTGCAACTGCAGAGAACCCTGCATGCCCAGGCCGCTTCTCTCTACCCCCACCCCCACCCTCCAGGACTCCAGTAGGGAAGAAAGTCTGTGTGCTTTACCCCCTCCCGATGGAGCTTCAAGCCTGTTTCACACCTGCCCTTGAGTTTCAGTTTTCATTTTGCCTCAAGGCTGAACAAATCCCTCTGCAGTGAAGACCGAGGCTCAGAGTCTCCGGAGCTCTGCACAGTCCTTGCACCCTGGAAATACAGGAAGCAGGAAGTCACCCTGCAGATGGTGGCGACGCCCCCAGCTGGGAGCAGGAGTCAGTTTCCGGCAACCCTGCCCAGACTTTCCCACAAATTGCAGCGGGCTTTACAGCCAAGGAGTACAGCGACTACTTGTCTTAAAGAACTCCAGGTCTACAACGATGCCTCCTTTTCCCCCAGACTCAGGTTATACAGAGTAGGTCTTGGATGCATACACTTAGCAGGGTGGAAAAAATGGTTATCTCTAATGGAGTTGTTTCACAAGTTTGGGTTTGCTCATGACCGTTTTTGGAAGAGCAGAATGTATTATCAGCCACGAAGTCACTGAAGAATGTTATTTCATTCTTTCTGCTTTCAGAAACATATAAAAAGGCCACTGACACAATACCTCAAATCTAATGAATTCCAAAGAGCCCTGGCCACCATCCCAAGGCTCTAGGCAGAGCATTTTAAAAGACTCCCAGGGCTGGCACTGTGGCGCTGTAGGCAAAGCCGCCTCCTGCAGTGCCAGCATCCCACATGGGTACTGGTTCATGTCCCAGCTGTTCCACTTCCAATCCAGCTCCCTGCTATGGCCTGAGAAAAGCAGTGGAAGATGATCCAAGTGCTTGGGCCTATGAATCCAGGTGGGAGACCAGAGGAAGCTCCTGGCTTCTGGCTTTGGCCTGGCCCAGCCCTGGCTGTTTTGGCCATCTGGGAAGTGAATGAGCTGTTGGAAGATCTCTCTCTCTCTCTCTCTCTTCTTTGTATCTCCCTCTCTGTAACTCTAACTTTCAAATAAATTAAATAATTTTTAAAAAAGATTCCTGAGTTAGTAGATAGAGGGCACCTGGAATAAAAGTGCATTGTGCTCGGGTAACCTGAGGCCCTTGTCTACCCAGAGCATCATAAACACCCTTCTCCAGGGCTGCCCGTTCTGACACCAGACAGGTGATGGCAGCCCTGGACCACACAGGCAAGTTAAGGGCTGCCAACGAATCTAGCTGTGACCTAAAAGAAACAGGTGGAATGGCTGACTGTTCCAAGAATTCTGGCAAGCCAGAAGGGAGGGACACCTGGCCCAAATAATGATTCTCAGAGTTACATCTTTGGGTTCCAAAACACAAACACTCCCATGTTACGCCACCTCCACGACAGCCTCCTTTAGCTACGCAACTCCACCACGATCAATAGGTCCTTTTCTAACTGTTCTATACAACACAGAACTTATGATATCAAGTCCTGCCTGTTATAGCACATGGTCTGAATACGCATAACATCTAGCAGCAGCTCGTACCTGCGTGCTTTCCCCAGCTGCAGGGATACAGGCAATAAACACCTTTCACGTTGGGTGCACAGTGAGCACTCGATAAATGACGGTGGATTTGTGTGTGGCAGGAAACCACGTCAAGTCCTGTGTTCCTGGTGCCACACTCCAGCCATGAAGTTCAAGGGCTGGCACAAGTCTTCCTGATAAGGAGGGACAGCCCAGCATGTGCCTCATGTGCTTTTCTTCAGCTTGGAGGACATTGCACGCTTGGCTCCATTGACACTAAAGACAATTTGGCATCCAACAGGTGCTTAGTAAGTATCTGTTGGTTTTGCACATAAGTGGTACTCGCCAAATGCCCACTGGTTTGACTTATAGAAATTATCAAAAGCACATGCTGGTTTGGTAAACAACAGGAATTCCAGAAGAGGTTGATGTGATCTACTCGGGTTTTCTGGGTCTCCTCTTTGTTAAGGACTAACGAGCCGATTATGGCCCCATGTAGCCTGTAGGAAGCTGGGTTGGGGCCTGAAAGACAGTTAGGAGAGCTCCTTAAGGCAGGCCAAAACGGGGAGTGCGGAGGTGGGAGAAACCAAAGCCAAATTCTTGAGTGGCACTCAAAGTCTGGAAACCCAGATATAAACATCAGTTCCCAAGAGGTACCTTCCAAGAACTTGAAATAGCATTTCTTCAGGTTCGCCTGCCCTGACTTCGCCATCCAAAGGTGCCATCCATTGCCCTGCTGCTCCGTATTTCATTCACTTCTTAGCATTCACACGAATTGATGCTATCTGGCTCATTAGCATTTATTCCCCCCCCACACACAATTCCCAGCACCCACTTCACTACGCCTCCAGACTGTAAAGCCTCTGGGAGAGGAATCCCCTGTTCACTGACACATGCCTTGTTCACCAGCATACGCCCATGGCTAGAATAGTGCCAGCTCTTGGTAGGTGCCCAGTGAGGGCACATGGGATGAATGACTGCAGGAACTGACCAAGAGAAACGAAGTCAACAGGAAGTGAATTCAGCCAGATCTGGATGGGAACTGTGAGGCAATTGCCCATGACACTGTGTTGGCGTGTGCCACCAACTGTGGGTGTTGTAAATGGTAAAATCTTGTTACCTTAAAGAAACAGAGAAGACGAAGGAAGGCAGGATCGGTGGATCCTTTGAATGCTGGTTCTACCCTCTGACTCCTGGATTCTACAGTTCCACTGTCTGATTCCTGGCTAACCCAGCTCTCTTGTCAGTGATACGAACACATCTCACAAAGGACATGATCCTTGCTTTATTAAACAGCTAGTAAGTCATAAGCTGGTTTTATTCGGCATATACCATACCCCCCACTCCCACTGCGGGTGGCATCTATGAGGCAACTTCCAAAAGTTCATGGAAAATGGCAATAACAGATAAGTATATTTTGGTACAAAAACTGAAATCCATGTATTGTTTTTTTCATAATGTGTGTTTTTCACAAACTTTTCAAAAATGTTGTATTTATTTGAAAGGCAGAGAGATAGAGACAGAAGAGAGAGAGAAAGAGAGAGAAATACAGAGATTCCCCATCTACCGGTTCACTCCCCAGATGCCTGAAATGGCAAAGAGGTGAAGCTGTGAGTGGAGGTGGCTGATCAGGGATCCTTGTCTTCGCACAAGGAAGAGTTCAGGCAGAGAGCGTAGCAGTAAGGGAGGCAGCCAAGTTTAATGAGGAGAATTACACCTGCTAGCCCAAGCAGGCATCCCAGGAAGGAACTGAGCGCCCAGTCTGTAGCCAGACTGGAGTTCTTACGGACATGAGTATGGGTCCCCTGTTTCTTCTCCTTTCCTCCCTATTCTAGGAAATTGGGAGGTGGGAGGGGGGCAGAGGGTTTTGGGAAATGGAATTCCTGAAAATCCTCCCAAGTAGCAGCACAGTGTTACGGGACCTAATAGCCCCCTTGGTGCTGGGCAGGGGGAATTGGCCTGAGCTGCCCCCAGGGGGAGGGCTGAGCCCCATCTAACAGGGTCACTGATCAGGAGCAGTGACTGTAGGAGTAGCTGCTGCTCTGCTGTCACGGCTGTTTCCTTGTTCCATTGCACATAAATTTATTTTCTTCTAAAAAATTCTCATCTTCTTCTACCCCTCTTATACACATAGGCTAATATCTACCTCGCTACCTTACCAGAGCTAGGAGTTCAATTCAGGTCTCCCACATGGATGGCAGGAATCCAACTCCCGGAGCCATCGCCACTGCTTCCCGGGGTCTGCATCAGCAGGAGGCTGGAGGCAGGAGCCACAGACAGGAGGCAAACCCAGCACTCAGATGTGGAACACAGGTGTCCTGACCAGCTACCTCAAACTCCTGCTCTTCCCCAGACTTCTAGAAGACCCCTCCTGCCTGCTTGATGCTAGCTTTGGTCATGTGACTTGCTTTAGCCAATGAAATGCGATTGAAGTGATTTAAGCTTACATGGCCGTACAGCTTTGTGGGGAGCAACTGAGACTAGACTGAGTTACTGGAATTAAGACTTATTCTATGCATCTGCTCTCCCACAATATGGCGCTGAGAGAGAGAGACCAAACAACCTCTACACAGCTGCCTCATCAGTTTGACAAGCTGCAGGAGCTGATCCTGCTCCTGATTGGAGGAGAGCAGCATGCTCGGCGTGTGGGTAGCAGAGTTGGGATTGGTGGAAGAGGACTATAAAGGAGGAGAGAGACAACATGCACCAGGAACATCTAAAGGGAACATCTGAAGGAATATCTGAGCAGCCCCCGAGAGAGCCGGCCAGCGGTGTGCCGCTCCTCCGCGGAAGCGGGGAAAGTGGCAGGGGGTACCGCCCCTCCACGGAGGTGGAGGGGTCGGCAGCCAACCCGGGAAGGACCAGCAGCAAACCCGGGGAGGGCCGAGCAGACAAAAGAACAGCGCAGGGTCCTGTGTCGTTCCTCCATGAATGGGGGAGCGACACAGCTTAACTTCTCTCTTGGGCTCTGGTGGTCTGCAAGGAGAAGCAAGCTGTGGCTAGTAGCTGCCCCTTCAGCCAGGGCCCCAGAATGAAGACCGTGGAGCAGACCTTAGCCCACTGTGCTCACCTAAATCGGCTAAACTGCAGTTGCCCTGTGAACTTGAGAATAAATCCTTGCATTCTTGAGCTAGTCTGTTATGCAGCATTATGGTAGCTCTAGCTGATAAATACATATGTTCACTGTAGAAAATAATTAGAGGACATAGACAAGAACTAAGGGGAAAATAGGACACCTATAATCCTATCATCTAGAATAATCACTGTTGGCATTGTGGCACATGGCTCCCAGCCAGTTCTTATTTCACAGTAACGAGAGCCTCTCATACATACTTTTTGTAAACTGCTTTTCCTACCAGGCTATCACAAACATTTTTCTAAGGCCATATCTGTGGCAGCTTTGCCTCAACGCCCTTCCCGACAACCCTATAAGCAGGCTCAGAGAGGACCTGATTTGCCCAAGGTCACACCTCTAGCAATCACAGAGCCTGTGTGACTCCCAAGTTCAAGGCTCTTCCCACCAGGCAGGTGCTCTCTCGGGCCCCATTAGCCTTTCTGGCACCTGACAGGGTCACCTTCTGTAAGAGTAAAGGAAACTTTTCTCTTAGCTGGAAGGAGAAGGGAAGTGTTTGGCTCCCCTGAGCCACCTGATCCCAAGGGCTGCACGAAGCCCCAACTCCAGGACCGGGCTGCCAACCTCCCCTACAGGCCTCCTGGGGGATTCCAGCCCTGGGGAGGAGTGAGCCAGAAGGAACATCTAGGAAGTACTTTTTGACACCCACACATGTTCCATTTCTTTTTTTTTTTTTAAGATTTATTTTATTTATTTGAAAGACAGAGTTACAGAGAGAGGTAGAGACAGAGAGAGGGGTCTTCCATCTGCTGGTTCACTTCCCAGATAGCCAGAGCTGTGCCAATCCAAAGCCAGGAGCCAGACGCTTCTTCCCGGTCTCCCATGTGGGTGCAGGGGCCCAAGGACTTGGGCCATCTTCTACTGCTTTCCCAGGCCATAGCAGAGAGCTGGATCAGAAGAAGGGCAGCCAGGACTAGAACCTGTGCCCATATGGGATGCTGACGCTTCAGGTCAGGGCATTTAACCTACTGTGCCACAATGCCGGCCCCACATGTTCCATTTCATCTGGGCATTTTGGTTGGCAGGAATAGAGCACAGGGTAGCTCCAATTCCTACAGAAAAGCCGGCCTGGAAGCTTCTGGCAGGAACCTGGGAAGCCCCTGGCTGCATCCCCAACTCCAGGCAGTTTCAGCAGGAGAGGGGCATGGAATGACCAGCTGGAGGCTGCAGTGACACCGAAGCAAAGGACCAGAAGTCAGAGCCGGGAGACTCGCCTCCTGGTAGTTGTACAGCCTCAGTTTTCTCATCTGTCAAGTGGTCATGGAGTTGTGCGCCTGTTCAATCCTCCCCTCCGCCGCAACAACGCAGGGCTGGTGTGAGGAGGGTGGAGCGATGACCGAGAAAAGGCTATGGAACCGTAGGGAGAGGTCACCCCGGGCTCCTGGCAGGCAGAGGAGACGGGACACTCCGGTCCTCACTCTCCAAGCCGGAGGACGGCAGCGGGGAGAAGGGGTCCGGCTTTGAGCAGCTTCAGGTGGGGAAAGGCTGACCCCACAGGACCCCAGATCCCAGCTTCCCCGGGATCAGGCTTCCCTGGAGAAAGCTCTTTCTCTGCAATTTCCTCTTTAGGTTGACAGAGAAAGAAAGAAAGAAAGAAAGAAAGAAAGAAAGAAAGAAAGAAAGAAAGAAAGAAAGAAAGAAAGAAAGAAAGAAAGAGAGAAAGAGAGAAAGAGAGAAAGAGAGAAAGAGAGAAAGAGAGAAAGAGAAAGAGAGAAAGAGAGAAAGAGAGAAAGAGAGAAAGAGAGAAAGAGAGAAAGAGAGAAAGAGAGAAAGAGAGAAAGAGAGAAAGAGAGAAAGAGAGAAAGAGAGAAAGAGAGAAAGAGAGAAAGAGAGAAAGAGAGAAAGAGAGAAAGAGAGAAAGAGGGAAAGAGGGAAGGAGGGAAGGAGGGAAGGAGGGAAGGAGGGAAGGAGGGAAGGAGGGAAGGAGGGAAGGAGGGAAGGAGGGAAAGAGGGAAAGAGGGAAAGAGGGAAAGAGGGAAAGAGGAAAGAGGGAAAGAGGGAAAGAGGGAAGAGGGAAGAGAGAGAGAGGAGAGAGGAGAGGAGAGAGAAGAGGAGAGAAAGAGAGAGAGAGAGAGAGAAAGAGAGAAAGAGAGAAAGAGAGAAAGAGAGAGAGAGAGAAAGAGAGAGAGAGAGAAAGAGAGAGAGAGAAAGAGAGAGAGAGAGAGAGAGAAAGAGAGAAAGAGAGAGAGAGAGAGAAAGAGAGAAAGAGAGAAAGAGAGAAAGAGAGAGAGAGAGAAAGAAAGAAAGAAAGAAAGGAAAAGGAGGGGAAGAGAGAGGAAGGGAGGGGAAGAGAGCAAGAAAGAGTAAACAGCATAGGTGGGTGGGAGGGAGCATCTGGGAGCACCCCCCCCCCCCGGGGAACCCACTAAGAGGCCGGGGTGGGGGAGGGGGCGGGCACCCGGTGCAGCGGTTAAAATGCCGCTTGGGACGCTTGTATCCCATGGTGGAGTGCTGAGGCTAAGTCCTGGCTCTGCTTCTGATTCCAGCTTCCTGCTAATGCACACCCTGGGAGGCAGCAGGTGATGGCCCTGCCACCCACATGGTAGGCCAGAATAGAGTTCTGGGTTCCTGGCTTTGGCTTGGCCCAGACCTGGTTGCTGTAGGCATTTGGAGAATGAACCAGTTGATGGAGATCTCTGTCTCTCTCTCTGTGTCTGCCTTTCCAAAGGGGGGGTGGGGGAGTCCGTAAGCCAGGCCCAAGGTTCCAGTGGCCACAGCAGCAGGCCCCTGGATGGGTAGGTGCACAGACAGGCTGGTTTAGCTGCAGGGCTGTCCTTCTGGCCCCCCCACCCCATGCCATGTCCAGCCTCTTTCCAGGATGAAGAAGGAGAGCACCTGCTTTGGATCCCCAGAGGGCCATATGACCTGGGGCCTCTCCAGACCTTGGTTGGAAAAGTAGCCAACAAAAGCATGCAGAGGGTCCTGCACGGGGTCTGACAGCCTCTGTTAGGAATTGCAAGGCTACTGGGACACAAATAGTGAATTCCAAGAACCTGGTAAAACAGGGCACAAGCATTTCATCTGGATCCTGACAATTTTTTCTGCCCATTCCCCTTTGGGCCGGCTCCAACTTTTGCAAGTGCCTTTCCCTGGGGCACTTCTACAAGTTCAAGCTCAGCTTACTGGGGCGATGTGGCTTTCTGCACGTCCGCAGGACCCTCCCGCAACAGGTACCAGAACTCGACTACGCTGTCCTTTCTCCAATAAAAGTATTCTCTGCTTTCCTTGCTGCCTCCTCGCCTTCTACTTCAAATCCCAAAATCCTAAAACACACACACACTAGGGAACAAACATTACTAAATTTGTCCAGGAGTTAGTGGCAGAGCCAGGACCCTGCATGACCGCCCCAGCCTGCTGCCCTGAGCTGCTCCTTGGCGGCAGAGAGCAGCTGGTGCCCTGGCTACGCCTTGGCGGTAGCGGCAGCTCTGAGTCCCGGGAGGGAACCCGCCAGGCACAGCCTCTCGCCCTGAGGATTGCCGTTGCCAAGGCTGCCTCTCACGGAGGCCCCGGGACAGCCGGCCAGGAGTAGCCCTCGGCAGGCGGGCGTGGGCTCCCTTGGGCCAGCACTCCTGCTGTGCCCAGGACAGCAGTGGGGGATGGGCTCCTGGATGTTTATCTTGAGATTTCTCCCCAAACACCTGTCTGGGAGGCCCAGATCAGCACCGCTCTGCTCTCAGTCAGCAGGGAGAGGGGTCCTCCTCTGAGAGCTGCCCCCTACAGCAGACCTGGGACCCACAAGCCTCGACAAAACTCGAGAGGACAATGCGGGGGGGGGGGCAAGTTACAACGTAGGAGGGCCACTTCCTGGCTGCAAAGCCCCACTCTGCATTTTCCCTCCTGCGTGTGATCCCTGCATCTCTAAATGCCACCCATTCAAAGACCTTATTTCCTTCCTCTGCTGCCCTGCCCCTTGCAGGTGGCCTTCGTGATGTCGTCAGCACAGTCCCTGACCCCTGGCGCAGAGCAAAGATTTGTGGTAAACGCAAAGGTATGTTGACTGGAGACAAAAGAAACTGAGCTGTTGCTTTTTTTTTTTTTTTTTTTTTTTTTTTTTTAGAGACAGAGGAAAAGCCAGAGAGGGAGGAAGAGAGAGAGAGAGAGAGAGAAGGAGAGATGCCCATCCCACTGGTCTATTCCCCAAATGCCACAAAGGCCACGGCCCCAGCTGAGGTCAATCCCGGTCTCCCACATGGGTGGCAGAACCCAAACACTCAGGCCATTACCTGCTGCCTCCCAGGGCCTGCACTGGCAGACGCTGGAATCAGGAGCCAGGGACACACATCAAGCCCAGGCACTCCAGTGTGGGATTTGGGCCTCTTATTTGGCGTCTTAACCTTTAGGCCAAACCCTTGCCCCCTAGGATTGGATTCTTTGGGGGTTCTCAAAGGTATTTAAGAGGTCACAGGACCAAATCAACAGAGAGGTCACAAGACATTTGACCTGTTTCATCTATACCTTGCTCTACCTGCCAATAGAGATTTCAGTATTTAAAAAAAAAAGCAACATTGATAAACTTTCTAAACTGGAGAGAATGCATTGTTCAACACTTGTTCATCGGAAAACACACTAAGGTATAAAAATGTAGTGAATTTCTGCATGTTTATATATATATGCATATATATATATATGAATCTTTTTTAGCAGTGGTGTGATCCACAAGTGGAAGATTCCACACCTGATCCCATATGATGTTTTGCAGTTCAAACACAGCTGCATTAAAAGTAATGTATACAATTACCTTCGGGCCATGTGTGTAAGAAGCGTAAGTGACTTTTATGTTTAGCTTTGAGGCCTATCCCCAAGATAATGCATTATGTTCATACAGATATTCCAAGTATTTCAGATAAGGGATGCTCAACCTGTACACACGTCAGCATGCATTTTTATTGAGCCACAACATGCATGCAGCTGCACTGTTAAGATCTCAGCATGCAGACTTGCAGTCATTTGCTAGGTACAGATTTGTTCGGATGTACATTGAGACACATGCGCCAGTCGCGGCCATCTGCAGGCACTCAGAGGTGCATCACCCGGGGCAAGAAAAGGAAGCAGGCAGAAGGCAGATTTCTGCGATTAGGAGTCCAGGCCCCATGACAGCGCCAACCCCGGACTCTCAGATGCTAGAAGGGTGTGTGGCTGGAGAGAGTGGGAGGGCAAGTGGGGAAGCTGACCTCCCAGGGATGGGGGAAAGGGAACCCTTGGCTATTTGTGAAAAATTTATTTTCAGGGCCAGTGTCATGGTCTAGATCCAGCTTCTTGCTAATGGCCTGGGAAAGCAGTGGAGGATAGCTCAAATGCTTGAGCCCCTGCTACCCATGTGGGAGACCCAGAACAAGCCCCTGGCTGCTGGCTTCAGCCTGGCCATATCCTGGCCATTCTGCCATTTGGGGAATGAACCAGCAGATAGATAGAAGATCTCTCTCTCTCTCTTTCTCTCTCTCTCTCTCTCTAACTCTGACTTCCAAATGAATAAATCTTTAAAAAATATTATTTTCATTTTATTTGAAAGGCAGATTGAGAGAGAGAGAGAGAGAGAGAACCAATCTCATATCCATCCCATCCACTGGTTCATTCCCCACATAACCACAGCAGCTGGGGCTGGGCCAGGCTGAACCCAGGAGCTGAGAACTCAGTCCAGGTCTCTCACGTGGGTGATAGGGACCCAGGTACTTGAGTTATCACCTGCTGCTTCTCTGGGTGCTTATCAGCAGGAAGCTGGAATTGAGAGCCAAGTCAGGGCTCTATCCAGCCCCTCTGATATGCGGTAGTGGCATCTGAACCGCTGGGCCACACCTACAACCTGTCAGGCCAGAGATGGCTAACTGGTCACACCTGTGTGTCCACTCCTCCCTCACCCCATGGAGGCTGACCTCAGCATTCTTTGCAGCTGACAAACACTGCCCGCTTTTCAAGCTGCAGCCTGGGAGTCGCTAGACTGAGTTCATTGCCTCTTTCGGGCCCCACAACAGCCCATTATTCGGGTTGTGCTTCCACTTGACACAGAGGAAGCCAAGGTTCAGAGAGATGGAGTGATTTTGCCCCCCCCCCCCCCCCAGGACTCAGAGATAGGCAGTCAATATTCAAATCCAGGCGATTATCTGAGTCCAAATTCCCCTTTCCCATCAGGCCTGGGGAGCTGCAGAGAGCCCTCGGGGCTTCCTTTCCCTTACTGTGCAATTAGCTTCAGAGCCTGGTGCTGGGGTCACGCTCACCAGCTTGAGGCTGGGAAGAGTCTTCCCCTGGCCGTTCCCTTCCCCACCGGAGCACAGAACCTGTGCAAACCCCAGCCCAGGGGATGGGAGAGGCTGGCTCCCAACCCCCCGGTGCTGCCACGTCCTTGCCTAGAGCTCTGCTCTGACCTGCAGCCAGCAAGACAGAGGGGTTCGGGAAAGTTCTTGGGAACTTTCCAGTGAGACTTACAGGGAAATGCCTTAGCTTTAAGGGAAATTCCACCAAAGAAATAGCTCAATTAAACTTCTTTCAGTAGCCCGGGGACAGCCCAGGCCAGGACTGGCTGTGTATAAAGCTGAGAGGTCAGATATCAGAACCTATCTTACAGCCCCCTGGAAAAAATGATATTGCTAACCTCTATCAGTCATTTGGACTCTAGTATGAACGAGTTCTCCCATGCATTTTCCCAGAAACTGTGAAGCCCTAAGACCTTGTGGTGAGTAGAGACCAATCTGGGAGGCTACACAGATTGTAGGTTCAAACCCAGCTTCTCCCACTTTGCAAATTCAGTTACTCTACCTCCCTACGTGGGGGAGTAATCAGTAATAAGTTGTTGAGACCATGGGTAGAAACACCTGAGCAAAAAACACTGGGCATACAGTAAGTATTCAATCGTACTTGCCAGCTTGCTGGTATAGGAGTAAAAAGTATACCTTTTCCTCTCCCATGTCAATGGGCACAACCAAAAATTGTGCCTACTGCCTGCTCTCCTTCCTTGCTTCTTTCCTACTTTCTTCTCTTTCCCACAGCGCCTCAGGCCGAGCAGGCAGAAGGAAGATGCCCATGGTGCAACTGCTCCAGGGCAAGACCTGGGGAGCAGCCTCAGGCAGAGCCCTGGGTGGCCCCACTAATACCAGAGCTGGAGGCTGGAGCAGGGCTCCCCGGGTGGGGGTGGGGGTGGGGGGCTGTCTGGAACCAGCCTTGACAGCTGTGCTGCAGAGTGGCCCATGGGCTGACCTCATCGCTGACGTCAGCCACATCAGGGACCCAAGGCAGGTGGGGAGAGGGCTCTTCACCCGGCCAGGCCCTAGGGATGGGCAGACAGGACCACGCTTTGGGTCCTGCTCTATAGCTCAATGTTCTCTACCCAGTGGAGGCAGAGACAACTCAAGTGGTGGTGTTGGGGAAAAAATATGAGATGTTCAGATCATATAAATGCAACCCTGTCAGGCGGCAAGGCCAAGTGTGCAGCTCTGCCCCCTCCCCCTCGATGACCAAGGGTTCCGACTACACAAAGCCTGCATCACTTACACTGGAGGAAAAATGCATCAGAAACAAAACAGGCAAGTGAGAACTTGGGGAAAGATCTTTGAATGCATACCACGTAAGGAGATAATATCCACATTACTAGAAAGTTTTCCAAGCCAGAGGGTGAATATCCAAAAAGACAGTGGGCTACGAAGGGCAAAGCAAGTCAATAAGATGCAAAATAGCAATGAGTACATGCATATAAATTCAATTGCATTCCTCAGCAAAACAATGACAATGAAAATGAGATAGTCTTTTAAAAATCTTATGTTAGGGAAAGAGAAAAAAGTTTTTGAAAATCCAGGGTGGCTTTGGCCGTAGCTGTGGCTCACTAGGCTTATCCTCCGCCTGCGGCGGCGCCAGCACTCTGGGTTTTAGTCCCGGCAGGGGCACCAGATTCTGTCCCCGTTGCCCCTCTTCCAGGCCACCTCTCTGCTGTGGCCAGGGAGTGCAGTGGAGGACGGCCCAAGTGCTTGGGCCCTGCACCCCATGGGAGACCAGGAGGAAGCACCTGGCTCCTGCCTTCGGATCGGCACAGCGCGCCGGCCGTAGCAGCCATTTCGCGGGTGAACCAACGGAAGGAAGACCTTAAAAAATAAATAAGTAAAAGGAAAAAAAAGAAAAAAAAAAGGAAGTCCAGGGTGGTCTGAATGTGAAGAAATGATACACGAACCCTCCTGGATGAGTTAGGAATTGGAGCACACTTCATGGGAGAGAGCGAGCAGATCACTGCAAAATTCTTTGCTTACATGGAAATTCTGCTGAGGAATGCATGCTGGGATGTAATACCAAAAGAAATCCAAGATGTATAGGATATTCACGGTGTCAGCTCTTAACAGTGAAAAATTGGAATCATGCTAAATGTTGAATAGGGTATAAGAAATACCATTATGAGGCCGGCGCCGTGACTCACTAGGCTAATCCTCCGCCTTGCGGCACCGGCACACCGGGTTCTAGTCCCGGTCGGGGGGCCGGATTCTGTCCCGGCTGCCCCTCTTCCAGGCCAGCTCTCAGCTGTGGCCAGGGAGTGCAGTGGAGGATGGCCCAAGTGCTTGGGTGTGCCGGCCGCAGCACGCCAGCCGCGGCGGCCATTGGAAGGTGAACCAACAGCAAAGGAAAACCTTTCTCTCTGTCTCGCTCTCTCACTGTCCACTCTGCCTGTAAAAAAAAAATACCATTATGTGTAGGGAGCAACTGGGAGCAACTCGGACTAGACTAAGTTACTGGAATTAAGACTTATTCTATGCATCTGCTCTCCCACAATATGGCGCTGGGAGAGGAGGAAACAGCTTCTACACAGCTGCCTCCAGTTCAACCAATAAACTGTAGGACCTGCTCCTGATTGGAGGAGAGCAGCGTACTCGGCGTGTGGGTAGCAGAGTTGGGATTGGTGGAAGAGGGCTATAAAGGAGGAGAGAGACAACATGCACCAGGAACATCTATCTGAAGGAACACCTGTGCAGCCCCTGAGAGCCGGCCGGCGGTGTGCCGCTCCCCCGCGGAAGTGGGGAAAGTGGCTAGGGGGAACCGCCCTTCCACGGAGGTGGAAGGGTCGGTAGCCAACCCGGGAAGAACCAGCAGCAAACCCGGGGAGGGCCGAGCAGACGAAAGAACAGCGCAGGGTCCTGTGTCGTTCCTCCGCGAAGACAGGGAGCGACAATTATGATTCTCTTTTTTTCTGTAAAGTATTTGTTGACATGGGAAAATGTACATATTATTAAATAGAAAAAGATAAAACATGATAGTATGAGAGCCAGCATTTTTGTGGTACAGTGGTGTGAGCGGGCACTTGTAACATGAACATCCCATATCAGAGCAATAGTTCCAGTCCTCATTGCTCCACTTCCAATCCAGCTCCCTGTTAATATGCCTGGGAACACAATAGATGATGGTCCAAGTACTTGGGCCCCTGCCACCCATATGGGAGACCCAGATTGAGTTCTGGTTTTGGCCTATCCCAACCCTGGCCATTGCAACCACTTGGGGAGTGAACCAGCAGGTGGAAGATCTCTCTTTCTGTCATTCTGTCTGTCAAAAACACACATGCATACATACCTAAATATTTTTTAAAAAACATAACAGTATGAGCTCATTTTTGTAGAAACTACATACATAAGTGCTTCATAGATTTTGCTGAAAAATAGAATTGTTAGTAAAATGGTGCCATCTTATTGGGGCACCATCTATGCCCTAGACGTCATCTTAGGCTCCGGCCCTCATTGCCACCTTGCACGGTGAGGTTCAAGGTCCTAAATCCCATGGCCCAACCACAGGTGTCAGCTCCACCCTGACCCTAATGGGATTCTCTGCTCCTGCTTCCCTGACCCCAACAAGGGTATAACAGGACCTGCTTCTGCACACGTGCCCTCTCTCTCCTGATTCTCTCTTGACCCCCCTCTCTTTTTTTTCCTCGCTCCTTTCCTCCAACCTGTAAGATTTCCTCTGTCAATACACCCTTTCCCTTACTCCGGTATTTGGTGTGTTTTGTGGTGGCCTTACAGGAATTAAAAGGTAAGTTGATTTTGGTATAATTGTGGATAATTTTCCCATGAACTTTTGAAGACTCCGTGTATGCCTATGTGTGTCTGCAAAAAATCAAGAATGTTGGGATGCGCTTTGGTGTAGTGGTTAAGCTGCTGCTTGGGGGTGCCTGGTTTTGGGTCCCAGCCCTGCTCTCCATTCTAATTTCCTGCTAGTATTCACCCTAGGAGGCAGCAGGCGATGGCTCAAGCACTTGGCTTCCTTTCACCCACTTGGGAGATCCAGACTGAGCTCCTAGTTCTTGGCTTTGGCCTGGCCTGGCTGTGGCAGTTGTGGGCATTTGGGGAGTGAACCATTAAATGGAAGATATTCTCTCTCTCTCTCTCTCTCTCTCTCTCTCTCTCCTCCCTCCCCCTTTCAAATAAATAAAATAAAAACTTTAAAAACTAAGAATGTATTCTAAAATACTACTGGTGAATAGATCAGTGCAGTGGTATTTATGGGACTTGGGGATTTTGTTTTTCTGTTCCCCCCCCTTTTTTAATTGGGTATTTGACTTTAATAATGAGAAAAATATTACAAATGAATGAAATAGTTAAAAGAACCATTTGCCTTCTCCCCAGTCTCTCACACCCATGCTCCTATACTCTTAGCCTGTGCTGTCAATCCACGGCCACAGTCCTGGGTTGGAAAGTGGAGTTTACGCCTTGACTGAGGTCAGCCCAAGACTGGTGAAGTTCTCCCTTTCCCCGCAGATCTTCAGAGCCCTGGTCCTCGAAGTTGTGATGAGACTTGGAGAGAGAGAGAGAGAAGGGAAGAAGCCTTCCAGGACAGCAGACACCTGCGCCCCTGTGATCTCCAAACAGGAGCCAGGCCCCCAGCCAGCGCCTGTCGGCAGGCTGGTCTCTGAATCGCGAGCATCTCCTAAGTCTCTCATCCCTGTGGTCCCCTAGTTGCCATCCCCCTTGAGGCTCGCTTGTCCATTTTTTCTCACTTTGGTGAATTACTCAGTGAATTGCCAACATGCTTTTTGCTTCTTCTTAAAAATACTATCTACTTGAAAAGCAGAGACAGAGAGATCCATTCATTGGTTCAAATGCTTACAACTGCTACAAAGGCTAGGTCCGGCTGAAGCCACAGCCTGGAACTCCATCCACATCTTCCCTATGGGTGGCAGGGACCGAGGTACTTAAGATGTCACCTGCTGCCTCCCAGGGTGAGCACCAGCAGGAAGCTGGAGTCAGAAACAGAACAGGGGAGGCAGGCGTCCCAAGCTGTGTCTTAACCTCTGCACCACAAGCTCCGCCCCCAGATCTTTCTCTTTACGTAAGCCCAGTCAGCCACTGTTGCTTTCAAGCCAAGAGCCATCTGATTCACCATCCACACAGATCTGAGAGTGGAGGAGAGGAGGGAAGAAAGGGGGCTTGCTTTTTTAGTGCGGGCCTGCTACACGCAGGCCTACTGTGCGCCAGCACTGGGCTAGGTACCCCCACACCATTTCTCCTTGTGTCCTAACAGCCTTTGGGGTGGGCTTTATTAGGTCCCTTCTAACAGAGAATGAAGTGGATGCTTACTGTAGGGGAGCCACTTGCCCAGCCTGACAAAGTGGGTTGGTGTCAGATACTGGGTGGAGCCCATGTTGGTCCCATCACCAAGTTCAGGACAGTGAGAGAGAGAGACAGAGAGAAAGGTCTTCCTTTTTCCGTTGGTTCACCCCGCAATGGCCACTCTGGCCGGCGCGCTGCAGCCAGCGCACCGCACTGATCCAAAGCCAGGAGCCAGGTGCTTCTCCTGGTCTCCCATGCGGGTACAAGGCCCAAGGACCTGGGCCATCCTCCACTGCCTTCCCGGGCCACAGCAGAGAGCTGGACTGGAAGAGGGGCAACCGGGACAGAATCCAGCGCCCCAACCGGGACTAGAACCCGGGGTGCCAGCGCCGCAGGTGGAGGATTAGCCTAGTGAGCCGCGGCGCTGGCCTCTTTGTACCTTTCTTGCTCTTTCTTTGAAAGAGTGACAGAAAGAGGAGGAGAAGAAAGAGAGAGCATACATCTGCTGGTCCACTCCCTATATGGTCCAGGCCAAAGCCAGGACCCAGGGACTCCATCTGGGCCTCGCACATGGGTGGCAGGGGCCTGAGTACTTGCACCATTTTCTGCTACTTTCGGAGATGCATTAGCAGGTAGCTGGATGGGAAGCAGATCAGCCAGTGCTCTGATACAGGATGCCAGCGTTGCAAGCAGCTTGACCCGCTGTGATAAAACGCTGGCCCCTCTGCTGGTTTCTTAGTTGACAAAGGGGAAGCCTTAGAATGTATTCTATTTTTCACTCACAAAATCGGAAGAGCACGCTCAGATCCCACCCTGGGCACGGCAGGATCTCAGGCAGACCTTGCAACCACCTCTGGGTACTACCAGGACATGCCCCCTTCTTCCTGGGCCCCTTCCTGGATTCACGCCCAGAGGACTCCCTGTGACCGAGCAGATGGGAAATGTTCTTATGTTCTGGGACGTAACATAGAGAAGACTTTCTGAGTCAGGGATAGCGGGTGTCAGGACGCAGGGCCAGGGGCTGGTTAGGGAGCAAGGGGAGGGTCCCGATGTGCAGAGGTGGCAGTCACGGGGCGTGATCCCTGGGCTGTGGGCAGCTTTCTGTGCTCTGCCTGAGGCCTGGAAAAGACAACACAGAGTGGGCCTGCGGGGCTGACCTCACTCACTCCCCGGGGCGGCCCCAGTCTCGGATAAGTGACTCCCCTCTGAAACTACTTCCAGCCCTCTTGGGTGGTGGGGGTGAGGAGGAGTGGTCCCTGGGAGTGAGGAAAGAGGAGTCATGGTCAGAATCCCCAGGCCTCGGGAAGGCCGTTGTGTACACACAGGGATCTTCCCACCAGGCGCAGGTGGGTTGGTGGGGCCGTCACAGTGACCCCTGCTGTCCGCTGAGTGCAGCTTGTGCTCCAGGCTCACCCAGCTCTCCTGGCCCTCACTGTGGGTCCCCAGAGGCAGGTGCACCTCCAGTCTCTGAATCCTCAGAACCAGGGTGGGACCTTCTGCCCGCCCAGGCTGGCCCAGAGCCAGCCCAGAGCCATCAATAACAGGTGGGTGGGGGAGGGAGACGGGATGTTGTTTTGCACCCCCAACCCCGTCGCTCAAGAACAGAGACAGAATAATTTAGCTCGTTCAATGAACAATTCCAATATGCCAGCTGTAGCCAGACTGCCCAAGATTGAAGCCTAGAAAAACCCTTGAGGTTATCACCATGGAGAAGACACGGAGGCCCTCAAGGGAGTCAGGACCTGAACCACTAAGCTGTCCACTCCAGGGGTGGAGGGGCTGGCATCTGGAGGGTAACAAAGCCCTCCTCTTCTGCTCAGGTCACATGCCACCTGTGACCACACTCCCCACCCTGGGCGAGTCACTCAGCACCAGCAGAAAATGCATCTCTTGTCTCTGATTGCCAATTTCTCTTTTCAAAAGGCTCTTTTAGAAGCTTGGTAGACGCCACATCAGCCATGGCCAACCCCACCATGTTCTTCCATCTTCCTGCAACCTCTACCTGTCTCCGCTTTGAATTTCTCCCTCAGGTGGAGACAAGAACTTAGAATTACCCCAGCTAGGAATCCTGTTCCCCACAACACTTGAGTACCAGCTCTGCTTCTTCTTCTTTTAAGATTTGTTTTATTTTTTTTTATTTTTTTATTTTTTTTATTTTTTGATAGGCAGAGTGGACAGTGAGAGAGAGAGACAGAGAGAGAAAGGTCTTCCCTTGCCGTTGGTTCACCCTCCAATGGCCGCCGCTGCAGCCGGCGCACCGCGCTGATCCGATGGCAGGAGCCAGGTGCTTTTTCCTGGTCTCCCATGGGGTGCAGGGCCCAAGCACCTGGGCCATCCTCCACTGCACTCACTGGCCATAGCAGAGAGCTGGCCTGGAAGAGGGGCAACCGGGACAGAATCCGGCACCCCGACCGGGACTAGAACCCGGTGTGCCGGCGCCGCAAGGTGGAGGATTAGCCTATTGAGCCACGGCGCCGGCTCTGTTTTATTTATTTGAAAGGCAGAGTTACACAGAGAGAGGGAGAGACAGAGAGAGATCTTCCATCACTGGTTCACTCCCTGGACAGCCATAAATGACCAGGACTGGGCCAGGCTGAAGCCAGGAGCCAGGAGCTTCTCTTCCATGGGTGCAGAGATCCAAGCTCTTGGGCCATCCTCTGCTGCCTTCCCAGGTGCATTAGCAGGGAGCTGGATCAGAAGTGGAGCAGCTGGGACTTGAACCAGTGCCCATATGCGAAGCTGGCGTCACAGGCAAGGGCTTTACTGCCACGCCACAATGCTAGTCCCCCAGCTCTGCTTCTGATCCCAGCTTCCTGCTAATGTGTACCAAGAGAAGCAACAGGTGATGATTCAAGTACTTGGAGTCCTACTCAAAATATGGGAGAGCCAGATGGAGTTCCTGGCTGTGGGCTTCATCCTGGCCCCAGCCCTGGCTTTTATGACATTTGGAGAGTGAACCAGCAAATGGAAGATGTCTCTTTGTCTCTCTCTCTCTGCCTTTCAAGTAGATGAAGGTAAACATCAAAAAAATTTTTTTTAATTAATTTATATGAAAAATGAACCTGAATCTTCTTTGAGAGATACAGAATGAACCCATCCTGAACAGGCCCCCAAACTTGCTCAGCCTCAGCTTAATCATTCACAAAGTGGGGAGAGTAAAGCTGTTTCAAAGGCTTGGGGTGCAGTGTGGACTCCATCAGTATTCCCTCCCATTCTTCTGATCCCAGCCAAACCATGAGCAAGCTCATCCTAATCTCTTTGAAGTCTTCATTCATTACATTTTTAAATTGTAACAACATCCACATAGCATTAAGCCTACCACATCAACGTTTCTGAGTGCATAACTCAGAGGCATCAAGCGCATTCACGTTGCTGTGCGGCCAAGGCCACCACTCATTTTCAAAACCTCGTCATCATCTGGGACTTGGAAGCAAGTCCCTCTACAAGTGCCCCGAATGCAAGGCACGGCATCACCAGGATCCTCGCCCTTCCTTGACGATCGCTAAGTAACCGCAGCTGGTGCCGCCAGACTCCTCAGTGACTGACAGCTGCGCGTGGCCCCTGGCTGAATGACGCGCACTTTTCCATCAGAAAGAACACGGTAGCGCTGGCGCATCAGGGAAGGCCTTGAGCACCGCTGACCAATCGGGAAGCCTGATACGTGCTGAGCACGCACTGCTCACCTCCCAGCTTCCAGGCTTGGCACTCACCGCCTAGACCACCACTGAGCGTCGGCTGCCCGGCCCCTGGCGCTGCGCACTGCAGGGAACGCCTACTTCCCCCACCACCCCCCGTCAGTGATTGGCTTCCTGTGCGTCCGGTGAGGGAGCCCAGTTCGGGGGTTCCACGGCACCTTCTCCAGCTAGTTTTGGGGGGCGGTTCAGACACAGATTGAAGCTCTGTACCCGTGAAACCCAGGCTCCTGCGGGCCCTCCGCCGCCAGCCCCTGATAGCTCCCATGCTGTCTTAGTCTCTCTGAATCTGGCTATTTTAGGGACCTCACAAGCAGAACCCTAGAACATTTGTTCTGCGGCTGGCTTCTTTTATTTAGTAATGTTTTCAAGGCTCATCCATGTCATAGCATATGCCAGAATTTAATTCCTTCTTACTGCTGAAAATTATTCCATTGATGTACTCATAATACCACATTTCAAAAATAATCTAAAATTTCTATTTATTTATTTATTTATCTATCTATCTGAAGGAGATGGAGAGTCAGAGGTTTCCTGTCCACAGGTTCACTTGCCAAATGCCCTCAACAGCAGGGTCTGGACCAGGAAGCTAGGAGCTCTGAGAACTCAATCCAGGTCTCCCATATAAGTGGCAGGGACCCAAAAACTTGAGCCATCAACTGCTACCTCCCAGGACGTGCATTAGCAAGAAGCTGGAATGGAGAGCTGAGCCTGGACGGAGCCCAGACACTCCTATGTAGGATGCAGGCGTCCCAGGCAGGATCTTAGCCACTACACCTACTCTGTCTACACCACCTTTTATCTGTTCGCCCATCGAGGGACTTTTGGTCTGTTTCCACCTTTGGCTAGCGTGGACCAATGCTGTACGGTTCATTAATTTTATAACCAATGTGTGCATAAAACTTTTCAATTTACAAAGCGTATTTATTTACAGCAGATGACTCAATGATCACAAAGTAGATTTCCTTCTCCCATTTTATGGAGGCTCAGATGTGCCCAAGGTCACATCCCTGGTGGAACTTGAGCGTAGAGCTTGTGCAAAATAGAGCCTGCTCTGTGGATCACCATGTAATTAGCAGGCTTTCCCTTCTGCCTGCCCCCCCACCCCCGCCCCGCCGCCCCAGCCAGACTCCGGAGTTCCTCGAAGCCACATCCGAGTCTTGTGCACTTTGCGTCTGACAGGCAGAGGGTGGTGGACGCTCAATGAACATTTGACGAGGCTCTGTTACTCAGGGGCCTGGCTAGGAGGCCAGCTGCCAGCCACACCCAGGCCCCTCCCTGTGGCCACATGAAGTGCTGCCTCTCTACTCTCACCAGAAGCAGGTGCTGGACCCCCAGCAGTCAGTCCCTGAGATGGACTTCTAGATTTTTCTCTAATACCTGAGTTTACGGCTCTTCCAGCACGATGCTCTCGGCTTGAGCAGGACCATGGGAAACAGGGTCCCCTGTTTGCTCTTGGAAAAGTGACCTTTCTTCAGCCTCTCCCTCCCCACCCCACTAGACTTTCTCTGCCCCGTACCCTCCCTCAGCCAGGCCTGTTCTAACTGCTCTGAATGACCCTCACCCTCTTCATTTATAGTTCAATTGAAAGATAAGACACAGCCAGAGGGAGATCTTCCACCTACTGGTTCACTCACCAAATGCCTTCAACAGCCAGGGCTGGACCAGGCCAAAGGCAGGAGCCTGGTCTCCCACATGGGTGGCAGGGGCCCAAGCACTTGAGCCATGATCTGATGCTTACCAGGAACATGAGCAGGGAGCCCGATCATAAGCGGAGGAGTTGGGACTTGAACCAGCACTCCAATATGGGATATGGGCATCCCAAGTTGCAGCTGAATTGTGTGTGCCTTAAGTCCATCCTGGAATTGCTGTTTATAGAAGCTTTATTGAAATATAATTTACCATACAATTCACTCATTTAAAAGGTACAGTTCAATGGGTTTTAGCATATTCAATGATATGTGTAACCTTCATCACAGTCAATGTCAGACCATTTTCATGGCCCTAGAGAGAAGCCCCTTTTTTTCTTTAAACTTTTATTTAATAAATATAAATTTTGAAAGTACAACTTTTGGATTATAGGGGGTTTCCCCCCATAACTACCCTCTCACCCGCAAACCATCCCATCTCCTACTCCCTCTCCCATACCATTCATTAAGATTTTTAATTATCTTTATATACAGAAGATCAACTTAGTATATACTAAGTAAAGATTTCAACAATTTGCACCCACACAGACACACAAAGTATAAAGTACTGTTTGAATACTAGTTTTACCGTTAATTTGCAGAGTACAACACATTAAGGACAGAAGTCCTACATGTAGAATAAGTGCACAGTGACTCCCGTTGTTGATTTAACAATTGACACCCTTATTTATGATGTCAGTAATCAACCGAGGCTCTTGTCATGAGCTGCCAAGGCTATGGAGGCCTCTCTGACCTTATTTAGACAAGGCCATAATCAAAATGGAAGTTCCCGGGACTAGCACTGTGGCACAGGGGGTTAAAGCCCTGGTCTGAAGCACCAGCATCCCATATGGGCGCTGGTTCTAGTCCCAGCTACTCCTCTTCCCAGCTCTCTGTTGTGGCCTGGGAAAGCAGTAGAGGATGGCCCAAGTCCTTGGGCCCCTGCACCCCCGTGGGAGACTTGGAAGACGCTCCTGGCTCCTGGCTTTGGATTGGCGCAGCTCCAGCCATTGCGGCCATCTGGGGAGTGAACCATCGGACAGAAGACCTCTCTCTCTCTGCCTTGCCTCTCTCTGTGTAACTCTGACTTTCAAATAAATAAATAAATCTTTAAAAAAAAAAAGTGGAAGTTCTCTCCTCCCTTCAGAGAAAAGTACCTCCTTCTCTGATGGCCTGTTCTTTCCACTGGGATCTCACCCACAGAGATCTTTCATTTAGGTCATTTTTTTTGCCAGAGTGTCTTGACTTTCCATGCCTGAGAAACTCTCATGGGCTTTTTAGCCAGATCCAAATGCCTTAAGGGCTGATTCTGATGCCAGAGTGCTGTTTACGGCATTTGCCATTCTATGAGTCTGCTGTGTAGCCCGCTTCCCATGTTGGATCGTAAGAGAAGCCCCTTTTGCTATCACTCCCCATCCCCCAACCCCTCTGATGGCCTCTGTCTGTGAAAGTGCCTGTCTTGGACTTTTCCGATAAATGGAATCACATGATCTTTCGGGTCTTTTTTTCACTTAACATCACAGTTGCAAGGTTCATCCACCCGGGAGGAATCAGTCCTGGTTCTCAGCCTGGGTCTTTGAAACAAGGCTGCAGAAGTCACTGTGCTTTCCCAGGGGATGCAACCCCTTTTCCTCCAGCTCTCTGACCCCTGCTCTCCACTTCCCTCCTTGGGAGGACTTCTTCCCTTCAGGCCAGGACCCTCTGTCAGCACCTCCCCCGAGGGCCAGGCCTGGGGGCAGGATGCCTGGGAAAGCTGTAGCCAGCTCCTCTTCCACACAGCTGGGGCCGGGCCTGCTTGCGGATTCAATTCGGCTTTGGGGTTGGTGCAAGCATAGGGGTTGGGGTTGGGGCGGGGGTGGGGCTGGGGATCAGGAGGCACAGCCTCCAGTCCTGTTCTAGTCATCCAGGAACTACAAGGCCTGGGGCAGGTCCCTGAAGGCATCCTCTGACCACATGATGCCTCAGGGGCGGAAGACCCTCCAGGGAGCCCCCTCCAGCATTTACACACACACACACACACACACACACACACACACCCCAGAACCAGTGCCACCAGTGGGGCGCCTCCAAGCCTGCAGAAAACCCTGGAATATTGTATGGATGGGCTATCACTTTTGTTTTCTCATGTTTTACTTTCAATTTTAACTTCCAAAGTTTGTTTATCCAGTATTTCTTTTCTTTTCTTTTTTTAAAGAGAATGTTACCGGCCATTAGTCAAGTTACGTGGCCATGAGTGGGAAAGGGGAGGGTTGCGGGTGGGAGGGACAGTATGGGGGGGAAGCCATTGTAATCCATAAGTCATACTTTGGAAATTTATATTCATTAAATAAAAGTCAAAACAAAACAAAAAAAAATGGGCAAAGAACTCAGATAGTCGAAAAGAATATATACAAGTGATCAACAAGTAAAAATCACCCAACATCACTAAAAAAAAAAAAAAAAAAAAAAAGGCTCCCTTTGGAGGGCTCTGTGGGGAGGGGAGAGGGGACAGGAAGCTGGCATTCCCCACCCCACCCACCGCCCTGCCTCCACCTGGCCCTGGGGACCCCTGCCCCGTGAGCCTGTGTGGCTGGCTGTCTTGGGTCCCTCCAGGGTGTGCTGAGGACAAGTTTCCGATGGGCCCCAGGGCTGACGGAGTGGAAAGGTAGCTCCATCCAGGACTGGCTGCCACAGCAGTCTGACTGCGTGTGAGCCCCTCCCGGCCCCGGACGCCAGCCTCCGCCACAGCTGCTGCCGGCCGTGTCCTGCGGGGTTCGGCATCGTCGTCCTCAGAACACCGAGGCTTCACTGGAATGCAGCTGCCCCCTTCACTGGATGACCTGTTTTTTCTTTCCTTCAGAGCAGGAAGGGAGACCCTGGGATGACCCTGAGTACGATAAACCCTGGAAATGGGGAGGAAGGCACAGCCAGAGGGCCCTGGAGGCAACTTGGGGGTGACTCAGTGGTGCCCCACACTGCTGGGGCCTGCCTCGCTGGCAGGAATGGGCCCCCTGAAGGGGTGAGGAGTGGGGGACAGTCAGAACTCTGCTCTCTTTCCTTCCTTTGAATGCTCATCTGCAAATTATATCGGGGTATGTGTTGCCACGGGTTAAGCCAGAGCTTGCAGCGCCGGCATCCTATATGGGCGCTGGTTCAAGTCCCAGCTGCTCCACTTCCGACCCAGCTCTCTGCTATGGCCTGGGCAAGCAGTGGAGGATGGCCCAAGTGCTTCGGCCCCTGAACCCACATGGGAGATCCAGAAGAAGCTCCTGGTTCCTTCCTTCTGCTTAGACCAGCCTTGGCCATTGTGGCCATTTGGGCAGTGAACCAGCAGATGGAAGATCTCTCCCCTTTCTCTGTAATTCTGCTTTTGAAATAAATAAAAACATTTTTAAAAAAATTAAAAACTGGGGCCAGCGCTGTGGCACAGGTTAACCCTCCTCTTGTGGCGCTGGCATCCCATATGGGCACCGGTTCTAGTCCCGGCTGCTCCTCTTCCAATCCTGCTCTTTGCTATGGCCTGAGAAAATCCTTGGGCCCCTGCACTCACAAGCGAGATCCAGAAGAAGCTCCTGGCTCCTGGCTTCGGATTAGCTCAGTTCCAGCCATTGTAGCCATTTGGGGAATGAACCTACAGATGGAAAACCTTTCTTCCTATTTCTCCCTCTCACTGTCTGTAACTCTACCTCTCAAATAAATAAATAAAACCGTTTAAAAAATTAAAAATTAAAAAAGAAGAAATTTTTGACTTGAATGTAATTAAATGTATTCACCTTGTTCCTTAAGGTTTTGCATTTTTGTGTCCTGCCTAAGATTATAAATGAGGAACATTTAAAAAACTAATAAGGGCGGGTGTTGTGATGCAGTGGGTTAAGCTGCCAGTTAGAACACTAGAATTCTGTACCAGACTGTCTGTGTGAGTCCTGGACCTCCGCTTCTGATCCAGCTCCCTGCTCACGAATCCCAGGAGGCAGTGGGTAATGGCCCAGTAATTGGGCGCCTGCCTCCCACGTGGGAGACCTGGATGAAGTTCTTGGATCCTGGCTTTGATCTGCCCCGTCTTGGCTGCTGCAGGTGGAAGCTCTGTCTGTTGTTCTTTCAAAGAGATGACAATAAATAAACATTTAAAAAAATTCTCCAAATATAAAAAATAAACATATAAAATATGGAAAATAAAATATGGAATCTGGGGCTGGCATTGTGACTCAGGGGGTTAACCCGATGCCTGCAACACTAGCATCCTATATGGGCACGGGTTAGAGTCCCAGCTGCTCCATTTCTCATCCAGCGCTCTGCTAATGCACCTGGAAAAGCAGTAGAAGATGGCTCAAGTGCTTGAGCTCTTGCCATCTACATAGGAGACCTAGACTGAGTTCTAGGCTCCTGGTTTTGACCCGATCTAGACCTGGCCTTTGTGGCCATTTGGGGAGTGAATTAGCAAATGGAAGATCTCTCTCTCTCTCCCTCTCTCTCTCATTCTCCTCTCAATTAAGTAAAATAAAACTTTAAAAAAATAAAAATATGGAATTTCACAAATTCATATTAAGAGAAATGCTGATTCCATGTTTCACATGATCAAGTTAGCAAACATGCTAAAGATTTATAATGTGTTGCTTTGGCAAAACTGATGAGGAACAGGTACTCTCTTCCTTTTTTGCTAGATATATAAATTGATATATCCCTTATCAAGGGCATTTGACTGTAATTATAAAAGTTAAAGGCAAGCATTCTGTTTGATCTAACAATTCTACTCCTGGGAATATATTCTCAGCTATTGCACATGTATGAAATGACAGATGTGAAAGGTAGCCATTACTGCACTGTTTTGTAACAGCAAATGAAATCATCTAAAAGTTCATCATATGTAACTAGTAAAAACACATTATATCCATGATATGGCCTCATATACAGTTTAAATAAAGATTGAGGAAGATTTTTAAAAAATCTTTTTTTTTGGTTCCACTTGTCACTCTTCAGTGTATCCTACAAAACCTATTTGTTGGAAGTGCTATAAAGCTGTGAATTTGTCAAAGTCCAGTAATATAGAAGCCAAAAGAAGCAAAAGGCCAATAAAATTCATAATTTCTTAACAAAAAAATCTTTTAAATTGATTTTTATTTATTTGAAAGGCAAACACAGACATCCAGTGACAGTGAGAGAGGGAGTGTGATTTTTCATCTACTAGTTCACTCCCCAAATGCTCACAACTGCCTGGGCTGGGCCAGGACAAAGGCAGGACCTAGAACCCAACCCAGGTCTCCTATATAGGTAGCAGGGCCAGAGCCACTACCTGCTCGTCTCAGGGTGCACATTAACAGGCAGATGGAATAGGGAGTGAAGCTGGTATCTCTGAAATGGGATACAGGTGTCCCACATTGCATCTTAACTGCTGTGCCAAATGCTTTTTGAAGCTTTTCAATCCCATTCATAATTTCTACCCCCAAAAACCTATGTATAAATTTAATGAAGTGAACAGTCTCTATAAGGAAAACTACAAAACACATGGAAAATAAATTGAAGAAGCTGGAGCCGAGGCTCACTAGGCTAATCCTCCGCCTGCGGTGCCGGCACACCGGGTTCTAGTCCCGGTCGGGGAGCCGGATTCTGTCCCGGTTGCCCCTCTTCCAGGCCAGCTCTCTGCTGTGGCCAGGGAGTGCAGTGGAGGATGGCCCAAGTGCTTGGGCCCTGCACCCCATGGGAGACCAGGAGAAGCATCTGGCTCCTGCCATCGGATCAGCGCGGTGCACCGGCTGCAGTGCGCCGGCCATGGCGGCCATTGGAGGGTGAACCAATGGCAAAGGAAGACCTTTCTCTCTGTCCCTCTCTTTCTCACTGTCCACTCTGCCTGTAAAAAAAAAAAAAAAAAAAAAAAGAAATTGAAGAGATCGTAAAACACAGACATCCCATGTTCACAGATGAAAACTACTGATGGTGTTAAAATACCCACACTATCCAAAGCAGTCTGCAGATTCAGTGCAACTCCTATAAAAATCCCAATGACATTCTTCACAGAAACAGGTAAGAAGAGGTCAACTTTGTGACCCAGCAGGTTAAGCTGCCACCAGCAAAGCTGGAATCCCATATGGGTGCCAGTTCTAGTCCCAGCTGCTCCACTTCTGATCCAGCTCTCTGCTAACACACCTGGGAAAGCAGTGAAAGATGGTCTGAGGGCTTGGGCCCCTGCCACCCTCATGGGAGGCCTGGATGGAGTGCCAGGCTCCTGGTTTCAGCCTGGCCCAGCCTCAGCTACTGCAGCCATTTGCAGAATTAACCAGTGGATGGAGGATCCCTCTCTATCTATCTATCTAATGTATCTATCTATCTATAATATATATGCAATATATAAATAGTTTTAGATATAAAATCATATATATTTAATATATATTTTAAAAAACTGTGCCTCTCAAATAAATAAATAAATCTCAAAAAAAGGGAAAAAAAACTCCTAAAATCTGTATGGAACCATAAAAGACCCCAAATAGCCAAAGCAATTCCGAGCAAAAAATAAAGCCATAGGTGTCACGGAACCTTACTTCAAAACATACTACAAAGCTTTATTTTATTTTATTTATTTTTTTATTTTTTGACAGGCAGAGTGGACAGTGAGAGAGAGAGACAGAGAGAAAGGTCTTCCTTTGCCGTTGGTTCACCCTCCAATGGCCGCCGCGGCCGGCGCGCTGCGGCCGGCACACCGCACTGATCCGATGGCAGGAGCCAGGAGCCAGGTGCTTTTCCTGGTCTCCCATGGGGTGCAGGGCCCAAGCACCTGGGCCATCCTCCACTGCACTCCCTGGCCACAGCAGAGAGCTGGCCTGGAAGAGGGGCAACCGGGACAGAATCTGGCGCCCCGACCGGGACTAGAACCCGGTGTGCCAGCGCCGCAAGACAGAGGATTAGCCTAGTGAGCCGCGTCGCCGGCCACTACAAAGCTTTAATAAGCAAAACAGCACAATACTGTATGACCACAGACATGTAGACTGTGAGAACAGAACAGAGAACTCAGAAATAAATCCTTGTATCTGCAACCAACTGAGATTTCAAAATGGTAACAAGAACACGTGTTGGAGAAAGACGTGCCACCTCAAAGAGTCGTGCTGGAAATCTAGATGTCCCTATGTGAAAGGAAGAAACTAGATTCCTGTTTCTCACCACATACGGGAAAAAATCAGCTCAAAACAACTCAAAGACGTAAATGCGAGACCAGGAAGTGTGTCACCGTCAGAAGAAAATACAGGCGTGCTCCTCTCTGGCTGCCTGACTCCTGCTGCCTCTGGCCTTCCCATTGGCTCCTGCGGTCTCTGGGAACTGCTGTGCCCTGCGCCTCTCGGGGCTCTGCCAGCATCCGATGAGACTCCCGACCCTGCACAACCCCACTCAGCATGTCCTGAAAGCTCAGTGGAGATTTGTTGAGTGAGTGCATGAGCAAATGGAGAAATTCGCCCACGCTCAGCTCAGCTGCCCCATTCCTTGCTGACTGCACACTTCCCTGGGCTTCATTTTTCTACAAGATGCGGGCGTTCGCGGCTGTCAGGCATGGCCTGAAGAATGTGAGCCTATCAGCTCCGGGACTGGAACCCAAGTCCTCTTCCAGCCCAGAGCTTTCTGTCTAGAACACCTGTCGTGTGACCTCAAGGAAGTCATTTCCCCCTCTAAGACCGAGAACATGGTGCTGGGACGCTAGACCTTGTGATCCGCCCCCGGCGGAGTTCGACGATGCATCCTAGCAACCAGAGCCCGAGTGTGGACAAGGAACAGAAAAACAAGGTGGAGGGATCATAAAAATACTTTCCATTGAAGGGAAAATGGACATTCCACACTTTCCTTTGCAAAAACAGACATGTACCTCAAGATACTTTACAGATCAGATCTAAATAGATAAATGCGTGGCATTCTGTTTATTATCTCTTTTTTGAAATTGAGAGGATTTTTGCATCATTTGATTTTCTTACTGTTTTCTAAAGTTTTATCGAGTTACAGGGTTTGATTTGGACCCATTTTTTTGTGTGTGTTGGCTTTGTTGAGGAGCAATATTAATTTTTTTAAATTGAGGTTTTCTGAAATCTAGTTTTATTTTTCCAATAAAATCACAAAAATTAAAAAAAAAAAGAACAAGACCAAGAAAATATAGGGAAAATATTTCAGACATTGGTCTGGGCTGATTTTTGGGGATATGATCCCAAAAGAATAGGCAAAAAAAGCAAAATTTGACAAATGAAATTATATCAAACGTAACAGCTCATGCACAGCAAAGGAAATCAATCAGTGAGTGAAGAGATACTTACAGAAGAGGAGAAAATATCTGCAAACTATCCGCCTGACAAGAGATTACCATCCAGAATACACAAGGGACTCCCGAGGCCGGCACCGTGGCGCAGCAGGGTAAACCCCGACCTGCAGTGCCCGCATCCCAAATGAGTGCCACTTCAAGTCCTGGCTACTCCACTGCTGACATGCTGTGGCCTGGGAAAGCAGTAGAAGATGGCCTAAGTCTTTGGGCCCCTGCACCCACGTGCAAGACCTGGAAGAAGCTCCTGGCTCCTGATCAGCTCAGCTCTGGCCATTGTGGTCATTTGAGTAGTGAACCAGCAGACGGAAGATCCCCCCACCCCGGCTCTACCTCTCTCTGTAACTGTCTTCAAATAAAAAAAAAAAATTAAAAAAAAAAAAAAACTCCAGCAACAAAATAATCCAATTTAAAAACAGACCTGTGCTGGAGCTGTGGTGCACTGGGTCAATCCTCCACCTGCAGCGCCGGCATCCCATATGGGCACCAGGTTCTAGTCCCGGTTGCTCCTCTTCCAGTCCAGCTCTCTGCTGTGGCCTGGGAAGGCAGTGGAGGATGGCCCAAGTGCTTGGGCCCTACACCCGCATGGGAGGCCAGGAGGAAGCACCTGGCTCCTGGCTTCGGATTGGTGTAGCGCCAGCCATGGTGGCCATTTAGGGGGTGAACCAACAGAGGGAGGACCTTTCTGTCTCTCTCACCGTCTGTAATTTCCACTTTCAAAGTGAGGACCAAGCCTCCTAACAACCAAGGCAGAACAACATCTGGGAAGAACACACCACAGCCACCAGGGGCGCTGGTCAAATGGGCAGAATCAATTGAAAGCTGAGGGGGTCAGCTGCGACGAAGCCAGAACCAAGGCTGTCATGCAAGGGTTTTTTATCGTGAGCACCGAAGGTGCTTGAAAGGAATCGGGCTGGAGATCCGACTTCAAAACACTCCCCAAACCACAATTTGATATTGACCAGTCAAAAGTCAAGTCAATTCTTCAAGGAAGGATCACAGTTCAGATATTCATATTGCCATGAAATAAATAGCTATTGATGTATTTTGATGTATTATAATACATTTTGATGTATTATTTGTATTTTGTCACTTCAGTTGAAATCTGTTCATTTTTCTTCTTTTGGTGAATGTACAGATTCCATATCCTGTTTGTATATGATCAAATAGCATGGGGCTCATTTTGGGGTCACTTTATCACTTTAAGGGATAACTAGTCATATTTTACTGAAGACAGCAACACATCTTTTCCTGCATATAAGATTGTGATTAGACATCTAATTCTGTAACAGAATATGACAAAATAAAAATCAGTAAAACAAAGCAGGCATTTGTTTAAAAAGAAGAAAAGCATGTAAATTTTTCAGTATTAGGAAGACTATATGCCCTTATACATAATCACATGTGGATAGTTGCATATTATATACATACATAATCTTTGGAAGGAGTTACAAATAGCTAAGCATGGTGACCAATTTGAGGAGTAAAGGAAACTTTATATACTTTGGTTTTCAGGAACAATCCAATTTTTAAAAAAGATTTATTTTATTATATTTGAAAGGCCAGGTTACACAATGGTTGGGCTGGGCCAGGCCAAAGCCAGGAGCTTGGAACTCCAATCCGGTCTCCCACATGGGTGGCAGGGGCCCAAGTACTTGGGCCATCTTCTGCTGCTTTTTCAGGAGCATTCTCAGGGAGCAGGATTGGAAGTGGAGCAACGCAAACTGGTTTCCATTCGATGCCACTATCACAGGTGGCAACTTAACCCACCGCACCACAATACCAGTCGCTATGTACTTTTTTTATACTTTAACACTTTCAAAGCATGTGAATGGTATTTCACTGACTAGAAAATTGACATAATTTTTAAATAATGACAGATCCCCAGAATCCAATCCAGAATTGGACTTGTATTTGTTAAAGGTTTCCCCCAAGAATTTCTTAGAGGAATCCTTGGGAACCTGCTGAGCCTGTCAAGGGCCCAGCCCCTGCAGCGCCACCTGGTGGCCTTAATCAGACAGGTTTCCAAGCATCCTTGTGCAATGCCTGCAGGTGCCCAGAGCACTCTGCGGAGGACGGAGGGTAACTCGTCACTGCCCCAGTGGGCATACGGTTGACCTCCAGAGCTGCCTTTGCGGGTGCTGACAGGGTGAGGTGCAGCTCCGGGAGCACCCCAGAGACAGCCTGCTGAAGCACACAGCACATGGATTTTAGAGTTAGTTAGACCTGGGCTAGGACCCTGGTTCCGCCCACTCCTCCATTAAGCTTTGTTATCTCACACAGCTTAATGTCTCAGGTCCTCAAAATGGGTACAGAACTAAGCCAGATCAAGTCTGGCACACAGACCTAGAACAATATGTGCATGACAGGAGCTTGGCAAACGAGAATTCTCTTCCCTTTAGTGACTTCTTACTTAACTTTACTTCCCAGCCTGGCTCCTGGGAGCTTCCTGTGGCCTGGGAGGGCTCACGCTGGAGAGAGATAAAGAAAGGTGGGATGTCTATGCTTCTGTAAGTCCTAAACCTTCTCCCCCTCCCTGCCACCCACTGGTTTCATCTTTAGCCACCAAGGAATGCATCTCAGACCTGGCCGAGATGGCAAAGGAGCTGGGTAGTGGCCACAGTCCTCATAAGCAGGGTCAGATCCACTTGCGATCCTGCCACTACAGGCCATCCTGGCGCAGGGTGGAGGCCCAGGCTGTGCTGTCAGACTGAGCACAGCCTGGGTGACAGCGGATGAGAGCAGGAGTCCCGGTGGATGTGCAGGGGGCTGGGGGGACTCTGAGCTGACCACGTGTCCTTTTAGGTTACGATGATGTTCCCAGAAGCTCCAGATAAAATCAACCAGGAACCCCCTCTTCCCCAGCCCTTGCTCCAGTTAGCCTCTTGGCCCCCTGCCAGGTCTCCTTGGAGGTGGCAGAAGCCAGGGCCTCGATGTCAGAGGAGAGCATTTTGCTGGGAGTGGCAGTGACTGCTGGGCCCCAGGCTCCCTGGCAGTGGAAGACACCAGCCTGGACGCAGGACGAGCCTCACCGTGGGGAATCGGGAAGCGGTGAGACCACCTGGGTCACGAGTCTGCTCTTTGAACCCACAGCAGCAGAGTCAGGTGCTGGGAGGGCAGAGTCCTGTCTTCAGAAATTCCTGATTCACCTGGGAAAGTGCTGGCCTTAGTCCCTGTGAGTTAATGGATGACCCTGACCTGAACTTGGAGTCTCCCCAGGCTCATGGCACATGGAAAACACAGGGGCTTCGGAGCCAGTTGGAACTGGATTTGAACCCAGACTCGCCCATTGGGTCACTGGCTCTGCAGCTTCAATCGCCTCTCAGAGGCTCAGTTGTCCTCATCTGTGACATGGAGACAAGAGCTCTTTCTCGGGTTGTTGCCAGGACCAAAGGCAGCGTGTGCAGATCCCCTAGCTCGCGGCAGGCATGGGGTAGGCGGAGGCTGCCATCACTGTTGCTACTCCCACACGGACCGCACAGGCAGGCCACAGACAGGTGGGAAGAGGGCTGGCGGTGCACCTGCCTGCTCTGCCCTCACGGTGGTCACGGTGGGGCACAGAGCTCTGGCCAAAGGGGCTGGACATGCGAAGGCAGAATGTGACTTGTGGCCGGTAGTGAGGCTTGCGACAAAGCCCAGCTCCCCAGGATGCAGGCTGTGAGGGGCCCCAGCCAGCCCCCAGCAGGGAGGGGCCTCGTGGGGCAGGCACGGCCCCTTCTTCACGCTTTGCAGTTGGGGGAATGGTTGCCGGGGTGGAGAAGGCAAGGCGTTTCCATCCCCCTCACCCGTTTGCTCCACTTCCCTGAAGATTCTCCAGCAGAGGAGTTGCCAGAAGTGAAATTCAAACCCCAGGCCCAGCCTGACAGCCAGTTCCCAGGCTGCACCTCCTGCCTGGTCTGAGGCCTCCTTCCAGGGAAGGGGGCGGGGCCAGCAGGGTTTGAAGTCTGCAGCCCCAGCTCCTGGCTGTTTCTGGGGACTGGGGAGCCTCATGTGAACCCCAGGGAGTTCACTCACGGAGCAGCCCCGAATGTAGCCAGGGCACCAGGGCTGTGGGAAGAGCCACCACCCAGCGGGGACAGGGCCGAGAGCCTGGGGGGCCTCAGGCCTGCCTCCCGGGGGGCTACTCCCCTGCTCTTGGCAATGGCTTTCTCCCCCGCCCCAGTTTTGGGGGAAGCTATCTCTGCACCCTCCCCCCTGCTTTAAGGCTCGAGGTCCTGAGCCACCCAACTCCAGTCCCCTGGCTTCCATCGCTGGCCCACAGGTGAGCATGGGAACCAAAAAGCTACAAGGAGGGCTTACAGAGGCCCAGCTGTTCTACCCTCGTGTCTGGCGCTCACGGTTCAGGACACACGCAGTTGCTCTGCCCTGGCCTGGTTCTGTGGCGGAGGCTGTGGGGTGACACAGAAAAGCCCAGCCTATAGGGCAGGTGGGAAGCCGCGGTGCCCTGTGCTCGCCGGTGGAGACGCCGCAGCCCCTCTCCCCTGACTCCTGGCCCAGACCAGCCACCACATGGGTGCCCGTGCCAGGTCCTGGGTATTTTCAGCCTCCAGCAGCATCAGCAGCGGCTGCGAGCCATCAGCCATATTGTATTTCATGTGACCTAGGCGCCAGGCCAGCGGCGGGGCTGTGAGGAGCCAACCTCCCGCCCTTGCCACCGCCCTGGATCCCCTCGCCCCCTCGCCCCATCTGCTGGTCTCCGGAGCCAGGCCCAGGACGAGGACGTGCTGGGGGAGGGGGCTTCCGCCAGGCGCACCGGGCACTAGAAACGGCGATGGCATGGGCTTGAGGCTCCTCCGCGGCCCCACGCCTCCCCGGCTACCACCAGGCACACCCCCACAGTGCTTCCCCCCCCACCCCCCGCCCTGGCGCCGGGCTGTGGGAGGGCGACCTGTTGTCCCGACTTGCCCTGGGCTCTCCTGGTTTTAGCTTTGAGAGTCGCTGCCAGTGTCGGCTGAGCTGGGGCGTGGGTCACTCTGGGGACGTCGCTGGTGATATCACTCACCACCCGCACGTCGGTCCTCACGTCCATCCTCCAGCTGCGTTTCCCTCCCCAAGGTGCAGCGTCTCAGACCCAGGGGAGCCTGGGCTGGAGGTGAAGGGGCTGGCAGGCTGACCCCGCCCACCCTCCTCTCCAGGCCCACCCTCACCCCCACCTCATTCAGGTGTCTCCCATGGACCCTCACTGCCACTTCCTCCTCCCCTCAATCAAATCAAGACTTGGGAGTCACCTGCGGGACTGCGCAAGACTCCTCCCCTTCAGGAGGCCTGGGCAATGTGCATTTCTACCAAGTTCCCAGGGCCTCCCTGTGAGAACCACTGCTCCACACCCCAGCCCTGGCAGAGACCTCCCCGTAACTCCCGGAATATGGACCCAGGCCCAGGTTCCAGCCCCTCTGTGACCCAGGCCCCAGCCCCTCCACCCCAGGCTCCACACCACCAGGCTACCCCACTGCCTGCAGGCTCTCTCCCGCCCTCGGCCTTTGCCTCCCATCAGAATGAAGGACTCCTGGGCAGGCATTTGGGGCACTGGTTGTTGCTCAGCATGCCCATGTCCCACATCCAGGGTCCCCAGGTTCAAGCCCCAGCTCCTCTACTCCCCATCCAGCTCCTTGTGAACGTTCGTGCTGGGAGGCAGCAGGGGCTGGCTCCAGTACTTGCATCTCTGCTCTGCATATGGGAGACCAGGATGGAACGCCCAGCGCCCAGCCCTCACTGTTCAGGATATTGAGGAGGTGGGGGAGAGAGGGGTGGAATCTCCATCTCTCTTTGTCTTTTAAATAAAGTGGAAATAAATCAATGAAATTTTAAAATGAATGAAGGGCTCCTCCCTCTGTTCCTGTAGGTCCCGTGAGCCTGCGGATACTTTGAGAACAGAGACATCTCCTTCCATCCTGGCCTACATATTTGTTGAATGGATAGAAGCAGGATGATGGATGGTCCTCTGGGGAACCATATTTGCATATTGCATATTTGCATATTGAAAGAATGTGCAACCACGTGACCAGTGTGACGCCTACCCTGTGGGTCCTGCCAGGAGACCGTGAACTCCCTGGGCCTCTTCAATGGGGTTGGGCAAGCAGGTGTCACCTCTCAAGCCCTTGCTCAGGCCAAGGACTGGCCATGCCATCCTCCTTTTGGGAGAAATCGACTCCCCATCAAGCCCATGGCCTTACTCAGCAGCCCCACCCGGCCCCATGGTCATTTGCAACAAAATGGATGCACCTGGAAAACACCATAGTTAGTGAAATAAGCCAGTCCCAAAAGGACAAATACCATATGTTCTCCCTGACCTGTGAGAACTAATAGAGCACCTAAAACAAAATCTGTAGAAGTGAAATTGACACTTCGAGAAGGGACGACTTGAGCTGCCCTTGTCTTGACTGTCGAGGAACAGTTCCTTTTTTTTTTTTTTCCTTCATACTATTTTTTGCACTCTTAACAGAGTTAATCATATGTGTATAAAGTCAATTGAAAATAGATCTCAGTAAAAAATAAGAGTGGGAATAAGAGAGGGAGGAGGAAGTTTGTAACTGTAAAGCTGTATAGTTCTACATATATTCCTATGGATTTACTTCTAAGGGTACAGTTTAAAAACTTATTGAGGGGGGGCCAGCACTGTGGTGTAGCTGATAAAGCCGCCACCTGCAGTGCCAGCATTCCATATGAGCGCCGGTTCGAGACCCAGCTGCTCCACTTCCAATCCAGCTCTCTGCTATGGCCTGGAAAGGCAGTGGAAGATGGCCCAAGTCCTTGGGCCCCTGCACTCATGTGGGAGGCCCAGAAGAAGCTCCTGGCTCCTGGCTTCAGATTGGCGCAGCTCTGGCTGTTGCAGCCATCTGGGGAGTGAACCAGTAGATGCAAGACCTCTCTCTCTCTCTCTCTCTCTCTCTGCCTTTCTTTCTCTCTGTGTGTAACTGTGACTTTCAAGTAAAATAAATAAATCTTTAAAAAAAACTTATCAAGGGATCCCAAATCCCATTAAGCTGGGTGGTAAAAACGTCATCTTAAGTGTTAAAGTGATCATGTTAAGTGTTAAAGTTAACATATAGGTAGAATTAAGTCTTAAAGTGATCACATAAATAGGATCAAGAGTCTAGTAATAATAATAGATATAATTAAAAAGCAGAGAATGTTCCAACATGGGAAGCAGTCCACACATCAGACTCATAGAATGGCAATTGCTTTAAGTAACACTCTGACCTGAATCAGCCCTAAGGCTTCCTGGTCTGACTGAAAAGCCCATGAGAGCATTTCAGGCATAGAAAGCCAAGACACTATGGCAAAAAATGTTCTACATGAAGGATCTCTGTGAGTGAGACCCCAGTGGAAAGAAGTGACCATTAAAGAAGGAGGTACTTTTCTCTGAAGGGAGGAGAGAACTTCCACTTTGCTTCTGGCCTTTGACAGAGTTTGTGGACTCTGTCATAGCCTAGGCAGCTCACGTCAAGGGCCTTGGGTGATCACCGATGTCATGCATGAGAGGGTTAATTGTTAAATTAACAACAGGAGTCACTGTGCACTAACTCT
The DNA here is from genome assembly GCF_964237555.1 of Oryctolagus cuniculus. Classification (NCBI taxonomy): domain Eukaryota; kingdom Metazoa; phylum Chordata; class Mammalia; order Lagomorpha; family Leporidae; genus Oryctolagus; species Oryctolagus cuniculus. The sequence continues at coordinate 86,968,735 of NC_091443.1, forward strand.
CCATGCAGGACCTTTGTCCTCAGAGTTGTATTATGAGAGTTTACTGTAAAACTTGTTCTCAGTTTGTGTGTGTGTGTGTATGTGTGCAAATTGTTGAAATCCTTACTTAGTATAGAGTTGGTCTTCTGTGCACAAATTTAATTGAAAATGAATCTTAATGGACAATGGGACCGGGAAGGGGAGAGGGAGGAGGAGGAGGTGTGGGAGTGTGGGTGGGTGGGCAGGCATGGTGGGAAGAATAATTATATTCCTAAAGTTGTACTTATGAAATTTGTATTCCTTAAAAAATAAATTAAAAAAAAAAAAAGAAAAAAAAAGAACATCCACCCTGGCCTCCTCTCCAACCGGGAAGTGGCCCATCAGGTTCAAAGCCTGTAACTCAGCTGTTGGAAAGGCCTGAGAGAGCCAGGAGCCAGGGGACACGGCTGGTTAACACCTGGGGTTCAGTTCGCCTTCTGCCAGCCGCTGGGCCTCTTGCACTTCCTGTTTCTGCTCCTTCCCCCGGGTCAGCTGAGGTCTCGCCCTTCCGAGAGCAGGCAGGGTCAGCCAGCCCCTGGGAAATTTCCCCTCCCCAAGTGTGAAAGGCGATCCACCCACCTGTGAGCGCACACAGCCACATCCCCGTGACTCAGCACAGGCAGCTGCTCTGCACCTCGTGCCCTGGGGGGCCTCCAGACAGCCCAGAGGTCTGCGAGCGCAGAGCCCAGGCTGCAAAGCCTGCGTCCAGAAGGCACCTTCTCGAGGGGATTCCTTCTGGCCAACACCCAGACACAGAAGTACACCCACAGAAAGAAAGACATAGTCACACAGAAACACTGACACATCTAAATATATCCACGCAGGTCAGACTCTGGACATAACTGATCTATCTATCTATCTATATATACACACATATATATATATATCCAGAAACACACATACAGACACCCAAATGCAGCCACACACACACACACCACACACTTCTCAAAAGGCTCAGCCAGAAGCGAGCCACAGGGGCCAGAGGAGAGAAGACTGAATTAGTAACTCGCCTCAGCGGGGTCACACACACACCCTCCCCCCCAAGACAGGCGTTTCATTCCTTCATTTATGGTGGCTTTCCCAAGACCAGCCACTAGAAGGTGAAGGACAGGCGACCAGAACGCCAGCTCCTGGCTGCTTTCTCCTCTTGGCAGGAGTCGGCCCATCCCGCAAGGTCAGGTGCAAGGCCAGCTTGTCCATGCCGTCCTCTGGATTGCCCCAGGTGGAGGCAGCAGCTTCTCCATGCCTGCCCCAAGCCTGCTGCTTGGTCTCTCTTTAGCTGTTACTTCTTTCTAGTTGATTCTCTGTGCTTGTGCCCCTCTGTCCCCCAGATAATGAGTGCCCTGTCTACCACGTGCCCCATCAAAGGTCTGACACTGTCGGCCTTCAAGGCCAGCGAGCATGGGATGGGAGACAGCCATGAGGATGGACATGCTAGGAGGGGTTGGCAGCCCAGTCCTGGTTCCAGGGGTGCTCTGTTTTTTGCTTCTTGCTGGTCCGAGGCCCTGGAGCCCTCCTTGCTACCCTGGATCAACCAAGGGACTCCACTAACACACAATAGGTGTCCACGGGCACTGTATAGAAAAGAGCAGACAGAAAGACACAGCCCCACCAAAGGAGACAGACATCAAAACTCAAGAACCTGTAAGATTGTGTAACAGGTGGAGCTGCACCTGCCTCTGCCTGAAGATCTTACGTTGAAGTCCTTGCCAGCCCCACATTGAAGACACCCTGTTTGAAGATAGGGCCCTGGGCCCTTACGGGGGTCCTGAAGTTCAAATGAGATCAAATGGGCATATTGAGAGGCCCTCGTCCAACACAGCTGTGTCCATACCAGGAGGAGAGATCACGGGGCATCGCGGGGGCAGGTGGCAGCAACAATCGGACAAGGGGGTCCTCAGCGGACACCAGTGCTGCTGATGCCTCCTCCTCTGACTTCCACCTCCCCGACAGGGAGAAGACGCATTTTCACTGTGGAAAACACGGTGGCACTTTGTGCAACCAGCCCTGGAGAACTAAGAGAGCGTGTGATTAAAACAGAGAAGGAGTTTGCTCTGAAGACGCAGGGAGCGAGCGAGGTTTGGGGTGGAAGAGGGGGTGTTGTCAACAGAGCACACGTGCCCATGATGGGCAAAGGCCAGGGGACTGGAAGGGCAGGCAGGGCCAGGCCAAACGGACACCTTGGGCTGTGTTAGGGTTTGAGGCTTTAAGATACAGACAGAAGAAAAACAGAAACAGTGGGTTGGCTTTCTACTTTAAGCAATGCGTTTTAGCTAAAGACAAAAACAACCATGAGTTTTTTTTTAAATGATGAACTTATATTATTTACTTGAAAGGCAGAGTGACACAGAGAGAGGGAGAGACACAGAGAAAGAGAACGTCCAGCTGTTTGGTTCACTCTCCGAATGCTGCGATGGTCTGGGCCAAGCTGAAGCCAGGAGCCAGGAACTTATCCAGGTTTCCCCGGTGGGTGCAGGGGCCCAAGCACACGGGCCATCTTCCATTGCTTTCCCAGGTGCATTAGCAGGGAGCTGGATCAGAAGTGAAGCAGCTGGGACTCAACCCAGCACTCCAATATGGGATTCAGCATTGCAGGCAGCAGCTGAACCCACTGCAGTACAACTCCGGCCCATCACGGTTTTTTGTTTGTTTGTTTGTTTTTAATTTTTATTTTATTTTTTTTTATTTTGACAGACAGAGTGGACAGTGAGAGAGAGAGAGAGAGAGAGAGAAAGGTCTTCCTTTGCCGTTGGTTCACCCTCCAATGGCCGCCGCGGCTGGCGCGCTGCGGCCGGCGCACTGCGCTGATCCGATGGCAGGAGCCAGGAGCCAGGTGCTTTTCCTGGTCTCCCATGGGGTGCAGGGCCCAAGCACCTGGGCCATCCTCCACTGCACTCCCTGGCCACAGCAGAGGGCTGGCCTGGAAGAGAGGCAACCGGGACAGAATCCGGCGCCCCGACTGGGACTAGAACCCGGTGTGCCGGCGCCGCTAGGCGGAGGATTAGCCTAGTGAGCCGCGGCGCCGGCCGGTTTTTTGTTTGTTTTAAAGACAATACTTAAGCACCAGTTGCTCTATTCACAGTTTGCAGGTAAGTGGGATGGCTCTGTCAGTCCATGCCTGCCAAGAGAGATCGGTAGGGACAAAGAGAATAAGCAAATTCAAGTTCACCTCTTCTCTCCTTGTATCTTTCAGCTCCTCCAGGACGCAGATACTAAGAGGGAATTAGAAGCGCAGGAGATCTGGGGGAGGGGGATGGGAAACAGGTGCGAAGGATGCAGGAAGAGGAGGCAGGAGCAGGCAGGCAAGAACTTCCAGATGTCGGTGATGTACACCCTGATGTCGGTGAGACCCTCAGAAGGGAGGGAGAGCCTCAGACCGCAGTGCAGCTCTGAGCGTCTCAGCTGCATGGACAAGGAGCCCCGAGCAAAGAGTAGAGGGGTCCCTCCGCTGGCCAAGAACAGCCTGGTGCCTGGTGCCTGCCATCCTCTGCCTGGCCCTGCTTGCTCCATGGGGAGGACACGACCGGGGGCCAAGGTGCTGGTGTCAGGGGCTGGAAGCTTAAGCTTACTGCAGACTCTCTTGAAGTATCCGGGCTGCACGCCTCTGTGGCTGCCACACTTCTGATCTCCTCTCCTTCCTCCCTGGGTTCCTTCCCTCAGTCCTCCCCACCCTGCCTGCCCCCTCAGCTCTTCATCCCATCTGCCAGGCATGAGCACCTTCGCAGGGCACAGAAACGAACTGACACGGTCCCTCCCCTTCAAAGCGTTCCCTTATCAGCAGCAGGCATTCGGCACAGCGGTTGAGGCATCAACATGAGATGTCTGCATCTCATGTCAGGGAGCCTGGGTTCCAGTCCTGGCTCCAGCTTCCTGCTAGTGCACACTCTGGGAGGCAGCAGTGATGGCTGAAGTATGTGGGCCTCTGCCCCCGATGTGGGAGACCTGGATTGAGTGAGTTCCTGGCTCCTGGATTTTTAGCCCCATGCTGTTGTGGGCATTTGGAGAATGAACCAGTGAATGGAAGATCTCTGTCCCTCTCTCTTTCTCTTTCTCTGCCTTTTTATGAAAGATTTATTTCTTGGAGCCTGCACTGTGTGCAGGGGACTAAGCCTCCACCTGCAATGCTGGCATCCCATACGGGTGCTGGCTCATGTCCCAGCCACTCCTCTTCTGACCCAGCTCTCTGCTATGGCCTGGGAAAGCAGTAGAAGACGGTCCAAGTGTTTGGGCCCCTGCACCCAAATGGGAGACCCAGAGAAGCTCCTGGCTCCTGGATTCAGATCGGTTCAGCTCTGGCCATTGTGGCCATTTGGTAGTGCAGACCTCTCTGTCTCTCTCTCTTTCTGTCTGTAACTCTGCTTCTCAAATAACTAATAATAAAGATAAATAAATAATCTTTTAAAAAGATTTATTTATTTGAAAGTCACAGTTACAGAGAGGGAGAGGAAGAGGAAGAGGAAGAAAGAGAGAGAGAGAGAGAGAGAGAGAGAGAGAGAGAGAGAAAGAGGTCTTTCATCTTCTGGTTCACTCACAAATGGCCACAACAGCCAGAGCTAGGCCAGGCTGAAACCAGGAGCCAGGAGCCATGTGGTTGCAGGGCCCAAAGACTTGGGTCATCTTCTTGGCTGTCCCATGCGCATTAGTAGGGAGCTGGATAGGAATTAGAGCAGCCGGGACTTGAACCTGTGCCTGGTCTGCAGCATATTATTTAGCCAAGTTAAAGAGCCACATCCAGTGAAACTCTTCACTCAGTGATTCCAGGTCTACTTGTAAGTTTCAATGGCAACATCGTTTCCACCGCTCCCTTCTCCACTATTCTCCTGAGATCAATGAACTGTTGTTGGGATCCATCATAGAGTAAGGATTTCATTGAGAAAACTGGAATAAAACAGGAGGCAAGAAGACGCCAACCACAGAAGTTACAGCATCAAAAAATTTTCTCTGTTGGGCATCAACTCCTGTGCTGTAAGAAAAAAAAAAAAACAGATGGGCCAGCATTGGGGCGCAGCCGTCTGGGCCACCACCTGTGATGCTGGCATCCCATATGGGCACTGGTTTGTGTCCCAGCTGCTCCACTTCCCATCCAGCTCCCAGCTCATGGCCTGGGGATGGCAGCAGAAGATAGCCCAAGTGCTTGGGCCCCTGCACCCACATGGGAGACCTGGAGGAAACTTCTGGCTCCTGGTGTCAGCTTGGCCCAGTCCAGCCGTTGCAGCCATTTGGGGAGTGAACCAGCAGATGGAAGATTGCTGTCTCTCTGTCTCTCCTCTCACTGTAGCTCTGACTTTCAAATTAATTCGTCTTTAAAAAAAAGGAAAGAACTGGCACTTCCAGTGCCCAAGGGTGCCTGGAATGGAAACCCAGTGAAGTTGTCCCTATCGGCTCTCTGGGCTCAGCAAGCCGGACCTCATGTGCCTGGTAGAGTCCGACCCCCAGGAGAATCCAGAAGCTGAGTGCAGAATGAGAAAGCAAAGGGCTCTCTTCAAATGGAGTCCTAAACACCTTCACACCCGTTACAGTGGAACTGTGTCCTCCCCAGATTCGCATGCTAAAGCCCAACTCCAGGGGCCTGGGCTGTAGCACAGCGGATTAAAGCCCCAGCCTGCAGTGCTGGCATCCCATATGGGTGCCAGTTCAAGTCCCAGCTGCTCCACTTCCCATCCAGCTCTCTGCTGTGGCCTGGGAGAGCAGTAGAAGATGGCCCAAAGCCTTGGGCCCCTGCACCCATGTGGAAAGATCCAGAGGAAGCTCTTGGCTCCTGGCTTCGGATTGGCGCAGCTCTGGCCAATGCGGCCAATTGGGGAGTGAACCAGGGGATGGAAGACCTCCCCTGCCCTCCCCCCAGCTCTCTCTGCCTCTCCATCTCTCTGTGTGTAACTCTGACTTACAAGTAAATAAATAAATCTTTTTTTTTTTTTTTTGACAGGCAGAGTGGACAGTGAGAGAGAGAGAGACAGAGACAAAGGTCTTCCTTTTGCCGTTGGTTCACCCTCCAATGGCAGCCACCGCCGGCGCGCTGTGGCTGGCACACTGCACTGATCTGAAGCCAGGAGCCAGGTGCTTCTCCTGGTCTCCCATGGGGTGCAGGGCCCAAGCACTTGGGCCATCCTCCACGGCACTCCCAGGCCACAGCAGAGAGCTGGCCTGGAAGAGGGGCAACCAGGACAGAATCTGGCACCCCGACCGGGACTAGAACCTGGTGTGTTGGCGCCACAGGCGGAGGATTAGCCTATTGAGCCGCAGCGTCGGCCAATAAATAAATCTTAAAAAAAAATTAAAGCCCAACTCCAGGGCTGGTATTGTGGCACAGCAGGTTAGAGGCTGCCACCTGCCATGCAGGCATCCCCTTTTGAGTGTCTGTTTGAGCCCAGGCTGCTCCACTTCTGATCCAGCTCCCTGCTGATGTGCTTAGGCCCCTGCCCCCTAGTTGGGAGACCTGGATGGAGTTCCTGGCTTCTTGCTTTGGCCTGGCCCAGCCTTGGCCATTGCAGCCATTTAGGAGCTGTCCCTCCATAGGCTGGGGACCCAGTGGGGAGTGCCAATGCTGACTGCTGTCTTCCAAATAAATAAATAAAATGAATCTTTGGAAAAAAAAAAAAAAAACAGAAGCCCAACCCCCTGTACTTCTGCTATGACAGCTAAGACAGGGCCTTCAGATTCATGAGTAAGTTAGAACAAGGCTGGGAAGGGGGCTCCAACCCAGTCCGAGTGGTGTGCTTAGAAAAGGAATGCGGCTGGTGCCACGGCTCAATAGGCTAATCCTCCGCCTGTGGCACTGGCACCCCGGGTTCTAGTCCCAGTCGGGGTGCCGGATTCTGTCCTGGTTGCTCCTCTTCCAGGCCAGCTCTCTGCTGTGGCCCAGGAGTGCAGTGGAGGATGGCCCAAGTGCTTGGGCCCTGCACCCGCATGGGAGACCAGGAGAAGCACCTGGCTCCTGGCTTCAGATCAGCGCAGTGCCAGCCACAGCGCGCCAGCCACGGCGGCCATTGAGGGGTGAACCAACAGAAAAGAAAGACCTTTCTCTCTGTCTCTCTCTCTCTCTCACTGTCCACTCTGCCTGTAAATAAAAAAAAGAAAGAAAAAAAGAAAGAAAAGAAAAGGAACGCAAGCACACAGAGAAGCATCGGGGATGAGCACACATGGGGCGGTGGCCACATGAAGACACAGGGGGAAGACGGCCTTCTGCAGCCTCACAGGAAACCAGCCCTGCTGACGGCCTGGTCTGGGACATAGCAGAGCTGTGAGGACATGTTCACTGTCACTATGGCATTTCTAGCCAATGCCAAACACCGCACAAGAAGAGAACAAGCCGTGGGCAATGGCTGCACCTTTGAGATGAACTTCACGGATCCAAACAGAAGGACAAGGCCGTGGGAAGCTATGCTCAACCCAGCGCCCACCAGGACCCTCCCCTGCTGCCAGCCTGCTCAGCAGACCCCCTCAGGAGGGTGGGGAGAGAGCAGCCAGCCTAGAGGCCCTGGCTGAGAGCCTTTCCTGCACGTGGTGGGGGAATCCCTCGTGCTGTCTCCTGGGAGAGACCTGGCTACATCGGGCATCATACAGGTGTGTCCACAGGAGAAGAGGTGTCCCTAGGTCCCAGGAGCTGTCCCTCCAGAGGCTGCAGACCCAGTGGGGGTATGCCAGTTGTTGACCACCGCAGGACTCTAGGAAGTGCCAGCCCCACATGTGCCACCCTGGCAGGCTGTGTCCTTTGGGCTAGAGGGTCAGCAGGTGCAGGAAAGGGGATTTCCCCAATTTTCTCCTCTCTCTCATTCCAAGTGGCTTCTCCAGGTACAATTGACTTGAAAGGCAAAGTTACAGAAAGAGAGAGAGAGAGTCCATCTCTTGGTTTATTCCTCAAATAGCCACAGTGGCCAAGGCTGGGCCAGGCCAAAGCCAGGAACCTGGAACTCCACCTGGGTCTCCCACATGGATGGTAGGGACCCAAGCACTTGGGCCATCTTCTGTTGCCCTCCTTGGCACATTACTAAGGAGCTGGATCAGAAGTAGAGCAGCTGGGACTTGAACCAGCGTTCATATGGGATGCTGGCATTGCAGGCAGCAGCTTAACCTGCTGTGCCACAACACTGGTCTCCGTGTATTTGCTTTCAAAATATAATTTTTAGGGCAGGTACTTGACCTAGTAGTTAAGATGCCCACCTCATGGATCAGAGCGCTTGGGTTACAGTTCGGGCTCTGGCTCCTGAGTCCAGCTTCTTGCTAATGCAGACCCTGGGAGGCAGCAGGTGATGGCCCAAGTAGCTGAGTTGTACCAACCAAGCGAGAGACCCAGATGGAGTTCCTCCTGATTCCAGCATCAGCCTCACCTACCCACAGCTGTGGTAGAAGGAATCAGCAAGTGGGAGTGCTCTCTCTCCTTTCCCTCAAATAAAAAAAAGTATGTATATATAATATATATATACATATAAATATAAAACCATCACATTAGTATGTATCTCTAAACATATGGTATAGTGCTTGAGCTTTAAAAAATAGCACCGTACTGTATGTGGTTCTCTGGGATTCTTTTTTCATTCTGCACTTCTCCAGGAAAAGCAGAGAAAAGTGTGGATTGGACGGTGGGCAACGACAGGCTGGAGTGCAGCACCCCCGCCGTGTGACTGCGGACAAACGGCTCCACTGCCCTGAGGCGCAGCCGCTCGGCGCTGGACCTGGAGTTCCCACTCGCCTCACAGGGCTCTGCAGAGGACTCAGTGAAATGCATGCAAAGTGTTCCCACTGCAGAGCAGGCATGAGAAGTCCTGTGGGCTCCTTCTGCTTTCTTCTGTCACTTTTCCTCTAGCTCAAGGGCGGAGGATCACTGGCAGGGGGGGCAAGTGCAAATGGAATTTTCCCCCCAGATAATGCAATCAACGGGTTTTTAGGTTAAGGACTGGGGACATGAAGCTTATTCAATAATTACTCAAGTATGCATTTGAGCAGTATATTATTTATGAGCTTGCTCATGGACAGACGAGGTGGAAAAAAAAAAAAAAAAAAAAGAACTGGTGGGAGAGAGAGAAAACCAGGGAGAGGGGAACTGGGAAGGGGAAGTCACCAACTGTGTTACTGCCTTTTGAAATGTCAATCACCATTGTTCACAGCTGTTGAACCGTTCCAATCCCTAAGCCTATTGAGGTTCGATAACAGTGGGATTCTCACCCTGACTCCAAGGGAGACATTATTCTTTAGGGTGCAGCAAAAGTACCTAGAATAATGTCAGGGTGACATCAAGCGGGGGAGCAGATGGGAAGAAAGTTCTAGCAGCGCATGTCAGACAAAATCCCCACCAGCAGCCCAGGCCTGGAGGCGGCTCTCTCCACAGGCACGGACTTGTGTGGGGCACGGGTGCCACTCTGCTTTTGCAGGCAAGGCTCGGTTCACCCCTGCTGGTGCGGCCTAGGTTTGCACCCAGTGTGAGGTTTTCAGCAAGCAAAGATGCAAGTGGAAAAGGCAAATGCAGTCTCGGCTCTGGAGTCAGGAAAAGCGGCAAGAACACCATTAAAATGCAGCACACTAAAATATTTATCCATGGACTTGTGAAATATTAATGCAGCACCCTACACACACGCAGCCACCCCAACACCTCTGGAAAGAATCACGTGTTAGCCGAGCACAGCTTCCATCAACAAGATGTTCCATTTGCCTCCGAGCACACCGTGGCCTCTTGCGGGCAACACAGCTGTCATCAGGGCCAACACAGCACATCTGGTTCCCTGCTCAGCCTCGCACCTGGAAGGCAGCAGCCATCTGCCAGCAGAGAGGCCACAAGGACTGGGGGTGGCATGGGCACCTGGCTTCTGGCTGCTGGGCCTCCAAGTCACTCTCAAAGGAGGCCCATCCTCGGAGGCCTCCCTCTGCCCGCTGCCTGGTCCTGGATTTACCAAGGCATTCTAGGAAGTCCAGCAGGTGCTCCCAAACACTGCAGAGCTGAGCCAAGTGGATCCAGTCTGCAAAGCAGCAGGCCAGGAGGAGCAGCCTATAGGCACGACAGAGCCTTGCCAGCATGCAGAACGAGCACCCCGTTCCACAGGGACCACAACCCTGGTATCTAGAACACTGCCACACCCAGAGTGGGAGCCTAACAAATCTGGGTTCCTTGGCTTTCTTTTTTAAAATTATTCGTTTCTGTTTTGTTTGAAAGGAGGGAGACAGAAACAGAAAAATCATCCCTCTGCTGGCTCACTCCCCAAATACCCACAGCAGCTGAGGCTAAGCCAAGGCAATGCCCAGAGGCTGGCACTCAATCCGGGTCTCCCAGGTGGGTAGCAGGGACCCAAGTACATAAGCTGGCATCTGCTACCTCCCAGGGTGTGCACATTTACTAGCAGGAAGCTGGAATCAGGAGTGGAGCTGGGATGAGATTCTGGGCAATCCGATAAGGGACACAGGTGTCACAGGCAGTGACTTAGCCCCTGTGCTGAACCCACACCTCTTCCTGACTTTCTTACCGCCCACGGGGGTCAGTGGATTCGAGGCCTCTGCCCAGGGGCGGGGCCCTTTCCTGTGAGAAGATGGCAAATGTGACCGTTTCTTCCATTCCCAGGATGAAGCAGGCCGCAGTAACGCACAGACAGGAGCGTGTTTAAAAGGAGGCGGCTCCAACGGTCCACCCACTTGCGGAAAGATCTACCGCAGGTCAGCAGGCTGCAGACAGGAGCACTGCACCTGGAGTCGGGCGGTCTGGGCTTGCACCAGACACGTCACAGATGGGCTGCACGAAGCAGAAGCAGCCACTTCCTCTCCACAGCCTTCTGTCTTGTCTTCAGGAAGACGCAGCGGCCAGGCTGGGTAAGGTCACAAAGCTGAGCCTCCAAAGGTGGTGGGAAACGAAACCCAACCCTTACTGCCTGCCTTCCTAGCAGGACAGAGGTCCCCCCACCTCCTGCCACACTCGACTTCCCTGCAGCGCCTGAACCTCGTTCCAGAACATTCCCTGCTGATGGATGTCACCAGCCCCAGCCAAGAGCCCTCTCTGGCCCGGGGCCCGGAACTCAGTTGGGGGTTCTCAGCTTGGGCTGCCCCACCCTCCTGAGCTGGAGGGAAGCCATAGCTTCTCCAATCAGATTGAGGCCACTCCATCTCTGGCTGGAAGCCTTTCCCACACTGGACAGCACAGCTGTTCTTATTCTACTTTTTAAAAATGTTTATTTTCATCTACTTGAAAGTCATTGCAACACAGAGAGGTGGAGGTGGGGAGGTGTGGGAGAGAAAGAGAGAAAGGGGGAGACAGAGAGACATAGAGTGTCGCTCCCCCTCCTCGTGGAGGAACGACACAGGACCCTGCGCTGTTCTTTTGTCTGCTCGGCCCTCCCCGGGTTTGCTGCTGGTTCTTCCCGGGTTGGCTGCCGTTCCTTCCACCTCCATGGAAGGGCGGTTCCCCCTGGCCACTTTCCCCACTTCCGCGGGGGAGCGGCACACCGCCGGCCGGCTCTCTCGGGGGCTGCACAGGTGTTCCACCAATCCCAACTCTGCTACCCACACGCCGAGTACACTGTTCTCCTCCAATCAGGAGCAGCCCCTGCAGCTTGTCAAGTTGGTGAAAGGCAGCTGGGTAGAAGCTATTTGCTCCTCTCCCAGCGCCATATTGTGGGAGAGCAGATATATAGAATAAGTCTTAATTCCAGTAACTTAGTCTAGTCCGAGTTGCTCCCCACAATAGAGCAACATCTTGCACAGACTAATTCACTCCCCAATCATCCACAATAGCCAGAGCCAGTGCAGGCTGAAGCCAGGAGCCAGGAACTCCATCCAGGTCTCCTACATGGGTGTAGGGGCCCAAGCACTCGGGTCATCCTCAGCTGCTTTCCCAGGTACATTAGCAGGGAGCTGCATCAGAAGTGGAGCAGCCAGGACTCGAACAGGCACTCATAAGAGATGCCAGTCCCACCGGCGGCAGCTTTACCTGCTATGCCACAGTGCCGGCCCCGAGCCTATCTATCCTCGTGGGAGCATTTCGTTCTAGATCCATCTCCTGGAGGAAGACAGCCTGGCCCACTCTCCCCAACAATGTACTTGGAGGACCAGATGCCCTCCCTTCCTCCTCTCTCCTGCCCGGCTCACCTCCTCTGCCCAGTTCCCTCACTTGTCGGGTCCCAGGGCCTCCCACTGCCATCTTCAGATGAGTCGCGTCCTCAGGTCTGGAGTTCTGGTCAGCTGCTCTGTTCTCTCGGCCCAGAAAGCAGGGCCCACACCTCACCCTGTTCAGTCACAGGGCCAGGTAACCCGTCTTTCCTTGCTGTCCTCTCTGCTGGGGCCCCTGCTGCCACATCGCTCCCCTGCCTTTCTCCTGGCCTTGGTTGGCAGGGGTCTCAGTGCGCTAGGCTTGCCTGACCGAAGCACCACAGGCCAGGCAGCTTAAAAACTATTATTTCTCTCTTGCAGGCTCCAGACATCTGACAGCAAAGTGTCCACAGGGCTGCTTTCTTCTGAGGACCCTCCCTCCGCTTGTAGGCGGCCATCATGGCCTTCCCATGGTCTTCTCCCCCCATTACTGCCACCAGTCAAATTCGGCTCACCCCAGCGACCTTAGTTTAATGATCTTTTTAAAGATCATTTCCAGGGGCCGGCGCTGTGGCATAGCAGGTTAAGCCGCTGCGTGTGATGCCAGCATCCCATATGGGTACCGGTTCAAGTCGAAGCTACTTAACTTCCAATCCAGCTCCCTGCTAATGTGCCTGGGAAAGTAGTAGAAGATGAGCCAATTGCTTGGACCCCTGTACCCATGTAGAAGACCTGAAAGAGGCTCCAGGCTCCTGGCTCTTGGCTCCTGGCTCCAGCCTGGCCCAGCCCTGGCTGTTGTGGCCATTTGGAGAGTGAAACAGGGGATGGAAGATCTCTCTCTCTCTCCATCTCTCCCCATGCCCCTTTTTCTGAAACTCTACCTTTCAATTAATAAAATAAATCCTTTTATAAAAAAGATGGTCTCCAAATACTAATATTGTGTGGTGGGGAGGATTAGGACTTCAGCATGCTAGTTTTGGGGAGACACAGCACAGGCCTTTAGAACAGGAGTGAGGGCAGGAGCAGGAAGGGGGCACAGTTCCATGCTATGATCAGGGATGGACACCTCCAGGCTGGGGAAGGCAGGCCCCCGGCAGTCCAGAGAGGATAGTTCCGGGCGACCATGAGGCTCTGTCCACTCAGCACCCGAACTGGGGGCTCCCACACAGTTGCAGGTACCCCGGCTAAGGGAAACCAGACAAGGTAACCCTAAAAGAAGCCCCACACCAGGTCAACCAGAAGTTTAATAAAAAAATGAAAACCATGACAGCATAGTGGGCGGGCAATGGGCTGCTTTAGAAGGTTCCGTGTGCCTGTCGGGCTGACGTCCTGACTGCACGAGGCTTCCTGGAGGCCGCGGGCCTGGTCCCTCACGCAAGATTCACCTGCTCCCCTGCTCCTGCTCCCGAGGTTGGGGATGGGGTTCTGTCTTCCTGGAGTCTTTTGTGACCAGGCTGCCCTGAACTCCGTCACCCCCGGGGGGCGCGAGTCTGACCTGCACCCCAGGGCGAGGAGCGTGCCCAGCTAGGTGGTTTTCCCAAGCACACAGCCTAGTCCCAGCCTTGAGCTCGGCACAGAGAGCAAGCCCATTGCACGGACCATCAGGAGCCTTGGCCCCGCCCATGCTTCCGGCACAGGACGCCGCCGCCGCCGCTCCCGGGGTCTCCCAGCTCCCCCGCAAATTCCTCCGACGCCTGCAGCCACATCGCTCTTGCAAAGTGCTCAGGGATGCACACCGTCTGGGGACTGTGGTGGGCCCCAGAGTCCGCGCAGAAGGGAGCCCCGCGGGGCCGGGACCTCCCAGGCAGGCGGAAGGGTGCCGCTCATGTCAGGAGGTGCTGCTCCTCCGCCGGGGGTGGAGGGCCTTCCTCCGCGCCACGTCCTCCTCCGTGTCGCTCTCGCAGTTCCTCTGGGGAAAAATAAGATGCCCAGGGCAGGACGGTCAGGAGAGGCCAGGACCGGGGCTGGCGGGGGCCTGCACGTCAGAGGCCAAGGACGCAGATGCTGGAGGGCAGGGGTGGGGGAGGAACCGGAAATGAGGCCAGACCCAGCGGATCCCTGTCCTGAGCCTGCCTCCAGGAGACAGGGAAGCAGGCAGGGCTTGGAAGGGGAACCAGGCACCAGGAGAGGCCTGGTTACATCTGGTACAACAGGAGAGGGGAGTTCCGTCTGGTGCTCTCTGTGCCTGCCATCCACACTGCACTGCTGGGATAGGTGGTCCCAAGGGGGACAGGTCTCCTGGGCGTAGTGTGTAGAGACAAAGTGTGTGTGCACGCGCACGCAGGTGTACGTGTGTGCCGTGGGTTCCTCCCCAATTCCCAACAGCCGCCTCTCCACTCCCCTCCTTGACCGGCGCACGCTGTGCTTTGAGCAAGCCCTACTGTGCAGTGTGTGCCTTGAAATGATTTCTGAGCTCTATTTCTGTGCAAGAAGAAAAGCATAAAGCGCAGGCTGTCAGCTGGCCCCGGGCGGAAGCAGTGCCCAGGCAGCCACCCTGGAGGGCACGGTGTCTTCATTCGGCCGCTCCTATCAAATCTCATTATTAAAATGATGAGAAGAACTAATGCAAAAACACTTGAGTCATAAAAAAGCTGCTGTGAAACAAAATAACAAAAACACCAAAACTAAAAACAATCTGTTGTCCGAAGTTCAATGCCAATGCTTTGCAAACGGAAGGACCCATCCATCATTGCACCTTTTTCTTCCTCCTCCTCCTCCTCCCCCCTCCCAATCTCCTTCTTTTTCCTTCTTGTTCTTCTTCTTCCTTTTTTTTTTTTTTTAAGGAAAGTCCCTTTAGCAAAACTGTATATCAGTTGTCTGGGGTCCAATCCTTTTTAACTTGTTCCCGTGAGCTGCTGAGGGAGCCGTGTTTGAGTAAAGAGAGTCCTATTTTTAAATGTTTGCACAAAGCCAAAAATTAAGGAAGAAATGCCTGTTCTGTTCAATCACCCTCTGGTCCTCTCTCCCCAAGGACCACAGTGTGTGAGGATGGCCCGGCTGGGGCTCAGCCTGAATGCTGTGCCTGCAGCCCCCTGCCGAGTGTGCCCCCCAGGCCCCCGCCTCTCTCTGTTTCCTGGATCCAGCCTGAGCCAGCTGGAAATCCACGGTCAAGATCAACGTAAGCCAAATACATCCTGGGCCAGGCCCGGCTGTAGCTGTGCTGAATAGCAGCTTTTGAGCCTGAGTCAGAGACAAATAATAAAAAGGAAGCTGGGGTCAAGTCTGCTGTCGTCCTCGGAGATTCTCACAGGGAGGCGGTCCCCTCGCTTTCACAGCAGATGAAGGGCCCAGAAGGGACACGGCTTGGCCAAAGCTCCGCCGTTGTTCTGGGCCTCTGGAGCCGTAAATCCTCATGTCTTGGCAAGAGCAAAAATCAACAGGGGCTCAGGCTGAAGAAAGAGAGCCCCCAATACGTGCACAGGACTGGGTCCTGGGGGGCCGCTTGGGGGCGCTGCATCCCGGTGCTGCCCAGGACTGCTCGCCCATCTGTCTCTGGCAGCTGTGTCTTGAGCTGGGAGTCACCCTCTGTCCCCACGGGGGCCATCCGGACACTCAGTGAGCAGTGGGAAGGGGCCATCCGGGGAACCCCTACCAACTGAAATACACACCCTGGCGCTGCACTCCACAGTCTGTGGGAGGATTTTAAACCACAAAAATAATCGCCAACACTTGCACACCAGGTTTTAAGGTTATATCTTCATTTAATCCTCAGCGACTATTAATAACCCCATTTTGCAGAAGACAACATCTTGGCACAGAGAGGTTGAGTAATTTCCTCAAGGTCACACAGTATGAGGCAGACTTGAGTCCTGATCACCTTCCCCAGCATGCTCTGGGCTAAGCCTCTCATTGTAGATGCTCCTCCGTTACTGCTGGGTTACGGTCCACTTTACGTGCATCTAATCCACCTGATCTGCTGAACATCATGGCTTTGCCCTGCCTGCCTCAAACACACTCAGGACACTTACATTACCCTAGGGGTGGGCAGAATCATCCAGCCACGAGCCTATTTTATTGAAGTGTTGTGCATATCTTGTGTGATTTAGTCAATACTGTTCTGGAGTAAAAAGCAAAAATCATTGTATGGGAAAATCTTTGCACCACCAGAAAGTTGGAAAACATGATGTGGAAACATGCCAAGCCAGGGACTGCCTGTAGGCACTCACCCACAAGAGGGCATCTAAATGTGAGAGCAACACTGGTGTGGGTAAAGTGAGGTTAAACAGGAATGAAGACAGACTATAGAGCTTGCCGTCTCATTCCCCAGCATCCCCTGGGTCCCGGGGAGAGGCCATGGCAGGAGAGGGGGAATGGCGGCAGCAGGGCCATTTGAAGGCCACTGGGAAAGGACTCCAGCTCCCCCAGTGACACCAGCCAGAGGTTCCCCAAACACCTGCAGATCATGCACCGGGCTCTAGGGCGGACTGGGACAGGGCCAGCAGCAGCACAGGCTGGAAACAGCTCCCAGCTGCCCCACAGCGGAGCTCCAGCCCTGTGCCGCCCGCCCACCCCCACCCCCCCCCCCACACCTGGCTTCTGCCCAAGAAAGGGGACTAGGCCTTCACTCACCATGTCCTCGTCTGGCCTCAGGTGCTGCATCCTCTTCATCAGGGAGCGCGTCAGGTGGTTGCACAAGGAGACGATGCTGAAGGAGAGCTGAGGGAGGGCGAGGAAAGGGACGGGCAGGTGAGACCACACACAGAGAGCCGGGAGAGCCGCCAGCGCTCCCCACCCCCACCCCCACCCCCACCCCGACGCACCTTCCAGCGCCGGCGGACGTACTGCTTCTTAAAGTTCTCCAGGTTGACCGCGGACTCCCGGCGCACCATGGCCTGCTGATTGTCCACCGGCTGAGAGAGGAAGCAGAGCGTGGGGCTGACGCGGGGCTTCGGGCGGCGGCCACCCCCTCCCTGCGGAACCCTGGCACCTCCCGGCCCCAGCAGGGCACACGGGGCCGGCGGGAGGCTAGGGCTGCCGAAGTCGCAGCTGTTCAGAGGCCCCCTGTGGCCCTGAGCTGTTATTACCACAGCCAGACCCGCAGGCTGGCTCCGCTGCAGCCTCTGCCCCTCCCAAGGGGTCCAGCAGGAGGCAGGGGCCGGGGATTATCTTATTTTAATATACGGTATTTACTGTGGGCCGTGAAACCAAGTTGGTGGTTGCCATGGGTATCTTTATTTATTTATTTTTTTTTTTTTACTTTTTAAAATGTGTATTCTTTAAAAAAACATATTTTAAGGGCTGCTGTTGTGGTGCAGTGGGTTAAGCCGCTACCTGCAAGCCAACATCCCAAGTGGGCACTGCTTTAAGTCTCGGCTGTTCCATTTCGGATCCAGCTCCCTGCTGATGCACCTGGGAAAGCAGCTGGATGGGAGCTTGGGCCCCATGCACCCACGTGGGAGACCCAGGTGAAGCTTCTGGCTTCTGCCTGGCCCAACCCTGGCTGTGGCTGATATGGCCATTTGGGGAGAAAACCAGTGGATAGAAGACTGATCTCTCTCTCTCTCTCTCTCTCTCTCTCTCCTCCTTTTCAAATAAATAAATACTTAAAAATTGTCTCAACTGTATTTCTACAGCAGCACTGCAACAATTTGATTCATATATATGATGTATGATGATCAGATCAGTTAGCATTTCCTTCTTAAACATTTAAAAACATTTTTTTGGATTAATAATTCATGGGATTTGGTGTGATAGTGCAATAAATGCATCTAGTGTATACTGCCCGAATCAGGTAGTCAAGGTTCCTTCCTTATTATTTCATGTTTACAGGCTTCAAGCTCCTCTCTTCTATTTAATCACAAACTACATGAAAGGTTACTGGGAACCATAGCTACCCCACCAGCAGTGGAACGCTAACTGTGCTTCGTGGAGAGCGTCATTTTAACAGCACTTGGGGAGTGCACAGGCAGCCCTGGGCCTAGCAGGGCATCAGTGCTCCATTAGAAAATAAGTTAGGGAATGGGCATGTGGCCTGGAGGTGAAGACACCTGTGTCTCTGAGTTTGATTCTTAGACCTGGCTCCGGCTTCCTGCCAGTGCAGTCTGGGAGGCAGCAGATGACGGCTCAAGTAATAGGGTTCCTGCCACCCACATGGGAGACCCACATTACATTTCTGGCTCCTGGCTCCAGCCCTGGCCATCGCAGGCATTTGGGGAGTGAACTGGTGGATGCCAGCTCAGGCTGTTTGTCTCTGTCTTTCCACCTCTCAGATAAAAAAAATCCTTTTTAAAATAGAAGGAAATAGGGGCTTTGATGAGGGTGAGGGTGAGGGTGAGGTGGATGCCATGTGCAGCTGCCTTTCCCAGCCTGGAAGTCAAGGCTCAGCTTCAATCTTCATGTTCCCAAGAAGCCTGGCACGCTTCTCTGAGCCTCAGTTTTCTCATCTGTGATACGGGGACAATGACATCAGGTAACAGAGTTGTTACGTCATAAAGCAATGTGGGCCTACGGAGTACCAGCCCCAGCACCCCTCAATAGGCAGCGACGAACTGCTCATCTTCCTGCCTTCTCTGCTCCCTCTTGGATCCCCCCTTTTCTGCAGAATGAGGTTTTCCTAGATCAAGAGATGAAGCTGTGGTTTTAGGGGTTCTGTGTTTCCAGATTTAGTGTGTGTGGACTTGAACATAAATGTTCATGGCAGTGTATTCATAATAGTCCCAAAGAGGAAACCACCCCAAAGTGCATCGGCTAATGAACAGATAAACAATGGTCTGCCCATGCCACGGAACAACCTTCCGGAGCACCACTCAGGGATACCCATGGAGTGCTGGAGCCTGCTACAACACAGACGACCCTGGAGAACATTAAAGTGTCCTGCGTGGGGCCGGTGCGTGGCACAGTGGGTCAAGCCTCTGCCTGTGGCACCCATATGGGCACTGGTTCTAGTCCTGGCTGCTCCTCCTTTGATCCAGCTCTCTGCTAATGGCCTGGGAAAGCAGCGGAAGATGGCCCAAGTACTTGGGTCCCTGCACCCATGTGGGAGACCGGAAGAAGCTCCTGGCTCCAGATTGGCCTGGTTCCACTAGTTGCGGCCATCTGGGGAGTGAGAAACCGTATGAAGTTTCTCTCTCTCTCTCTCTAATAAATAAATCTTTAAAAATTTTTTCAAAAATAAAGCATTATATGAATGAAGTCAGACACAAAACACTTCCTATTGTATGTGTCCATGTCTAGAAAATGCCCAGAATACACAGGTACACAGAGACAGAAAACACACAGAGGTCACCAGGGGCTGAGCGTGGGGGAGAAAGGGCACACTACCAAGTCTGGGGTCACGGATGCATTCTGGGGTTAGCTAGTGATGACGATCATACAACGTCGTGACTATGCTGAAAAACACCAGACCGTACATCTTAAAATGGCAAATTATATCTCAATGAAAACCAGTGCAGTGTGTGAATGTACAGGCACACATTTCTCCAGAGGGGAGTCCATAGCGTTCGTCCACTTTCCAAGGATGCCGTGACCTCAAGAAAGTGAGCTGCCCGGGTGACGCGTGAGGTCCCAGGCAGCCTGGGTTTCCCTCTGCTCCAAGCCTTCTCAGGGCAGTGCCCCAGGGAACGCTGGGTGAGGCAGCACAGGGATGACCCAGTGCCGGCCTGGTCCCCTAGTGGCAGCCAGAGCACGCGGCAGCCGGAGTGCCCGGCCCTTCCTGCTCGGCTCCACCATGGCCCCGGGCACCAGAAGGAAGCAGTGCCCGTGACTGGCCACACTGCTCTGGTCTCAGCATCCTCTGGCAGGAGGTCTAGTCCATGGCTACTGCACACCATGCCCTGCAAGGCCTTGCATAACCTCACAGCCCAGTTCAAGTGCAATGTCCTGCAAGACAACTTCTAAGCCTGCCTCTGTGCTCTCCTGTTCCACACAGTGCCTGTCTCAGTCAGCTGGCAGGGGAGTCATCCCACAGCTAGGGAACAACCTGAGGACACAGAAACTCTCTTCACGTCTACAGCCATGACCCCCTGTCCCTCCTCCTCCCCGCCCAGACCCAACAGCAGTGGATGCTGGAGACTTGCATGGTTACATTGCTTCCCTGAGCCGCTGAAGGGACAAATTAGAAAGAAATCCCAGGACCCGAGACCTATTCCCTGCTGCTGACAAGAAGCCCAGGTCACCGGGATGAGCCTGGCCACAGCACCATGAAGGGGGTCAAGACACCCAGACTCCCCGAGGCCCTACAGGGCTGTCAGTGAGAGGCAGAGTTCCATGGGGGTCAGAGTAGGAGACAAGAAGGCCAGAGTTATGCACCCTCCAAACTGGAACACAGTAGCATGGTCAAAGAATGCAGGAGGAGGGCCCAATGCTGTCACACAGCGGGTTAAGGCATCGCCCATCACGCCGGCATCCAAAATCCAAGTGCAAGGTCAGGTCCTCGATGCTCCACTTCCAATCCAGCTCCCCGGGAAATCAGCAGAAGGCCCAAGTACTTGGGCCCCCGCCACCCACGTGGGAGACTGGGATGGAGTTCCAGTTCCCGGCTTTGGTCTGGCACAGAATAGGCTGCTGCAGCCATTTGTGGAGTTGAAGCAGCATACGGAAGAGCTCCCCACCCACCCCCACCCCGCCTTGCTCTGCCTTTCAAATAAATATTTTTTAAAAAATGAATGCAGAAGGAAAGAGAGGAGGAAGATAGAGAAGAAAGCGAAACAGACCAAGGGCGCTGTGGGGACCTCAGGCCGTACCCAGCTCTCCCGACCCTTGTCTTAACCATCGGTTTCCCACCCACTGCACCTGCAAACCCACCGTGGGTCTAGGTCCCACCTGGAAGGGGACCCAAAAGTAGGCAGAGGGCAACTTCTCTTTGCTGAGGACCTGCCTTTTCCTCTTCCCCAAACCCTCCATGGCCTGCTGGCTCTCTCCACACAACCCAACCCGCTCCTGGACACCCCCAAGGCCTGCACCACCGGCAGCCTCCTCCAGCCTGAATTCCTCCCCGACTCCTTCCTGCCTGTTTGGCTCCCATCACACTGCTCTGCTTGCTGGTCTGCGAGCCAAGGTCTCAGGTCTTTGTCTGAGTCCCACTTACACTCATGTTGTCCCTTGGGTCAGGCCTTGCTCAGATGTCACCTCCTCAGAGAGCCTTCCCCAACCACTCTGTAAAACAGCACTGCCACTGGCCCCAGGACTCGCCACGCCACGCCCAGCTTCTTCCCTGCACATGTCACCGCCTGATGGCTTATTCTGGATTTGCTTTTTAATCTTTAACACATTTGTTTATTTAGGGGCAGGTTACGGTGAGTTAAGCCACCTGTTTCAGAGTGCTGGTTCAAGTCCCAGCTGTTCCCCCTTCTGATCCAACTCCCTGTTAACACACCCTGGAAGGCATCAGATGATGGCTCAAGTAACTGGGCCCTTGCCACTCACATGGGAGACCCAGATGGAGTTACAGACTCCTGGCTTAGGCCTGGCTCAGTCCAGGCTGTTGCAACCATTTGGGGGAGTGAGCCAGCAGGTGGAAGATCTTTTTCTTTTTACCTCTGTCTGTTTCTATGTCATTCTGCCTTTTGAGTAGATGAAAATAAACATACGTTTAAAATTTTAGTTATTTGAGAGACAGACAGATCTCCTACCTGCTGCTTCACTCCCCAAATGCCTACAGATGGCCAGAACTGGGCTGGCCAGAGGCTAGGAGCTGGGAACTCAACGCGGGCCTCCCACACGGGTGACAGGAACCCAGTCACTCGGGCCATGCCCTGGGGGCAGCAGCAGGAAGCTGTAGTCAGGAAGGAAACCCAGCGACTCTAATGCAGACTAATGCAGACTGTGGGGTCCTAAGCAGTACCAGCATCGTAATTGCTAAGCCAAAGGCCTATTTGTGTTCAATAGCTCCCTCTACCTCTGACCCCTCCCAACTCCTAGCATCTCCTTCCCAGGGTGACTGGCACCCTGCTGCCCCAGCCCACAAAACACTTCTACCTGGGATTCCACGGCAATGACTACAACTCACAGGAGCGTGAATGCCCTTCAAGCCTAACCCTTGCAGGGCACCTGTCTCTCACAAAAAGGGTTTGGTGAGGCAGGGTTTGTAGCCTGGGAGGAAAGGAGCCTTTTTGCCCACTTTCAGCTTGGCCAGAACACTCAGGACAGAAGTAGCTCAAGCCTGTTGCTGGAAAGTCAACACGTAGCAAGAATCCACTTTCTACTGGCCCAGCGGTGCCACGAGTGAGCTAAGGGCCCCCCGCTGAAATGTCAGGGGGGACCAGCCCCAGGGTCAGGGATGGGAGAAGGCACAATAGCTCACTTCCAGGGCCTATGTAAATGCTACCCGCTGCAGCAGACCCCCGAGGCGGAGCCCGTCTGGTTGCTGAGGGCTCACCAAGTGCCCGTGTTGTGCCTCAGCCTGCAAAGTCCTTCCTTCCCGGAAGGAATGCAGCTCAAACAACGTTCAGCAAAGTAGGGAGGGGACAGGGAGGTGGAGCTGGGTCTGCCTTCGCCTGAGCCTCCCTCTCTGCAGACACATGGTGCCCGCCTTCCAGCCTTGTGGGCCCTCGGTGACGCCAGCCAGGGAGTCTGGTCAATTCTGCCCAGGCTTCTGGGAATGCCTTCGGGGCCCTGGACAAAGGTCAGAGAAGGAGGCAAGAAGACAGAAAGCTGTGGTTGACATCCGGTTTTGTTCCTGCAGTTGCAAATGCTTTGGAAAGAGGCTGGTGGGCGTGCGAGGTCCACACCGACATTCACAGAGCAGCCGCAGCAGCTGCAGCCGACGTTCAGGCGGAGAATGGAATCCTGGCTTTTTAAGACACGGTTTTCTCTAAATGCCAGGCCTCCTGAAGACACTGCAAGCAGACTGCAGCTTTCCCAACCTTCGGCTGTGCCATCTCTCCTGCCTGATATTCCACGGAAAGCCGGGAGCACCCACATCTCTCTCCTGCCCTGTGCTGCTGTCACTCTACCTCTGTTTCTGATGGCTGGAGCCTGGGGCTGCTGCCCACCGGTCTTCCCAGCAAAGGCGCACCTGAGCCTCTGCTTCCTCCTAGGCGGGGAGGGAGAGCCGCAGAAGGGCCTAGAGCCCACGCGGTACCCCGTCCAGGCAGGAGGCAGGAATGCCCCTGGCCTGGCCTCACTTTTCTGAGTGAGGTCTCAGCATGGCCACTCTCTCTTTTATTCCTCGTCTCCAGGACCATCAGTGTACTGAGTGGCTTTTCATTCCCCTGGAAATCTTCCCAAAGCTCTCCCTCCTGCCCTGTTACAAAACCCAAGAGACTTGAGAGATGGACATAACAACCCAGGGCCACATGTAGACGGTGCGTGGATCCTGATTTGAGCAAACCACTGTCACGGGACCCCTTTGAGAAAGGTGGGGCATGTCTGGAGCTGGTATCCAGATGAGAGGGAGGAGTTATTGCTGGTTTTGTTGAGTGTGATAATAGCACAGTGGATAGATGAAAAAGAAAGCCCCATCAGAGATTTCTGCTGAAATAGTTAAAAATTAAATAATTCAGAAGTTTGCCTTAAAATACTCTAAGTGGGGGTAGGCGTTTGGCTCAGCGGATTAAATTCCTACTTGAGATGGCCACATCCCAAATCAGAGTACTTGGGTCCAGGTCCTGGCTCTGCTTCCAATCCAGCTTCCCGCTAATGCACACCCTGAGAGGCAGCAGGTGATGGCCCAAGTACTTGGGTCCCTGCTACCCGTGTGGGAGACCCAGATGGAGTGCCTAGGCTTCAGCCTGGCTCGTGTGGGGATTTGGGGAATGAGAACTGTCTGTCTCTCCCTCTCTTTCTAACTGCCTTTCAAATAAATAAAGTAAATCTTAAAAAAAAAGTTTAAAACTTCCCCTTTTTAAAGCCCATAAACTCTCTCCATTCCACCTTCAGTTAACAGTTCCAAATTCTTGACCCCAAGCTGGGCTTTTCCTGTTCTTTATAAGAACTGGCACACGGCCGGCGCCGTGGCTCAATAGGCTAATCCTCCGCCTTGCAGCGCCAGCACACCGGGTTCTAGTCCCGGTCGGGGTGCCGGATTCTGTCCTGGTTGCCCCTCTTCCAGGCCAGCTCTCTGCTGTGGCCTGGGAGTGCAGTGGAGGATGGCCCAGGTGCTTGGGCCCTGCACCCCATGGGAGACCAGGAAAAGCACCTGGCTCCTGGCTCCTGCCATCGGATCAGCGCGGTGCGCCGGCCGCGGCGGCCATTGGAGGGTGAACCAATGGTAAAGGAAGACCTTTCTCTCTGTCTCTCTCTCTCACTGTCCACTCTGCCTGTCTTAAAAAAAAAAATAACAAGAACTGGCGCGGGGCCGGGCAGGTGCCAGTGTTGGTGAGACTTCCCTGAGACAGCCCCTGCTCTCTACTGCCCCTCCTGCCCTGTCTCAGTCAGAGCTCATCTTGTTCCTGTTTTCTAGGTTGGGGACACTATGTTATCGCTCAACCACAGCCTGCCACCCTCCCATCTAGAGGGTCCCCAACTGCCCCAGACGTTGAGTCATAGTCAGTGTCTGTCTTATCCTTATCTGTCACCTCCCCCAGAGCCAGAGCACAATCTACGCTTGTTCAACTGAGCTGGCCCCTTCTATGGCTTGAATATGCCCTCTGCGGGGTCTCCTATCCAGCAGGCAAAGAAATCTTCTCAAGGGACCAAGAGTGCTGCAAAGGAGAAGAGGCACTGAGTTCCCCAGACATTCACAGAAGGGCGGCATGGCGGGGGGAGGGGGAGTGCTGGCTGGGCACACAGCCACCCGCCCTTGGGCAGGGATGGAGAGGGAAGGGACAGAGGGAGGCAGGATCCACCTTTAGTTAGGATCACCTGCAGGGGAGGGGGCTGTGGCTTCTCCTGCCATTATTTTCTGCTCCGTCCCTCCACTGCCAGCCCCCTGCATCTGTAGCAGCATCCTTCCCCAAGCCGTGCCACCACCCTTGCTGACACAGAGGTGGGCAATCTCACACTCTGATGGGCAGAGGCTACCTCCCGCCAAGGGCCACCGACGCTGCAGCCTCCTTGGGGATCCATTCTCATTCAGGGAGGTATCACCTCCCCCTTCTCCTCCCCGCCTCCCAGGAACCCTCTGGGTGTGAATCCAGAAACCGACCTTTAATTCACAGTCTGGCTAATGAGAAATCCCCAGGCTGTCCTCCCTCCGGGCGCCAGCACCTATCCACTCCCCTGGCCCCCAGCAGCCACCGCTGGCCCTGCCCTCGATGCCACTGCTGAGAGCCAGCGGTGGGCAGCAGGAGCGCAAGGCAAGCAGCTCCTCCGGCTGCATCCCGCCGGCTCCCAGGGCTCCCAGCAGCCTCAGCTTCCAGTGCCAAAGCAAAAAGGCGCTCCGTTTCACCAAGAGACACAGGACGCTCACAGACACTCTGAGTCTTCTGAAAGGCTTGGGGGGTTTCTCAATTCACTTCAGTTTGCCTCTGGAGGCCCTTAGTACAGAAAGAGTCTGCTTAGAAACACCTAGAGGGGAAGGCGTCACCAGGAACACAGGGTGGCATCACCCACAAGAGGACAACCAGACTTAGCAGAAACGGTTCTAACTCAGCCTAGGGTCTCGCCAGCCGAGCCCACCCTCCCTCCACCCCCAGAGGCTGTGAAGGGAGGGCGTTGAGGGGCTCTCCAGCCCCGGGTGGCTGAGTCCACACTTCTCACCGCACCGCTTCTCCTCCCCTCTTTCCAGTATCCCTACTTCAAAACATCGCCAACATTGCACCCTTTTATTGCATTTTTATTTTGAGCTGCACAAGAAAGTTGGCCCTGCACTGCTCAGTTGGCGGCTCCCCATCCTGGGCGGCAGGGGAGGAAGTGTTGACACAGTCAGGGGACCTCTCATATTTGCAGTGTGTACGCCAAGCAAGTTGACGACGTCCATGACAGCACAGGTGAGCCCTGGGAGCGATGGCAGACAGCTCACTGGCACCAGTTCTCTCAGGCAGAGCTTAGGAATGGGGCTGCTTCGCCGTCTTTCACTGGTTCCAAGATCCACATTCCCATTTCTCTGACATCAGGGGGCGCCTCCCAGTCCGTGGCGTTGTATCTTCACTGCCGGCCTCCGGCGGAGGCAGGTGCTCCGGGAAGGGCAGCCATCCGCGGCCACTGGCCTGACTGCTGGACCTCACATTCTCTGCATGAGGTTCGCTGGATCACAGATTGAGAAGCCGCACCTGCACAAGCACCAGTGGCCCGGCTTCCTTGGAAGAGCAGCAGAAGACGGCCCACGCGTGGGAGCCCCAGATGAAGCTTCTGGCTCCTGGCCCAACCCTGGCCACTGTGGCCATCTAGGGACTGCACCAGCAGGTGGCAGCTTTCTCTCTCTCACTCTGTTTTTTTTTTCTCTCTCTCTCTCTGTAATTCTGCCTTTCAAACAAATAAATCTTCTTTAACCCATCTTAGAGATGGGCATCCTGGGTTTCTTTTCTTTTTTTTTTTTTTAAGATTTATTTATTTATTGGAAAGGCAGAGTTACAGAGAGACACAGGCAGAGAGAGAGAGAGAATCTTCCATTTGCTGGTTCACTCCTCAAATGGCCACAATGGGTGGAGCTAGGCTGATCTGAAGCCAGAAGCCAGGAGCTTCCTCCGAGTCTCCCACATGGGTGCAGGGGCCCAAGCACTTGGGCCATCTTCTACTGCTTTCCCAGGCCATAGCAGAGAGCTGGATCAGAAGTGGAGCAGCCAGGACCCATATGGGATGCCAGAACTGCAAGCAGTGGCTTTACTCGCTATGCCACAGCGCCGGCATCATCCTTGGTTTCTGTTCATAGGATTCAACTAGCTGTGAAAGGTTCTAAGTCGTTAGAATCTTTCTAAGTTCTTCATCCATTACATAGAAATAATAATAATAATAATAATAACGGCACCACTCATCCCCTCGCCTCAGAGAATTCTTTTAAGGATCAGGCGAGGTCACAGGCCTAAGGGCTTGGGAAGAGAAAAGTCAGTGCACATGAAAGAGAATATTATTTTCTCTGTGCATTTCACACCCCTATTCTGCAGCAGCAAGTCGCCCTGCTGGCTTAGTTCATCAAATGTGGCCCAAGACCTCACTCAGATCCGCGGAGGGAGGCGGGAAGTGAGAAGTGAACAAATCCGTTATCTCACGTTAATTTTCCTCCCTCGGAGAAGGGGACCCTGGGGGGCTTTCCCAGCGTGGCTGCCTCTCCAGCACTCTCCGAGGAAACTGGGTGGGTGGGTGCAGGGTTGTGCGTCGTGAATCAGGAGCCAGCACCTCAGCAGTCCTGGGGTCCGTGGAGCAGGCGAGAGGCCCTGCAGCAGACACACAGCTCCGCAGGTGGGTGAGCACACACGTGTGCAAGCCATCAGGGGGCATTGCCGGCCGGATCCTGGGGCTCAGAGCTGCACGGCGCCCAGGACTTCCTCACTGCAGACTCTGCTGAGCAGCTCCGACAGAGATTCGCTCGTGTCCCCGCGGAACACGGAGCCCAGGCCATCTGTGCGCCCACCCTCCAGCTGGAAGCTGTTCACCACTTCCTGCATCCACTGTAGGTCCGCGGACAGCTCCCGCCTCAGGGCCCCGAACTGCTCCTGCACACGCTCCAGCTTGCGGGCCACGCCCCCGAGGCTGGCGCTGGTGGCCTGGAGGTCCTCTCGCAGGAGCTTCTTCAAGGACTCCACCTTGCGGAACTCGTACCTGAGCTGGGACAGGTCGTGCCGGGCGCTCTCATTCTCCTCTCGGTACCAAGCCTCCTTCTCGTTGTAGATGGAGATCAGCGTCTCCACGTCGTCCTGGAGTGTGTCGTGGGCCCCTGCCAGGGCGCGGCACCCCTCATCCACCCGTGCCATGTCCTCCACCACACGGGCAAAACGCTCGAAGTTGACATAGGTGTTGTTGGGGGGCATGCTTGAGTGGCATTTGAGGGTGTACTCCCGCAGGCGCTTGGTCTTCAGCTGGGGGGGCTCCGTCTCCCGCTGTTCGGGGGCGCTGGCTTCTCCTCCCGACTGGTGAGTGTTCAGACAGAAGAAGCAGAGCGTTAATCTGGTGCGTGCCCTGAAGGGCTGGCTGGTGGAGGCACGGGCGGAAGGCACACACGCAGCCTCTTTGCCATTCGCTGCATGCGCCAGGCCATGGGGAGAACCAGGGTGCATGGAGCACCCCCATAGACCACGAGGAAGGTTCGAGGAGCGTGGGGACACGGCCTGCATGCTCGCTGCCAGGAGGAGGGGCCCGTGGCCATTAGAGAGGGTCTCCACACGCTTAGCGTTTAAGGGGTGCTCGCGCAGAAAAGCAGCTACAGCTGGGACTCTACAGGCATCCACTCGAGGACCGGAACACACAAGGCCATGGCTGACAGAGGGCACGGGAGGCATCTGGCTCACGTCAGGGCTCCTCAGGCCCTGGCAGCACTGAAAGCACTGAGCAAGGCGCAGCGCGAGCCAAGCTCGCATTCCAAGCCCACCCGCACTGCAGGCCCTTGGTTTTCCCCGTCCTTCAACGAGCACATGAAGCTGACCTTCTCCTGGGCCACGGCGGCCTCCCTGTCTCCATCGCCCGCAGGCCTCTCCCCCTCCCCATCCGCAGGCTCGGATCACCCTCCTGGCTTTCTGATCTAACCATCACGATAAGCAGGAAGTCCGGCACGTGTCTGGGTGTGGGTAGCTGGGCGGTCAGCAGAACCGGGGCCAGGATCCTGGCTGCTGAGTGCCACCCTCCGACGTGCACGACCCCCCGAAGAAACAACAACTGGAAGCTCAATTACAGGGCGAATGGGGCAGGTTCACCTGTCTGCCCCCACCCCCTGATGTGGGACAGAGATGTCTCCATGGCCACAAAGCCTCGTCCCGAGGCCTGCTGGCGCCTTGTGTGTCAGCTCAGATGTCACTCAGAACCCCAGAAGTCAGAAAGAAAGAGTCCTGGCTTCAGAGCTGTCTTTTCCTTAACTGCCACTGACCTCTCTACCACTAGGGAGTCCTGGCTTTGCCTTGAAATGAGCCGGTGACAAGCTCTGCACCACGATGGCCCCAGAGGAAAGGGCTGGGTGTGAGCGCAGTTTCTGAGCATTTCAGTTCCCAAGTTATCCGATCCCGGAAGCGGGCACTGAGAGTTGTGGGAACCCCACTGAACGAGCTCAGGCCCTCTGGGGGTCCCAGACGAGCTTTGGTCTGTGCCCGGGGCCCGTGTTCCAAGCAAAGGCCTCTCTGCATGCGGCCGCCCCAGCCAGCCCTGGCGACAGAACAGAGGTCTCTGCTCGCTTGGACTCACTGCTGCGTCCTTACCGTGATCCAGGGGTGAGAGAGAGCCTCTTGGATGGTGAGCCGCTTCCTACAGTGAGGACGAGAAGACAGCGGTGACCCACGAGGGCAGAGCTGCGAGCAACCATCTCCACACTGCTCTCTGTTTGCCCACTGCTGTCAAACCAGGATGGACGGAGGTGGGTTGCCACCCTCAAGAGGGTGACCTTCCCACTTACACCTTCCCTTCAGCCCCAAAGCTGAAAGACCTAAAGCTGGGGCTGGGGCTGTGGCAGAGCCCATCAAGCCTCCGCCTTTGATGCCGGCACCCCCTATGGGTGCTGGTTGGAGTCCCGGCTGCTCCAGTTCCCTCCAGCTCCCTGCTAATGTGCCTGGGAAAGCAGCAGAAAGATGTCCCAAATGCTTGGGCCCCTGCACCCGTGTGAGAGACCCGGGAGAAGCTCCTGGACCCTGGATTCAGATTGGCCAAGCTCTGGCCATTGTGGTCATTTGGGGAGTGAACCAGCAGAAGGAATACCTCTCTCTCTCTCTTTCTCTCTCTCTCTCTCTCTCTCTCTCTCCTCTCCCCATCTTTCTCTGTAACTCTGCCTTCAAATAAATAAGGTAAATCTTAAAAGAAAAAAAAAAAAAAAAGAAAGCAAGCCCTAAAGCCACACTATACAAGAGCTATGGATGTTCTACTGTTTCCAGAATGCTCCAAAAGTCAGCTCCCCATTGTTAACCCCTGGTCTCTGTTTTTCTGTTTGCCTTCCAGATCCCTCCCCTGCCCGTGGCTGCTCTGTCACCAGGCAGGATGACCCCTGTCCCCACTCCCAGTGCTGCCTTTGGGAAGTCAGGGACTCTGCTCTGCCAAGGACCTAGGCTGGCTGCCCCTTTGCAGTCTGTGGGACCAGGCAGACACGGCCTTCCGGTGTGTGGCCCTTTTCCCCATCCCATCCGGGCCCTACTCTGCGTGCCCAACCCCCTGTGACTCCGCCCACCTCCTTCTTTGCCTCCAAGGCCATGGGGCGGCCCCACGGGGGGCTGAGGCAAGGGTAGGATTTGCTGGTCTCCTCCACATTCCCTGCACTGATGGCTTGGAGCTGCCTCCCCAGCTGTCAGCATCAAGTGGCTTCGAAACTCTGCCACTTCATCTTTTCCAACCCAGGTGCTTTGGGGCAGGCTGCCCGAGGCCATGAGCCCGAAAGAAACCCAGGCTGACTTACACATACACACACACACACACACACACACACACACACGGTGATTTGCATCCCAGGAGAACACAGCAGAAAGACTTGAGCACACGGATGAATGTCCAGTCTCAGCTGGTCCACCCGTCTCCGCACCTGCCCCATGTACACCCCAACAGTGCAGATGACAGGTGTGGCAAAGAGAGGCGACAGGAAAAGGGCAGTGCCTGAGACCAGGGCCTTTCTCTGTTCTCTTACCGGGTCTCTTTAACCAGAAGCTTCCGAATGAAGTCCTTGGCCAGCTCGCTGGTCTGGCTGAAGAACTCCTCGTCGAAGTCGTAACTCACTGCTGTGATGTTGGACAGCGTCTCCTGCTTCGTGTCACCCAGGAAAGGGGATGCTCCGCTTAGGCTGCAAACAGAGAGGGAACCCCATGACTG
Organism: Oryctolagus cuniculus; assembly: GCF_964237555.1. Taxonomy (NCBI): domain Eukaryota; kingdom Metazoa; phylum Chordata; class Mammalia; order Lagomorpha; family Leporidae; genus Oryctolagus; species Oryctolagus cuniculus. The sequence goes on from NC_091443.1 coordinate 86,999,503, forward strand.
CGGGAACAGGGTGGAACGCGAGGGAGGGGGCGGGGAGTCCTGGCCTGCCCTGCCCTGCCCTGCTGTGTGTTGGGGGGAGCTGGTAAGCTGGGGAGGCTTCCAGGCAAATAGCCTGCTCGCCCTGGGCGTCCACCCAGCAGCCTTTCCAACCAAGCCCAATTCAGAGCATTTTTATGGAGCTCCTCCTAAGAACCTGAGAGAGAAAAACTGTGTCTTCAGAGCCTGTGTAGTGGTGCAGCAGGTTAAACTGCTTGCGACACCAGCTTCTCATATAGGAACATTGCTTTGAGTCCTGGCTGCTCCACTTCTGATCCAGCTTCCCGCTATTGTGCCAGGGAAAGCAGCAGAAGGTGGTGCAAGTGCTTGGGCCCCTGCACTCACATGGGAGACTGGATGGAGCTCCTGGCTCCTGGCTTCCGCCTGACCCACACCTAGCTGTTGCAAGGCATTTGGGGAGCGAACCAGCAGACAGAAGATTGATCTCTCTCCTCTTTCAAATAAAAGAGATTTATTTATTTATTTGAAAGGCAGAGCCACGGAGAAAGAGAGGGAGAGACAAAGAGAGAGGACGTCCATCTGTTGGTTCACTCCCCAGATGGTCACAATGGCCAGGGCTGGGTCAGGCCAAAGCCAGGAGCCAGGAGCTTCATCCAGGTCTCCCACATGGGTGCAGGGACCCAAGCACTCGGGCCATCCTCCGCTGCTTTCCCAGGCACATTTGCAGGGAGCTGGATCAGAAGAGGAGCAGCTGAGACTTGAACTAATACCCATATGGGATGGCAGTGTGGCAAGTGGTGACTTAACCTTCATATGCCAGCCCTGAATAAGTCTTTAAAAAAGAAAAGCCGTGATGTCAAGGGACATGGAGACACGGCTCTTCACAGTGTCCGGGAGAACACAGCAGGAAGCCAGACAAAGGCCCAGGGCGCACAGTGCAGGGAGCTGGGGCCACTTCCCGGGAGAGCGGGCATTCGCACCGCTGGGGACCTCCGGAAGGGAGAGGTTGCCAGCAGCGAGAGGAGTGGAAACGGCTTCCAGGCTGAGCAGCGACTGAGCCAAGCTGGAGAGGCGTGCAAACAGACGGGCCACAGCACTGCAGGTCTGTCACGCACATGTCACACAGATAGCGACCCCCGAATCCACGGTCTCCTGCCTGGCACACAGCTGCTCCCGGGCTGCCTCTCCCCGTCGGGCCACTGTCCCAGGACTCGCTGTCCCAGGACTCACTGTCCCAGGCACCCTTCTCTGCACTCCCTGCCTTCATATGTGATACCAAAAACGTACCCAAGCCAGAAGCACACACATCACCTGGGATTCCTGCTCTTTTTTTCCTGGCCACATCTAACTGCCCAAAAGTCTTATCGGTTCCATTTAACAAATATCACTTGCAGGTTATCCCCAACCCTGCTGCCATGTTCTGAGCATGGTGGCAGCAAGGTACACCAGCAAAATATATATATATATATATATATATATATATAGTTATTTCAATCCTGGGTTTGAATCCCAGTTCTACCACTCTCAGCTGTGTGACCCTGGGTAAGTTACTCAGCCTCTCTGAGCTGCAGTTTCTCCATCTATAAAACAGACAAAGAAAGCCCTCACCACACTTAGGAATCATGAAGAACAAACACATATAAAATAATGCTTCGTGAAAGGGCTGTGGAATTCAGGGCCATTGTCATTGTCACGGTTATACTAGGAAGGACCTCCTGTGTCCCTGCAGTTTCACAGGATCTCATCTAAACCCCTGAGCCAGGCCTCGGGAGTTGGCCCCTACCACACACTCAGGACGTTTCAGCCACGCGGAACGTGCTCTGTGTTGCTTTCCTCAGCCAACACAGCACCTGCCCTCCACCCACCTGCAGGAAAACTCATTTCAGCCCTTGCAGCCCAGTGCCATTCTCCGTCTCCCCCTCCTCTCATGCAACCATCAGCAGCCCCAGCAAACCACTGGCTCCTCATCTGTATCTCGCGGAGGTGGGGACATGGCTTGTGAGGGTTTGATGGCTTAAGTGCTAGACACTGGACCTTCAAATTCATGGTTTGATGGGATCTGGGGGTGGGGCCTCTGGGAGATAAGTAGCATTAGATGAGGCCGTGGAGGCTTTGTAAGGCGAGGGAGACAGACCCGAGCTAGCACGCTTGCTCAGTCTCATCCTATGATGCTGCAGTAGGCGCTGGCTGGAGACCGAGCATCTGCCGGCGCCATGCCCTTGGTTGCCGCGGGGCGTCTCCCCCAGCCAGGGAGCCCCTGGCCGGCAGGGTGCCCACCAGGGAGCAGGCCCTCAGGAAAGCTGTGCTGAGTTCAAAGGAGCCACCAGAAGACCGTGTGCCCCGTGCACACTGGGAGTCGTAGGAAGGTTGACAGGGAGACCAGAGTTCCGAAAACAGCGAGGTTCCAAGAGCCAGCGTCCGAGCACTCAGGCTCTGACCTGGAGTTGCACAGTCATCAGTTCCCGGCCCTCTCTTCGCTTGCAGCCGATTCAGCACGGGTTTTTAAAAGGCACTCAAGCCACTCCCCAGGCCTGGCAATTCTGACTTTAGAGATCCTGGTGAGTAGTGGACGCTCCATGGTGCCGCCAGGGCTGAGCACCTCGGCTGCACCTCCGGGGCGTCCACCACGCCTCACCGGCACCCAGGCCAAGTGCCGCTGCCAGGGGCAGGGCCAGTTTATGGGGATGAGATGCGAACGGTCCCTTAGCTGTCCAGGGCTGCCGCAGCCCAGCTCCCCTGACTGCAAGCAGACTCCTGCCCCAGGGAGCCATGGGAACAAGGCGGGGAGCACAGTGGGGAGGCGGGGCAGGGACTCCCACTAATCCACCAAGCAGGTGCCAGGGCCAGGGCTAGGAAACTCCCCCGCATGGTCCCTGCAGGGAAGTCCATGATTCCTGTTTTTCTGGTGGCAAAACAAGTCCAGAGGTTAAGAATGCGTCCAAGGCCACAGAGACAGAACGGGACGGCCGGCCTCACTCCAGCCTCGCTGTCACCCAACCCACAGGGGACCGGAGCAGGAAATCTCTGCTTACACGCTGAATACTGCAGGGACAGGAGAGGAGGGGAGAGGGTGTGAGAGGAAGGACAAAGCGTCTGGGAAAGGAAAGGCGGGATCCAGAGGGCTACCCGAGGCTCCTGCATGAGAACCTGCACCACCTGATAATGGCAGGTGAACCCAGCCTGGGGAGGCTGGGCAGGGGCTCCTGGTGTGGACGCCGGGGGCTGCTCTCAGGGCTCCTGCTCCACCTCAACTCCAGGGTCAGGAGTGTGATACACAGCTCAGTGAGCCTGGCCTCCGGCTTGCTGTGTGGACTGGACATATCCAGCTCGGGGCAGGTGTGCAGCACGCACAAGTCTGTCTGTCTATCTCACTCTCACTTCTCCCGCCTCCCACAGAGCTAAGCTGGGGCGTGCTCTTGGTGTCAGGGATACTCACAGGATGTAGGTGATGACGCCAATGCTCCTGCAAAACAGAGAGCAGTCAAGTCAGGGCCATCGGCGCCCCCCACCCCTATCCCAGGCCGGCCAGGGACGCCCCACGGGGCCTCAGGGGTAGAGGCCATGGGCCTCCTCTGTGGCAGTCCCGGGATGTCGTTTGGAGCCCCACACCCTTCTCGATCCCACCCTCAGCAGCAGCCTGGGATGCATTTGGAGTCCAAGGACCCAAGTTCAAAGTCAGACTAAGCCCCTCTCCTCCTCATTTGAGGACAATGACAACCACCTCGCACCTGGTGATGGCGGTGCTCAGCCAGCTATAAGGGGCAGGGACCGACTGCTGCGGCATCCCCAGGCCACACAGTGCCCAGTGAACACAAGGCTGCCAGTGAGCCTTGGCGGGCTGACGGAGCGAGCCATCGTCACTGCTTCCTGAGGCTGTGGCAGGCCCAGGGGTGAGCCTGCGCCCCGGCCCCTCCTCTCGCCTTGCTCCTCACTGCTGCCCGGGCTCCTGCCCAGCCACGGCCTAACCGGCTTCAGCTCCAGGCCTCACTGTCTCCAGCTGCCCGGGCTCCAGGCCCCGCATGCTTGAAGCAGGCAGAGGCTCTGAACGGTGCATGTGGGGAAGGGGCACCCACGGGCAAGGGGCTGTCACGTGGAACAGGGTCCGGGGCCCTGTGCCCACTCCAGGATCCCTAAGCGTGCGGTCAGCTCACCACATGTCGGCTTCCAGGCCCAGGGGCTCATAGTTCACAATCTCTGGAGCTGAAACAAAAGTCACAAGAGAGAGTCCACAAGGGCGCGGAAGGGACAGGAGACGGCTGGGGGAAATGTGAGGGGTTTGGTGGCAAACGTGTCCCGGGCTGAGTCCCCAGCAGCCGGCCGAGACCATGCAGACCTAAGAATTCTGCAGCAAGGGCTTCCCATAGCCTGAACATTTGCCGCCCCGCCCACCAGGTTGAACCCCAGTTCCTGATACGATCGTATCACAGGGTGCAGCCTGGAAAAGGGGGTTAGGTCATGAGGGTAGAACCCTAGGAATGGGCTTTTCCTTTTTTTTAAAGATTTATTTATTTATTTGAAAGGCAGAGTTATGGGGGGGGGTGGTAGAGAGATCTTCCATCCACTGGTTCACTCCCCAAATGTTCACAACGGCTGGGGCTAGGCCAGGCCTAAGCCAGGAGCCAGGAGTTTCACCAGGGTCTCCCAGGTAGGTGGCAGGGGCCCAAGCAATCAGTCCATCCTCCACTGCTTTCCCAGGAGCCTTAGCATGGAGCTGGATCAGAAGTGGAACAGCTGGGACTTGAACCAGCACCCATACGGGATGTCAGCATTGCAGGCTGTGGCTTAACCCATTTTACCACAACTCTGGCTCCCACAGAAGGGAATTTCTTATAAGAGAGGTCCAAGGAAGCTCATTTACCCCATTGCCATGTGAGGACTCAGGAAGAAGTTACCAGCTCTGCATGAAGCAGAGTGTAGGCCCTCACCAGACCCCAGTCATCTGCTGGCACCTTGACCTTGGACGTTCCAGCCTTCAGAACTGTGAACCACAAAGTCCTGTTGTCTAGGATCTTGATAGAGCTGCCTGACAGAGCCAGCACGGGGTTGCCTGTGGTCCTGGTGGAGACTTTTCATGCCAGGCCCTGGCAGAGAAGAGGGAGAGGCCCCCTGGCACACCCAAGAGAGGAAGAGGAGGGTACAGGAAGGAGCAATGGGGCCCTTATGAGGAGGGCTGCTTGATGGCCCTGGGGTGGAATCCAGCAGAGAGAGAAGCAAAGCTGGCAGAGAGGGAATCCACAGAGAGGCTGCCTCCCACCGGAGGGGAGGGAGATGGTGCTGGGGCCACTGAGATGATGACAGTGAGGTGTCCAGGGGCAGCAGGGGAAGGTGGCCCCAGGAGCGGGGGCCAGAGCCGTCATCGGCAAACAGGTGGAAAGAGGAGCTGAGCCAAGGGTGTGGTGACCAGGGCGTGAGCTGGGCCAAACCGGGCCAGAGACCAGAGGAGCCCTGCAGAGGGAGTGCTGAAATTTGCATGCACTCCAGTGCCCAGGGTCCAGACACAGAAGGGTGGAGACCCAGGTACGGATGACTCTGGACACACCTGGTGAGCTATCAGAGCTGAGAGAGAGGAGGAGGGATGCAGCCTGTCCACCCACTAGTGGGAAGTGGAGAGTGAGAGAGCCTATGTTTATTTTTCTAGAACAATATTGAAACCATCGCATCTGGGACAGGCGTTTGGCCTGGTGGTTAAGACACCCACATCCCACATTGGAATCCTGGGCTCTGTTTCCAATCCAGTTTCCGGCTAACACAGGGAGGCAGCAGGTGATGGCTTAAGTGCTTGGGTCCTTGCCACCCGTGTTGGAAACCTAAGGTTGGGTTCTTGGCTCCTGGCTTCAGCCTGGCCCAGTCATTGGGGGCATTTGTGGGGGGAACAGTGGAAAGATACTCTCTATCTGTCTCTCAAATAAATTTTAAAAATAGTTCGTAGAAAATGCATTATGAAAAACCTATGCATGCATTTCAAAAATGTTGGCACCAAAATAAAGTTAGCTTTTGATTCCATTTTTCCACAGACTTTTTTCTTTTTTAAGCACATTTAAAAAAATTATTTTGGGGGAAGAGGGAGAGAGAGAGAGCAAGAGCTCGCATCCATTGATTCATTCCCAATTGGTCACAGTAGCCAGGGCTGGGCCAGGCCAAAGCCAGGAGCCAGGAGCTTCATGTGGGTCTCCTGCGTGGGTGACAGGGGCCCAGGACTTGAGCCACCACCAGTTCTGTCTTCCCCTTTGGTCAGACTGTGGTGAGACGTGTCAGCCCCCTGGCTGTGAGGAGACCACCGCTGCGGTCCCCCAGCACAGAGGCAGGTGTGGCTCTGCACAATCAGTCCTCTCCCCTTCGTGGGACTGTTCCCTCCAGGCCACAGCCTCGGGCCCGGGCTTCATGGAGAGGCTTCTGGGGTGCAGGGCAGGTGGGGGCCTGGGCCCAGGGTGAGAGACAGAGAGGGAAGAGACAGCAGCCAGGCCTGCAGGAGCTGCACACCAGGACAATGAATGAGGGCCAGGCGCATGGGAGAGGCTGGTGGGCAGATCTCGCACCTGCCTGATGACTTCCTGTTTCCTTTTCACGAAATTTAAAGGTTGGGTTTATGGGATCGTAAGTGGGCAGGGTGATTTCAAATGTTCACACTAAACTCAGCTAAAAACAGAAGGTAGGGCCAGCTCTGCAAAGGGTTCTAGCTCCACCTGGCCACACCTGCCCCGCTGGGTGCTCACAGCCTGCACCTGGACCCTCACCCAGGGGCTGAGCAAGATATCTCAGGACTTGGGGCTGACGCTGTGGCACAGCAGGTTAAGCTGCTGCCATGCAATGCCGGCATCCCATACAGGAGTGACTGTTTGAGTCCTGGCTGCTGCGCTTTCGATCCAGCTCCCTGCTAATGCACCTGGCAAAGCAGCAGGTGATGGCCCATGTGCTTGGTCCCCTGCCACTCCCATGGGAAACCCGGAAGGAGTTCTAGGCTCCTGGCTGCAGACTTTGCAGCAATCTGGGGGGTGAACCAGAGATTGTTTCTCCCTCTATAACTCTGCCTTTCAAATAAATAAACACCTCTTTTTAAAAAAGAGACATTTCCTTCCCTCCGTGATCGGTTTCTAGGGGGCGTCCTAACGCGTCACCTCCCCATGCAGAGGCCACAGCCCTAACCGCAGGGTTCATGCCTGGGATTTCTCCACCTTTTAATGCCAGATGCTTAACTAGGAGACAAACAAAACTCACCAACAAATTCCGGCGTCCCAAAAATGTTCTTGAATTCAACTCCATCTTCGATTTCGTGAGCCAGGCCAAAGTCAATGAGTTTGATGTGTGGAATGGGAGTATTCTTGTCTAGCAACATAATATTTTCTGGCTGGGGAACAACAACAACAAAAACAACAAAACCCAAAAACAAAAACAAAGGAAGGAAGAAAGACGGTAATTAGAGCCCGGTTCTGTGTTTTTGCTGTGGGGCCTGGGGTGGGGTTGTTCTTTTTTCGGAGCCAAGAACAGCAGAAACCCTTGCTTTCGTGTCCTCGGCCTTCTCCTGCGAGCTCAGAAGCAGGCACCGGGCTGGGCGCAGGGCCCGGATTAGGAGCCAGAGACCTAGGCTTTAGTGTCTGTGCGGGCTCTGAATTGCAGGCCCTGTTTCCCGAACTGTCAGATGGGGTCAGTGGGACACGGGCAGCGTTTCCTGTAAACACAGCCATGGGCGTCTGTGTGAGTGTGCGGGTGGCGGCCTGCCCGCCCGGCCCGGCCTGCTGCACACTCGGCTCACCGACCCTGGCCTCCTCACTGTCCCGGCCAGCCAGCTTCCTGTTGACAACACTCCTGTCCTCCCGGCTCTCCCTTCTCTGTGCGTTTAACTGATTCTGGCCCTCAGCAAGACACGGAAACAAAGGCACCTGCTTTCCGGGGAGAATCACAATGGCCCAGAATCCATAGGCAGCTGCCAGGCGTGCCCGGATGGTGAGGGCAGGCAGAGGTAGGGGATGGCCATGCCCTGGCTGGGCCCCCAGAGAGGCTGGACCAGGATCCTGAGCGCCACCTCTCCTGTTTCCACCCTGCCAAGACCAGGACGGGGGCGAGCAGGTCCCTCGGCTCTGCCTGCCTTCCTCCGCTCCCCCACGGCTGCCCCTGAGTCCATTTGAAAGGCAGTGTCCTGCAAACGTGAGACACAGACGTCCAAAGCAGCCCGAGAGTCTCTCCACCCAAGAGTGGAGCCCCAAAACACGACGCACCCATACTGTGTATCGCAGGGTTCACGTGGCATTAGCGCTCGGCCGCAGAAAGGAATGAAGTCCAAGAAAATGACAAAAAGGCGTGAAGTGTTCACACACTGGCAGCTGGCTGAACATGGTTTGGTCCCTGAATTCGGTCAGGACTTTAACCCCCAGTCGTAAGTCAATGGGCCCAAGAGGGGGGAAATAATAAATTGTGGTGCTTAGACATGAGAGCTCGGTGCTTACGATAGCAGAGCAGGGAGAGAGCTTGCGGCTCGAGTCTAGGAGAAGAGAGTTTAAACGAAGCGGAAAGAGTGCGGTCTCAGGGAAGACTTAGGGAGAAAACAGCAGAGGAGACTCTACGTAAACTGGCGAACACAGCGGACCTACGTGGAGGGTGAAGGCGTGCACAATGTAGGATCCCACCAGCCGAGAGCCTCCACACCGGCGTTGGAGAGCAAGCTCAGCTCACAATAGCTAAGATGTGGAATCAGCCTAAATGCCTGTCAACCAAAGTCTGGATAAAGAAATTATGGGATATGTGCTCTATGGAATACTATACAGCGGTAAAAAATGAAATCTAGTCATTTGCAACAAAATGGATGAATCTGGAAAACACCATACTTAGAATATGGTGAAATAAGCCAGTCCCAAAGGGATAAATACCAGATTTCTCTCTGATCTGTGACAACTAATAGAGCACCTAAAAGGAAATCTGTAGAAGTGAAATTGACACCTTGAGAAGCAATGACTTGAACCACCTTTGTCTTGACTGTAAAGGAACAAGGTGGTTTTTTTGGGGGAGGGGGTTCTTAATGGCAAATGGAACTGGGAATGGGAGAGGGAGGAGGAGGAGGGGTGGGAGTAGGGGGTGGGGGCCGGGTATGATGGGAAGAATCACTATATTCCTAAAGTTGTACTTATGAAATTTGTACTCATTAAACAAACGAAGAAGAAGGAGGAGGAGAAGGAGAAGGAGAAGGAGAAGGAGAAGGAGAAGGAGAAGGAGAAGGAGAAGGAGAAGAAGTGAGGGCTTTGGGAAGTGAGCGATCAGCTCGCCGCAGTGCAGTCCCCATGACAGAATCCTGGTGGCTTCAGAAGAGACCTCCGTGCCTTCGACACACACGCTTCCCATCTCTGTGCCACCCTGCAGCTCCACAGCAAAGCATCCTACCCAGAGGCCAGTCCGACAGGCGCCACTGGATCTCGGACTTGAACCTCTGGAACTCGGAGCCAAAATAACTCTCTTCTCTAGGAACTCGGGCTGCCTCGGGTGTCGCGTGACAGTAACAAGAAGTGGACTCACACCATGCGACAGTGCGGATGAACCTTGACAACGTCATGCTGAGACGAAGAAGCAGCCACAAAAGACCCCGTGGTACGTGATCGCACTTCTAATCAGCACCGACAGAAGCCTAATGTGGGTTAGGAGTTGCCCAAGTCTGGGGAAGCAGGGATGCTAATGAGTACACAGCTCCTTCCTGAGCTGGTGGAAATGTTCCACAAGTGATTTGAAAGTTGTTCTACTGGTAACTGTGGTATTGGTTACCTAACTTTGTAACCCATAGACATTAAGCGGGTAAGAACCCCAGAGCAAGGCCACGTTTTCTACCAGAGTTCCCACCCCCAAGAAACTAACACACAGCAAGCAACAGCTCTGTGGCCTGGAGCACACTCTCCTATCACCGCCTCCTCCCCCCGGACTGCCTTCACATTTCAGTCAAGACAGCAGCGCCTCCTCCGGGAAGCCCTCTCTGCCTCTGCATCAGCCCCACAGGCTCCCTGAGCACCCGTGCTTCCTTCCCCCGGTGCTCCCAACACTGGCAAGCTTGTCTGAGGACTGACCCGTGCCCCTCCACTGGGCGGCGACGGTCCCCGAGGCTTTGGGAGAGAGCCTGCCATCCAGCAGGTGCTCAGTAAGTGAAAGAAGACAGGTGCCACCTGCTAAGCCCCTGAATTACACAGAGCCAAGTGCTGCCCACGCATGCGACACTGAACTCTCTCGATGACCTTCGTGTGGCAGTGTTATCCTTCCTCTTGGGCAGAAAAGGGAACTAAGACTCTGCCAGACTCAGGGACACGGGGATCTGTCAGCCCCCAAAGCCGATCCCCGCACTGCACGATCCCCTTCCCCTGTTCTTCTTGGATCTTCTCCGGGGACCCCAGGGGGAAGCGGGAGTGGCACGTAGGTCTGGCCACGCAAGCAACCTCAGGCGCCCGGATGCTCTTTCTTCTGGTGATGCCCTCACACAGGTGAGTGGGCCCCAGGCCCCGCCCCAGCCTGGTCCTCAGAGCCTCAGGTGCTCCTGATTTCAGATGAGAAGACCTGACACAAGGGCGCGGCCTGGGGCTGTCAGGCGGGGTGGGGGTCGTGGAGCAGCAGGAAGGCTCTGCAGGGCTATCAGGACTTGCCTTCTTGTCTTCACTTACCATTCACTCGTTAGGCTGCTTGGGCCAGATGCACCTGCAGACCCAAGACCTGCCCTGCCTGGGAGTAAAGATGCCACGGGTTCCTGGCCAGCTAAGGTGATTCCAGGCTGGCTGGGAGATCAAGACCTCCCTACATCAGCATGTTTCCTGCATTCAAAAAGGCCTCCTTCTTGCTGGCCTGGCCGACACTCACAGCCTGACCATACCCAAGCCCAGCAGCATACTAGTGTCCTACATGGTTCTTGTGGTCACCCTGATGCTGTTATCATCCCCACTTCTCAGATGAGGAAACTGAGCCCAGAGAGCTACATGACTTGCTCTAAGTCCAGCAGCTCATAATGGCAGAGTCTCAGGGGCTCCCCTGGCAGGCTAGCCTGTGCTCTACATTCTGCATCACCCACGCTGGTTAAATATCCTGGGTGGTCCCACTGACCACCAGAGAGAGTCCAACTGCCCTGCCTGATGCCTGAGGCCCTGGCGCCTCTGCACCAGCTGCCCCAGGCTACTGGACGCTATCTTCCAGGCTCATCGCCCACCGCTTGCCTGTGCCTGCCCCACACCTCTCAGGCTGGGCAGTGCCACCCCCCAGGGCACCGTCTCACACCCATCCTTCACTCAGGCTGGTTTGCCAGCCAGGAATACCTTCCCTGCTCCTCTCCATGCCCACACAGCCTGTGCCCGACGGCCACACTCCCTTTGCTCCCTCCTTTTCCAAGGACTCCTGCTCTGACTCTGACCCCCTCGACACTGACAAGCTTGCTGGCAGTCCTGAGCTGTAGGCTGTCTCTCATCTGTGAGCCACTTTCCTAGGTGGAGGCCTTTCCCCTTGGAAAACTTCTAATCAGTTTGAGGTCCCTCTGTGGTGTCTTGTATGCTGCAGCCCCCACCACCACTAGGGGCGCCAGAGAGCACAGGACTCTGCGGGGCTGGAGCCAGGTTGCTGGGTAGGGAGGTCAGAGAGGCAGCTGGGGGACAGGAAAGAGGCCATCCCCCAAGGTCTAGGCTAAGCACCTCTGTTTCTCCCTCCCCCCAAACCGGGCAGAATGGTGGAAAAGAACCCAGGCCGGGGGCAGGGGGAGACCGCAGTTCCAGCTCCACCCCCAAGGCTGTGTGAACTTCAGCAAGGCCACTTCCTGTCTCCGGGCCTTGGACCCCCTCCCAGTGCTGAGCGAAACACTGGATGCCGCCCAAGGCCCCTTCAAGCTCGAGGCTCAGTAATTCCAAGGTGGCACCACCTGCCAAGCCAGCTGAGCAAACCCGCACTGCCCTGAGCCCCAGGCCAGTGCCAGGGTCAGGAAGGAAGAACAGGCGCTGGGCCCTCGCCAGATGCCCTCAGGGGGAGCGTGATCCTCTCACTCCCCCGCTCCTGTCATTCTCCCCAGCATTACTGACTTCCACCGAATACCTCACCCACACAGCTGACCTCACCGCCAAAGCTCGGCTGGAGGAAGAGATCACCCTGAAGAAGGTGCTGCCCAGCCCAGGCCTGTGGAGCTGCCCCCAGGAGGTGCAACTGCCCCTGCCTGTCCAAACAACCCAGCAGCTCAGCCTGCCCCCAGGCACCCGTGGGAGAGGCCTATGTGCCCCCTCTGAGTCCCGCATCTGACTGTAGTGCCACCCAGAAGCCAGACCTCCAGGAGGGACACGTGTCCCACGTGCCCAGCACAGCACACACCCAGGAGCCCGTGCAGGAGAAAGGCAGTGCCGAGCACAAGGGACGGGAGTCAGGCAGGTGTGGGTTCAAATCCCAGCTCTGCCACTTACAGTCAGTCTCCTCTCTGTAGCGTGGGGACAGCACCTACCAAGGCCTAGGTTGCTCTGAGGATTCAGACGGACAGCGCACAGAAGGGGCACAACCCAGGGAGACTCCAGACAGTGGGGGTGATGTCTGTTCATTCTCTTCCAGGAGGCAGCAGCGAGCGGCGGCCCGGGAGCTCAGACAGTGCCTGGTGAGCCGCCCGCACTCAGCTGCGTGCAGAAGGCGCCTGTTCAAAGACCCCACTCCCACCCCCCATCCCAGCCCTAACTCCCGACAACAGGTGGCAGGGGTCCTCAGAGGTCAGTCGGTCCCTTCACCTTGCAAAGCAGCCCACAGAAACAGAGAGATTGCCAGGGTCCCTGAGCAAGGGTCAGAGCCCACATGGGCAGCCAGCAGGCCAAGGTCCATGTGTAGCCTGCCTGCTACTGGCTGGGGCCCGGCCAGGCCGCTGCTATGGAGACGAGGAAGCTCCCTGCGAGTTAACCTTCAACGTCAAGCACGGCCCCAGATTCTTCAGGCGTCGCCCAGCAACCGCGGAAAACAAGGCTGCTTGCTGCGGGGCCTCCGTGGGCCTCCAGGATGCTGTGGCTCCCGCTCCTCCTGGCACACGGCAGGCGAGACCACAGGCAGCCCCACCCCACAAGCCTCTGGTGTGGCCCACGCCCCGCGCCTGCCTCTGCTGGACGGTCACAGCCCTCCCTCCCCCTGCCACCTCTGCTCAGCTCTGCTACATCCCCCGCTGCCCCCTCATTGCCGCACCCCAAGCTGAAGTTCCCTCGCTGCGATGCCCCTGGCCACAACTCCTTCCCCTCGGCACCCAGCTCCAACGCACCCACCCTGGAACATCTCCCACCCCGCACATGCGACTCCTCACTCCCACCCAGGGGCCTGCGGGGCAGCCTGTGCGTGCCTCTGGCAGAACCAGCGGCAGTACGTTCACACTTACACATTCCCCCAGACCCCTGGGCGAGGACAGGGCCTGGCCTCCCGTTTCTACCCCCAGCACCCAAGAGCGCTGGCCTCATGGTGGGTGCTCAGTCCCCATCTCCTGGATCAATGGACCGATTAGCCAACACAGTGGAGAGACTCCACCGAGATAAGGGGGACGGGCATGGGCCTCAGGATCTGGGTTGGAGTCCCAGCCCTGCCCTTGGCCAGCAGCCTGACACTGGGCCAGTTCCTTCTCTCCCTCTCCTGTGAGGTTTCCCACCTCTGTGTTAGGACTGCTGTCAGATGTAGCCTCAAGAGCGCCACTGGGAGGATCCAACCAGCGGCCTGTGGTCCACCCTGGGACTGAGGCTCCTCAACCTATGCCTGTGAACCTTCAGGCCACCCCTCCAGGCTCTGCTAAAACCCTGTCTCCTCCAGGAAGCACCATCTGCCTGGCCCCGAGCTCGTGTGGCTCCTCCTCCCCGTGGATTGCTCCCTCGCCGAGGGCAGGTTCTCCCCTGTTCCTGCAAGCACCCAGTCCAGCAGAGGGCAGAGCAAAGCGCACAGCACTTCCCAGTTTGCACCGGTACCACGTGCATCTCCTGGAGCCTTACTCTGTGAGGCTGGTGCTGTCGCCAGCCCGGCACTGTAGGGGAGGTGCCGGCCCGCAGTGCCTCGGGCAGCAGGGAGTGGAGCTGAGGGCCAAGTGCAGGCTGGCCCCAACTCCTGTGTGCTTCCCACGATCCCGCATGGACCCCTCGCCTAGGGCAGGGGTGGAGGACGTCTGACCTGCGGGCCATGTGGTGTGACCCTGCCAACTGCAGGCGGGACTCGAAATTCAATACAACTATATAGCAGGCTCATCTTGAAGCTGATCGTCCGTATGCCCAGTGAACAATGCTATAAATACCCAAAGGGCCCTTGGCAGAAGACAGGTTCCCCGCCCCTGGCCTAGATGATGCAGGGGCTCCCTGGGGTCACCCCGAGGCTGCCGGCCACGTAGGCATCTCCACCCCAGCTTGGGTGCCTCAGCGGTTTGTTGCCCCAGCTCCAGGTTTATCTCCCAGAAAACCCACAGCTGTAGTTTAGGGAGCAGCCCAAACTCAGCTGCTTTTGGACTTGTTAAACCACAGGCTCTGGCCACCCACTCGTGGCCTCCCCCTCCTCCAGGGAAGGCCACTGCACGGCTCCGCCCTCCTGGGGCAGTAGAGGAAGGAAAGCTCACTTTCCAGGCCATTCCAGGACCAGAAGCTTTCAATGTTGGGCCAGCATACAGGCCTTACAGTTGGCACCCGTGACAACAGCACCCCCCATCCTCAGACCCGTGAGACTGCCGCGTGAGGGCGGGATGGCTGGTACCCTTCAAGCCCACGAGGAAACTGGGCCTGGATCCTGGCACCCTGAGCCCCAAGCCACGCTCCTCACCAATGGCAACCTCCTGGGAACCGAATAAAAAAGACAAAAGCAACAAAATCCCATCCCTAGGAGTGGGCCCCAGGCGGGTACTGGAAAACAAGCTTGGCCCAAGTGTCTGGGACACTCGTGCCCTGGCCTCCACAGACATGGGCCTGAGTTCCACTTCTGCCCTGTGCCCTCTGCGTGACCTTGGGAAGTCATTGGCTTCTTCGAGCCTTGGACCCCTTGTTCGCAAAATGGAACCATTAATATGGTTAGGGGTTCAGAGGAGGCACATTGAAGCCCCAGGGAGCCCTGACACCCTCCCCTCCCTGTATCAGAGGCATAACCTGAGGGTCTCCCTCCTGTGTCCCCGTTTTGAGATGAGTAGCCTGCCTGCAAGACACTGGCTGCCTCCGTGACACCCGGACCTGCAGAGAGCACACGCTGCTGTCCAGTCTCAGGGGACTAGGGGTACACTGGAGCCCACTGGCTCAGGACAGCGGATTGCTCGATTCACAGGCATTCTGTGCCCAGTTCTGAAACAGAGCTGTTGTCAAAGATAAGGGTCAGACACGGCTCAGTCCCGGCTGTTGCTATTGTCGGCATTTGGGGAGTGAACCAGTAAATAAAAGATCTCTGTGGCTGTGAGTGTGCACGTGTGTGCACACATGCCTTTCAAATAAAAAGAGATTAAATTAGACAAACTTAAATTATCCCAAAAGTATAAATATTTAAAACTCATGGCGCCAGCGCTGTGGCGCAGCAGGTTAAGGCCCTGGCCTAAAGCGCCAGCCTCCCATATGGGTGCCGGTTCGAGTCCTGGCTGCTCCACTTCCAATCCAGCTCTCTGCTATGTTCTGGGAAAGTAGTAGAAGATGGCCCAAGTGCTTGGGCCCTGCACCCACATGGGAGATCTGGAAGAAGCTCCTGGCTCCTGGCTTCAGATGGGCGCAGCTCCGGCCGTTGCAGCCAATTGGGGAGTGAACCAGTGGATGGAAGATCTCTCTCTCTCTCTCTCTGCCTCTCCTCTCTGTGTAACTCTGACTTTCAAATAAAATAAAAAAATCTTTAAAAAAAAAAAAGAAAGAAAGACAGCTCTTTAAAAAGATAAAACTCATAACTTCCTTTCCAAAAACTACAATTTAGTATTTTCTGTGCTCCTTGGGTTATTTATCCCCGTTGCATCTGTATCACTAGAGACCAATACTACGCAAGGTGGTACTGCACACTTCTGTCCCACTCCGGTAAGGGATCTTGAAATGAGCCACGCTGGGTACACTTACACCACGGATATCAGCAACCAGGACCTGAAGTACTGTCTTCTTGACTCTAGACTTAAGAAGGTGATGGAGAAGCTCACTTAATAACACAGATGAAGCGGGAAAGGGTGTTATGTGTCTAGCTACCACTTTGTGAGTAGCAGAGAAAACTGAGGAAATATGCTGCCCGTGGTCAAACGCTGTTGTCCGAGTGAGCCACGAAGCCGCCTGTGTCACCCGTGAGCAGAAGTTCCAACGCGTCACCAGCATTCTCATGAGAACTACCTGCGTCCTGTGGCTGCAACCTAGGGGGGGCCACTGATAGAGGGTTTGGCAAGAACCAAAGAAAGTGTCCTATGAGAATCAATTGGCTGTATGGAGCTGACAATACAAAGTATTATGGGGAGTGGGCATTGGGTGCAGTGGTTAAGATACTACTTGGGACACCTGCCTCTGACACTGGAGTGCCTGGGTTCGAATCTCAGCTCTGCTTCTGATTCTAGCTTCCTGCTAACACATACACACACACACACACACACACACACGCGCGCACCCTGGCAGGCAGCAGGTAACTGCTCAAGTACTTAGGTCCCTGCTACCCATGGGGGAGAAACAGATGGGGTTGCAGGATCCTGGCTTCAGCCTTTCAAATAAAATACAAATAAAAATTAATTATTTTAAGGTGTGACCTAAAGAAGTAAGAAATCTAGAGTGTTAGAAGCTTGTGAAAGAAAATCTGGTGATTCCCAGCTTTGCGTATGGTGTTGCCTCTCGCTGAACTCAAGTCCCAGCACCCTGATTTAGTTCCTGTGTGACCTGGGGCAAGTCACCTAACCTCTCTGAATCTCAGTGGCTTTGTATGTAAAACAAAGTAACACTACCTTCTACTTCAATGAAGATGAGATGTGCAGGCATGCCATATTCTAGAAAGTCCCATATACCCTGAAATTTCCATTTACATTGGAGCATCTTACTCAGGTATTTGTCCCTCTTACTGCTATTTATAATAAAACAAAAGTCCCCTTAGAATGCTGGGTTCCTGGCTTGCATATAATTTTCATGAATTCCTACAACTGTTCTTTTCACTTAAAATATCTATACACCAGCTTCCAGAACTGTTGAGAAATAAATGTGTGTTCTTTATAAACTAATAAAATAAGAAAGTAAAATCAATAAAGCCCCATCAGACCCGAGGACTGCCTTCCGTATCTGAGTTCTCAGGTTGGATCGGCTGGGGCAAGGACAGGGGTAGACACTGGGGGGAGGGGAGACAGACACACTCATG